>NC_091986.1:109009365-109625632 GCF_044704955.1 Pristiophorus japonicus
ACAAAACTGCGTGCAGTATTCCAGGTGTGGCCTCACCAATACTCTGTGTAACTGTAGCAAGACTTCCCTGCTTTAATACTCCATCCCCTTTGCAATAAAGGCCAAGATTCCATTGATACTTAAAAGGTTGACAGTGGATAGGCAATGGCAACCATTTAAAGATCACATGGATGAACTTCAGCAAATGTACATCCCTGTCTGGAGTAAAAATAAAACGGGGAAGGTGGCTCAACCGTGGCTAACAAGGGAAATTACGGATAGTGTTAAATCTAAGGAAGAGGCATATAAATTGGCCAGAAAAAGCAACAAGCCTGAGGATTGGGAGAAATTTAGAATTCAGCAGAGGAGGACAAAGGGTTTAATTAAGAAGGGGAAAATAGAGTACGAGAAGAAGCTTGCCAGGAACATAAAAACTGACTGCAAAAGCTTCTTTAGATATGTGAAAAGAAAAAGATTAGTGAAGACAAACGTAGATCCCTTGCAGTCGGATTCATGTGAATTTATAATGGAGAACAAAGAAATGGCAGACCAATTGAATAAATACTTTGGTTCTGTCTTCACGAAGGAAGACACAAATTACCTTCCGGAAGTACTAGGGGACCGAGGGTCTAATGAGAAGGAGGAACTGAAGGATATCCTTATTCGCGGGAAATTGTGTTAGGGAAATTGATGGGATTGAAGGCCGATAAATCCCTGGGGCCTGATAGTCTGCATCCCAGAGTACTTAAGGAAGTGGCCCTAGAAATAGTGAACATAAGAACATAAGAACATAAGAATTAGGTACAGGAGTAGGCCATCTAGCCCCTCGAGCCTGCTCTGCCATTCAACAAGATCATGGCTGATCTGGCCGTGGACTCAGCTCCACTTACCTGCCCGCTCCCCGTAACCCTTAATTCCCTTATTGGTTAAAAATCTATCTCTGTGATTTGAATACATTCAATGAGCTAGCCTCAACTGCTTCCTTGGGCAGAGAATTCCACAGATTCACAACCCTCTGGGAGAAGAAATTCCTTCTCAACTCTGTTTTAAATTGGCTCCCCCGTATTTTGAGGCTGTGCCCCCTAGTTCTAGTCTCCCCGACTAGTGGAAACAACCTCTCTGCCTCTATCTTGTCTATCCCTTTCATTATTTTAAATGTTTCTATAAGATCACCCCTCATCCTTCTGAACTCCAACGAGTAAAGACCCAGTCTGCTCAATCTATCATCATAAGGTAACCCTCTCATCTCCGGAATCAGCCTAGTGAATCGTCTCTGTACCCCCTCCAAAGCTAGTATATCCTTCCTCATGTAAGGTGACCAAAACTGCACGCAGTACTCCAGGTGTGGCCTCACTAATACCCTATACAGTTGCAGCAGGATTTCCCTGCTTTTGTACTCCATCCCTCTCGCAATGAAGGCCAACATTCCATTCGCCTTCCTGATTACCTGCTGCACCTGATGCATTAGTGATCATTTTCCAACAGTCTATCGACTCTGGATCAGTTCCTATGGACTGAAGGGTAGCTAATGTAATACCACTTTTTAAAAAGGGAGGGAGAGAGAAAGCGGGTAATTATAGACTGATTAGTCTGATATCAGTAGTGGGGAAAATGTTGGAATCAATTATTAAGGATGAAATAGCAGTGCATTTGGAAAGCAGTGACAGGATCGCTCCAAGTCAGCATGAATGTTATGAAGGGGAAATCATGCCTGACAAATCTTCTGGAATTTTTTGAGGATGTAACTAGTAGAGTGAACAAGGGAGAGCCAGTGGATGTGGTGTATTTAGAATTTCAAAAGGCTTTTGACAAGGTCCCACACAAGAGATTGGTGTGCAAAATCAAAGCACATGGTATTGGGGGTAATACACTGACGTGGATAGAGAACTGGTTGGCAGACAGGAATCAGAGAGTCGGGATAAATGGGTCCTTTTCAGAATGGCAGGCAGTGACTAGTGGAGTGCCGCAGTGCTCAGTGCTGGGACCCCAGCTCTTTACAATATACATCAATGATTTGGAGGAAGGAATTGAGTGTAATATCTCCAAGTTTGCAGATGACACTAAACTGGGTGGCGGTGTGAGCTGTGAGGGGGATGCTAGGAGGCTTGGACAGGTTAGGTGAGTGGGCAAATGCATGGCAGTTGCAGTATAATGTGGATAAATGTGAGGTTATCCACTTGGGGGGCAAAATCGCGAAGACAGAATATTATCTGAATGGCGGCAGATTAGGAAAAGGGGAGGTGCAACGAGACCTGGGTGTCATAGTTTATCAGTCATTGAAAGTTGGCATACAGGTACAGCAGGCGGTGAAGAAGATAAATGGTATGTTGGCCTTCATAGCTAGGCGATTTGAGTATAGGAGCAGTGAGGTCTTACTGCAGTTGTACAGGACCTTGGTGAGGCCTCACCTGGAATATTGTGTTCAGTTTTGGTCTCCTAATCTGAGGAAGGATGTTCTTGCTATTGAGGGAGTGCAGCGAAGGTTCACCAGACTGATTCCTGGGCTGGCAGGACTGACATATGTGGAGAGACTGGATCAACTGGGCCTTTATACATTGGAGTTTAGAAGGATGAGGGGGGAGGATCCCATAGAAATATATAAGATTCTGACGGGACGGGACAGGTTAGATGCGGGTAGAATGTTCCCGATGTTGGGGAAGTCCAGAACCAGGGGACGCAGTCTTAGGATAAGTGGTAGGCCATTTAGGACTGAGATGACGAGAAACTTCTTCAATCAGAGAGTTGTTAACCTGTGGAATTCCCTGCCTCAGAGAGTTGTTGATGTCAGTTCATTGGATATGTTCAAGAGGGAGTTAGATATGGCCCTTACAGCTAAAGGAATCAAGGGGTATGGGGAGAAAGCACGAAAGGGGTACTGAGGGAATGATCAGCCATGATCTTATTGAATGGTGGTGCAGGCTCAAAGGGCCGAATGGCCTACTCCTGCATCTATTTTCTATGTTTCTATGTCTTCCTGATCACTTGCTGTACCTGCATACTAGCCTTTTGTGTTTCATGCACAAGTACCCCCAGGTCCTGCTGTACTGCAGCACTTTGCAATCTTTCTCCATTTAAATAATTACTTGCTCTTTGATTTTTTTCTGCCATAGTGCATGACCTCACACTTTCCAACATTTTCCTCCATCTGCAAAATTTTTGTCCACTCACTTAGCCTGTCTCTGTCGTTTTGCAGACTTTGTGTGTCCTCCTCACATATTGCTTTTCCTCCCATCTTTATATCGTTGGCAAACTTGGCTACGTTACACTCAGTCCCTTCCTCCAAGTCATTAATATAGATTGTAAATAGTTCGGGTCCCAGCACTGATCCCTGCGGCACCCCACTGGTTACTGATTGCCAACCCGAGAATTAACCATTTATCACTATTCTCTGTTCTCTGGTCATTAGCCAATTCTCTATCCATGCTAATATATTAACCCCAACCCGTGATCTTTTATCTTGTGCAGTCATCTTTTAAGTTCAGCTTGAAAAGATGAAGACAGCCATTTTAGAATTTTTAATGGTTTTTTTTTTAGAAGGCAGTTGAGCTCTAAGGGCTAAAGACTGTCTATTTTTAAATTATTTTAATTTTTTTTTAAAGCAGTTCCACTTTAAGAGACTGCTTCCTAAAATGACAGTCTTGCTTTAAGAAAAGGCTGCCTCGCTCCAAGGATGCTACAGCCACGCTACATTGGGCCACCTGCTGAGCGCACAGCCTGAAGCAGCGTTTTCCATGCTAGAATGTGCACTGTTATCATTCAAATCACCAGACAGCACTAAAATAACAGTACTGCCCGCGATCTTTTTAAGTGCCCCACGGTGGCACTGCCCATTTTCGGGCCTTATCTGATTGATAAGCCAAGGTCTTTCTTCTCTCTTTAATGAATCAGGCAGTAATGAACTATTATCAATTCAAAAAATTCCAATGGCAATGTGATTACAAATTACCATCATTAACTCTTTTCCATTATTTATAATAGCAATTTGGGGAAATGGATGGTGCAGAGGCCTCACACACTATTTTATCTGCTCTGAGACCTGGGTTTGAATCCAGCTGCAGGTGAAAGCCTTATAGATTTGTTGGCTACAAGACACCTTCTTCAAATTCATTTGAGCAGTGCATATATTTTCATGAAATAAGAATGGTTATACATAAAAATGATTAAAAAGACTAAAATGCACAAATGTATGAAAACATGGCTTGTAAGAATGGTGTTTGAATCTTCTGCTTTTAGGCGGATAAGACTAATTGCCTGGGCTCTGTAATCCATTACACTGTCGACTGTAAATGTCACTCCTCACAATTACCTATGGATGTTGATTGCTCTAATATGGATGATGTGTGCAATTTCCTCAGCTACTGCAGAGTAGCAAAAGAATCTCCACTATGAGTGTGTAAGCAAAGTGAAAATTGCTTTCAATGCTACAGAACAAAACTAGGCGTAAAACGCACATCCAATCAGGCCAACACTCAACATCATACATCACAGTAATACACTATAGTAAAATTCTACTATGGGAATCTCAGTGTGTTCTTTAAATTAAGTAATACTCTTCATTAATCCAACCCCACTTCCTACTTTATTTCTAACATCTGACAATATTGCAAAGTGAGGTGACACAATTGGTCAAAGAAAACCCAGTTATTGCATTCACATCAAGGAAAATCCTCCCGATCTCAAAATAACATCTGCAACTAGTCTTGGGGGAAAAAAAAACTTAACGTGTGAAAAGCCAAACATGTTCCATAAAGTTCCTTTGAGGAAGATGATATTTTAGCTCTGCATTTATTAAACATAACTTCTTCAGGGACAAACACTAAATAAACATATCTGGTAATTGAAACTCAAAATAGATCATTTTTTTAAAATTCTGCCTTACGTCTTTGGGAGTCAGTTGGAGATTGATACATTCATAATAAAGGATGAAACTGAGTACTGTGAACAATCAGCAAGTGTGACCTTAGCTCCTTTAATAACACTCCAGAGTGCAGGTACCTCGTGGGTGGCCTGCTTTTATACAGTGCTCCCAAGGGATGCTGGGATCTTTTGGGACTCCAACAGGTAGGGCCTCTGGTGGTGGTGTGATACAGATTGCAAAGGGGTTAAATACATAACATCACTCCCTTGTAAAGTTAATAGTACTCTTATTTACAATATGAGATAATCTGGGGCTTTTTGCTCCCTTGTCGATCGTCTCGGTACAAATGCGGGTGTGGGTGAGTTGGTTAGTTCTTCACTGGGCTGCTGGGCAGCCGGCCTTGCCAGGCTGCTGGGGATGGTGAGTTCAGCTTCAATGTCAACCATGAGGCCGGTTGCCACTTCTGTGTGTGTTGGAGGGTCAAAGTTGGTGGTGTCTTCTTCGGGCTGTTCGTAGCTGTTGGTGAACCGCATTTGATTTGGTCCAAATGTTTCCTGCACGTTAGTCCATTGGCCAATTTGACCTGAAACATCCTACTCCCCTCTTTGGCTATGACCGTGCCAGCAAGCCATTTAGGACCATGTCCATAATTGAGCACAAACACAGGGTCATTGACCTCAATATCGCGTGACAAATTTGAGCGGTCATGGTACACACTTTGTTGATGCCGCCTGCCCTCCATGTGATCATGGAGATCAGGGTGGACAAGAGAGAGCCTTGTTTTGAGCGCCCTTTTCTTGAGCAGCTCGGCTGGGGGAACCCCAGTGAGTGAGTGGGGTCTGGTGCGGTAGCTGAGCAGCACTCGGGACAGTCGGGTCTGCAGAGAGCCTTCCGACATGCATTTCAAGCTTTGCTTGATGGTCTGAACTGCCTGTTCTGCCTGGCCGTTGGATGCGGGCTTCAACGGGGCAGATGTGACGTGCTTGATTCCATTGCGGGTCATGAATTCCTTGAATTCAGTACTGGTGAAACACGGCCGATTGTCGCTGACTAGGACATCAGGCAGGCCGTGTGTGGCAAACATGGCTCGTAGGCTTTCGATGGTGGCCATGGACGTGCTTCTAGACATTATTGCACATTCAATCCATTTTGCATAAGCATCCACGACAACCAAGATCATTTTGCCTAGAAATGGGCCCACATAGTCCACGTGGATCCTCAACCACGGTTTGGAGGGCCACGACCGCAACTTAGCGCTGCCTCTTTGGGTGCATTGCTCAGCTGAGAGCAAGTGTTGCACTGATGCAGGCATGACTCTAAATCTGAATCGATGCCAGGCCACCACACATGGGATCTGGCTATGGCTTTCATCATTACAATGCCTGGGTGGGTGCTGTGCAGTTCACAAATGAGCGTATCTCTGCCTTTCTTGGGCAAGACGATGCGATTACCCCACAACAGACAGTCCGCCTGCAGGGACAGTTCATCTTTGCGCCTGTGGAACAGCTTAATCGCCACCTGCAGGTGGCGATTAAACCGTTCCACAGGCACTGGGCCAGCTCCCATGGAGGACACAGTTTTTTTACCAAGGACAGTAAAGGATCCTGGCTGGTCCAGGTCCTGATCTGGTGGACCGTAACAGGTGACTTTTCATTTTCGAATGCATCCATTACCATGAGCAAGTCCGCAGGCTGTGCCATTTCCACCCCGATGGTGGGCAATGGTAGCCGACTGAGAGCATCAACGCAGTTCTCTGTGCCCGGTCTGTGGCGGATTATATAGGTGTATGCCAACAGCATGAGCGCCCATCTTTGGATGCGGGCAGAGGCATTGGTGTTAATCCCTTTGCTCTCAGAGAACGATGATATGAGCAGCTTGTGGTCAGTTTCAAGCTCAAACTTGAGGCCAAACAAGTACTGGTGCTTTTTTTTACCCCATAAACGCATGCCAGAGCCTGTTTTTCAATCATGCTGTAGGCTCTTTCGGCCTTGGACAAACTTCTGGACACAGAAGCCACCGGTTGCAAAATCCCCGATTCGTTAGCCTGTTGTAACACACACCCGACCCTGTATGACGACGCATCTCAAGCTAGCACGAAGCGTTTACAAGGCTTAAACAGGACAAGCAGTTTGTTTGAACACAACAGATTTCTGGCTTTCTCAAAGACAGCCTTTTGTGAATTCCCCCATAGCCAGTCATCTCCCTTGCACAGTAGAGCATGTAGGGGTTCTAGCAGGGTGCTTAACCCAAGTAGGAAATTACCAAAATAGTTAAGGAGTCCCAGGAACAACCGCAGCTCCGTCACGTTCTGTGGTCTCGGCGCGTTCTTAATGGCCTCCATCTTGGCATCGGTGGGTCTGATGCCATCTGCTACGATTCTTCTTCCCAAGAACTCGACCTCCCGCACCAGGAAAACACACATCGAGTGTTTCAACATGAGTCCCACGTGATCCAACCGACTAAGAACCTCTTCCAGATTCTTCACGTGCTCAATGGTGTCCCGACCTGTAACCAGTATGTCGTCCTGGAAAACTACGGTGCAAGGAACCGACTTTAGCAGTCTCTCCTTGTTCCGTTGGAAGATTGCCGTGGCTAACCGAATTCCGAACAGGCATCTGTTATAGATGAACAGACATTCGTGCGTGTTGATACAGGTGAGGCCTTTCGAAGACTCCTCCAGCTCCTGAGTCATGTAGGCCGAGTTCAGGTCCAACTTGGTGAATGTCTTCCCTCCAGCCAGGGTCACAAATAGGTTGTCTGCCTTGGGTAGCAGGTACTGAGGTTGAATGATCAGCCATGATCATGTTGAATTGAGGTGCACGCTCGAAGGGCCGAATGGCCTGCTCCTGCACCTATTTTCTATATTTCTATATTTCTATGGTCCTGTAGTGAGAAACGGTTAATCGTTTCTTTATAGTCCCCACAAATCCTGACCATGCCGTCCTCTTTACGTACCGGGAAAATCAGATTGGCTCACTCGTTGAATTCCACCGGCGCGATGATGCTTTCGCGCTGCAGTCTGTCCAGCTCAATTTCCACTTTCTCACGCATCATATATGATACCGCCCGTGCCTTGTGGTGAATGGGTCTCACACCGGGAACCAATTGGATCTGCACTTTCACCCCCGAGAAGCTTCCAATGCCTGGCTCGAAAAACGATGGAAATCTGCTCAGAACCTGAGCACATGAAGCGTCGTCGATGGACGAAAGCGCTCGGATGTCGTCCCAGTTCCAGTGGATTTTTCCCAGCCAGCTTCTGCCAAATAGTGAGGGGAGTTCGTGTACTGCTCCATCATAGGAGACTTTGAATTCTGCACTGCCAATTACATGGATTAATTCCTTGGGTAAGTCCTTAGTTTGGTGTGAATGGGGCTGAGCTTGGGCCTGTGTGTCTTGTTGCACCACAGCCTGTCGAAGGCCTTTTTACTCATTATGGACTGACTCGCACCCGTGTCCAGTTCCATAGATACTGGAATTCCATTCAGTTCAACTTTCAACATTTTTGGTGGACATTTCGTGGTGAATGTGTGTACCCCATACACTTCTGCCTCCTCGTTACGAATCTCCAATTCAGCCTGATCCACAGTGGATCGATCTTCCTCTGCAACGTGGTGGTTTGCAGGGTTTGCAGCTCGCCTGCACATTCGCTGGAGGTGTCCCATTGTTCTGCAGCCATTGCAAGCATAGTGCTTAAAGCAGCATTGATGGGCCCGATGATCACCTTCACAGCGCCAACAGGGTGTTAACTGCCTCGCATTAACGATTGATGGCGGACTCTGGGTCATCTGAGGTCGTGCAGCAGCAGCCGCCATGTACGTTCTGCCATGTATATTCCTGCTCAAAAACTACGTTGTGCACAGTACTGGCTGAAATCCCTTTACTCTGCGAAATCTGTTTGGTGTTGTCGCTGGTGGACATAAATGCCTGGGCTATCGTTATGGCTTTGCTTAGACTCGGAGTTTCAACAGTCAAATGTTTGCAAAGGGTTACCTCATGGCCAATGCCCAGTACAAGAAAGTCTCTAAGCATTTGTTCTAGGAATCCCTCAAATTCGCAATGTCCTTAGTTCGGCGACATAGCTTGCCACTTCCTGGCCCTCCGACCGTTGACACATGTAGAACCGATATCTTGCCATCAAAACACTTTCCTTAGGATTTAGGTGCTCCCGGACTAGCGTACACAATTCTTCATAGGATTTAATAGTTGGTTTTACTGGAACTAGAAGATTCTTCATGAGGGCATAGGTTGTTGCCCCACAAACAGTAAGGAGGATCGCCCTTCGTTTGGCAGCGTTCTCATCCTCTTCCAGCTCGTTGGCCACAAAGTATTAGTCGAGTCGCTCCAAGAAGGCTTCCCAATCATCCCCTTCTGAGAACTTCTCCAGGATACCGACTGTTCTTTGCTTTTTCGCGCGGTTGTTCGTTACCTCGTCGCCAATTGGTACACTCATAATAAAGGATGAAACTGAGTACTGTGAACAATTAGCAAGTGTGACCTAAGCTCCTTTAATAACACTCCAGAGTGCAGGTACCTCGTGGGTGGCCTGCTTTTATACAGTGTTCCAACAGGTAGGCCCTCTGGTGGTGGTGTGATACAGGTTGCAAGGAGTTAAGTTTAAAATAGAGATCATAAGGATTCATTGATTGCTCCTAACAACCTTGGGCCTGTCATCCAACCAATCTGATTGGTTGATACTGACAACCTACAATTCCAGTGAAAAAAGCTGATTCTTCTCAAAATGCTGGCACATAGGTTAAAACATTGGCTGTCACCTTAAAAGGTTGGAGAGTTGCATGTATAATGGTGTTAAACCAATCACAGGCCTACTAACGTAAGGCCCATGCTTTCGTACGCCTCATACGTCGACTATGTCCTCGAATTCAGCTTCTGTATGTGCGCAGACGCAGGCATCGTCTGCGTACTGTAGCTCGACGACAGAGGTTGGGGTGGTCTTGGACCTGGCCTGGAGATGGCAAAGCTTGAACAGGTTCCCACTGATTCTGTAGTTTAGTTCCACTCCAGCAGGGAGCTTGTTGACTCTGAGGTGGAGCATGGCAGTGAGGAAGATTAAGAATAAGGTTGGGGCGATGACACAGCCCTGCTTGACCCCGGTCCGGATGTGGATTGGGTCTGTGATGGATCTGTTATTAAGGATCACGGCCTGCATGTCTTCATGGAGCAGGCAGAGGATGGTGACGAACTTTTAGGGGCACTCCCCTGCTGTCTATGTATTAATGTATGCCTCTTTCCTTACCCTTAATTGTTCCCTTATGGCTTTATTCATCCATGGAGTCTCATTTGTGTTAATTTGCTCATTCCTTTTAGCGGAATATATTTTTCCTGCTCTCTGTTGAACACCATTGTAAATGTTTCCTATTGTTGTTCTACTTTGTTGTTTGCCAATATTGTTGCCCATTTTATTTTCCCAAGTTCTATTCTTAGCCCCTCAAAAAGTGCTTTTTTCCAGTCTATTACCCTTGTTTTCATCATACTTATGTCCTTCTCAATTATAATCTTAAAGTGTATTATATTTGTAATGTCCTTACTCAATGGCACAAAACCCACACGAGACACATTCTATGGACACGGTCACTCTATGACCTGAACCTTTATTCACAGGACCAAGAAGTGATGACACTGCGTGGGACCTCCCTTTATATACCTGGATGACCAGGTAAGGGGTGTCTCCCACAAGTTCAACCCCTGTGGTCAAGGTGTGCATTGCTGAAGTATATACAGTATTGCAGTGGTGTTACATAGAGGTTACATACATGACATCATCTCGCCCCCCCCAAAGTCTTATTGGGATCATAGGTTAAGTCTTTCAGGTGGTCTACGCTCCCTCGTGGAGCGCCGCAGTTGGGGCTCTGGTTGTTGAGCCTTGGCGTGAGTGCCTGTCACCTGTAGTGATTCCGGCCTGTCCGGGCTGACCGCAGGGACTGTGCATGCTGCTGAATGTTCTTGTTGTTCGTTCACTGGCGGTGGTGTGAGCACCATCTCATGATCTTCCTCGGGTTCCTCAGTGTCCATGCTGAACCTTTTTTTTACTTGGTTCAGATGCTCACGGCATATCTGCCCATTGTTAAGTTTAACCACGATGACCCTGTTCCCCTCTTTGTCTATTACAGTACCCTCAAGCTATTTGGGCCCCATGGCGTGATTGAGGACAAATACGGGGTCATTTACATCTCCCCCTTGAATTTTGGTCATGGTACTCGTTTTGGGACTGGTGCTTGCCCTCAACTATGTCGGTCAGCACTGGGTGAATGAGTGTCCGAGTTTTGAGTGTCCGTTTCATTAGTAGCTCTGCGGGCGGGACCCCCGTGAGCGAGAGCTGTCGGGATCTATAGGCCAGCAGGAGGCGCAATAGGCGGCATTGTAGGGAGGGTCCTTGAATCCTGAGCATGTCTTGTTTAATGATTTGGACCATACGTTCCGCCTGGCCATTGGAGGCCGGCTTGAACGGTGCTGTTCTGACATGGTGGATGCCATTGCCCAACATGAACTCCCGGAATTCGTAGCTCATGAAATATGGGCCATTATCACTAACAAGGATGTCCGGCAAGCCGTGGGTTGCAAAGACCGCACGTAGACTCTCCACAGTGGTGAATGTCGTGCACGAATGATGCACTTGATCCATTTTGAATACGCATCTACCACAATGAGAAACATTTTTCCCATGAACGGGCCCGCGTAGTCTACATGAATACGTGCCCATGGCCTGGTGGGCCAGGGCCACGGGTTGAGCGGGGCCTCCCTGGGGCATTACCCAGCTGGGCACACGTCATGCACCTGCGAACACAGTGTTCCATGTCTGAATCAATTCCAGGTCATCAAACATGTGACCGGGCAATGGCCTTCATCAGCATGATGCCTGGATGCTCGCTGTGGAGTTCCCTGATGAATGCCTCCCTGCCCCTCTGGGGCATGACTACCCAACTGCCCCATAGTAGGCAGTCAGCTTGGTTGGAGAGCTCATCTATCCGCCTGTGAAACAGTCTGACCTCCTCAGGGCATGCTCCGTGTGCGGGCGCCCAATCACCAGTCAGGACACATTTCTTAATCAGAGATAGGAGGGGATCTCTGTTTGTCCAAATTTTGATCTGGCGGGCTGTGATGGGGAAGCCTGCACTGTCAAAGGTATCAACGGCCATGACCATCTCAGTGCTTTGTTCCGCTGCCCCCTCGGTGGTGTCCAGTGGAAACCTGCTGAGCGCGTCAGTGCAATTTTCGCTGCCAGGCCGGTGCTGGATGGAGTAGTCATAAGCAGCCAGCGTGAGAGCCCATCGCTGCATGCGAGCTGACGCGTTGGCATTGACAGCCTTGCTGTCTGACAACAGGGATGTTAACGGCTTGTGGTCTGTTTCGAATTTGAACCTCCTGCCAAAAAGGTACTGATGCATTTTTTTTACACCATAGACACATGCGAGTGCCTCCTTCTCAACCATCCCATATCCCCGTTCTGCTTGAGAGAGCGACCTGGAAGCATAAGCCACAGGTTGTAGTTGGCCCTCAGCATTACTCTGCTGCAACACGCACCCAACCCCATAGGACGATGCACCACATGTCAGAACCAATTTCCTACAGGGGTCGTACAGGGTCAATAGCTTATTTGAACAAAGTAGGTTCTGCGCCTGATTGAAAGTCCATTCTTGACAGTCCCTCCAAAACCAATCACAACCCTTATGCAGCAGCACATGAAGCGGCTCCAACAACGTGCTTAAGTTCGGCAGAAAGTTCCCGAAATAGTTCAAAAGTCCCAGAAATGAACGCAACTCCGATGTGTTGCCGGGCCTGGGCGCTCGTCGAATCGCCTCAGTTTTGGATTCGGTAGGTCGAATCCCATCTGCAGCAACCCTCCTGCCCAGGAACTCAACCTCAGGAGCCAAAAACACATATTTAGACTTCTTGAGTCGCAGGCCTACCCGGTCCAGCACCTCCTCCAGGTTGTGAAGATGTTCCTCGATATCACGACCCGTGATGAGGATGTCGTCCTGAAATACGACATCCAGGAATGGATTTGAGCAGGCTTTCAATGTTTCTTTGAAAAATCGCGGCCGCTGATCGAATGCCAAATGGGCACCTGTTGTAAACGAACAGTCCCTTATGCGTAGTGATGGTGGTCAGTAGTTTAGATTCGTCGGCCAGTTCTTGGGTCATGTAGGCTGAAGTGAGATCCAACTTGGTAAACAGCTTGCCGCCTGCCAGTGTGGCTAAAAGATCCTCCGCTCTTGGGAGCGGGTATTGCTCTTGTAGGGACACTCGATTGATAGTGGCCTTGTCGTCGCCACAGATCCTGACAGAACCATCCGCTTTTAGGATGGGAACGATGGGGCTCGTCTAGTCGCTGAATTCAATGGGCGAGATGATGCCCTCTCTCAGCAAACGGGCCAATTCGCTCTCAATTTTCTCCCGCATCACATGCGGCACAGCTCTGGTTTTGTGGTGCACTGGTCTGGCGTCCGGAGTGATGCGTATCACTACTTTGATACCTTTGAACGTCCCGACGCCAGGTTGGAATAGTGAATCAAATTGTTGTAGGATTTGTGAGCACGAACTTCGCTCCACAGATGACATTGCGTGCACATCCCCCTATTTCCAGTTCATCTCAGCTAACCAGCTCCTCCCCAACAGTGCGGGACCATTGCCCGGGACAATCCAGAGCGGCAGCCGGTTCACTGATCCATTGTGTGTGACCGCCAACATTGCACTGCCTAGCACTGGAATGATTTCTTTGGTATACGTCCGTAGTTGTGTCTCAATGCGTTCTAGTTTGGGTCTACTGGCTTTGAGTGGCCATAGCTTTTCAAATTGTTGAACGCTCATGAGTGACTGGCTGGCCCCCGTGTCCAGCTCCATGTGTACAGGGATGCCGTTTAATAAAACCTTCATCATCATTGGTGGCGTTTTGGCATATGAGCTGTGAATGTTTGCCACATGAATCCGCTGAACTTCAGCGTCCATTGATTTGCCCCAAAAGTCATCCTGCCTTACAGACCCCTCTTCTGGTCCATCCGCCTCATAAATTAGCCTGGTTACAGGCTTCCTGCACATTCAAGCCTATTGGCCACTGAGGTTACAAATTCTGCAGACAAATTGTTGAAACCTGCAAGTCCTGGCAGAGTGTTTGCCCCCACACCTCCAGCATGAGCTGAGATTCCCATTGTTGTGAACAAAGGAGCTATGACCCGGCATTCCCTGCTGATTGTCCCTTTGACTGCTCTTGAGTATCCTGTTAGTGGGTGTCAATGGCCTCATCCCGGACCGCATTGTCCACTGTAATGGCGTAAATGTCCATTCAGCCTGCCAATGTCTCTGTTGAAAACCTACTCTGGGTTGTATTGCTGCCTGGGATGTGTCGACCTGCCCTTGCCTGCCTGCGGGGCTCTGAGTCCCATTTATGATATTGCTCCCTGATCCCCGTTGGAGGCAGAATTGCGCGTGTATATTATTTTGGTTTCCTCCTCCCCCGCCATGAAAGTCTGAGCCATCAACGCCGCCACTTCCAAAGTCAAGTCCTTGGTGTCAATTAAATTTTGGAAAATCCCCACATGATCGATGCCCTCAATAAAGAAGTCCCGTAACATCTGCCCCCCTGCAGGCATCTGTGAACTTACAGAGGCTGGCCAAACACCGGAGGTCCGCAACGAAGTCCGGTATGCTCTGTCTTTCACGACGTTGGTGGGTATAGAATCTGTGTCGGGCCATGAGTATGCTGCTCGCCAGTTTGAGGTGCTCACCGATTAGTTTGCTGAGCTCTTCAAAGGTTTTGTCTGCCGGCTTTTCTGGTGCTAGTAGGTCCTTCATGAGCGCATAAGTCTTAGGTCCGCAGCAGATGGGCCCTTCGTTTGTTGGCCGCTTCATCTCCCAGCCATTCTTTCGTGAAAAAGCTTTGCTGGAGCCTCTCAATGAAATCATCCTAGTCCTCACCAACACAGTACTGTTCCTCTGTGTTACCGGTGGCCATTCTCGTGGGTCATTGATTCCCGTTTCTCATCGCCAATGTAATGTCCTTATTCAATGGCACAAAACCCACATGAGGCACATTCTATGGACAAGTTCACGCTATGACCTGAACCTTTATTCACAGGACCAAGAAGTGATGACCCTGCGTGGGACCTCCCTTTATATACCTGGATGACCAGGTAAGGAGTATCTCCCACAAGTTCACCCCCTGTCGTCAAGGTGTGCATTGCTGAAGTATATACAGTATTGCAGTGGAGTTACATAGAGGTTACATATATGACAATATTATAGTCACTATTGCCTGGATGTTCCCCTATTTTACTTCTCTTATCTGCTCTGATTCATTCCCATTATTTGATCCAACAACAAATCCTCCCTTGTTGAGCGTTTTACATATTGGATTAGAAAGGAGTCCTTTACACATTGTAGGAACTCCATTCCTTTATCACCTTTACCTACCTCTTCTGTCAAAATAATATCAGGATAGTTGAAATCCCTCATGATTATTATTTTATGTTTTTTACTTATTTTCTTAATTTGTCTACATATTTCTTCCTCCAACTCCCTTCCACTATTAGGTGGTCTCTAGACGACACCTATTAGTGTGATTGATCCTTTATTATCTTTTATCTCTATGAATCTGGATTCTATTTATGTCTTGCTGATAGCTGCAACACTTTTTTCTATTGCCATTATGTTATCCCTAATAAGTACAGCTACTCCACCTCCCCTTTTTCCCAATCTATCTTTTTTAAATATGTTATACCCTGCAATGTTTAATTCCCAGTCCTGATTTTTCTTTAGCCATATCTCAGTAATCCTTGCTATGTCTGATTCCTCGCAATGCATGCTTGCCTCCAGCTCCCCTTTTTTATTATGGACACTGTGTACATTGTGGAAAGACAGTTTGAGGCCAAAATAGTCCCTTCCCTTAAGTCCTGTTACCGCCGGAAGTTGGCGGCCAGACTGAAGAATGGAACGGCCACTGATTTTTCGTGGAAAATTATCCTCCTGCATTATCCCAATGATGACCCACTCATCCCACTTCTGCCCCACTGCTGCCAATCCATTCTAAGTGCGTCATCAGATCGCGCACCGATGTTCCCCACTGAATGCGAAATTCCACCGAGAAAATGTTGCTGCTGCCACTCGGTACCACCAACAGCGGTGCACTGTGCTTGCATTGTGTTCAAAATGGTGGTGCAGCCACCATTAAAAGGGAGGGAGCACTACCACGGCCAACATCTTACTTTTTTTTGTTGGCTGACTGCCACGTCGGCCCGACAATTATGACCCTGAGTTCGGCCGGGCCGCCAACATGTAGCCTAGCACCTCCTCTTGGGTGCCAGGCCGCTGGCCCAGCTGAAACCTTCCCTGGTAGCCCAGTGGACCTAACTAAAATAATCACAGAGCTCGCAGCGGCCCTCCCCTTTCAATGAAGGGGAGAGACGTGGTGACGCGTCAACATGATGACGTCGTCAGCGCTACGCTGATGACTCACAGCGGCAGACATCCGCCCGCCTCCAACTTGCGCCCATCTAGTGCGCGAACTTCTGCTCTCTACTGCACCTCCGCCCCCATTATAACTGACTTCCGGGCCGCTCGGAAAAAAAAGCCAAAGAATATAATTTTGCGCAAGAGGCCACCACATCCACCGCAGTGGTGAAAACAGCTCAAACACAATAAGTGTGCTGTGTTTCCGACGCGGCGCAATTTCAGCCCCCTTAGCTCATTTTTAATAGGATTTCCTCTCACTTTATGTTTAAACATCTTTTTAGTTTCCTGTTCTATAACTCTATTGATTCTCTGGCCGTCAATGTCCTCCCTTACTTTATTTTTTCCCATGCTTTCTTTTCCTGTTCTGTATATATTTGGGCTGGTTGTGTTTCTTGTAGATCCCTTCCCCATCTAACCAGTTTAAAGCCTTTGGATTCCAACGTCTGGATTCAAATGCTGGAGATTGGATTGGGAAAATCTTGAGGCATGGCTTCACACTGCTTAATGCTAACCAGTGGCTGGATTGTGGCAGAAGCAGGTATCGACGAGACTGCTGCCTTGCAGGGTGCAGTCACATCTGTTCCATTCAAACACCCCCTCAAATGACAGAAAAAGTGCAGGTAGTACCATAGTATCAGATAAGGTGTGAGCAATTGTAGGGCTATCTAATAACCCAGCACAAAGAAATAGATGGCAACCTCCAGCCAAGAACCGATTGTGTATTTCATGAGAATTCTGCTGGAAGAATATGTCTCATTATATTAGTGTTATTAGCTGTCTTATAGGGATCATCAGCCATGGTTATACATGGCATAAAATGAAGGCACCTTGGGCTAGATTTCTGTCATTTTTTCAATTATTTACCACCCATTTACCACTCAGTTACCATTGAAAATACCACTGGTGGTAAATTCATTACACATTACCACCGATTTCATAATTTAGCACCGAAATACCTCCGGTGTTAAATTCATTAGTGATTTACCAAAAATACCGGTGGTAAATCACTAATGAATTTAACACCAGTGGTATCTTATGTTATTTCCATTTTTATGACATCATTAAGTGTGCAACACCAAAATACCACCAAAAATTACCACCAGAGGTGAATTCATCAATACCACCATTTTAACCACTGGCCTAAATTACCACTGAGAAAAGTGCATCTTATCTGATTGAATCCAGTGCTACGGACGCCATTTTAAAAAACGGAGCTGCAGTCCATTCCACATGAGAGAAGGCTGAGTTTTACACAGACATCTTTATGTGAGTTCAGAGTGAGATCTTAAGGTTATTTGAGGCTTTCAGTGGATTATTTGAGTAAATTGGAGGACATTTTAAGGATATTTAAGAAAATTGGAGAATATTTGAAGACATTTTGAGAACATTTGCAGGACATTTAAAGGAATGGGGCCTAAAATATCTCTGCCAATATTGATGACTACTTATATGATGCAGAATAGAGCTGGAAGAAGGTTTATTTAAGAGTATGTCCACACAAGTCCCAATGTCCCTACAGTGTTCCATGTCCCTCAGTCCCCATATCCCCATAGTTTCCCCATGTCCCATGTCCCATGTCTCCATGTCCCCACAGTGTCCCATGTCCCATGTCCCCACAGTGTCCCATGTTCCCACAGTGTCCCATGTCCACATGTCCCCACAGTGTCCCATGTCCCCACAGTGTCCCGTGTCCCATGTCCCCAAAGTGTCCCATGTCCCCATGTCCCTATCCCCCAAGGGATGCCATGGACGCCGCTGGGCCGGGCCGGCTGGCCGAAGGGACCGAGTCAGCAAGGGTGCAGGGGAGCAACGCACCCGGTGGGTGGGCTTTATAAGCACCTTAAGTAGGTGATGGGGGGGAGATTGGGGGAACTTGGTGGTGAGCACGCCACCCCAGCCTCGGAGAGAGCACCGGAGGCGGCAGGAAGAGGAGGAGCAGCCGACCATCAGACGCAATTAGCACCGGAGGCGGTGGGAAACAGTGGAGCGGCCAGCCCAAGGATGTAGTCGGCACCAGAGGCGGTGGGAAGAGGAGGAGCGGCCAGCCCAAGGTAAGGTCATGTCGGGGAGAGGAGAAGTGGGCGGGTACTGATGATGCATGCGCAAAAATACCATCTATTTACTTTCAGTGTTGCACGTTGAAAAATAAGAATGAAATACAGTTGGCCCTACCATCAGTTTTATTTGATGAAAATAGCATCTGTTGAATGAGAGTGGTATTTCGGTGGTAAAAAAAAACTCAATTTTTAAAGAGCAGTGAAATATCACTTGAAAACCAATGGTAGGGCTAAATGATGAAAGTCCAGCCCTGTAACTACTAACAGGATATCAAGCATAGACTTGTATTATTTGCTGCTTATCATCACACATAACCTATATTTTAATTGAATAAAACCCTCTTAATTTCTTGAACAGCCCAGATGGTCACATGAGTGTCATCGATAATGTCCTGCACTTTAGCAAAACTTGTCAGCCAGTAAAAATGCTGTGGCCTTTTGCATTACTGATGCCTTTCCATGCAGAAAGTGATGAAAATGTTCCCTGGCAAGCAATGGTTCTGTCATCTGCTTGATACTTGTAAGTCAGTAGACTGTTTTATTCGGTGGAAAATACCATGTGATGGTTTGGAATGATCTGTAGAAATTCAAGACTGTCATCATTGAAAGTGAGCACTGTTTAATGGTCTGGTTTGAGGAGACATCATAACTCAGTTACTGCCTCCCTCATGAAGCATAGGCAGTGAAGGCTGATTTCCTCTGACATCCATAATTCAAAAAGGCAAAACAAAAGCAGAAAGTAATGGCACAGTAAAAATATAACAAACGCAATCCAAAAAGCACTAATAAATAAATGCAACTGCAACATGCAGCACCTTTGAGAATCAAACTCTCAAATGCCAGAACCTGATTTACTTGCAGCACCCAAATTAAGTGCATACAAAGTATTCCCAGCGTATTCCCAGCAAAACACAAGGGAAATTATGGTGGATGACTAATTGCATAAAGTTAATTTCAATTTGGTACTTCGATAATGCTTTTGTATACTTTGTGCAAGACTACTCTGCTTCCATTAATGTCTGTCATTGGGAAACCATAGGCTACATTTTAACTTTTGGGCAACTAACTAGCAGAAACGAGGCCACAGCCATTTTGAGACCTGGGCCACCCAGAAATAGGCCTCTGTTCAAATGGTGGCAGCTGGAGTATTGTTGGTAATAAGGAAGTAAATCTACCAACCCAATTTTGAAGCAGTTACTGCCCTGTTAATGCCAATTTCGGCAAGTAAAAATTGCCACCATGAACTAGATTAATTGAGCGAAAAGAATATACAGCCTACTCGTCCGATTCTCGAACCAATGTTTATCCAATTGGCACCTGTGTGAAGATATACTTGAATTAAATCTACACAAACTTATTGTATATTGTGGGGGCTAAATTGAGCTGTATAGCCCTTGTTTTTAGTCACTACTCGGCCACATAAGGGGCTAAAATGGGGGCTGAGATACTCGCGCACACTTCCGATGGGAAGTGCACAAGACACCATCTTGATAAAGGGGTTTGCGTGCATGCACCTAACGATCACCAGAAACATGTAGAATAGCGAGATGATGACACAACTCTGATTTAACGCCAGTACTGCCATTTTCAAACTCCACATTCCAGCCAACATCTGAACCTTGCACAGCTGAACATGGCATTAAATGGAGTGAAGGACCCCTCACCACCACTAATTAAAGGGATCATGAATTATTTACAGATTATTTGCTGGATTATTTCTTCGGGCTGCTGGTGCAATTGTATGTGTTTTTAGTGCTTTCTTATACTTGGCTAAAATTTGAGGGGTCAAAGTTCGGTACTGTTGTTTTTGAGGCAGTGTTACTGCCTGAGTGCTGATTTTACCGCCAAGCATTAGGTGCAGGCTAAAAAGTAGCGTTGCACACTCATCCTCTGGCGGAAGCTCAGGAGGCCTACTCAATTTCGCAACGAGCGGCTGCTGCCATGTTAGGAAAAAAAACGGGAAGGAAAGGGAAGAAAAAAAAATAATTAAATTTTCTCCGATCCACACACACACTTCCTCACTCTTAAAACAAGTGGAAACATGCAGAAATAAATAAAGAGAAAAACTTACCTTCCTTTCTAGGTGATTCAGTCCGAGAACCGTTCTTTAACCATCACATTTTGCAGGCTGTATGGCCACCTGCCGGTATGGCAGTCATACAAAGCAAATATAGCGATAGAGGCATCAAAGAGGCGTTGTACGCTGGATGACATCACCACGTGGATGGCGTTAGCCAATGCATTGCCTCTTGGCGCCTCTGCCAAAGAGATTACTTAATTTCAGCCAGGGTGTGGACACCGCTTAATGCCGATGGTAGGCCTTTGCCACCCATTAGCTGCCCACCGCCGATGGTAACGGGTGGCATCCACAACCGAATTTTGACCCATGAATACTCTACAGGGAAGTCGTTTCTTGGTCATTTAAAATCCTGAGCTAAAACAAGTTTCTTCCAGACATTGGTGGCCTAGTAGGGCTTCCTTTGGGAATTGAACATGACTGGGAGAATAAATAGCCACGCAGAGTAGGACAAGTTGCTAGAGGAGGAAGGAGGAGAAGGATGGGGAGAAGAACTCTTAGAAGGAGGCCATATCTGCTGAGGATCTTTAAGGAGGAGTTTTCTAACCTCAACTTCAGTGAGCAGCAATGCATGAAATATCTTTGCCTCACTGAAGAGATTGTGAATGAAATCTGCCAACTAAAGATATGTGAAGAGAAAAAGATTAGTGAAGTCAGATGTAGGTCCCTTGCAGTCAGAATCAGGTGAATTTATAATGGGGAACACAGAAATGGGAGACCAATTGAACAAATATTTTGGTTCTATCTTCACTAAGGAAGACACAAATAACCTTCCAGAAAAACTAGGGGACCGAGGGTCCAGTGAGAAGGAGGAACTGAAGAAAATCCTTATTAGTCAGGAAATTGTGTTAGGAAAATTGATGGGATTGAAGGCCGATAAATCCCCAGGGCCTGATAGTCTGCATCCCAGTTTACTTAAGGAAGTGGCTCTAGAAATAGTGGATGCATTGGTGGTCATTTTCCAACATTCGATCGAATCTGGATCAGTTCCTATGGATTTGAGGGTAGCTAATTTAACCCCATTTTTTAAAAAAGGAGGGAGAGAGAAAACAGGGAATTGCAGACCGGTTAGCCTGACATCAGTAGTGCGGAAAATGTTGGAATCAATTATTAAAGATGAAATAGCAGCGCATTTGGAAAGGAGTGACAGGATCGGTTCAAGTCAGCATGGATTTATGAAAGGGAAATCATGCTTGATAAATCTTCTAGAATTTTTTGAGGATGTAACTAGTAGAATGGACAAGGGAGAACCAGTGGATGTGGTGTATTTGGACTTTCAAAAGGCTTTTGACAAGGTCCCACACAAGAGATTATGTGCAAAATTAAAGCACATGGTATTAGGGGTAATGTATTGATGTGAATAGAGAACTGGTTGGCAGACAGGAAGCAAAGAGTCGGAATAAACGGGTCCTTTTCAGAATGGCAGGCAGTGACTAGTGGGATACCGCAGGGCTCAGTGCTGGGACCCCAGCTATTTACAATATACATTAATGATTTAGATGGAGGAATTGAGTGTAATATCTCCAAGTTTGCAGATGACACTAAACTGGGTGGCAGTGTGAGCTGTGAGGAGGATGCTAAGAGGCATCAGGGTGACTTGAACAGGTTAGGTCAGTGGGCAAATGCATGGGAGATGCAGTATAATGTAAATAAATGTGAGGTTATCCACTTTGGTGGCAAAAACAGGAAGGCAGAATATTATCTGAATGGTAACAGATTAGGAAAAGGGGAGGTGCAATGAGACCTGGATGTCATGGCACATCAGTCGTTGAAAATTGACATGCAGGTACAGCAGGCGGTGAAGAAGGCAAATGGCGTGTTGGTCTTCATAGTGAGAGAATTTAAGTATAGGAGCAGGGAGGTCTTACCGAGTTGTACAGGACTTTGGTGAGGCCACACCTTGAATATTGTGTACAGCTTTGGTCTCCTAATCTGAGGAAGGACATTCTTGCTATTGAGGGAGTGCAGCAAAGGTTCACCAGACTGATTCCTGGGCTGGCAGGACAGACATATGAAGAAAGACTGGATCTACTAGGCTCATATTCACTGGAACTTAGAAGAATGAGAGGGGATCTCATGGAAACATATAAAATTCTGATGGGATTGGACAGGTTAGATGCAGGAAGAATGTTCCCGATGTTGGTGAAGTCCAGAACCAGTGGTCACAGTCTTAGGATAAGGGGTAAGCCATTTGGGACCGAGATGAGGAGAAACTTCTTCACTCAGAGAATTGTGAACCTGTTGAATTCTCTACCCCAGAAAGTTGTTGAGGCCAGTTCATTAGATATATTCAAAAGGGAGTTAGATGTGTCCCTAACAGCTAAAGGGATCAAGGGGTATGGGGAGAAAGCAGGAAGTGGTACTGAAGTTGCATGATCAGCCATGGTCATGCTGAATGGTGGTGCAGCTCGAAAGGCCGAATGCCCTACTCCTGCACCTATTTTCTATGATTCTATGTTGCTGCCACAACTGCAACTTCAAATGAGGACAAGGATAGCATTGTCTGTGGCTGTCAAAGTGACTGTAGCTCTTAACTTTTATGTATCTGGTTCCTTCCAGGCTGCTGCTGGAGATACAAGCAATATCTTGCATCTTGAACCACCACGGCAAGTCAAAGATTGGCTACAGGGTGACAAGAGTTATCTCCTCATGATATGTCTCATGACTCTGATCCTGAACCCATGCACACATGCACAGCAGGCCTATAATGAGAGCCATGCTGCCACAAGGAACATTATAGAACAAATCATCGGTGTCCTCAAGTAATGCTTCGATTGCCTGAACCATTCTGGAAGAGCCCTACACTACTCAGTTGAGCAGGTATCAAGATTTGTGGTAGTATGCTGCAGGCCACACAACCTGGCCATTATGACAAAACAGCCCTTGATACCACCTATCGGGCAAGAAGCTGAGGAGCAGGAGCATGAGGAGAATGAGGAGGAGGAAGTAAAGGAGGAAAATGAGGGTGTGCAACAGGAAGTGGAGGAACAGGAAGAGGAAGGGAGGCAACAATGTAAGCATCCACTTTCTGCTTGGGCTCAACCACACCTCCCTATTCATTTCAGTCCCATACTCCTTACCTTTCCTCTATCACTAACCATCACATTATCCTCTTTACAACAATACAACAATAGAAACCATCAGAAAATGCACATTCCAATCTAATTTTCTAAATCCACTCATTCCATAATACAAAACTGAACTAAAAAGCCTTGTGCATTCTCTTAGTGCCTATCTATCATGTGTCTTTGCCAGTCCTAGTGCCTTGAGAAGGTGCTTCTCCAATGGCTGCAGCATGTGTCGTGGAAGGCTGTTAACCTACAACTGAGGAGACTACAGATGGCCTTGGAGGGCAACCTCGAGCAGCTCTGGGCCTAGAGGACCTGGCTTTGGACTGCAGGCATCAGCAAGGGCACTGTGCAAAGTGGCCGGGGTGGGAGCAGGAATGCTGTCATCCTGAGAGAGGACAACAGGTTTGTATTCCATGGAGCCATTGCCAATCTTCTGGGTGGCGCCTCAGCAATCATACTGATCTGTTGGAGAACAGATTGATGTGACAACCTGTAAGTCCCTTTGAACAGTCGTATACCGAGCCACAATGGTGGCAGTCTGAGTTTGCAAGATAGTAGTCTAAGCTTCCACTGCGGACTTGTGATAAAAGCTGTTTGTGCTGCAATGGAAGCTGTGATATCGGCCATCAGACGTTGCATCATAGTGGGTTCCACAGCTGTCCCAGAAAGAATGGGCTCCAAGTTCTGTGCAAAGCCCTGTGCCAAATTGATGCTGGACTCCTCCATGCTCCTTGATATTGTTTGCAGGCTTTCTGGCAGGCTTTAAAGTGCACCATGCATTTTGTTGTATACATCCAGCAGCCTTCTTCTGTAGCCTGGCCATCAAAGTCCTCATCTAACTCCTTTGCAGCAGAACTAGTGTGCAACTTTGCTCTCCAGTGGGCTGGCACCTGTGCTATCCTTTCTCCCACTCTGGCTCCTGTTCACTTGTGCCTGGTGTCTCACCATGTGCTAATCCCTCTGCTATCCTTGCTTCTAAAATATGCACAGTATCACTCTCCGAGCTGATAGCTGGGAATGTAAGATCGAGTGACACTGTCTCTTTATCTTCCCTGTCTTCTTCCTCGTCCTCCTCTGACTGAGAGATTGCCAATGCTTGGGATCCCTTGGGACTTCAGGGGATGAGCTCCCTTGTGGCGGAATATGGGAGTGCATGCTTTACAGATACACAACATAACTCCCCCGCCAAAGTCAAAGTGAAAACTATTTACAAGGTGAGGCGGTCGGGAGTCTTTCTTTCCCTGGTGGACCGCCTCGGTACAAATGTCTGTTCTGGTGTGTTGGCTGTGCCCTCGTTGGGCTGGCGTGTTGTTGTCTGCTGTGGTTTGTTCAGGGCAGTCTGTGAACTGCAGCCTCGTTTGGTCCAGGTGCTTTCTGCAAATTTGTCCATTGTCTAATTTGACTAAAACACCCTATTCACTTCTTTAGCTATCATCGTGCCCGCGATCCACTTGGAACCATGTCCATTGTTTAGCACATACACAGGGTCATTCAGATCAATTTCCCGTGACACAGTGGCGCGACCATCGTTTACATTTTGTTGCTGCCGCCTGCTCTCTACCTGATCATGCAGGTTGGGGTGAACGAGCGAGAGTCTGGTTTTAAGTGTCCTTTTTATGAGTAGCTCAGCCGGGGGCACCCCTGTGAGTGCGTAGGGTCCCGTGCGGTAGCTGAGCAGTACTCGGGACAGGTGGGTTTGGAGTGAGCCTTCTGTGACTCGTTTAAGGCTCTGTTTAATGGTTTGTACTGCCCGTTCTGCCTGCCCAATGGAGGCTGGTTTAAATGGGGCCATGGTGACATGTTTGATCCCATTGCGGGTCATGAATTCTTGAAATTCGGCACTGGTGAAACATGGCCCGTTGTCACTGACCAGTATGTTAGGCAGGCCGTGGGTGGCAAACATGGCCCTCAAGCATTCAATGGTGGCGATGGCGGTGCTTCCCGACATTATTTCACATTCAATCCATTTTGAGAACGCATCCACCACCACCAGGAACATTTTACCGAGAAACGGGCCCGCATAGTCGACATGGATCCTCTACCATGGTCCGGAGGGCCAGTACCACAAACTTAGTGGTGCCTCTCTGGGTGTGTTGCTTAACTGAGCACATACGCTGCATTGCCGTACACAGGACTCTAAGTCAGAGTCAATACCGGGCCACCACACGTGGGATCTGGCTATCGCTTTCATCATTACTATACCCGGGTGTGTGTTATGGAGTTCCGAGATGAACGTCTCCCTGTTCTTTTTGGGTAGCACTATGCGGTTACCCCACAGCAGGCAGTCTGCCTGAATCGACAGCTCGTCCTTTCGCTGCTGGAACGGCTTGAATGGCTCTTGCATTTCAACAGGGATGCTGGCCCAGCTCCCATGAAGTACACAGTTTTTTTACTAGGCACAGCAGAGGATCTTGACTGGTCCAAGTCCTAATCTGGTGGGCCGTGACAGGTGATTTATCATTTTCAAATGCTTCCATGACCATCAACAAGTCTGTGGGCTGCACCACCATCAACAAGTTTGCAGGCTGCGCCATTTCCATCCCCGTGGTGAGCAATGGTAGCCGACTAAGAGCATCCGCACAGTTCTTGGTGCTTGGCGTATGGCGGATGGTATAGTTCTACGCTGATAGTGCGAGTGCCCACCTTTGTATGCGGGCTGAGGCATTAGTATTTATCCCCTTGTTTTCAGCGAACAGGGATATGAGGGGCTTGTGATCGGTTTCCAGCTCAAATTTGAGGCCAAACAGGTACTGATGCATTTTCTTTATCCCGAACACACACACACTAATGCCTCTTTCTCAATCATGCTGTAGGCCCTCTCAGCCTTAGACAAGCTCTTGAAAGCATTAATTGCAACTTCCCCGCAACGTTAACTTGTTGTAATACACACCCAACTCCGTACGACGACGCGTCACATGCTAGTACAAGTGTTTTACATGGGTTATACAATACAATCAGCTTGTTGGAGCATAAAATGTTTCTGGCTTTCCCAAAAGCAATTACTTGTTTTTTTCCCCATACCGAGCTCTCATCTTTGTGCAATAACATATATAGGGGCTCTAAAAGGGTGCTTAACCCCGGTAGGAAGTTACCAAAATAGTTGAGGAGTCCCAGGAACGACCGCAGCTCCGTGACGGTCTATGGCCTGAGTGCGTTCCTGATGGCCTCTGTCTTGGCGTCTGTGGGGCGAATGCCGTCTGCCGCGACCTTTCTCCCCAAAAACTCCACTTTTGTTGCCATGAAGTTGAATTTCGACCTCTTCAGCCGCAGCCCTACGCGATCCAGTCGCTGGAGGACCTCCTCCAGGTTTTGTAGGTGCTCACTGCTGTCCCGACCTATGACCAATATGTCGTCCTGAAAGATCACTATGTGTGGTACCGACTTGAGTAGGCTCTCCATGTTTCTCTGGAAGATCGCTGCAGCCGACCGAATTCCAAATGGGCATCTGTTGTAGATGAACAGTTGGGTGGCAGTGTGAACTGCGAGGAGGATGCTATGAGGCTGCAGAGTGACTTGGATAGGTTAGGTGAGTGGGCAAATGCATGGCAGATGAAGTATAATGTGGATAAATGTGAAGTTATCCACTTTGGTGGTAAAAACAGAGAGACAGACTATTATCTGAATGGTGACAGATTAGGAAAAGGGGAGGTGCAACCAGACCTGGGTGTCATGGTACATCAGTCATTGAAGGTTGGCATGCAGGTACAGCAGGCGGTTAAGAAAGCAAATGGCATGTTGGCCTTCATAGCGAGGGGATTTGAGTACAGGGGCAGGGAGGTGTTACTACAGTTGTACAGGGCCTAGGTGAGGCGTATTGTGTACAGTTTTGGTCTCCTAACTTGAGGAAGGACATTCTTGCTATTGAGGGAATGCAGCGAAGGTTCACCAGACTGATTCCCGGGATGGCAGGACTGACATATCAAGAAAGACTGGATCAACTGGGCTTGAATTCACTGGAGTTCAGAAGAATGAGAGGGGATCTCATAGAAACGTTTAAAATTCTGACAGGTTTAGACAGGTTAGATGCAGGAAGAATGTTCCCAATGTTGGGGAAGTCCAGAACCAGGGGTCACAGTCTAAGGATAAGGGGTAAGCGATTTAGGACCGAGATGAGGAGAAACTTCTTCACCCAGAGAGTGGTGAACCTGTGGAATTCTCTGCCACAGAAAGTTGTTGAGGCCAATTCACTAAATATATTCAAAAAGGAGTTAGATGTAGTCCTTACTACTAGGGGTTCAAGGGGTATGGCGAGAAAGCAGGAATGGGATACTGAAGTTGCATGTTCAGCCATGAACTCATTGAATGGCGGTGCAGGCTAGAAGGGCAGAATGGTCTACTCCTACACCTATTTTCTATGTTTCTATGTTTCTTTGTAACAGTCCCTTGTGCGTGTTGATGCAGATGAGGCCCTTTGAAGACTCCTCCAGTTCCTGTGTCATGGAGGCCGAAGTCAGGTTGGGCTTGGTGAACGTCTTGCCTCCTGCCAGCGTCGCAAATAGGTCGTCTGCCTTCGGTAGCGGGTATTGGTCCTGTAGCGAGAAACGATTAATAGTTACTTCATAATCGCCGCAAATCCTGACCGTGCCATCACTTTTGAGCACTGGAACAATCGGGCTGGCCCACTCACTGAATTCCACTGGGGAGATGATGCCCTCGCGTTGCAGCCTGTCCAGCTCGATTTCCACTCTCTTCTTCATCATGTGAGGTACCGCTCACGCCTTGTGGTGAATGGGCCATGCCTCTGGGACCAAGTGGATCCGCACCTTGCCCCGGAAATGTTTCCAAAGCCTGCTCAAAAAGGGAAAGACATTTGTTAAGAACTTGGGTACATGAGGCCTCATCGACACATGATAGCGCTTGGATGTCATCCCAGTTCCAGCGGATTTTGCCCAGCCAGCTCCTTCCAAGCAGTGTGGGGCCATCGCCCGGGACAATCCAGAGTGGCTGTTTGTGCACCGTGCTCTCGTAGATGACCTTGACCATGGCGCTACCCAGGACAGTGATAACCTCTTTGGTGTACGTTCTCAGTTTCGTGTGGATGGGACTTAGGGCTGGTCTGAATGCCTTGTTGCACCACAGTCTCTCAAACACAATTTTACTCATGACGGATTGGCTCGTGCCAGTGTCCAGTTCCATGGCTACCGGTAAGCCATTCAATTGTACATTTAGCATTATAGGTGGACATTTCATCGAAAATGTGTGCACCCCGTGTACTTCAGCATCTGCCTCCTCTCTCTGAGGCTCGAAATTGCTTTGATCCACCATGGACCGATCTTCCTCTGCCACATGGTGGTGAGCAGGCTTTGCAGAGTTTGCAGGTCGTTGGAGGTGCCCCATTGTTCCACAGCTCTTGCAAACATACCCTTTGAAGCGGCATGAGTAGGCTGAATGGAAGCCTCCACAATGCCAACAAGGTGTGAAATGCCTTGCATTCATCCTCTGTTGGGGACTCTTGAGTCATCTGGGTCACCTGAGGCCTGCTGGCAGTTGCAGACTCGTGGGCTCTGCCCTGTACATTTCTGCTCGCAAACACAGTTCCAGTTAATTTATGAACATTGCTAGCACTTGTGTGCTGAGAGATTTGTTTGGTGTTATCACTGGTGGACATAAACGCCTGTGCTATTGCAATGGCCTTACTGAGGGTCGGTGTCTCTACAGTCAAAAGTTTTCGTAGGATGGTCTCGTGGCCAATGCCCAGTACAAAAAGGTCTCTGAGCATTTGCTCCAGGTAGCCATCAAACTCACATTGTCCTGCAAGTCACCTTAGCTCGGCAACGTAGCTCGCCACTTCCTGACCTTCAGATCGCTGGCACGTATAGAACCGATACCTCGCCATCAGCACACCCTCCCTTGGGTTAAGATGCTCCCGAACCAGTGTACACAGCTCCTCATACGACTTATCTGTGGGTTTCACTGGAGCCAGAAGATTCTTCATGAGGCTTTAGGTCGGTGCCCTGCAGTCTGTGAGGAGGACCGCTCTCCTTTTTGCAGCTCGTTGGCTACAAAGTACTGGTCTAGCCAGTCGACATAGGCTTCCCAGTCCTCACCCTCCGAGAACTTCTCCCCACAGTTTGCTGCATCTTTGCGTTGGATTCATATTCTCATCGCCTGTTATTGTGTTCCTAACACAGTTGTGGCCGCACACAGGCAGGTTAAAGTAACAGTGACGTCAGTCTTTAATACGACACTCCAGAGTGAGGTACAGGCCTTAGGGGCTGGCTTATATACAGTGCTCCCAAGGGATGCTGGGATCCCTTGGGACTTCAGGGGATGCACTCCCCGGTGGTGGAACATGGGAGTGCATGCTTTACAGATACACAACAGTGACAAAACTATCTGATGAGTCAGAAATAATCAAATCATTCCCACCTTCAACTACTTTCATGTCTGTCGATAAAATATGATTAATGTGAAAAACCTAACTTGTCCATGATCAAACATCTTGACCAAATATGTGCGAGGACCACATATCTTCACCACACTTCCTGGTAACCATTTTAACCATGTATGGTGATGGTTCTTCACTCTCACCTTCTGATTTAATTGCACACTTCTCTCTTTCTGTCTTCATTGTTTTTCTTCTATGGACAGTGCCAAATTTGGTTTTAACAACGAGAATCTGGTTCGTGGCTGTCGTTCGAGAAACAACTCTGCTGTTGTTCTACCAGTAGTTGTATGAGGAGTATTACGATACATAATTAGAAAATTAGCCAATTTGTAGTCCAATGACAACTGTTGTTTTTTTGGATTTGGTTCCAACATCTGTTTGATGAGGGCACGTTTTACAATTTGTACTGTGTGCTCTGCTGCACCATTTGAAGCAGGATGGTACAGGGGAACCTTTGGTATGTTTCACACCATTTTTGCTCGTGAACTGTGCAAATTCTCTGAATGAAATTGTGGTCCATTATCAGAAACAATTTCTTCTGCATGGCCAAATGAAGAAAATAATCTTCGTAAAATGTCTAGTGTTTTACTTGTTGTTATTTACCACATTGGAAACACCACAACCCACTTCAAATGGCTGTCAATCACAATGAACAATTATTGTACTTCTACCTCAGTAAAATTGATATGCTGCCTTTGCCACACCCTGGGAGGCCATTTCCATGGCTGTAATGGTACTGATGGTGGTTGCTTGCTTACCGATTGACATGTCGTACACTGACTGACAATGTACTCTATATCTCTTTCAAGACCTGGCCACCATAAGTAACTATGTGCAAAACTCTTGGTCAAGCACATTCCCAGGTGCTGGTCATGGAGGTCTCCTAACAATTTGGACCTGAATTTATTTGGTATAACCACTCTTGCACCCTACATGATACAATCTTTATCGACTGATAATTCATTCCTACAAATGAAGAATGGATGAATATTTTTGTCTGTTACCTGGTTTGGCCAGCCATTTGCAATATAGTCATACACCTTTGACATCACTGGGTCACATTTGGTTGCTCTACCAATCTCTTCAGCTATGACTGGCAGCTCATCAATGTATGAAAAATAGAAAACTTCTTCCCTATCGGTGTAACTTATGATGGGGAAGGCAATCTAGACATAGCATCAGCATTACTGTGATCAGCTAATCGTCTGTATTCAATTTGATATGTATATGCTGACTAAATCAAAGCCCATCTCTGCATTCGGGCTGCAGCTAATGTTGGAACCAGGGACTTTGGATGGAGGATTGCTGTCAGGGGCTTATGTTCTGTAATGATGGTAAACTTATGAATATACAACTAGTTGTGGAACTTCTTCACCCCAGAAATTAAAGCCAAAGTTCCCTTTTGATTTGCGCATAATTACGCTCACTGGCACTGAGAGTGCATGAAGCAAAAGCAATTGGTCTCTCCTTCCCACTATGTAGTATATGAGAGATCACTGACCCAACTGGAGATCAAGCTAGCATGTCATGCCTCTCCATACGTGCATATGAGTTTTGCCCGTATGGAGAGGCATCACATGCTAGCTTGATCTCCTTAGATACACCATAGTGAACTAACATGGTGCTCTCTACCAATTTGCTTTTACACTCCTTGACTGCTGTATCGCATTCTTCTGACCACTTCCAATGGACCTGTTTTTTCAATAGTTCATTCAGTGGCTGTAATACTGTAGCCAAATTTGGTAGGAACTTCCCATAATAGTTCAAAAGACCCAAAAATGATCGAAGTTCAGTGACATTCTTGGGAGTGTGTGCATTTCTGACTGCATCCAGCTTTCCCTTGGTTGAATGTAAACAATCTTTGTCTACTCTGTACCCTAAGTACTCCACGGAGTTTTGAAATAACTCACACATGCGAGCAGACACTCGTACTCTGTGCTTCTCTAGCCATTTGAGAACTTCATTCAATATGTTATTATGAATTTGCCTATTTGCTGCTGAAATTAGTATGTCATCCAAATAACATACTACTCCTTCAATACCTTGCAAAATCTGGTTCATCACCTCTTAAAATATGGCAGGGGCGGAAGACACTCCAAATGATAGCCTATTAAATTGATATCGGCCTAGATGAGTATTTCTAGTCAAACATGACTTGGACTCCTCATCTAGTTCAAGTTGTAAGTAGGCATTTTTAAGATTCAACTTTGAGAAGATCTGACCACCTGTCAGTGTTGTGAACATATCTTCTACATTTGGCAATGTATTGGGGACATTACCCTCTAGAACCTGGTTTACGGTAACTTTATAATCACCACACAATCTTACCTTACCATCGGACTTAGGTACAACAACAATGGGTGTAGCCCAATTACATAGATCTCTCTTAGAAATACTGTTCTCAGTCTCTAGTCTTTTGAGTTCTTGCTCAACTTTCTCCTTGAGTGCATATGGTACGGGACATGGCTTGCAGCGTCCTTCTGTACCCTGACACTCGCCTTGAAGCCTTGGATCTGACTGCCTGTTTTGCAGAACACCTTCAAATAATTCTTGATGACATCATCCTTTGATGCAAATCTTGTTTCAACACGAAAAATCTCACTCCAATCCAGCTTCAATGATCTCAACCAATTTCTTCCTCGTAAGGCAGGCTTGTCTCCTGCCACTACTAATAGAGGCAAGCTCTGAACTTGATCCTTGTATTTCATCGGTACGGTGATATGACCTACCACAGGAATGTTCTCTCCCGAGTAGCCTCGAAGCTCTAGCTTGGATTTCTCCAGTGGTAAATCACGCAATTTGTCAAGGTATAGCGACTCCGGTACTACACTCACAGATGCACCAGTGTTGATTTCCATGTGTACCTTGGTTCCTGCAACATCTATGTGGATTATGATACTTTTCGAATCGATGTTAGTTAACCTCGTGCTCCTGATGAGGTGTAACTCTAAAACTTCCTTGTCCTGTTGTTTTTCTTCCATGATGTGTAGTCTCTGGGGATTTCTACTTATAGCTTTGAAAGCTGGTTTACCCTTCAGACGGCATGCCTTCGCAAGATGCCCAGTTTTCCTGCAGATAAAATACTCTGCCTTCACATATGGACAACTTTGAGCAATGTGTTGTCCCAGGCACCGATAGCAGGACTTCAATGCTCTGTTACCATTGCCAGTTTCTGAGACCTTGGGGCCCAACTGCCTTTTACTTTTAACCTGCAGGCGATTCACCTCGGTTGTCTGACGACTGGATATAGTATGAAATTCTCGGGAATATTGGTCGGCCATGTTCATTGACATAGCTGTCTGACATGCTAAATCAAAAGTCAAGTTAGGCGTTGTCAATAACTTTCTTCTGATCGCATCATTTTTCATCCCACAAACAAAGCGGTCAGGCAATGTTTGATCCTGAAAGTTTCCAAAATTACAGTGAATAGATAGCTTTTTTAATGCTACAATGTACTCACTGATATTTTCTTCAGTTAACTGACCTCGTATTCCGAAACGATAAATTTCAGCAATTTCCAGGGGCTCAGGACTCTAGTGCTGTGCTTAAGAGTTGTGTCCTTTGGCTTGACAGGCACAAGCAATTTTTTCAGGATGTCATACACCTTGGGCCCAGCTTCAGTTAAAAAAAATCACCCATTTTCTTTCAAACACCACCCGGTTATGGTTTTTATCATTGGGGACTTCGATGATATTATTTGCGGTGAAAAACATTTCTAGCCGCTCCACAGATGCTCCGAAACTTTCACGGTCGCGTTAAAACTCCCCCAAGCACCCTATTATTCCCATAGGTGTGGCCATCTGGACTCTGGCAGTTCAAACAAGTGTGCCTGTAATTTACCTTGGATTTGTAGCTGTTAATCAAAATGGAGCAGCTCTCAAAGTCTCTCTGTTGGTTGGCTGAATCCTCCACCAACAAAAATTGCAGCTTTTTTCCCCCGATTATCTCATCCTCATCACCACTGTTATATCTTCAGTACAACTCACAGAGACACACAAGCCTTAGGATGGCAGAACACTCTGGAACCTCCAGTCAGGTGATTCCCTTCTTTATGAAAACAGCACTGGCTGCAGTGCCACAGGAGTCCACCAGATGGAGCTATATATATTATACAATATTACACTAACCTTTTGTGTTTCATGCACCAGGACCCCCAGGTCCCGCTGTACTGCAGCAATTTTTCTCCATTTAACTAAAAACTTGCTCTTCCATTCTTTCTGCCAAAGTGCATAACCTCATACTTTCCAACATTATACTCCATCTGCCAAATTTTTGCCCACTCACTCAGCCTGTCTATGTCCTTTTGCAGGTTTTTTGTGTCCTCCTCACACATTGGTTTTCTTCCCATCTTTGTATCATCAGCAAACTTGGCTACATTATACTCGATCCTTTCATCCAAGTCGTTAATATAGATTGTAAATAGTTAGGGTCCCCCAATTTGAATGGCCCCCTGTACTATGGTGCTGTGGTCAGTTTGCTCATCCTCCTTGCAGTCTCTGCTCTCGTTCACAGGGAGCAAGAACCTCGTACCTGTTGGACAAATGCATTGGCTGAGCCTCCTCCAATGCTATTTTCTGGATCCCCATACCTGCCTCACTCATAGTCACACCCTCCTGTCACTGACCACAGACAAAATTTGAATTATTTAACCTAAAGGGTATGACTTCCTCCTGGAACACAGTGCCCAGGTAACTCTCCACCTGTCTGAAATAGCACAGTGTCCGAAGCTCGGACTCCAGCTCATCAACTCTGAGCTGAAGTTCCTCGAGCCACCAACTGTAAAATGTAAACGGTTTTGATCCTGGCCCAATGGCTAGATTGACGGTTCGAATCGCCCGTGCCTTATGAGAATTCTATACCCGGGGATTGTTATTCAGAGTGTAAATGGAATAAGTCACGAACAGGAATGCTTTGGTGAAAAAATCGCACTTATTTATTTGGTCTAACATACACTGGCTAAAACATACACTACTAAACAAAATCACTGTCTCTGTGGAGAATAGGATCCAGGTTAAAACAACATACAGTACAACACTGAGGACCGGTGATAGGCAGTAATTTCCTTGTTGCTATGGTGAAATCTAACTCCCCGCTTCTAGTGAATTACCCAGTCGCATGAAGCTCCCTCCCCAGAATAGCCCGAAAAATCTTCACTTCCGAGCCCTTTACACCCCACACAGCTCGCCTGGTGCTCTGGTTACCGGCTTGGGACACTGGCGACCATGCTCACCAGTTGGTCTTGATTGCTCAGCTGGTCCTTCTTCTTGTTACATCAGTATTGGTGGAGCGAGAGATGGGGGGGAACGCTCGAATGCTGGAGAACGTTCCAGAATGCTCGAGAATAGTGGAAAAGAGTCTATCTTTAAAGGAATCCTGCTGCCCTTATCTCTCCCGCCAATCTTTGAAATCCTTTTGCTTCTAAGTACTCCAGTGCTTAGTTAGAGAAGGGCCATCAGACCCATGTTTTTTGGACTCATGCCCTGAGTCTGGGACATCTCTCGGCTTTTGTGTCGGGAAAAACTGGCCCCTCTTGGTCTGGCCAGGCTCGTGGGTCCATTGTTCTGCTTCTCTTCTGAGATGGAGGTGAGAAGTGACTTTGCATATTAGAGAGATTTTCCAATAGTTTATGCATGCCTCATATCTGAGCCCTTTCCCTTTTGCTAGGGCGAACCCGTACATTCTGGATGACTGACAGTTCTTTGTCACAGCCAACTGCCATGCGGTCTCTGGAGTTTTAACAAACCAGCCTTTTCACGTATCTGCTCAGGGTGACCCCATCACAGGGAAAGTACTCTCAGGTTAAAAAAAAACAAAGTCCACGAAATATTCTCGACTGAGTCCATTCATAAACAGAGACTTTGCAATCTCTTCAGTCCCCCGTTTGTTGCTTTTTCTTTCATTGGAACATCACTCGACGAGAGAGCAAAGGCCAAAGTCTCCCACAAGTGAAGCTGTTCCCCTGATTTTACGTTTTCAAACCCCAGAACTATACCTCTTACGGCATGTCACTGTTCCCTTCTACAGAGTCAAAACATAAGAAAACGGCTTCTTCACACATAAGACCCACAAGACGTTACCAAAAAAAAATAATCACCGCGCACATCACACAGTACAGCATTGACAGGTGGTGACACATTACAAAAACAACAACAGTGCACATCGCGCAATACAGAGTGTGAAACTATAACCAGAATATAATACACTTGTTTAAAGAACTTTGGTACATTACAAGTTTTGGCAGGGAGAAACCATCATCAACAATTACACCTCTCCGAGTCGATCTAACATCCCTTGCCACTGCGTTCGGAGCATCTGGCTCCGTCGCCTGCAGCTGGTGTACAACACATAGCTTACAAGCAACAATTGTATGATGACTAATGCATAGGAAAAGACACGGATCCAGGGGGGAATCTCTACACTCAGACCGATGTCCCACCACGGCGGCGAGACAATCCCCTTGATCTCCTCCCCCACTTCCACTGTCTTTTGCTCTAAAGTGTACAAATGTTTCTGGGAAAGCTCAATGGCCTTTATTAACTCAGTGAGGTGTTCCGGCAGAAAAGGAATCGGGTACCCGAAATGTTCCACATAGCCCTGGAGATGCGTGAAGGTGTCGTGCACAGTGAGGTGAATGGTCGAGGGATCGGGGATGGGAGTAATTCGCTCTTGTGCCACTTGAACCTCCACCTTGGGTTTAAATCAAAAACTGCTGTCACTCACCGGACACCACATGTCCTGGCTGTACCGGTAGCGGAGCGCACTTGTGGTGACAAGTATGTCCCACTTCCCACGTATGCTACCTGTGGAGGTACGTGATCTGGCGCCATCACTTCCATGGCGCAATTGGTAGGTTCCGCGCCTGCAGAAACAAACACACATTCTGATCGGACAAAAGACAGTATTACGTGTGCATCCCGGCTCTGGCATCTGGAGAGGTCAGTGCCTGTCATAGCATGCTCCCACTTTGACATACGGCGGGACTGCTTTAAATCGAACATGCACTCCTCCACGAATGACCCCGATATGCTCAACCCTGTATATCGGTGCTGGTCGGGATGACCCGCCCATTACCGGCATCCTTACTACAATTCCCATCACTGTATGGTTGGACTGCCTGCAATCTACAGGGACAGGGTAGGCTTCAGAGGCTAAACAATACTGACACGGGCTCAACGAATTGCTATATGGGTGCAGTGGGGTGAGATGCTTGTTGCTTATCCATGAAGGGACACGACCTTGCCTCAGGTCCTCCAGGTTACTGCGGCCCTCGCCCAGCAACCATGCTCCATACAGTACGCACACCTCATTACGTGCAGCCTGCTCAGAGGCGTTCCTATCCTCCCATATCAAACCATTAACAGCTTTAGCGTGCCTCTCCAGCCCCGCAATGACCTCCTTTAAATGAACGGTCATTGCCTGGTCCTCATGAAGCTCTGAACCCACCACTGTGTTCTCTTCCCCTAGAATCTTACCCAGTTGGTTCTTTAACCTAGTGATCTGAATCTGGAGTTGTACATTATCCATGCTATTAACAACACCCGTTCCTGTACTGAATGCTGTGGCTACATCGTTCCAAGTCCCTCTTCTCTGCCTCCCGGACCCCACACTATTCTCAACATTCAGATCATAAAGCTGTTCATTATCTACATTTTCATAGTCCCGTTCATAAAACTCCTGAAACATCACTTTTAACAGAGCTTCATAAAACTTCTCGGTCTTCTTCGGGCACCACACAGGCAGGTGGACTTCAGTCAGGTTCAGGATCACAGATGCCACGGAGTAGTGCACATTCTAAAACAAAACTTTGTCAGTGGGAATTAACACCAACCCATTCCCTGGACCCCTGGTGGTGGTGGGACACCTATCCACAGCCGTCTGTACCGTCGGGCCTCTGGGCGGGTGGGGCTTCCTGTTGTATGTGATGAGCTCTGTGGCGTTGATGGTGTTCGGGGGATTTGGGATCACACAGGAGTCCACACTCCGATCCCAACTAATCCCACCCCCTGCGTCCTGCCACTGCCTGCTAAACGCGATCGACACACCAGTTGGGTGGATCTTTTCCGACCTGCACATACACACATAAATTGCTTCCTCGGAATCCCACCACTTATCCCAACACACATTCACTCATCCCTGAGAACCCGTGATCGTCCGGTACGTGTCGTTACTGAGTCTTTCCCAGTCAGCTGTCTGGTTTCCTGTGTCCGTGCTCAGTTTCCTGAGCCACCACCACCTTCCCAGTGGAATGTGTCCCTACAATTAAGGCACACCCGTTTACCCTCCGTTACCCTAACCCGGGAGGTGTTAACCCCTATTCTCGGGCATGGGATGGACGCTTCATCATAGGTGAACTTGTCATGGCTGGAATACTGGGTGGAATTCGACCCCAGCCATCCCGGCCATCTCTCCTTGTGGAGATAGACGCTCGCCCCATCCTTCGAGCCACCTCCAGTGGTCATGGTCGGTCCGTCTCCGCCGGTGCAGCCGAAAACAACCGATTCCCCGGTGTCGCCCCTGCGACTCGTGCTGGCTTCAATCGTGATGATCAGGATTACTGTGACTGACTTCATCTTGTTCTTAGGTGTTCCCTGAAAACACACAGAAGACAGCGTTGTCCTTGGGGTGATGCCTCACCTTTCCAGACGCAGCTACACACAATTACCTTTGGAAACCGAAATATACAGACAAACGAAGACAACAGACAGGAAAGAAAGAAGTTATGTACAGCGCCACCCGTCTCCGGGTGGCTACACTAGGTCTCCTTGATCCTGGGCCTCTTACGACCCCGGCTTCCTTGGTTCACCGGTGTGTAAGGAGGCCTCCACGACGCCCTTGGCCGTGGGATCCTAGCACTCCTCCTCACTCCTGCCCCCACAGGCGGAACGGCTGGTCCCACTGTGGGCTCCTCACAGTCGCAGATTATGGGCTGGAGACCCACACCTGTAGCGCAGCTCACCACTCCCTGCTGTTTCCTATTCATTGAATAGTCCTATTCATTCGCTCCACAATCCCCGATGACTGCGGGTTGTGGGTGACGTGCCATTTACCTTCTACGCCTAGCATCTTCAGAGTCGCCTGCATGACTGCCCCTGTGAAGTGACTCCCCTGATCAGATTGCACATAATGTGGTAACCCCTACTTAGAGAACACTTCTCTCACTGGAATCCTTGCGGTCCCTGAAGCTGTGGCTGTTCGGCAAGGGAAGGCTTCTACCCATTTAGAGAACACATATACCAGGACCAGGCAGTACTTGTAACCCCCCCTGCGCAGTGGGCAATGGCCCGATATAATCGACCTGTATGGACTGCCATGGTCCCTCCACTCTCCGAGTGTGTCCCATGGATACCTTCCTTTTCTGGGGGTCAGGGTTGTTAGCAGCGCACACCAAGCAATCCACGCAGAAGTCACGGACGTCCTCCTTCAGTTGCGGCCACCACACTACCTGTTCCATCTGTTGCCAGGTGGTCTCAGGCCCAGGGTGCCCCGCTCCTGGACCCTCGTGGGCCAACTGAAGGAATTCTCTCCGGTGCTGCTGCGGGATGACCTACTGTTCCCCTCTGAAAACCATCCCTTCCTTTACCATAATGCCTGCCACTCTGTATGGACCCTCTACCTTAACTCCCTTAGCCAGCGTCTCCAGAACAGTCTTTAGGATGGGATCCTGTGTCTGGACCATCTTTAGGTCTGTGGCCAATGCTACTCCTGCACTCCTTTGTGTCCCACCTCTCTCCCTGATCGCGGCTACCAGACTCGACTCATAAGGATCCCAAAATGTGCCCGTTCGAGCACCTTCCTTGGCCATACGTCGGCCTGCTGATTGCCCTCCGCATGGGGTTCTGTCTTACAATGGGCCTTGACTTTGTGGATATAGAAATCCCCCTGGGTTCCTATCGATGTTGTGATCTGTTGCAACAATGGCTTGGTTGCTTGGGGTTTCCCGTCTGCAGATGTGAACCTGCGACGAGACCAAATGGCCAAATATTCTGTACATGAATTGCAAGTGAACATGCTGTCCGAGCAAATCATGTAGGGTGTAGGGAACTCTTCGGGGTGGGTAACCACATACACCACCGCCAACAGTTCAGCGTGCTGGGCGCTCATAGTGCTCGGGAGTTTAATGGCCTTGGCAATGCCTGCCTTTGGGTCAAAAATCCCACATCCCATGAGTCGCTCCCCTGCCACCACTGTACTGGACCCGTCTACATAGATCTCGCAGCCCGTGGGATGGATCCCAGCCCGAAAACCTATGTCTATGGCCCATACTTCTTCAACAGAACATTTGTGAGCCACCCCTGGGTAGATCAAATTTGCGGTGAGCTTGGGCTCAGAGAGGCCTTTCACGCTCAAATTCAACTGCGAGAGCAATAAAGTCCACCGAGCAATGTGTGCACTGCTCACCGTGCTGTCCTTTATCCTCCCATCCAGAAGCATCTCAGTGGGCGTATGATAGGTTAAGAGAGTTATCAGGGACACCCCCATGAAGATTTGTGATCTCTTCACAGCCCAATGTGTGGCAAGCAGGTGCCTCTCACAATTGGAGTACCCGCTCTCTACATCCGTGGGGATTCTTGATGAGTATACCACAGGCCACAGCTTGCCATGCCACTCCTGAAGCAGCACTGCACTTAAACTGTCCCCTGTGGCACCTGTTAAATATGTAAACTTGTTTTTACTCTGTACAGCCACCAGAGGGCTCATCCCCTGGAGTGCCAAGGGATCCCATAATCCCTTGGGAGCACAGGTATTTAAGGAGACCTCACAGGTTGGAGAGGCACTCTGGAGACCTGCAATAAAAGACTAAGGTCACACCTTACTTTGAGCTCACAGTGTTTAGTCTGACTCTTTCTCCATACATAACAACTGGCGACGAGATACAGAAAGCGAACCCAAAGAACAGTGGGCATCCTGAAGAAATTCTTGGAGGGAAATTATTGGGAAACTTTCGTGGAGCGACTCGATCAATACTTCGTGGCCAATGAGCTCGATGGGGAAGAGAATGCTGCCAAATGAAGGGCGAGCCTCTTCACTGTCTGTGGGGCACCAACGTATGGCCTCATTAAGAATCTGCTCACTCCAGCGAAACCCACAGAGAAATCGTATGACGATTTGTGCACACTGGTCTGAGAGCATTTGAACCCGAAGGAAAGCGTTCTGATGGCGAGGTACCGGTTCTACACCTACAAAAGGTCTGAAGGCCAGGAAGTGGTGAGTTATGTCGCCGAGCTAAGACACCTTGCAGGACATTGCGAATTTGAAGGACATTTGGAGCACATGCTCAGAGACCTTTTCATACTTGGCATTGTCCACAAAACCAAACTTCACAAACATTTGAGGGTAGAGACCCCAACCTTGAGTAAGACCATAGCAATAGCCCAGGCATTCATTGCCATCAATGACAATATGAAGCAAATCTCTCAGCACACAAGTGTTGCTACAAGTAATGTGAACAAAGTGATATTGTTTTCGAATCGTAATGTACAGGGCAGGTCACACATACATCCAGCTGCACGTCCGCAGATGTCTCAGAGTCCACCATCAAGGGTGCAAGGCCATTAACACCTTGTTAGCGCTCTGGGGGTGATCATCGTTTCCATTCATGCTGATTCAAAGGATACGTTTGCAAGGGCTGTGGAACAATGGGACACCTCCAACGAGTGTGCAAGCGAGCTGCAAATCCTGTTAAACCTGCAAACCACCATGTTGCTGAGGAGGACAGATCACGACAAACTAGAGCCTCAGACCAAGGAGGCAGAGGTACATGGGGTGCACACATTCACCACGTATTTCCCCCGATAATGCTGAATGTTGAACTAAATGGACTCCCGGTGTCAATGGAGCTGGACACGGGCATCAGCCAGTCCATCATGGGCAAAAAGACTTTCAAAAGATTTTGGTGCAACAAGGCCTCAAAGCCAATCTTAAGTCCAGTTCGCACGAAACTAAGAACTTACACAAAAGAACTGATTCCTGTATCGGCAGTGCTACCATAAAGGTCACCTACGATGGAGCGGTGCACTAGCTACATCTCTGGGTGATACCGGGCGATAGTCCCACGCTGCTCGGCAGGAGCTGGCTGGGAAAGATACGCTGGAACTACAACAACATCCGAGCGCTATCAAATTTCCTTCGCTGTTTGAACCAGGCATCGGGAGATTCCAAGGAGCAAAAGTGCAGATCCACCGAATTCCGGGGCGTGACCCATCCATCACAAGGCGAGAGCAGTACCGTACATGATGAGGGAAAGGGTAGAGATCGAACTAGACCGGCTGCAAAGAGAGGACATAATTTCACCGATCGAGTTCAACGAGTGGGCCAGTCCTATCATTCCAATCCTCAAGGGAGACGGCACCATCAGAATCTGTAGCGATTACAAAGTAACTATCAATCGTTTCTCCCTGCAGGACCAATACACACTACCAAAGGTCGACGACCTCTTTCCAATGCTGGCGGGAGGAAAGACATTCACGAAGCTGGATCTAACTTCAGCCTACATGACGCAGGGACTGGAGGAATCATCAAAAGCCCTCACCTGCATCAACACGCCCAAAGATCTTTTTGTTTATAACAGATGCCCCTTTGGAATCCGATCAGCGGCGGCGATATTCCAGAGAAACATGGAAAGATTACTGCAATCAGTCCCGCACACCGTGGTCTTCCAGGACGACATCTTGTTCACAGGTTGGAACACAATCGAGCATCTGCAACACCTGGAGGAGGTTCTTAATCGGCTCAACCGCGTGGGGCTCTGGTTAAAACGCTTGAAGTGCGTTTTCCTGGTGCCTGAAGTGGAGTTCTTGGGAAGGAGGATTGCGACGGACAGCATCAGGCCCACCAACGTGAAGACGGAGGCAATCGAGAACGCACCGAGGCCACAGAACATAACGGAGCTGTGGCCATTTTTGGGACTCCTGAACTACTTTGGTAACTTCTTACCGGGTCTCAGTACACTGTTAGAACCACTGCATGTATTACTATGAAAAGGGGACGAATGGGTTTGGGGTAAAAGCAAAGAAAATGCCTTTGTAAAAGTGAGAAAATTGTCATGCTCAAACAAATTGCTTGTGTTGTATGATCCATGTAAGCATTTGGTACTAGCATGTGATACGTCGTCATATGGCGTCGGGTGTGTATTGCAACAAGCTAATGATTTCGGGAAACTGCAACCACTTGTTTATGCATTCTGGAGTCTGTCTAAGGCTGAGAGAACCTATAGCATGATTGAGAAAGAAGCGTTAGCATGTGTCTATGGGGTAAAGAAAATGTATCAATACCTGTTTGGGCTAAAATTCGAATTGGAAACTGACCATAAGCCACTTATATCCCTGTTTTCCGAGAGAAAAGGGATAAATACAATGCATCGGCCCACATCCAGAGATGGGCACTCAAGTTGTCTGCATACAACTACGTCATCCGCCACAGAAAACTGTGTCGATGCTCTCAGTAGGCTGCCATTGCCCACCACGGGGGTGGAAATGGCGCTGCCCGCACATCTAGCCATGGTTATGGAAGCTTTTGAGAGTGAGCAATCACCTGCCATTGCCTGGCAGATCAAAACCTGGACAAGCCAGGACCCCTTATTATCTCAAGTCAAAATCTGTGTGCTTCATGGGACTGGTCCAGTGTCCTAATGGAAATGCAGGAAGAGATAAAGCCGTTCCAGCGGCGCAAAGATGAAATGTCTATACAAGCAGACTGCCTTCTGTGGGGCAATCGAGTAGTGGTCCCCAAGGAGGGCAGAGACACCTTCATCAATGACCTCCACAGTACCCACCCAGACATCGTAATGATGAAAGCGATAGCCAGATCCCACATGTGGTGGCCCGGGTATCGATGCGGACTTAAAGTCCAGCATTCACAGATGTAATACATGCTCGCAGTTAAGCAATGTACCCAGAGAGGCGCCGCTAAGTTTATGGTCTTGACCCTCCAAACCGTGGTCTAGGGTACACGTCGACTATGCAGGCCCGTTCTTGGGTAAACTGTTGCTTGTGGTTGAAGAAGTGTATTCCAAGTAGATTGAATGTGAGATAATGTCGGGAAGCACGTCCGCTGCCACAACTCAAAGCCTGCGGGCCATGTTTGCCACTCATGGCTTACTCGATGTCCTGGTGAGCGACAACGGGCCATGTTTTACCAGCGCTGAGTTCAAAGAATTCATGACCCGTAATGGGATAAACATGTCACATCTACCCCGTTTAAACCAGTGTCCAATGGTCAGGCAGAGAGAGCAGTGCAAACCATCAAGCAGGGCTTGAAGAGGGTAACTGAAGGCTCACTGCAGACTTGCCTATCCTGAGTCCTGCTTAGCTACCGCACGAGACCCCACTCGCTCACTACGATCCTACCTGCTGAACTGCTCATGAAAATTGCACTTAAGACAAGGCTCTCGTTAGCTCATCCTGATCTACATGAACAGGTAGAGAGCAGGCGGCTTCAACAAAGTGCATACCATGACAGCGCAAATATGTCACACGAGATTGAAATTAATGATCCTGTATTTGTATTGAATTATGGACAAGGTCCCAAGTGGCTTCCCGGCACTGTCGTGGCCAAAGAGGGGAGCAGGGTGTTTTGGGTCAAACTTTCAAATGGACTCATTCACCGGAAGCACTTGGACCAAATCAAACTCAGATTCACGGACTCTCCTGAGCAACCCATCATGGACCCGACCTTTTTGGATCCCCCAACATACATACCAGTGGCAACCAGCACCACGGTTGACCACGAAGCAGAACCCATCATCCACAGCAGCCCAGCAGGACCCAACATACCAGGCAGCCCAGCAAGGCCATAGAAACATAGAAACATAGAAAATAGGTGCAGAAGTAGGCCATTCAGCCCTTCTAGCCTGCACCGCCATTCAATGAGTTCATGGCTGAACATGCAACTTCAGTACCCCATTCCTGCTTTCTCGACACACCCCTTGATTCCCCTAGTAGTAAGGACTTCATCTAACTCCCTTTTGAATATATTTAGTGAATTGGCCTCAACTACTTTCTGTGGTAGAGAATTCCACAGGTTCACCACTCTCTGGGTGAAGAAGTTTCTCCTCATCGCGGTCCTAAATGGCCTACCCCTTATCCTTAGACTGTGACCCCTGGTTTTGGACTTCCCCAACATTGGGAACATTCTTCCTGCATCTAACCTGTCTAAACCCATCAGAATTTTAAACGTTTCTATGAGCTCCCTTCTCATTCTTCTGAACTCCAGTGAATACAAGCCCAGTTGATCCAGTCTTTCTTGATTGGTCAGTCCCACCATCCCGGGAATCAGTCTGGTGAACCTTCGCTGCACTCCCTCAATAACAAGAATGTCCTTCCTCAGGTTAGGAGACCAAAACTGTACACAATACTCCAGGTGTGGCCTCACCTGTACAACTGTAGCAACACCTCCCTGCCCCTGTACTCAAATCCCCTCGCTATGAAGGCCAACATGCCATTTGCTTTCTTAACTGCCTGCTGTACCTGCATGCCAACCTTCAATGACTGATGTACCATGATACCCAGGTCTCGTTGCACCTCCCCTTTTCCTAATCTGTCACCATTCAGATAATAGTCTGTCTCTCCGGTTTTACCACCAAAGTGGATAACCTCACATTTATCCACATTATACTTCATCTGCCATGCATTTGCCCACTCACCTAACCTATCCAAGTCACTCTGCAGCCTCATAGCATCCTCCTCGCAGCTCACACTGCCACCCAACATAGTGTCATCCGCAAATTTGGAGATACTACATTTAATCCCTTCGTCTAAATCATTAATGTACAATGTAAACAGCTGGGGCCCCAGCACAGAACCTTGCGGTACCCCACTAGTCACTGCTTGCCATTCTGAAAAGTACCCATTTACTCCTACTCTTTGTTTCCTGTCTGACAACCAGTTCTCAATCCACGTCAGCACACTACCCCCAATCCCATGTGCTTTAACTTTGCACATTAATCTCTTGTGTGGGACCTTGTCGAAAGCCTTCTGAAAGTCCAAATATACCACATCAACTGGTTCTCCCTTGTCCACTTTACTGGAAACATCCTCAAAAAATTCCAGAAGATTTGTCAAGCATGATTTCCCTTTCACAAATCCATGCTGACTTGGACCCATCATGTCACCTTTTTCCAAATGCGCTGCTATGACATCCTTAATAATTGATTCCACCATTTTACCCACTACTGACGTCAGGCTGACCGGTCTATAATTCCCTGTTTTCTCTCTCCCTCCTTTTTTAAAAAGTGGGGTTACATTGGCTACCCTCCACTCCATAGGAACTGATCCAGAGTCAATGGAATGTTGGAAAATGACTGTGAATGCATCCGCTATTTCGAAGGCCACCTCCTTAAGTACTCTGGGATGCAGTCCATCAGGCCCTGGGATTTATCGGCCTTCAATCCTATCAATTTCCCCAACACAATTTCCCGACTAATAAGGATTTCCCTCAGTTCCTCCTCCTTACTAGACCCTCCGACCCCTTTTATATCCGGAAGGTTGTTTGTGTCCTCCTTAGTGAATACCGAACCAAAGTACTTGTTCAATTGGTCTGCCATTTCTTTGTTCCCCGTTATGACTTCCCCTGATTCTGACTGCAGGGGACCTACGTTTGTCTTTACTAACCTTTTTCTCTTTACATATGTATAGAAGCTTTTGCAATCCGCCTTAATGTTCCCTGCAAGCTTCTTCTCGTACTCCATTTTCCCTGCCCTAATCAAACCCTTTGTCCTCCTCTGCTGAGTTCTAAATTTCTCCCAGTCCCCGGGTTCGCTGCTATTTCTGGCCAATTTGTATGCCACTTCCTTGGCTTTAATACTATCCCTGATTTCCCTTGATAGCCACAGTTGAGCCACCTTCCCTTTTTAATTTTTACGCCAGACAGGAATGCACAATTGTTGTAGTTCATCCATGCGGTCTCTAAATGTCTGACATTGCCCATCCACAGTCAACCCCTTAAGTATCATTCGCCAATCTATCCTAGCCAATTCACGCCTCATACCTTCAAAGTTACCCTTCTTTAAGTTCTGGACCATGGTCTCTGCACAACAGCCCAACGAGGGCCTAACAAATGATTCAACAGTACCAGCTTTCACACTGAGACAATCAACCAGGGCAAGAAGGGCCCCAGATCGACTCACATTGTAAATAATTACACTACTGACTTTGAGGGGGTGTGTTGTTATATATGTAAATTTGTATTTACTCTGTACAGCCACCAGAGGGCTCATCCCGTGGAGTCCCAAGGGATCACATAATCCGTTGGGAGCACAGGTATTTAAGGAGACCTCACAGGTGGGAGAGGCACTCTGGAGAACTGCAATAAAAGACTAAGATCACAACTTACTTTGAGCTCACAGTGTTCAGTCTGACTCTTTCTCCATACATAACTGCACCTACCTCCAAAAAGAACTCCTCTCCTCCATCAATTGCTCCTAAAGTCGGTGCGGTCTGCAGATCTCTCTTCAGATGACTAAAAGCTGCCATGCAGTCCTCATCCCACTCCCAGCCCACTCCCTTGTGGAGGAGCCAGACTAGAGGGGCTGCCATAGCGGCATAGTCCTCTATGAAATCCCTGCAGTACCCTGTGAGTCCCAGGAAGGATCTTACCCCCGTTACTGTGGTTGGGTCAGGTAGCTCCTGTATCGCCTTCCTCCTCGCCTCATCGATGCCCCTCTCCCCAGCACGCATGGTCAGCTTGAGGAATTTTACTTTCTGCTGTCCGATCTGTGCTTTCCTGGGATTAACCTTGAACCCAACTTCCTTTAACAGACTCAGAAGCTCAGCCAGCAGTGGGCCATGCTCCTCCCCTTGTCGGAGAACAAAAGCAGGTCGTCCGCGTACTACACAAGTTGCTGTGGTCTGCTGAACCCTTGAAAGTGAATGCGAACTTATACTGGTCCTCCCTTTTGAGAGGTATATTCCAGAATCCGTTCGAAATGTCCAGCACCGTGAATGTTCTCGCGGATGCTGGGATATTCCCGATCGGGTCAGCTATGGCTGCGACGTTGGGGGAACAGGCTGGGATGTTCTTGTTACGAACCCGATAGTCCAAAGTGGCTCTCCACGAATTGTCCGGTTTCCTAACCGGCCAAATCGGCGAGTTCACATGTGTCGCTATAGGTCTCAACACACCCTGCTCAACCAGTGATACCAACGCTGTCTCTAAATCCACCTCTACCTCTCTGGGGAAGTTGTACTGTTTCTGTGGTCAGGCCATGGGGTCTCCTTCTATTCTGACCTCCACCCCTGCTATCCTCCCACAGTCATGCTTGTGTGTAGCCAATGCAGCGAGGTTGGCTCGCACATCCACTCTGTACTCCGCCGGGGTAGAAGTGACCAAAGGTTCGAGGTTATAACTACCTTTGGGCTTCATTGTACACACTTGCCTTGCTTCCCTGATATAACTACCACCTCCTTCTCCTTTCCCGTGCATACTGCCCCCCATAGTCAGTAATTCCGGAAATCGACCAATATCTTGTGGGCCAGTAAGAAGTCTGCCCCCAAAATGCCTATTCCCTCCCGCTCCCACCGCATCTGGACACATTTCCACTCCGTATGGAGTGTCCCCAGATCGATGGCTAACGGGATGGAGACAGACCCAGTTCGTTCGTTCCCGGTGAACCCTAGTAAGTTACATGGGACCCCATTCGATAGAGGTGATGTGGCCGGGGTATCCGTATAGACAATAGTGCTCGAAGCTCCAGTGTCCAGCAGGTAGGTCCCTTACACCTTCTCCACCCCCATCTTCACGCACAGTCTTTTCCAAGCATCATAACATAGTGGGCACAGGTAAACGGGCTGAGAAGCCCCTAGTCATGGGTCAGGATTGTTCAGGGCAGATGGGAGTACGTTGCCTGCTGCCTCGTCCACCCTACCCTGCCCTGCTGGAAAGACTGCGCGGAGAGCAGCCACTAATACCGCGAATGGATCAGTGCTGCTTCCCGCTACAGCTGCGGCTTTCCACGCTGGCGCTGGGGGATCCCCTTTCCCGCTGCCTTTGTCAGGGACTGGGCAGTCTTTCCTCCAGTGCCCTTTACTCCCGCACCCATAACAACCCTGCTTCTTCTCTGAGCTACCCCCTTCCAGGCACCACTCTTTTCTAATGTTGCCTCCATTTGACTTTAATTCGTGTACTCTGCCCTTTGGTTTATCATCCTCATCCCCACCATTCTTAAAAGAGAGTTAACTGTCGGATCACCCCCCTCTTCTGTGGCCTGGGGATCCCTGGAATCGAACCACCTCTCTGCTTTGGCCTTGAGCCTGAGCAGACTGTTTGCCACCAAGGTCCTCAGCCAGTGAGCCCTAGGGTCCCCCTGCAGCTGCGCCCGGTCAGGCACCCCCGTGCAGGCACTCCGGTAGATGGGCCAAAGCCTGTCTGCGAAAGCCTGCGGTGCCTCCCCAGTTAACTGCAGTGTCCTTTCCACTCGGGAGAAGGAACTTCCGTCATTGAGGCCCATAGCCTCTAGGATGTCATTCTTTATCCACTCTAAAGTACCCTGCCGCCTCTTGCTACCTGCTGAGAGTGACCGGTACAACCGACTACCCAGGGAAAACAAAAGTAATTTGGCTGATTCAGCTTCGTTACAATTATTGATCCCCCCCAACTGCTCCACATCTGTAAAATGGACAGATGGGTCCCATTTGCTGGTCAGTTTGGTCAGGTTAGAGACCATTGCCTGCAGCTGGGGGGTCGTATACGGGACCACGAAGTCACTCTTACCCGTATCAAACCTTCTTGTGCTGGCGACTCTATGCCACCTGAATATCCTTCAACTGCTCTTCCAGCGCCTTTATCTCACTCGACAAACAAACGTTCTCCTCCCTAACCGCCCTCTCGTTCCCCTTTGCCTCAGTTACCTGACATTGCAGGAATTCCTTATGATTACGGAAAGTTTCCTTCTGGCTTATTCTTCCCCTCTTCTCATCCCGTAGCTGTTAGCTGTGTGCATAACCTGCTCCCTATTACAGCCCTTGCGTCTGACTGTGCCTCGGACTCCCTGAGCTCTGTCTCTAACTTACCAACTTGCTCATCTAGCAGTTGGACTTGTCTTTGTAGACAGACGAGCCATATCGCCTTTTCAATGCTGCGCCTATGCTCCTTGCCCTCTGTCCATTCTGCCAATGCGTCCGCTGGACGCTCAGCACACAACAAACCTAGCACTCACTTCTTAGTGATGTTAACCTTCTTAAATACAGATGAAAAAATCCTTTCCTCCATTTGGGATTATTCGCCAGAAGCGCTATCCATGACTGATTTACACTCTTTTAACCCAGGTCCATTCGTGGTCGCCTTGAGATGTAAGTGGTTTTCATCGAAGCCCAATGGCTAGATGGACGGTTCGAATCGCCCCGCCTTACGAGAATTCTATACCCGGGGATTGTTATTCAGAGTGTAACTGTGATAAGTCACGGACAGGAATGCTTTGGTGAAAAAAATCACACTTATTTATTTGGTCTAACATACACTGGCTACAACATGCACTACTAAACAAAATCACTGTCTCTGTGGAGAATAAGATCCAGGTTAAAACAACATACAGTACAACACTGAGGACCAGTGACATTCAGTAATTTCCTTGTTGCTATGGTGGAATCTAACTCCCCGCTACCAGCGAATTACCCAGTCACATGAAGCTCCCTCCTCAGAATAGCCCGAGAAAGCTTCACCTCCAAGAAAACTCTAAGCCCTTTACACCCCACACAGCTCGCCTGGTTCTCTGGTTACCGGCTTGGGACACTTGCGACCATGCTCACCAGTTGGTCTCGATTGCTCAGCTGGTCCTTCTTCTTGTTACATCAGTATTGGTGGAGCGAGAGAGAGAGGCGGACACGAGAACGCTCCAGAACGCTAGAGAATGGTGGAAAAGAGTTTATCTTTAAAGGAGTCCTGCTGCCCTTATCTCTCCCGCCGATCTTTGAAATCCTTTTGCTTCTAAGTACTGTGGTGCTTAGTCGGTGATGGGCCATCAGACCCATGTGTATTGGACTGATAGCCCTGGGTCTGGGACATCTCTCGGCTTTTGTGTAGGGAAGAACTGGCCCCTCTTGGTCTGGCCAGGCTCGTGGGTCCATTGTTCTGCTTCTCTTCTGAGATGGAGGTGAGAAGTGACTTTGCATATTAGAGAGATTTTCCAATAGTTTATGCATGCCTCAGATATCTGAGCCCCTTTCCATTTGCTAAGGCGAACCTGTACATTCTGGATGACTGACAGTTCTTTGTCACAGCCAACTGCCATGTGGTCTCTGGAGTTTTAACAAACCAGCCTTTTCACGTATCTGTATAGGGTGAATGACCCCATCACCGCGAAAGTACCCTCAGAGAATAAAACCCATAAAGTCCACAAAATATTCTCGACTGAATCCATTCTTTAAACAGAGACTTTGCGATCTCTTCACAACACTTACTGCAGATGTGGTCGCCGTGGATCACACTGGTGTCCACCAGCTCCCACATGGTGCAGCTGCAACACATCGCCTGCCCTGCCATCTTGATTGCACTTTATTTAACTAATTAGGTTTTCATATTTTGAAATATCAATTATCTATGTATAGTTTTTAATCTGTAATCATGGGTCTTAATTTAAACCAATGCCCAAGGTTAGAAAAAAGAGAGAAATACTCACCAACCAATCACTTACCTTCTTTCTTGTGATGTCACACTTTGATTCTTTTTTCCCCTTCACGGGTGCATTTGCGTTGCTCCCAGCCGCTGCTCCCGCTCTCGGCGCTGGTCTCGGACGCTCTTTCTGAAGTTTCCCGCTGCTCCCGCTGTTACAGTGTTTCTATTCAGAGAATTCACACAGCATACTATTGATATTATGAATTACGTGCTATGCCTGCTTAAATGCCCCCAGAAGCTAAGGGCTAGAGTTTCCTCATTTTTCGTATGCTTAGCGCCCACTTAACGTCCATTTTACCGCTGAAATGATGTATAATGCCCAGATATCACCCATTTAGCCACAAATTGGAAACTGACGGGCATTTTTCGGAAACTTATTGCCGAGTGTTACTTTCCCAATGTGCACAAAGCGGGAAAAAATAATATCGCCCGCCCACATTTTTTGGGCAGAATCATCAGAATGGGCGAAATCAAAGCCCATAATATCGCCCAGCGTTACTTTCCGCGCGGAATTAACGCCAAGATTCAAAAATACCACCCGCCCATTTTTTTTTTGTCGTAAAGAGCACATTCGGCGAAACTAACACCCAGGAGATCACCCACTGTCACTTTCACCACCTCGCACACATATCGCCCACAATATCGCTCGCCCAAAAAAATGCCCAGAAAAAGTGAAACTGTTCTGAACTAAAGCCAGCAGTGTGGCTGCCATTTTTAAATTCGCAGGTCGCTTCATTCCAAAGGCTGCTTCAACTTCGGGGGAGTTTGCATTGACGCTGGAGTTCTTCTCAGGTGAAGTGACAATCTCAACAGACATCTTTTCAGACTCTGGACTATTGGGGGTTTACTCTAGGTATACTTTAGTGAGGAAATTATTGCTTCTGATCAATCGCTATTATACTTTCATTGCAATGGGGGCAGCCATTTCTCAGCCTACATCGATTAATACACAGATGCTGCAGAGTGCAGATGGCGCAATGTGTGATGCACATCATTATGTCCCCAATTTAAGACATGCAAGAATGAGGAGGAGGGCCAGACATACACACCCCGCATGTACAGGGTGTAAGGGGTTCTCGGGGAGTGTTGTTGTGCCTTGGGTGTCTCTCTCTGGGCTTCTGCCCTCGCAGCTTATGCCTAGCCTGTGAGGTACCCTGAGTGCTGCAAGAGCATCCCTGGAGAGACTGTGTCCACAGCTTATGAAGGGGGTTTTGAGACTCGTGCATCCCCACAGCTTATGCCTAGCCTGTGAGGCACCTGTGAGTGTCAAACACTCCTAACCCCTTCTTCCCTAGCCTGTGACACACAGTTGAGCGTTGTCGAGGCGCTCCTAGCTTCCCTTATACTGTTCTGACATAAGACTCACGATCAGGAGAAGTAATACAATAGAACTGAGACAAGGTGATTCCAAGAGGAACTTAGGCTTCCAATTTATTTGACAAGGTGTATCTCAATAAACTGCAATACACCAACAAAACAATCCCCCTAAATCCCACTAAACGGACACAACGAAAATTTTTACCCAAGTTTAGCAGTACAATGCCCAACCTCCCACCTTTCCTGGCCTAACTGAGTTGGGAGTTCTGGGGTCTAGAGGTTATACTCACTACTGTGCCTTCTGCAGTCTGGTGGTTTGTTTCTTCTATCTTCGGTGTCTTCGGACACTGGTTTTCCTTCAGTGTTGAGAGGCTTGCTGGTTGTTGGATCACGAGAGCAGAACACACACACACACACTGGGTCAGAAACCCCTTTTTATAGCCAGATTATCCAGTCCGCCTCTCATGCTGAAATCGATCCTTCCCATTGGTGGGCTTTGTGATTTTGAAAAATGCAGCAGTTTTAGATTATTGCGGGTTTTTTTCCACTAATGTTAACCTACTCAAGGTTTGAGTAGGTGTTGATTGCGTTGGTCTCCTGTAGCCATTGAGTAGGCCCTTGGGTTGTTTTGGGTTCTCTAGTTTTCTGAAGGTCTGCATAATTTCCCTCCATAGTGTAAACATGGGGAAGACAATAGCACGATAATGGCGATGAGTCAGTCCCACAGGTTTTGAGCAAGTGCTCTCCCATTGGCTTGAAAGCCCCATGCTTTGGGCTGACTTTATCCCACCATTGGCCCTCCGGTGTCCTACCCCGTCCAATCACTGCTCTGCCAAGGTCAAACTGTCTCGGTTTCAATTCACATTGCAGCACAATCAGATCCTACAGCTCTTTTCCTTCTGGGTAAAATGAGGGTGTTTTCGTCCTCCCCTACAAGGGAAAAGAGGTCTTATTTTGACGTGTCCGACCACACCTGCCTTCGGAGACTGCGCTTCCACAAGGTGGTGATCAATGAAATATGTGAGCTCATCAGGCCACATATGCAGCCTGCTATCAGGACATCAGTGTCAGTTGAGATCAAGGTTATCATGGCACTGTCTTTCTATGCATCCGGTTCCTTTCGGCCCTCTGCAGTCGAGATTTGCCCTCTGTCTCACCATGTCACCCATTGCTGCATTGGACAGGTCATGGAGGCCCTGTACGCGAGAAGGATGGACTTTATCAGCTTCCCCATGACCACGGAGGCTCAGAGTGATAGGGCTGGAGCATTCTGCCGCATTGCTAAGTTCCCCAGGTTGCAGGGAGCAATATAGTGCACTCACATCGCAATGTGGCCACTTTCTCAGGACCCAGAGCGTTTTCGTAACAGAAAAGGATTTCACTCCCTGAAGGTCCAACTAGTTGTCGACCACAACCAGATCATCATGGCAGTGAATGCCAAATGTCCGGACACCTTCGATGAGGCTCACATCCTGCGTGAGACCGCTGTCTGTGACATCTTTAAGAGTCAGCCGCAAGGACATTGCTGGATGCTTGGTGATAACCGATATGGCCTAGCCACCTGGCTGATGACACCCCGCGTGACTCCCACACCGAGGCTGAGAAGCGATACAACCAGAGCCACAGAGACACATACAATGTGGTTTACAAAACAATAACTTGACATAAGCAGCGCTTCAGATGTCTGGACCACTCAGGAGGGGAGCTACAATACAATCCAAAAGGTAAATTCGTGGTCGTGTGCTCTGTGGAAGCACAAGCCCGCATTTCTGAACTCTTTTCTTCAGTGCGGTCTGGAGATCGAAAGGGTTGAAAGTTGGAAGATTGAAGTTTGGATTAAAAAACAGGAAGATTGAAGTTTGGATTAAAAGAGGCTGCTAGACGATCAGAGCCACCTAGCCGTTCAAATGTGACGTTCTGATCACCTGTATTTTTCCAGTACTTCATGGTGGGAGTCGATTTATGACAGTGAGACTTGACTTTGGGATAATGAGTAGCTGGTCATTGTATGTCTGTATTTGAGTGTACCTTGTTACTATTTGATGACATCTTCTGTATGTTAAACGATGTTAAGTATTTGAGCGTAACTTGTTACTATTTGATGACATCTGTATGTTAAATAACCTGGTTTGTGTAAAGTAATTCAGAAAGCAGTTAGCTGTGATTGCCTAATACAAAGAAATAAGAGTTCAAAGGCTTTTTAGGTATAAAGAGATGGAACTAGCTTTTGTCACACACACACACGTACACCAGTGACACAGGAATCTCGAAAGGTGTTTCACTTCTTGGAGAGCTGCCTTTGCAAGCAGAGAGTTGGCTTGTGAAGTATGCTTGTTTTTTTTAGTATGAACGTCTAAATCAAAGACCCGATCCTGCCTTTACTACAACTGAGTGGATGCGTAATTCGACATTTAAAGCAATGAAGCGTAAAGAGCAAGACAGCCGTTTACAATATTTTGGTAACCCCGACGTGATTTTCAAAAGTTCGTCGGCTGAGTTGTTCGAAGAAGTGTTTCCCACACATCAGTTCGAGGGGTGAGCAGTCTCTTAGTTGATGTGACTTAAAGGGATCTCCAGTTAGTAATGGGAGGATTAGGGAATATTCCAGATGAGGTCCAGTCATTTCTTAAGAGTGGATTGAGTCGAAAGGGGGACCTTATCGGATAAGGCAGGAAACTCTGACAGGAGGATGGAGAGAGACACGGCAGTCCTGAGTGGAGAGTGTCCAGTTAAAAAAGATTAAAGTGTTTGGGTTAAAAAGTGATAAAAAGAGAAAAGCGTTAGTGTTGCAGTGTCTGATGCTGGGGATTCAAAAGTTAGGAGAAGAGTCTGACGGTAGAAATAGGGAAGTCTCAGAACTCAGAGCAGCTAACAGCAGTGAGTAAAGAAGTAGAGAATTGCCAATTTCAGGCATTCGGGGCAGCCAGGACTGTTCTGACGTTGAATCAGTATCTTGCTGATGAACAGAACTGTAATCAAGATCTAGAGAAAGGAATATCTAAGCTGCAGCAGATGGTGGTATTAGGTTGCCCAGTGGAGACAGCAATTGATAAAACTGGGTGGTATTCGGAAGATTCCCCTGGTCTGAGATTTGGAAAGGGGATTAAGGCACAGGGAGAATACCCACCGTTCCCTTCCACAGCTCCTTTGCCTTATCTGACTTCGGAGCCTCGAACCCGTGTGGTTCGCGTGGCAATGTTAGGTACGGAGGCGGAGCAGTTAGAGGCCTCTTCAGTTCCTCAGACACTTCACACTCCATAACATTACACACGACTTTCCGGTAATATGGAGAGTGGAGAAAGCACGTTTGGGCGGTCAAGGCAAAGACAAAGGCTCCCTATGGTGCTCGTGAAGGGAACAGTACCTTAAGTGGTTTTGGGGATTCCTGGTATGAGAGAGGAGGGGTAAAGTTACAGGACATGAGAGCTATCCTAGTGAAGTGGGACCTGCACCACTTAAGGATCTTAATAAGTTTGCCCAGTGTTGGTGTAATATTCTGGGATGGTGGCAGTCATGGAAAATATCTTAGAAACAGAGGGTTCACTTGGTTCTGCGAGCTTTAGGGAATCACCGGGGAAAGGTAGTAGGTTTTGAAACAACTTCCAGGTCCCTGCTTGGTAGAATAATAGCTGCAATCTTTGGTGCTCACTCAGGGCCACAGTTAATAAAGTAGCTTGCATTATTACCAGGGGAAGGACTCAGGAACATGGGGGAATGTATATTCCAGTTGTGTAAAAGTTTGGGAAGTAATTGGATTCACATCAGTCATTACGGGGATGATACACATAGAGAGATCATTTTGACTCTCCTACCCACTTCAGTAGTTCTGGAAGTAAATACCTGGGGTGGGGACGATAGCTTTGATAAATGGTTGGCAAGGCTAGAAAGCTTGTATCACAGAGCTGGAGGAACTTCAGTCATGGAAGCAAGACAGGGGTTATAGCAATGGAAGGCAGAAGGGCCTGAGTAACTGAATCCCACGAGGAGTCGCATAAAAGGAGCAGGACGAGATGGTGCATGGATCATGACCCGTCAGTTCATAGAGGACAGGGATAGACTGGCTAAAGAATTAGAAAAGTTAAAAGAAAAGTTGAAGGATCAGGAAAGAGAAGCTAGAGTCACAGACAGGAATGATACCTCGGTTCAGTTGCTGAGGTCGGAGGTAGATTCCGCAGATGAGGGAGGATTCCTATAGGGATGCTGCGCCTCAACCACACACCTCATTTCTTTTGGACCCTTACTTCAGGATAATAGTGCTCATACCCTTATCGAGGCATGTGTGGAAGGGCAGCAGGTAATGGACACAGGGTCTGCTGGACAAATGAATGTTGAGGTGCTTCTGGAGGAAAGGGATTCCCCTCTTCAGAGACAGTATCCCAACACCCCAGATGCACGAGGAGCAGTTACTGAACAGTCAGAGATGAAAGCAGTGGGAGAAGCTTGCTCAGAAGCATTTAAAATTTCTGCAAGAATGGGCTGTCTCAGAACTGGTGAGATGTTCAGTGAAAAGCTCAAATGTGGGATTTATAAACATGATCTTAAATGATGCAAAATAGAAGTTGGAGCGTTGCAAATGTTGAAAGAGGAAAATACAGCAGAAGAACTGGGACTCTCGACTGACTATTCAGCATTTCTGTCATCTTCACTCTATGTTGTTACAATTCTCCCATAAAGCAGAGAAAATTATTAAAACATGCGCAGAGGACAACAGACTTGGTCGAAGACACCGATTGCGAGTTTACATTTCTGAATGTAAACAGCATGGAATTCAGTCGAAAACATCAAAAATTGAAAGTTGATTTTTAAGTGAAAATGGATATGGTGATCACAGACCAATGGACATTAAAATGGCATCCTCAGAATCTGAGTCTGCAGCAACCCCACTTGGAACCTAATCGTGCTGCTATTTGGAAGAAGCAAGTGTGGAAATGGAGTACAAGATTTCAACAGCTACAGAGTTTGAATTAAGCAATTGTGGACATTAACCATCACACGGCGGAAAGTGAGAACGTTCACACAACTTTGGAAAAGGTTACCCAGATAACACCTGCAGAGAGGCAAAGAGAAGAAGTGGGGGAATATGGGAGCACAGGCCCACATTTCTGAACTCTTTGCTTTCAAAAGTGTTGAAAGTTGGATGATTGAAGTTTGGATTAAAAAACAGGAAGATTGGAAGTTGCTGCTAGATGATCGGAGCCTCCTAGCCATTCAAATGTGACGTTCTGATCATCTGGATGTTTACAGTACTTCATGGTGGGAGTCGCTTTATGACAGTGAAAATTGACTTTGGGATAATGAGTAGCTGGACATTGTCTGTATGTCTGTATTTGAGTGAACCTTGTTAATATTTGATGACATCATCTGTATGTTAAATAACCTGGTTTGTGTAAAGTAATTCAGAAAGCAGTTAGCTGTGATTGCCTAATGCAAAGAAATAAGAGTTCAAAGGCTTTTTAGGTATAAAGAGATGGAACTAGTTTTTGTCACACACACACACGCACACCAGTGACACTGGAAGGTGTGTCACATCTTGGAGAGCTGCCTTTGCAAGCAGAGAGTTGGCTTGTGAATATAATTGTTTTTTTTAGTATGAATAAAAGACCCGATCCTGTCTTTACTACAACTGAATGTGTGCATAATTCGACATTTAAAGCAACAAAGCGTAAAGAGCAAGACAGCCATTTACAACATTTTGTTAAACCCGACGTGATTTTCAAAACTTCGTTGGTTGAGTTGTTCGAAGAAGTGTTTCCCACACATCAGTTCGAGGGGTGAGCAGTCTCATAGTTGACGCGACTTAAAGGGATCTCCAGTTTGTAATGGGAGGATTAGGGAATATTCCAGATGAGGTTCGGTCATTTCTTAATGAGTGGATGGAGTCGAAAGGGGGACAGGAAACGATGACAGGAGGATGGAGAGAGAGGATGGAGAGAGACACGGCAGTCCTTAGTGGAGAGTGTCCAGTTAAAAAAGATTAAAGTGTTTGGGTTAAAAAGTGATAAAAAGAGAAAAGTGTTCGTGTTGCAGTGTCTGATGCTGGGGATTCAAAAGTTAGGAGAAGAGGCTGACGGTAGAAATAGGGAAGTCTCAGAGAGCAGCTAACAGCAGTGAGTAAAGAAGTAGAGAATTGCCAATTTCAGGCATTCGGGGCAGCCAGGACTGTTCTGACGTTGGATCAGTATCTTGTTGATGAACAAAACAGTAATCAAGATCTAGAGAAAGGAATATCTAAGCTGCAGCAGCTGGTGGTATTAGATTGCCCAGTGGAGACAGCAATTGATAAAACTGGGTGGTATTCGGAGGATTCCCCTGGTCTTAGATTTGAAAAGGGGATTAATACACATGGAGAATGCCCACCGTTCGCTTCCACAGCTCTTTTGCCTTATCTGACTTCGGAGCCTCGAACCCGTGTGGTTCGCGTGGCAATGTTAGGTACGGAGGCGGAGCAGTTAGATGCCTCTTCAGTTCCTCAGACGCTTCACACTCCATAACATTACACAAGACCTTCCGGTAATGTGGAGAGTGGGGGAAGCACTTTCGGGCGGACAAGGCAAGAGTAGGATGATGCCTCTGCTCCCTATGGTGCTTATGAAGGGAACAGTACCTTAAGTGGTTTTGGAGATTCCTGGTATGAGAGAGGAGGGGTAAAGTTACAGGGCATGAGAGCTATCCTTAGTGAAGTGGGACCGGCACCGCTTCAGGATCTAAATAAATTTGCCCAGTGGTGGTGTAATATTCTGGGATGGTGGCAGTCAGGGACCATATCAGAGAAACAGAGGGTTCACTTGGTTCTGCGAGCTTTAGGGAATCACCGGGGAAAGGTAGTAGGTTTTGAAACAACTTCCAGGTCCCTGCTTGGTAGAATAATAGCTGCAATTTTTGGTGCTCACTCAGGGCCACAGTTAATAAAGTAGCTTGCATTATTACCAGGGGAAGGACTCAGGGAAGCGGGGGAATGTATATTCCAGTTGTGTAAAAGTTTGGGAAGTAATTGGATTGATATCAGTCATTACGGGGATGATACACATAGAGAGATCATTTTGACTCTCCTACCCACTTCAGTAGTTCTGGAAGTAAATACCTGGGGTGGGGACGATAGCTTTGATAAATGGTTGGCAAGGCTAGAAAGCTTGTATCACAGAGCTGGAGGAACTTCAGTCATGGAAATAAGACAGGGCTTATAGCGATGGAAAGCAGAAGGGCTTGAGTGCATAAAAGGAACAGGACCAGGTGGTGCCTGGATCCCGACCTGGCAGTTGATCGAGGACAGGGATAGTCTGGCTAAAGAATTAGAAAAGTTAAAAGAGAAGTTGAAGGATCAGGAAAGAGAAGCTAGAGTCACAGACAGGAATGATACCTCGGTTCAGTTGCTGAGGTCGGAGGTAGATTCCGCAGATGAGGGAGGATTCCTATAGGGATGCCGCGCCTCAACCACACACCTCATTTCTTTCGGACCCTTACTTCAGGATAATAGTGCCCATACCCTTATCGAGGCATGTGTGGAAGGGCAGCAGGTAATGGACACAGGGTCTGCTGGACAAATGAATGTTGAGGTGCTTCTGGAGGAAAGGGATTCCCCTCTTCAAAGACAGTATCCCAACACCCCAGATGCACGAGGAGCAGTTACTGAACAGTCAGAGATGAAAGCAGTGGGAGAAGCTTGCTCAGAAGCATTTAAAATTTCTGCAAGAATGGGCTGTCTCAGAACTGGTGAGATGTTCAGTGAAAAGCTCAAATGTGGGATTTATAAACATGATCTTAAATGATGCAAAATAGAAGTTGGAGCGTTGCAAATGTTGAAAGAGGAAAATACAGCAGAAGAACTGGGACTCTCGACTGACTATTCAGCATTTCCGTCATCTTCACTCTATGTTGTTACAATTCTCCCATAAAGCAGAGAAAATTATTAAAACATGCGCAGAGGACAACAGACTTGGTCGAAGACACCGATTGCGAGTTTACATTTCTGAATGTAAACAGCATGGAATTCAGTCGAAAACATCAAAAATTGAAAGTTGATTTTTAAGTGAAAATGGATATGGTGATCACAGACCAATGGACATTAAAATGGCATCCTCAGAATCTGAGTCTGCAGCAACCCCACTTGGAACCTAATCGTGCTGCTATTTGGAAGAAGGAAGTGTGGAAATGGAGTACAAGATTTCAACAGCTACAGAGTTTGAATTAAGCAATTGTGGACATTAACCATCACACGGTGGAAAGTAAGAACGTTGGAAAAGGTTATCCAGATAACACCTGCAGAGAGGCAAAGAGAAGAAGTGGGGGAATGTGGGAGCACAAGCCCACATTTCTGAACTCTTTGCTTCAGCGCGGTCTGGAGATCGGAAGGGTTGAAAGTTGGAAGATTGAAGTTTGGATTAAAAAATAGGAAGATTAGAAGTTTGGATCGAAAGAGGCTGCTAGACGATCAGAGCCACCTAGCCGTTCAAATGTGACATTCTGATCATCTGGATGTTTACAGTACTTCATGGTGGGAGTCGCTTTATGACAGTGAAAATTGACTTTGGGATAATGAGTAGCTGGTCATTGTCTGTGTTATGTATGGAGAAAGAGTCAGACTGAACACTGAGCTCAAAGTAAGGTGTGACCTTAGTCTTTTATTGCAGGTCTCCAGAGTGCCTCTCCAACCTGTGAGGCCTCCTTAAATACCTGTGCTCCCAAGGGATTATGGGATCCCTTAGGACTCCAGGGGATGAGCCCTCTGGTGGCTGTACAGAATAAATCCAAGTTTACACATATAACAACACTCCCCCCCCGCCCCACAACGTCAACAATGTAACTATTTACAAGGTGAGTGGATCTGGGGCCCATCTTGTCCTGGTTGACCGTCTCGGTGTGAAAGCTGTTTTTGGTGAATCAACTGTTGGGCCCTCGCTGGGCTGCTGTACAGCTGGCCTTGCTGGGCTGCCTGGTGTGATGGGTCCTGCTGGGCCGCTGTGGATGATGTGTTCTGCTTCTTGGCCAACCGCAGTGCCGGTTGCCATTGGTGCTGGAAGGTCAAAGACAGTAGGATCCAAAGTGGGTTGCTCAGGATAGTCCGTGAATCTGAATTTGATTTGGTCCAAGTGTTTCCGGTGAATGAGTGCATTTGAAAGTTTGACCCGAAACACCCTGCTTCCATCTTTGGCCACGACAGTGCCGAGAAGCCACTTGGGACCTTGTCCATAATTCAATACAAATGCAGGATCATTGATTTCAATCTTGCGTGACACATTTGCGCTGTCATGGTATCTACTTTGTTGAAGCCGCCTACTCTCTACCTGTTCATGTAGATTAGGGTGAACTAGCAAGAGCCTTGACTTAAGTGCTCTTTTCATGAGCAGTTCAGCAGGTGGGATCCCAGTGAGTGTGTGTGGTCTCGTGCGATAGCTAAGCAGGACTCGGGATAGGCGAATCTGCAGTGAGCCTTCAGTTACCTTCTTCAAGCCCTGCTTGATGGTTTGCACTGCTCTCTCTGCCTGACCATCGGACGCTGGTTTAAACGGGGAAGATGTGACATGTTTGATCCCGTTGTGGGTCATAAATTCTTTGAACTCAGCACTGGTAAAACATGGCCCGTTGTTGCTCACCAGGCCATCAAGTAAGCCATGAGTGGCAAAGATGGCCTGCAGGCTTTCAGTAGTGGCAGCGGACGTGCTAGCCAACATTATATCACATTCAAATCATTTGGAGTACGCATCTACAACCACAAGTAATATTTTACCCAAGAATGGGCCTGCATAGTCGACATGTACCCTAGACCACGGTTTGGAGGGCCAAGACCATAAGCTTAGCGGCGCCTCCCTGGGTACATTGCTTAACTGCGAGCATGTATTACTTCTGTGCGCTCAGTGATCGAAGTCCGCATCGATACCGGGCCACCACACGTGGGATCTGGCTATCGCTTTCATCATTATGATGCCCGGGTGGGTACTGTGGAGGTCACTGATGAAGGTGTCTCTGCCCTTCTTGGGAACCACTACTCGATTGCCCCACAGAAGGCAGTCTGCCTGTATAGACATTTCACCTTTGTGCCACTGAAATGACTTTACCTCTTCCTGCATTTCCAATGGGACACTGGACCAACTCCCATGAAGCACACAGTTTTTGACTCGGGACAATAAGGATTCCTGGCTCATCCAGGTTTTGATCTGCTGGGCAGTGATGGGTGTTTGCTTACTCCCAAATGCTTCCATAACCATGGCTAGATCTGCGGGCTGCGCCATTTCCACCGCAGTGGTGGGCAATAGCAGCTTACTGAGAGCATCGGCACAGTTTTCTGTGCCTGGCCTGTGGCAGATGGCATAGTTGTGTGTGGACAACGTGAGCGCCCATCTCTGAGTGTGGGCCGATGCATTAGTATTTATCCCCTTACGCTCGGAAAACAGGGATATGAGTGGCTTATGGTCAGTTTCCAATTCGAATTTTAGCCCAAACAGATATTGATGCATTTTCTTTATCCCATAGACACATGCTAACGCTTCTTTTTCAATCATGCCGTAGGCTCTCTCAGCCTTAGAAAGACTCCTGGATGCATAAGCAACTGGTTGCAATTTCCCAAAATCATTAGCTTGTTGCAATACACACCCGATGCCATATGACGTTGCATCACATGCTAGCACCAAACGCTTACATGGATCACACAACACAAGCAATTTGTTTGAGCATAACAATTTTCTAGCTTTTACAAAGGCATTTTCTTGGCTTTTGCCTCATGCCCATTCATCCCCTTTACGTAGTAAGACGTGCACTGATTCTAACAGTGTGTTGAGACCTGGTAAGAAGTTAGCAAAGTAGTTCAGGAGTCCCAGAAACAATCTCAGCTCCATCATGTTCTGTGGCCTCAGTGCGTTCTCGATTGCATCCATCTTCGAATCGGTGGGCCTGGTGCCATCCGCCGCGATCCTCATCCGCAGGAACTCCACTTCAGGCACCAAGAAAATGCACTTTGAGCATTTTAACCTGAGCCCCATGCGGTTGAGCCGACTAAGAACCTCCTCCAGGTTCTGCAGATGCTCGACTGTGTCCCGACCTGTAACCAAGATGTCATCCTGGAAGACCATGGTGTGCAGGACAGACTTCAATAAGCTTTCCATGTTTTTCTGGAATATCGCCACCGCTGATCGAATTCCAAATGGGCATCTGTTATAAATGAAAAGATCTTTGTGCATATTGATGCAGGTGAGGCCCTTCGATGATTCCTCCAGTTCCTGCGTCATGTAGGCTGAAGTCAAATCCAGCTTCGTGAATGTCTTTCCTTCTGCCAGTGTTGCAAAGAGGTTGTCAGCCTTTGGTAGTGGGTATTGGTCCTACAGGGATAAACGATTGATAGTTGCTTTGTAATCAGCACAGATTCTGACGGTGCCATCTCCCTTGAGGACAGGAACGATCGGGCTGGCCCACTCGTTGAAGTCGATCGGTGAGATGATGCCCTCTCTTTGCAGCCGGTCTATCTCGATCTCTACACTCTCTCATCATGGACAGTACTGCTCTCGCCTTGTGATGGATGGATCGTGCTCCCGGAATTAGGTGGATCTGCACATTTGCTCCTTGGAATTTCCCAATGCCTGGTTCGAACAGCGAAGGGAACTTGTTTAAGACCTGGGCACACGAAGTGTCATCAGCGGGCGATAGCGCTCGGACGTCATCCCAGTTCCAGCGTATCTTTCCCAGTCAGCTCCTGCTGAGTAGCGTGGGACCATCACCGGATATGACCCAGAATGGTAGCTTGCGCATTGCTCCATCGTAGGAGACCCTTACGGTAGCACTGCCGATTACAGGAATCAGTTCCTTTGTGTAAATTCTTAGTTTCGTGCGAATTGGAGTTATGACTGGCCTGGAGTCCTTGCTGCACCACAATTTCTCAAAAGTCTTTTAGCTCACAATGGACTGGCTCGCACCCTTGTCCAGCTCCATTGATACCGGGAGTCATTTAGTTCAACATTATCGGGGGACAATTCGTGGTGAATATGTGCATCCCATGTACCTCTGCCTCCTCTATCTGAGACTCTGTTTCATCATGATCGTCCGTGGATCTGTCCTCCTCTGCAACATGGTGGTTTGCAGGTTTCACAGGTTTTACAGCTCGCCTGCACACTCATTGGAGGTGTCCCATTGTTCCACAGCCCTTCTAAACGTACCCTTTGAATCGGCATGAATGGAAATGATGATCATCCCCTAAGCGTCAACAAGGTGTTATTGGCCTTGCATTCATCATAGAAACATAGAAAATAGGTGCAGGAGTAGGCCATTCGGTCCTTCGAGCCTGCACCGCCATTCAATAAGATCATGGCTGATCATTCCCTCAGTACCCCTTTCCTGCTTTATCTCCATACCCCTTGATCTCTTTAGCCGTAAGGGCCATATCTAACTCCCTCTTGAGCATATCCAATGAACTGGCATCACAACTCTCTGCAGCAGGGAATTCCACAGGTTAACAACTCTCTGAGTGAAGAAGTTTCTCCTCATCTCAGTCCTAAATGGCCTACCCCTTATCCTAAGACTATGTCCCCTGGTTCTGGACTTCCCCAACATCGGTAACATTCTTCCCGCATATAACCTGTCCAGTCCGGTCAGAATCTTACACGTTTCTATGAGATCCCCTCTCATCCTTCTAAACTCCAGTGAATAAAGGCCCAGTTGATCCAGTCTCTCCTCATATGTCAGTCCAGCCATCCCAGGATTCAGTCTGGTGAACCTTCGCTGCACTCCCTCAATAGCAAAAACGTCCTTCCTCAGATTAGGAGGCCAAAACTGAACACAATATTCCAGGTGAGGCCTCACCAAGGCCCTGTACAACTGCAGTAAGACCTCCTTGCTCCTATACTCAAATCCCCTAGCTATGAAGGCCAATATACCATTTGCCTTCTTCACCGCCTGCTGTAACTGCATGCCAACTTTCAATGACTGATGAATCATGACATCCAGGTCTCGTTGCACCTCCCCTTTTCCTAATCTGCCGCCATTCAGATAATATTCTGCCTTCGTGTTTTTGCCACCAAAATGGATAACCTCATATTTAGCCACATTATACTGCATCTGCCATGCATTTGCCCATTCACCTAATCTGTCCAAGTCACCCTACAGCCTCTTAGCGTCCTCCTCACAGCTCACACTGCCACCCAGTTTATTGTCATCTGCAAACTTGGAGATATTACACTCAATTCCTTCATCTAAATTGTTAATGTATATTGTAAAGAGCTGGGGTCCCAGCACTGAGCCCTGCGGCACTCCACTAGTCACTGCCTGCCATTCTGAAAAGGACCCGTTTATCCCGACTCTCTGCTTCCTGTCTGCCAACCATTTCTCTATCCACGTCAGTACATTATCCCCAATACCATGTGCTTTGATTTTGCACACCAATCTCTTGTGTGGGACCTTGTCAAAAGCCTTTTGAAAGTCCAAATACACCACATCTACTGGTTCTCCCTTGTCCACTCTGCTAGTTACATCCTCAAAAAAGTTCAGAAGATTCGTCAAGCATGATTTCCCTTTCATAAATCCATGCTGACTTGAACCGATCCTTTCACTGCTTTCCAAATGCGCTGCTATTTCATCCTTAATGATTGATTCCAACATTTTCCCCACTACTGATGTCAGGCTAACCAGTCTATAATTACCCGTTTTCTTTCTCCCTCCTTTTTTAAAAAGTGGTGTTACATTAGCTACCCTCCAGTCCCTAGGCACTGATCCAGAATCAATAGACTGTTGGAAAATGATCACCAATGCATCCACTATTTCTAGGGCCACTTCCTTAAGTACTCTGGGATGCAGACTATCAGGCCCCGGGGATTTATCGGCCTTCAATCCCATCAATTTCCCTAACACAATTTCCCACTTTATAAGGATATCCTTCAGTTCCTCCTTCTCACTAGACCCACTGTTCCCTAGTACATTCGGAAGGCTATTTGTGTCTTCCTTCATGAAGTCAGGACCAAAGTATTTGTTCAATTGGTCTGCCATTTCTTTGTTCCCCATTATAAATTCACCTGAATCTGCCATCTGACTGCACAGGACCTTGATGGTGGACTCTGAGACATCTGTGAACATGCAGCTGCAGGTATGTGTGACCTGCCCTGTACATTGCGATTTGAAACCAACCACTTTGTTTACGATACTTGTAGCAGCATTTGTGTGCTGAGAGATTTGCTTAGTATTGTCACTGGTGGCAATGAATGCCTGGGCTATTGCTATGGCCTTACTCAAGATAGGGGTCTCTACAGTCAAAAGTTTGCGAACTATGTTTTCGTGGCCAATGCCAAGTACGAAAAAGTCTCTGAGCACGTGCTCCCAATGTCCTTCAAATTTGCAATGTCCTGCAAGGCGTTTTAGCTCAGTGACATAACTCACCACTTCCTGGCCTTCAGAACTTTTGTGGTTGTAGAACCGGTAACCTCGCCATCAGAACGCTTTCCTTTGGGTTCAAATGCTCTCGGACGAGTGTGCACAAATCATCATACGGTTTTTCCATGGGTTTCGCTGGAGTAAGCAGATTTTTCATGAGGCCGTACGTTGATGCCCCACAGACAGTGAGGAAGATCGCCTTTCATTTGGCAGCGTTCTCTTCTCCATCTCGCTCATTGGCTATGAAGTATTGGTCGAGTCGCTCCACAAAAGTTTCCCAATCATCTCCCCCCCGAGAATTTCTGCAAGATACCCACTGTTCTCTGCATCTTTGGGTTCGCTGTCTGTATCTCGTCACCAGTTGTTACGTATGGAGAAAGAGTTAGACTGAACACAGTGAGCTCAAAGTAAAGTGTGACCTGAGTCTTTTATTTCAGGTCTCCAGAGTGCCTCTCCCACCTGTGAGACCTCCTTGAATACCTGTGCTCCAAAGGGATTATGTGATCCCTTGGGACTCCATAGGATGAGCCCTCTGGTGGCTGTACAGAGTAAATACAAGTTTTCATATATAACAGTCTGTATGTCTGTATTTGAGTGTTCCTTGTTACTATTTGATGACATCATTTGTATGTTAAACGATGTTAAGTATTTGAGTGTGCCTTGTTACTATTTGATGACATCATCTGTATGTTAAACGATGTTAAGTATTTGAGTACAACTTGTTACTATTTGATGACATCTGTAAGTTAAATAACCTGGTTTGTGTAAAGTAATTCAGAAAGCAGTTAGCCGTGATTGTCTAAATGCAAAGAAATAAGAGTTCAAGGCTTTTTAGATATAAAGAGATAGAACTGGCTTTTGTCACACACACACACACACACACACACACACACACACACACACACACACACACACACACACACACACACAGACACCAGTGACACTGGAATCTCCAAAGGTGTGTCACTTCTTGGAGAGCTGCCTTTGCAAGCAGAGAGTTGGCTTGTGAAATATACTTGGTTTCTTTAGTATGAATATCTAAATCAAAGACCCGATCCTGCCTTTAGTACAACTGAGTGTGTGCGTAATTCGACGTTTAAAGCAATGAAGCGAAAAGAGCAAGACAGCCTTACAACATGCTCCATGCTGCACAACCTGGCTATCAGGAGGGGACAAGAATTGCCAGAAGGGACTGATGGTCCACCTCAGGAGAGAGAGGAAGAGGATGACGAGGGGCTGGATGCTGAACTAGGGCCAGACAATCAGGCTGGCTATGCAACCATGCCCACCCCTCCAGACCACAGGAAATGGCTTGTGGTAGCTACATAGCTGCAAGACTCTTGTAAGGAGCTGATATTTGAACGATTTGCCTGAAAGAACGTTGCTGTGAGTGACAACGCTGACACATTGCTGTATGTGTGCAGGTCCAAAATCAATGGTGCCCATCACTTTGGTGCCAGTTAAAGTTTACGTTGATTGAAGTTAAGTTTTATTTAACCCTTTCATGTTAAGGAATCACCTGTGTGTGACAGTCCAGCTATCTGAGACAATGCACAACAAGGTTATGTTCAATAACATTTTTTTTATACCAACATTGGCCTGAAATCATAAGTATCACGGGCAAAAACACCCAACCCACACCCACACCCCATTTTTTCCACCATTGACATCAATCACATGTTCAACATGTCCAACAACACAGAATAAAAATGCAAAGCAAGAGCGTGGTCCCCAGCCCCCATACATTACAACAAATTGCATACACCCAGATGGAGATATAACACAGCCATCACCTGCGGACATGCACCTCACTTTCTTTCCCCCCTCTCCTTCTTCTCCCCACCTCTACCCCTTCCCCTCCTCACTCCACGGTGCCTGGCCAAGGAGCTCCTTAGGCGGTGCCTCATTGGGAGGGATGAAGGCAGATGCGGGGGGTGCCGAGGGGGCAACATTCTCTGATGCAGAAGCAAGATCTTGGTTCTTGCTCTCAACTGTCGTTTGCAGTGGTGGTGCGGAACCTGGGGATGGAGTGCCGCACTCTGGGATCATTGGGAGGCCTGTGCCTGCAGTGTTCCTGGCTATTGCATCCAGGGCCTCCGCCATCCGCAGAACGTACTCAGTCGTGGTGGCCAGCTGTCGGGATATGCCCCTCAATGCTTCAATGAGCTGGTCACCAATGTCTACAATCTACCTGGACAACTGTACCATCTTACCACTCTCATGTGGCGCTCATGGATCAGACCTGCCGCGTCCATGAGGTCTCCGCGGGGTCGGCGCCATCCTGGGGACAAGTGGGGTGCCCTGTGGCGAGGTGCTTGGGGCCGGTACCTCCAGAGTGGAGGCGGGAATGACCGGAGGACCACTAGATGACCTTCGAGTCGAATGCCTTCTGGAGCCTGGCAATGCAGGTTCCTCGAAGTCCGCGCTCTCATCCATAGAGAACAGATCCAGCTGATTGATGGGTGAGAATCGGAGCTCCTCAGCACCAGATGTATAATTGCCCGGAGAGTTGGATCCCCCGCCCCCACCTTCTGGCCTCTGTGGTCTTGCCTGGGGCCGTGCTGCTGGCTGAGCTGCAAAACACAAATTAGGTTATTAGAGAAGGGGGGGTGCTAGGGTCACAAGGTGAGTCCAGCACTACACACAGCATATGCATGACAAAAGTACCACCGCTCTCAAAATCATCAAATACATCACATTCCATGACCATCAACACATTGTGCATTACAATGATTTTCATTAGGCCAGCATTATTTCTATGACAATTTTAGAAATCATCTATCATATATGATTGTTCGGATATGAGCGGGTGTGGCATCTATTGACTTTACATCATGCAATGGTGTAAGCTTTACTCACGTGGCATCATTTCATAGTCTGCAGATGTTTCCGTGGCTGTCCGGGTGTGCTTCCCCACGAGTGCAGGCACCCGCTCCTCCATCTCAGTGATGTCGCTGGGGATCGGTGGCCCCCCCACCCGTTCGCCTCTGCATGGACCTCATCATCGATAGCTTCTGTAAAAGGTGACAGGACGACATGGTATGAGATCATTGCGTGATATCATTGCTAGGTACTGTCACAGAGACTGATACAACACATAACCAACAGATGTAATCATGATTATTATGATAATTATCATGCTTTACCTAAAGACTTGCACCGTGACCGCAGGCTTTGAGTAAAACATTCCGGTAAATGTGAAAGACCTCACATCTGTTGATAGTCACTCATGACTGTTACAAATCAAATTATATAAATACATAAGTACATGTAACTCAATGTAATACTTACTCTTGAGGATCCCACAAAAGGCCGTTCCATCGTTTGCGGCATTGGTTGCCCTCACGTACCTTGTTGGTCGCCGACGAGATCACCTCTGCTATCTCAGTCCATATCCTCTGGTAGGCCTTTGGCCCTCCCTGTGTCAAATCACCCCAGCGTAACTTGACCTCCTGCAGGAGGGAGGCATTTGCCTTTGTCTGAGAACTCCTCGCTCTTTTGCGCCCTCCAATATGCTCCTCTCCCACCTCATTGCTCTCTCCAGCATCAGTCTCTACAGCCTGCTGTGATGCCTCCTCCTCTCCCTCCATTATAGGCCAAATTCGGCAAATATGTGGCTGGTAACAGCTCATTTTTGTTTCCCTATTTGCTGTAAAGCTCTAAACTCTCCCTCCTTCCTCCCAGAGCAGCCACACCACACCCACACACGCATTCAGTCCCTCTCAGCTCCCTCTCTCTCTGTCTCTTCTTCTGCGCAGGTCATGATGACCCTTGACCTCCTGAATCGCGGGAATTGAGCATTGCCATGCCGTTGCTAAGGACAGCGAGACTTTACGGCAGAAGGTCAGCGAGATTTAATGCTACCGCCCATTTCATATCGCTCGCGGTAACGCCCAATTTAAAAAATGGAGACTAGGTGCTTTGAGAATGGCCGAGAAGCCGGTGATCTGAAAACCCATTTTTACTGCCCACGACGGAAATAACGCCCATGTTTTGGGTGATTTTCACAAAAGTGTAAAATCTAGCCCTTAATCGCAGTAACTGTTAATATAGATGAGCGTTGCACCAATACATAGTGCCATAATTTGGTGGGGTGCTTCATTGGGTTCCAAATGAACTATCTATATCATAAGAACAGATACAATATATTGCTTATAGCACAATTGTTTTTTTTCCAAAATAAGAAGCAATGGCAATTATTTTAAACCCTGTTTTTTAGTCATTTTCTATGTAGTTGTAAAAAAATATCTTTATGTCACTATAGCACTCTCCAATTGAGGTCAGCCAGATAACCTGCTAATACCACTCGAACCATCCACTAGGATGTGCTGGTGTGCAACTCAGAGTGACTTCTTGTTGATTATCTCTCCCTTTATGTGGGGAAACATCTTTTCTCACTCAACATCGCTCACTGATAATGCACTTGAGATTCCAAATTCAATGATTGAGGAATCAATAGTGTGAACCCATGACCTAGCACAGCAGCAGGCTGTACTAGCTGCTGATTTTTAATTGTTCTAGCTTTCAAAATAAAATCAATACAAAAATAAACAGCAACATAAAAGTGTAGCTTATACTCTGGATACATAAACGGGAAATTTGAAAAGTGATGTCTTTTGGAGAAAATGTAAACAGAGCCTTATGGAATCTTAAATGAGCAGTATTTGTTTGCCATCAACCCTTATATATATGATGTAGTGTGCATTGATTGAAAATTCTATCTTACAAAAGGTTAAGGTTACATTCCTTCTAGGAGAAAGTACAAGTTCACCTTGTGACTGGTAAAGGTCTTATAAATTGAGTTGCCATTTTCAATGTAATCCTCAATAGGCATAAACTCGCAGTGTAATAATTCTGAAATCTCACCTCTGAGAGACCAGGTTAAACACAGTAAATGGAAGTGTCAGATACTGTAGCAGAGAATGTTCACTGGAATTTATGATTTAACTCTTTCAAGGCTAAATGTCCTTGTTTTTACTGTAAGGTCTAGTATTTTCATTGAGTGAAAAGTCTGGATAAACCTATTCCACGTTTTACTTAATATACAGTGTCTGTTGTAATCTGTAGTAAAACACATCACATGATGTAGACCATCAATTGTTCATTGATAATAAAGTGCAGTTAGTTATCTGTATTTTAGCTATAGTTAGTATTACATTTCCGGGTAAAGATCTTTAACACATATAGTAAATGAATGATAACTTACACAAATCACAAAGTATGCTGGTTCTTTCATGAATTTGAAAAACCTGGAATTCATGAAATCTACTTTAGGTCTTTGGCTTGAATGAAAAACTGTTGGCCTGGATTTTCCAGTTCTAATGAAGGGCCCACACCTGAAACGCTAACTTGTCTGTTCTCTCTACAGATACTGCTCAACATGCTGAGTGTTCCCAGCATCTTCTGTTTTTGTTTCAGATTTCCAGTATCTGCAATATTTTTCTTTCTGTCTTGGCTTTTCCTTTGTTTTGCTGCCTGATTTTGTGTGGTTTCAGGATGGCCAGAAGAAAAAAATGAATCAGTAAAATGCATTGTGACTGAATCCTCGCCCCCAAAAAGCATGACAGATTTTTCCTCTGGAAGTGATGAGAGCAGCCAGAGAACCCCCACTCCCCCGCTGTTCCCACAATACGAATCATATTTAAATGCTGTTAATATGTCAGCAGTGTAAGTTCCTACCATTTTTTGCTTCTGGACCATGCAGTAATAGATTGTGATCTGGACCAGATTCCCATCTCTTTCACACATGTATTTCTTTAATCTCCCCCAATGGTACACTAAGTGACCACTAGGTGAGGTGAAGATTGATCCAATTTGTTGAGCTGCTTTATTCACATTAAGGTGAACATGCAGAACAACATTTGTGATCAGTTTCACTTACTTATGTCAGTATGTAATTTACACTTTGGCAGCGGCCAGAAAACTGACAGTTGTGGATCAGCTGCCTGTTCTACACCCCATCTGATTTTCCATTCCACTGAAGTCAGTGCAAAGGAAATTCAGGCAGATGTGTAACGGGCCATCGATTCTTTATCATCAGTTCTCTACCCCTGTCAGAAGTGAAAATTACCCCCAACTTGGCATTGCATAATATAAAAGTACTGAATGTGTTATGATACCCCACTTCAGTAGGCAGTTTTGCTTGAATTAAAGCTAATATTCTAACCTCTAGTTCCTGTGTTCCATCTTTCTCACAGCCCTTTTCTGGCTGAAACTCCCCATTTTTTGCAGCTCTCCTTGTTTTTAAAAGCTTGACTCCAGTGTCAGCACTTCGTCAAACTGACTACCCCTTTTCCTCAAGAGTGGAATCCACCAGCTTAACTTGGCAATGATCCCTGCTGAGTTCAAATGAATAGAATTGATGCAGCAGCAATGAAAGTGAATGATTACAGGAATGTCAAACTATCTTTCATTGTCTCCAATGCCCACTCTGAAATCTTATGACTTCAGTCTGATTCCTTGGCTCTCAACGTGAATACTGATACATTGAGGCTTATGATGCAGCCAACTGCTGTTCAGAAGTAATGCTTCTGGGGGAGCTTTGAATTATAGTCTAGCCAGGGTGTCTTGTATCAGAGTGTTGTGCTGCATGCTGCCTACTTTGCAGTTCAAAGTGGATTCATGCTCATCTTCTGTAACTTTGGTGGACGAGCCATAGAAACCTCAGAAAAAAGTGAAAATGGCATTCAACTCGATTTTCTGGGGTTTTCACAGCTATGGAGAAGCCCCCATTGAAATTTAACACTCATTTTCTCAGTTCGTTCAGATCATTATATTGTCTCTGTTTCTTTAATGATAATGCCTTACTACATGCAATAGATCAGGAAGGACAAAATGGTTTCTCATAACTAGACTGGCATTGCTGTATGGACCAGGGTCAAACAGGGCTGCGTCATCGCCCCAACCCTCTTCTCAATCTTCCTTGCTGCCATGCTTCACCTCACAGTCAACAAGATCCCGGCTGGAGTGGAACTAAACTACAGAACCAGTGAGAACTTGTTCAACCTGCGCCGTCTCCAGGCCAGGTCCAAGATCACCCCAACCTCTGTTGTCAAGCTACCGTACGCAGACGACGCCTGCGTCTGCGCACATACAGAGACTGAACTCTAGGACATAGTCGACGTATTTATTGAGGCTTACGAAAGCGTGGGCCTTACGCTAAACATCCATAAGTCAAAGGTCCTCCGCCAGCCTGTCCTCGCTGTACAGCACTGCCCCCCAGTCATCAAGATCCACGGCGTGGCCCTGAACAACGTGGACCATTTCCCATATCTCGGGAGCCTCTTATCAACAAGAGCAGGCAATGACGACGCGATCCAACACCGCCTCCAGTGCGCCAGTGCAGCCTTCGGCCACCTGAGGAAAAGAGTGTTTGAAGCCCAGGCCCTCAAAACTGCCACCAAGCTCATGGTCTACAAGGCTGTAGTAATACCTGCCCTCCTGTTTGGCTCAGAGACATGGACCATGTACAGTAGGACTCAAGTCGCTGGAGAAATACCACCAACGCTGTCTCCACAAGATCCTACAAATCCCCTGGGAGGACAGACGCACCAAAATTAGCATCCTCAACCAGGCCAACATCCCCAGCATTGAAGCACTGATCACACTTGATCAGTTTCGTTGGGCAGGCCACATTGTTCGCATGCGAGACACGTGACTTCCAAAGCAAGCGCTTTACTCGGAACTCCTTCATGGCAAGCGAGCCAAAGGTGTGCAAAGAAAACATTACAAGGACACCCTCAAAGCCTCCCTGATAAAGTGCAACATCCCCACTGACATCTGGGAGCCCCTGGCCAAAGACCGCTCTAAATGGAGGAAGTGCATCCGGGAGGGTGCTGAGCACCTCGAGTCTCATCGCCGAGTGCATGCAGAAATCAAGCACAGGCAGCGGAAAGAGCATGCGGCAAACCAGTCCCACCCACCCTTTCCCTCAACGACTATCTGTTCCACCTGTGACAGGGACTGTGGTTCTCATATTGGACTGTTCAGCCACCTAAGGACTCATTTTAAGAGTGGAAGCAAGTCTTCCTCGATTTCGAGGGACTGTCTATGATGATGATGATGACATACACTACAATTGACAGTGCTACAAGACTTTTTTTAAAAGCTTACTAAATTTACTACTCAATCTCCTGTGTCATTACACATGGTAAGTTGGAAAATATGTTGCCTCTCTTTAGTCTCTGATGTCTTTGAATTGTTGATTCTTTCTGACTGTCCTATTCCACTTCTTGTGATGTATGTAGCACTCAATTCACTGATTCCACACGGTCTCGTGTTGTAGTAACTGCTGTGACCTTAGTCCTTTATTAGGTAACTCCAGAGTGCCTTCTCAGGTATGGTGGGCAGCCTTTTAGACTCTGTCTTGCAGGTACTTTCAGGTCTCCCACCACAGCGCCCTCTGTGGCGCACCATTGTACTATTACTTTTAATGTACCTGGACAATACATAACATCTCACTCCCCCCCAGTTCTAAAAGCCATTGCTGGTAACCTCGGCCTTGTTCGGCCTGGTTGATTTGTGAGTGTGAGTCCATGACCATCCACTTCCTTCTTCCCCCCCATGTAGAGATTATGCTTGCGATCCGGTGCAAGCATGTGGTATTTGCAGTCCTTACATGGGTGATGAAGTACACAAGTATAACCTCCAACAGAAAGCAGGTATACATAGACAGTACATTTGTATGGTATATATGATATGTGGTACAGATGTTATGTCAAAAGGTTGCAGGTGCACTGAACAGTTATTTAATCCCAGCTCCACTGGGTAAGATATGGTGGCAGTGTACTGCCCATTTTTTGCCCGAGGTGATGGGCTGTGCTGAGACAGGGTATCGCAACTAGTGCGTTGCCTCTGTTCTCAGTAGTCGCCTCAGTGGCTCATCTGCAGCCGCTGAACCATTGCATGAATCACATAATATCGGAAATCACATTGGCCCCTTAGGCATGTTAGTCACGGACCCATTAACCCTTTTAATTGTACCTCGTGGTATTGACTCTTTTCGTAAATCATTCATTCCCATCACATTTTAAACACAGTAACCATTCAGCATCAAAATATCAACTCTTATCCTAAATCACTACATCATACAAATCATATTACACATTTAGACTCGCTCTTGCCTTGCAAAAATCTTTTTGTGGGGACCGCAAACGGTGTAAGGCCCTTTTAAGGCTCCCGGGTGCATTTCCCTTTTAAGACGCCATCTTGAGATTACCACGAGGCTTTCCTTAGGCGTTGCCATTTTAGTTGTACTGCTTGCCTTTGTTCTTTGCAGCCCGAGGCTCGCCACCATCTTGAGCTCGCTGGCAGTGAGATCACTTTATTTTGTTATTTCTCCATTAAATTAAAAATTATTAGATTTAAAAAAAAATTTTTCAGAAGTTTGTTCATGATATTTCAGCATCTACCTTAACCCAGGTTACTGATTCCCAAGGTGTTTGTCGAGTCAGGATTAGCGCCTGCCGATGAGCAGGATGATATGAAACCTTCCGTTCTCCCTGCACCCTCCCCCATGCTTCAACTACAGCTATTGATGTTTCTTATTGAAATGGCGGTTCTGAATAAGGGCGTTTGTGCCACTGATTCAGAGAAGCGCACAGCATTCAATAATGGCTGGCGGTGGATATATTTTCAAGATCTTGCAGAAAATACTGATATAGCTGTAGGTGCAGCTCTGTGCAGAACATTCTGATAACTGCAGGAGGGAGGAAAAATGGCCAAGAACGATTCGATCAGTCATAGTCCCTGTGGTCTCCTTACTTACCATAACTGCTGCCGTCCCCGCCGCTCTGGCTCTTGTACCCACCCGAGTAGCTGCTGCATTCTCCCGAGTTATGCTGGCTGCCTCCTCTGCCACCGTAGCCTCCTCTCCTGCCATTGCCGTCGCCCCCACCACCGCCGCCGTCCCGGCCTCCACCGTAGCCGCGACAACCGCCTGACTTTCTCTCCGCGTGGACCCCCCCCGATTTCTCGCCCGTCGGCGGATTTCCCGATCAATGCCTGCTCTTCCAAGGTCTGCTTGTCTGTGTGGGGATTTGGAATGCCAATGAACGGCTTCTTTCTCCTCCAGCTCGGTCGGCGCTGCTCTTTGGGGACCCGGGGGACAGCGGTCTGTGGAGGGATGAAGTCTTCGCAGCTACCACGGACCTTCCCCATCCATCTCCTGCTGAGTAGCGTTGGCCCATCACCTGCAATGACCCACAATGGTAACCCATGCGTCTCGCCCCCGTGAGATACCTGCACATCCGCTCTGCCAAGGACAGGCATCAGTTCCCTGGTGTAGGTACGCAGTTTTGCCGTGACCGGGAGCAGCTTGGGTCGTGCAGCTGGGTTGACCCACAGTTTATCAAAAGTTCTCCGATTCATCAACAATGGACCCGATCCAGTGTCTACTTCCATACTCACAGGGACTCCGTTGATCTTGACTTCCATAATCACTGGGGCCGAATCGTCGGTACGCGTATACAGTCCCAGCACCTCATCTTCTTCTGCCTGCTCCTCACTGGATGGTGGATCATCTACCATCTCCTCAGCCAGACGGTGAGTCAGGTTTCTTTTGCACATACGCTGAAAGTGGCCTTTCGTGTGGCAGGTATTGCACGTATACTCCGCAAACCTGCACCGGTGAGCCCCATGGCTTCCTCCGCAGCACCAGCATGGTGCTACTCGATTAGCCCCTCTCGGCAGACTCTGAGTTCCCAGACCCTGAGGTCCATGCTCTCTGCCCTGCTCACAGCCACGTTCTGCAGTTTTGCCCATGGTGGGCGCTATCTTGTGGACAGTGCCTGCCAGGTTTGAAACTGTGTGTATCATCTGCTTGGTGCTGTAAGTCGAGGTCATAAACGCCCGGCTGATGGTGATGGCTTGCTTCAGGGTGACTGTAGGTTCCGTGGACACCAGCTTGTGAAGTAGACCCTCATGGCCAATCCCCATAACAAAAACATCCCGCAACATCGCGTCAACCTGTGTGCCAAAATCACATGGCGTCGCGAGTCTCCTGAGGTCCGCAGCATATTTGGTGACATCCTAGCCCTCAGGTCTGCAGTGGTGGTAGAATTTGTGCCGGGCCGTGAGGATGCTCTCCTTCGGTTTCAGTTGGTCACAAATCAGCTCCTCATATGACTTGTCCCTGGTGCTCTCGGGTGCCAGCAAATCCCTGACGAGACAGTAAACCTCATCGCCACAACTGGAAAGCAATATCGCTTTACGCTTCTCTCAGTGCGTCAGTGTTCCCCGTCAGGTTGTTTGCTGTGAAGTAGTACTCGAGCCTTTCCGTGAAGGCCTCCCGATCATTGCCCACCGTAAAATCCTTTAACGAGCCCAGAGTAGCGTGAAGTTCACCCGTGTCCTTGTCGCCAATGTGATGTATGTAGCACTCAATTCACTGACTCCACACGGTCTCGTGTTGTAGTAACTGCTGTGACCTTAGTCCTTTATTAGGTAACTCCAGAGTGCCTTCTCAGGTGTGGTGGGCAGCCTTTTATACTCTGTCTTGCAGGTACTTTCAGGTCTCCCACCACAGCGCCCTCTGTGGCGCACCATTGTACTATTACATTTAATGTACATAACACTTCTGACTCTCTCTTTCTCTTCTCTGCTATATCTCCTCTCATTAATATTTCTTCTTGCTTCTCTGTATGTTCTATTCTGCTTCTGTCTCTATCTTTATTGTGGGAGGTGGTTGATGGTATGATGTGGGTTTTTTTTAAAAGTATGAATTTTATCTCAGTAAAGTGTACATGCTCAGACTGTACAATTCAAATTCAGCTCATAGAGTCACACCTCTGGGCAGAAATGATGAGGTCAAGTTTCGGACCGCGCCTAGAATGGCGCAGCCCCGACATGGACGCCCGTTTTTCGCACCTAAAAGCGCGACAAAAATCTACCTCGTAATTCTCGGGCTCCTTGCTGGTCCCTGGGAGCTCGGTGCGGCGCGCAGACAGCAGCGGGGGACGGAGCTACAGAGTCACGCCGATTCTGCAAGTGGAGGGGGGCGGGGCTATGTCAAATGTGGGAATGTCGTGCCGGCAGCCCTGCACGTGCGCGTTGAAGCGCGCGCGCACGCACAGCAGCCTAGAAGCATTGGAACTCGACCATTTTTAAAGGAACGTAAAGAAAAGTGCTGATTTGTCTCTTGGACCTCTGGAAAGGCTTGGGATTGAATTTTGGTGATTTTTTGGTGTCTGAAGGAGTGCTTTTAGCAGCACTGTTGAATAAATCATCTGCTGAAATCAGTGAGTGCTGCTTTTCACTGCTAAACTTCCAGAACAGGTGCTGCATAGGTGCATGCAAATTAAAGACTGTGTGTTTTGAAAAATAAGAGTGTCAATTCAATACAGCAATGTAACAACGTCCACCAGGAACAAAGAATTTCTTGCATGAGGAAGTGGAAATATTAGTCAACGTCATTGAACAGAGATGGCAGGAGCTAGATACTAGCAGCAGAGGTCGCATAAAAGTGCCACCTAAAGAAATGAAGAAACGTTGGAACCAAGTTACAGAAGATTACTGCGCAGTGGTCCATACCATGAGATCTGGAAGCCAGTGTAAAAAGAAATGGCACGACCTTGGTCAAGTAGTTAGTGTAAGTAATATTTTCATTTTTTAATATAATCGTAATTGTAACCTGGCTATCTGTATGTCCCACCCTGCCGAAAGACGCACTCTGTAAAAATTTATATTTTACTCTTTGCAGAAGAAATTGGCCCACAACAAAAGGGAAGCAACTTGAACAGGAGGAGGCACGCCCAATCTGCATCCACTGACACCCTTGGAACAAAGGGTAGCTGCTATGATGAGTCGTACATGGAGAAAAGCAATTAGTACAGCACAAGCTGGGCCCACACGCAAGGAAGAGAGTAAGTCCTGAAAATGCACCGCGGCCCTTCAAATCAACCTGCTATCTGGCCTGCTATGTGTGAGAGTACTCATGCCACCCATCCGGCCCCCTCTCTTGCTGTTAAGCATTTGACTGTTCTGATGTATTTTGCAGAACATGATGATGATTATGATGATGATGCCAACCCTGAGGATCCTGAAGATACAGAACAAGAACCAGTACAACCAGATGCGGACGATCCAGTCTGGGTGATGGTGGCGATGACTGAAATGTCTACAGGGGAGAACTTCCAAATTAATGTTTATGAGCCCCCATTAAGGGGCATCAGAGTTTCAACCCCTTGCATAGGTTCTGGTTCCACCTTCCATGGTTTTGATTCCGACGTTGCGGGTCCCAGTGCTGCTGCTGATATCATGGAGCAGTTTACACCCATTCACCCATCATCCCAGCCCACGGCTCGCACTCGAGTGGTGCCGTCTGCAACACCGAGCGTCCCACCGTCCCAGCCCGCGCCTCCCAGTGCAGTGGTACCGCGAGGCAGACCCAGGCAGAGGAGAAGGAGATTGGAGACACGCTCTCCTGAGATGCAGCGTGAAACAGATGCGACTCAGGTTGTGGCATTGGGTATGGAGACCAATGAGCTTACCCGATCACTCATCGGTAGCGTCAGTGCAGTGGGTGAAGAGTTGACGGTCCTGATGGGAGAAATAGCAGTAATGACACGGGAACTTAGGGAGGGAATGTCCGAGAGAGTGCAATCGACGGCACAGGCCATCAGGGAGATAGCTGCTGCAATAAGGGCACACAGCCCAGCCAATCAAATTACACCCCCATGAGGAAGTGAACATTAACTGAGATATGGATGAGACATGGTTGCAGCCTTTCTTTGCTGCTTTTGTTCTTGTTCTTGATGTAACTGTAGTAGCGTTTTTCAAATTGAACTTGTTTTGTAAGTTTTGTAACTTTACAATTTATAAGTGATCTTAGGGTTTTTAAGTGATCTTATAGTGTAAATGCTCTCAATTTTTGTAACTTATTAAATTTTGCACCTAAAAGTGATCTTGAAGTTTAAGTGATCTTAAGAGTGTAAGATTTTTCACATTGAATTTGTTCTGTAACTTTACAAGTTAATAAGTGATCTTAAAGTTTTTAAGTGATCTTCAAGAGTCATATTAAAAAGTAAAGTTTGATACAACAAATATTTTATTATAGTGACGTTAACTTTTCAATAAAATATTTTTTCATTAAAACTGAATCATCTTCCATTAACACAACACAACGTAGGAACAACTGCAAAGAATAAACATGTCCATGCGCAACAGTTGTCGCACAGCCCTCAGGCATCAGTAATTGAAGCGTTCACGGATGAGCTGCTGGCGCAGGGCTCGAGCAATCGTTAAAGGAGCACGATGGACGGCCCTCCTCCGACCTCGTGCTCCGGCATCAGGCACTTGTATGCTTTCCTGATCATTGTCATCATCCTCATCCTGCTCTTCCAAAATACTATCATCGGGCACTGGACTCTCATGTGGGTCTTCTGGTTCCACTACCAGCTCCTGCTGTCTCATGATGGCTAAGGTATGGAGCATGCAGCACACAACAGTGAAGTGACCGACAATCTGAGGAGAGTATTGCAAGTGGCCTCCGGAATGGTCCAGGCATCGGAAACGCTGTTTCAATATGCCAATGGTGCTCTCAATGATGCTGCGCATCGCAATGTGCGCCATGTTGTATTGACGGTCAGCTTCTGTCCATGTCACGCGTAGGGGCGTCATGAGCCAGGTGGTCAGGCCGTACCCTTTGTCTCCCAGTAGCCGACTCTGCTCTTCTGGCTGCTGCTCAAACATGTCAGATATAATGCTGTCGCGTAGGCTGAACGCATCGTGGGTGCTGCCAGGGTATCTCGCATCGACTGACATGATGCGCTGCATGTCATCACACACGAGCTGCACATTGATGGAGTGGAAACCTTTTCTATTCCTGTACTGCTCAGAATCCTCCACAGGTGCTCGCAAGGCGATGTGGGTACAATCAATGCAGCCCTGTACCTTTAGGAAGCCAGCAATCCTGAAGAAGCCCACAGCCCTCTCATGGATCGCTTACGCGGTCATTGGGAAATTGATCAAGTCATTCCTTCGCGCATACAGTGCAGCCGTGACCTGGTAAATGCAGGCATGTATTGCACGTTGAGAGATGGCACACACATCTCCAGTTGTAGCCTGAAACGATCCCGAGGCATAGAAAGCAAGTGCAGCTGTTACCTTCACTTCAACAGACAAGGCTGTTGGCGTTCTGCTTCTGGGCTGCAAATCTGCTCTCAGCATATCACAGATCTCAACGACAACTTCTCTGCGGAAACGCAGCCTTTTGACACAATCAGCCTCGCTCATGTCCAGGTACAAGCACCTGGTTCGATATTGCCGACGTGAGTAAGGTCTCCTTCCTATCAGCCGAGGGGCTACGATGTTCCTGGTGCGGTGAGCTCTAATCAATTCTCTCCTATGCAATGAATTGCTGGCGAACCATTGCATAATCCGTGGTGTTGACAATGCAGCACCCATTCTGCAATTACAAATTTAAGTTTCAAACTGGCTATCTGACTGCCTCTCCCTGCCCCTGGCCAAATAGCCTCAGCCTCCCTCGCAGCTCGAAGGCTGCCTGCTGTGTCTTCGGCTGCCGTCGAGCCACTGACGCCGTCCCTGTCTCTTACATGGAAGGAAGACCTGCCTGAAGCACCACAGCTCGAAGGCTGCTTGCTGCCGTTGTTGTTGGGTTGCCGTCGAGTCACTGACGCCGCCCCTGTCTCCTATATGGAAGGAAGACCTGCCTGAAGCACCGCAGCTCGAAGGCTGCTGCTGCTTCACACAGGTAGGAATATTCAATATTTTGTATTTGCTTTGTCTATAAATTTTTATTCAGGATGGCTCTTTATTTGTATACGTAAGACTGTTGAATGCTTGTAAAATGTAATTACTTCCCTTCCCCCCCCTCCCCCCCAGCCCCCCTCGTTCCCTACGCCTGATTTGTAACCTACGCCTGATTTCTAAAGTGTAGGCAAGGTTTTTCTGAGCGTACAAAAATCTAGACTTACTCCATTCTAAGTTAGTTTGGAGTAAGTTTTCACTGCCTAAACTTTCAAAACAGGCATAAGTGGCCGGACACGCCCCCTTTTGAAAAAAAAAATCTGTTGAAAAATGAAACTGTTCTAACTGACTAGAACTGGAGCAAACTAAATGCCGAGAATTGCAATTTCTAAGATATTCCATTCTAAACCAATTGCTCCAAAAACTTGACCCCATAAATTCTAAACCCAGGTTTTTGGAAAAGTCTGAGGTCTTCAAATAAAAATTGTAATGAAGGAAACAAAAGATACAAAAGAAATTCAGTGGATATATTAGATCACATTATTGCAAAATATATAATAAAAAAAAAAATGTTTTTAAACATTTGGTTTAAACCCTTATTTAGGGTTTTAAAAATTGCAATTACAAAGGAAAAATGGCAAATGAACAACATTTCATTAACTATTTTAAGTGATCTGTGGGAACCTAATGCACAATGCTAGGCTGAACAACTCACAGTAAAATAACAGCTATTATGGGCCTGGAAATTGCGGTCGCAGGCTTACCACCTGCGTACACCTCCAAACCACAATAAAAATTGTGTACTTACTTGCTGCCTCTGGAGCTTCAGATTCTTGCAGACCTGGGCCTGCTGGGCAGCCTACGTAATGGCCCACGCATCCCAGGGGTGCATGCGGTTCACAAGTGTCCCTGGGATCACGTGGGTCAGGCCAATCAATAACAAGGGGGGATTCCTATTATGCTTATGGGGATTCCATTTAAGTACGGAATTCCCATAAGCATAATAGAAATCACCCAAAAAATACAATTTCGCAACACTGAAATTAAAATAGATGATTACAGGTTGAAAATTAATTAAAATACCATTTAATTAAACATTAAAAAAAATGAATTTGAAAAATAAATTTAAACCAGGACAAAATTGACCTAAACTAATTTTAAATATAAGTGAATGTTTACATCATTAAGAAAAAGAATTTTAACATTTATTTAACCCCTTATACTAGTAAAAGAAGGCCTTATGCCTGCTTTTACCAGGCGTAAGGACTTTAGTAGGTATTCACTGGGCAGTAGTTGGCCAAATTGCCCAACTCTGCGCCAGCGAAAGTGAATTTACAGCGGATGGGTACGATCAGTCAAGTAGAACCTTTTCAGATTGCAAGTTTCGGATTTTCACGCATGCACATCGCGAACGCTGAGCCTTGTAAAATCCGGGCCAGTGTGATATCTTCAACATTTAAAATACTGATCACATTGCCACCTACAGGATTAATGGGTATTTTGGTATTTATGAGTTTTCAATGAAACATGCACCTGTATACCAAATTTTATATATAATAGATAGAAATAAAAATGACCCCAAATATCCTCAAGGGTGTCATCCAGTGTGATGTGCCCACTGGGAACAGCACCGACAGGGTTAGGATCTCAGTACCCAGACAGGGTTAGGATCTCAGTTCCCAGACAGGGTTAGGATCTCAGTCCCCAGACAGGATTAGGATCTCAGTACCCAGACAGGATTAGGATCTCAGTTCCCAGACAGGATTAGGATCTCCGTCCCCAGACAGGGTTAGGATCTCCGTCCCCAGACAGGATTAGGATCTAAGTCCCCAGACAGGATTAGGATCTCAGTCCCCAGACAGGATTAGGATCTCAGTCCCCAGACAGGATTAGGATCTCAGTTCCCAGACAGGGTTAGGATCTCAGTACCCAGACAGGGTTAGGATCTCAGTTCCCAGACAGGGTTAGGATCTCAGTCCCCAGACAGGATTAGGATCTCAGTCCCCAGACAGGATTAGGATCTCAGTCCTCAGACAGGATTAGGATCTCAGTCCTCAGACAGGATTAGGATCTCAGTCCCCAGACAGGATTAGGATCTCAGTCCCCAGACAGGATTAGGATCTCAGTACCCAGACAGGATTAGGATCTCAGTACCCAGACAGGGTTACGATCTCAGTCCCCAGACAGGGTTAGGATCTCGGTCCCCAGACAGGATTAGGATCTCAGACAGGATTAGGATCTCAGTCCCCAGACAGGATTAGGATCTCAGTCCCCAGACAGGGTTAGGATCTCAGTCCTCAGACAGGATTAGGATCTCAGTCCCCAGACAGGATTAGGATCTCCGTCCCCAGACAGGATTAGGATCTCAGTCCCTAGACAGGATTAAGATCTCTGTCCCCAGATAGGGTTAGGATCTCAGTACCCAGACAGGGTTACGATCTCAGTACCCAGACAGGGTTAGGATCTCGGTCCCCAGACAGGATTAGGATCTCAGACAGGATTAGGATCTCAGTCCCCAGACAGGATTAGGATCTCAGTCCCCAGACAGGGTTAGGATCTCAGTCCCCAGACAGGGTTAGGATCTCAGTCCCCAGACAGGGTTAGGATCTCAGTCCCCAGACAGGGTTAGGATCTCAGTCCCCAGACAGGGTTAGGATCTCAGTCCCCAGACAGGATTAAGATCTCTGTCCCCAGACAGGGTTAGGATTTTTTTCATTCATGGAATGCAGGCCTCGCTGGGGAGGCCAGCATTTATTGCCCAACCCTAATTGCCCTTGAGAAGGTGGTGGTGAACCACATTCTTAAATTGGTGCAATGCATGTTGTAAAGGTACCGCCCACAGTGCTGTTAGGGAGGGAGTTCCAGAATTTTGGCCCAGCGACGATGAAGAAATGGCAATATATTTCCAAGTCAGGATAGTGTGTGACTTGGAGAGTAACTTAGAGGTGATGATATTCCCATGCGCCTGCTGCCCTTGTCCTTCGAGGTGGAAGAGGTTGTGGGTTTTGGGACGGTCACAGTCTCAAAATGGGGGTTGGTAGCAACACTAGCAATGTGGGTGTCTCCATCTTAAAAGGGGCCGATCATCAAATGTCCAAAGCACCTGCTTGATTCAAGGGCCCTTTTAAGATGGAAATCTGGATCCTATGATAGGGACTGGTTGGAGCATGCATTTGGAGTTGACCTCAGTTTGAAGTCTGTACTGAGCAATGCAGCCCTGACATACTAAACAGGAGGCTGGTGAGCAGGACTATAGTGACTGGGCCGTTCCCTCAGCAGTACCCATACCAGCTCCATCATTAACTGCCCAGTCACTCATTGTAGTTTCGCTAGGCTGCCCTAATGGTTCTGGCCGAGCTCTGCCATGATAAACCACAAGTGAACGGCCCCACGAGGTACTCGAGACAGCTCAAACTCTATACCAGCCCATTCTCCTCATGCTTCCCTGAATACTTCCTCACAGTTTGGGGACCTCTGCTCCACACCCAAGCACAATAAGAGGAAAATGTGCCTCCCTTTCTTTACCTCATTAATGGATCTCCAGTTGCCATATTCCAACTTTTCTGCTGCTTTTCAGTAACCTCTGGAATTCAAGACCATTTGTTGCTTACTATATAGTTTGATTTTATGTTCTTTAGTCCCTGATAGTCACAGCATCAGCAGAAAAGGGGAGATCATAAAATACAGGAAAAAAGTAGGTGTTGGTCAGATTACTTCACCTATATTGCTATATATGTTCTATATTGCTATCTCAGAAATGTTATTCTACACTCCTAATGTACTCAGATAACCATAAGGAGATTTGAATGACCAGCTGCTCAATTGTGTCTTAAATAAATGCAAGGTTGGCAAACAAGCGATGTGGTCTGTGCTTGAGTCCAGACACATTGTATATCCAATTTCTTTTTAAAGAAAGAGACCTAATGTGGCATTATAGTTACTACTTCCTGTGTGCTGGAAGGCAACTTCAGACATCAAGGTCCACCCAGCATTCTCATAATTGAGACGAATGACAATGAGCCAATTTTTAAAACTCAGTGTGAACCTCTTGCGCTTCCTGATCATAATAGTCAAGCTGCTTAATCACTGGACCATTTGGCAAGGCATGTTTGGTTGCCTGCTTTGGGGAAAAAAAGAAAAACAAATCTAAAAGAACAGATAAAGCCAGAAAAACAAATATTGGGAGCGTAGTTCATCAGCATTCAAGGGAGAAAATAAACAGCTGAACAGAATGTAATACACAGCTTGCAAAACTCAGCTCTTACAATTTACTTCATCAAAGTGGCTACTCTTCTTTAGTGGGTCCAGAAATGTGATTATATTATTCCTATTCAACTAAGGATGGCATTGCAATCGAGCTCAAATCGTGTCCTCAACACACAAACACTTTTCAGACGAGTTCACTGGATAACAATCAGGATTGGGAACCCAGAGCTAGGAACTGGGGTCAATATTTGCATGCTTACAGCCGCTGACTGAGACAGTTAACTCAGCAAAGATTAGAAATCAAACCTGGGGCCTTCTGGTACATCATCTACAATTGCCTTTACCCACTAGCTTATCAGGGCAGCAAAATGTATCACATAACAGAAACCAAGGGGGTAATTTTAATCCGCAAAAATGGGTACGTTTGGGATGGGTGGGATATTAAAATTTATAAATCTCAAATCCAAACTCAACCCGCCTCCAACCTGCCCACTTCCACTTTCAATGGAGGCGAGACTGGGCGGACAACCAACCAACTCCCAGGAGGCAGGTTGGCCCTTTGAATATTTAATGAGGCTGCGTGCCTCAGATTTGATCTCTCTTCCAGCTTTAACACTGGCCAGCCAGGTTTCCCAGTCCTCGGGAAACCCTGTAGCTAAAAGGAGGCAAGGACTGTTTGTGGGCCAGGAGGAGCAGGACTGTTACCCCTGGCCCTCAAACACACCTGCTTCCAATTGCATGATTGGACCACCCTGGTGATTGGATCGCCCCTGCACTCACCGATCACCCCAACTCCCCAACTCTGCCCCCAATCTCTTTGTAATCCCCTGATCATCTTTATCCTAACCCCCCCCCCCCCCACCCCGACCCTCCAAGCCACCCCACCCCTGAGCAGCAGGAAACTTACTTACTCTTGGGCTGCGGCCACTTCAGGAGCATTCCCCACTCAACAGGGAGCCAAGCCTGTCAATCAGGCCGGCTTCCAGGTAGGGGATCCTGTTAAAATTACACAGCATTCGGATAAACCCAGACTTCCAGGTTTTCTGACTTGAACTCCTACGTCCGCTTGGAAATCCTGCCCCAGTGAAGGTTGGGGCCCAAATTAATGGGAATGTTTGGTTAAAAATAATATTTGGTCAAGGAGCCATTATGGCTTCAAAAATGCAAGGGTCAAGCTTCCTGGTACTTAGGCCTGGGTTGTGCCCACCAGTGCCCTCCACTGTTGACTCTGGTGGAATATGAAGAGTGGGGAAGAGTAGCTAATTAGCATGAGCCAGCAGATGCTTATGCCCCAGGGGTCTATATCTTGGGTACCAACCTTCCCCAAGCAGCTGGAAAATTCAGCCTCAGGTTGCTCAGGCTAGGGAGAGGGCAGGACTTCTGATTTAATTGTATTACAATGCAAACTTGTAAATCTTTTGGGGTTCCAGGCTGCTTCTTTGGCCTTGAACCCCAAAAGTGGGTTCCAATTTCACCAGAATAGTCGCCAGTTTTGCCCCAAAAAAGACACCCTATCACCTTAATAGTGCAGGCCAAGAGGCAGTATATCCATGTCCTGATCTGTTTCCCAAATTGTGTGCTGTACTCCTGCTGGTGTCACAAAAAATACTATGCTTTTCAAGACCCACTTCTCCATGAATTCTAACAGACGAGTAAGTTATAAAGTTAACCTAGAATGAGATTTCTGCTTTATAGGTGTTTGTTAGACTGCAATGCAACCCATTCACTGCTGAGTTAGCACCTATATCTTTGGTTTAAATTACTTTTGAGTTTAACAATTAAACAAGTACTGTAATATTTTATGATGAGTACTCATGAGGTTTTATTGTGTATGGAGAAGGAGTCAGACTGAACACTGTGAGCTCAAAGTAAAGTGTGACCTTAGTCTTTTATTGCAGGTCTCCAGAGTGCCTCTCCAACCTGTGAAGCGTCCTTTAATACCTGTGCTCCCGAGGGATTATGGGATCCCTTGGGACTCCAGGGGATGAGCCCTCTGGTAAATGCAAGTATACATATATAACAACACTCCCCCCACCCCCCCGCCCCAAAGTCAATGGTGTACCTATTTACAATGTGAGTTGATCTGGGGCCCTTCTTGCCCTGGTTGATCGTCTCGGTGTAAAAGCTGGTATTGTTGAATCATTTGTTGGGCCCTCGCTGAGCTGCTGTGCAGCTGGCCTTGCTGGGCTGTCTGGTGTGTTGGCCATGCTGGGCTGCTGTGGATGATGGGTTCTGCTTTGTGGTCAACCGTGGTGCCGTTTGCCACTGGTGTGATGTTGGGGGATCAAAAAAGGTAGGGTCCAAGGTGGGTTGCTCAGGATAGTCCGTGAATCTGAGTTTGATTTGGTCCAAGTGTTTCCGGTGACTGAGTCCATTTGACCCGAAACAATCTGCTCCCCTCTTTGGCCACGACAGTGCTGGGAAGCCACTTGGGATCTTGTCCATAATTTAAAACAAATACAGGATCATTGATTTCAATCTCGCGTGACGCATTTGCACTATCATGGTATGCACTTTGTTGAAGCTGCCTGCTCTCTATCTGTTCATGTAGATCAGGGTGAACTAACAAGAGCCTTGTCTTAAGTGCCCTTTTCATGAGCAGTTCAGCAGGTGGGATCCCAGTGCGTGAGTGGGGTCTTGTGCGGTAGCTAAGCAGGACTCGGGATAGGCGAGTCTGTAGTGAGCCTTCAGTTACCCTCTTCAAGCCTTGCTTGATGATTTGCACTGCTCTCTCTGCCTGACCATTTGACGCTTGTTTAAACGGGGCAGATGTGACATGTTTGATCCCGTTACGGATCATGAATTCTTTGAACTCAGCACTGATAAAACATGCTCACCAGGACATCGGGTAAGTCATGTGTGGCAAACATGGCCCGCAGGCTTTCAGTAGTGGCAGCGGACGTGCTGGCTGACATTATCTCACATTCAATCCACTTGGAGTAAGCGTCTACAACCACAAGGAACATTTTACCCAAGAACGGGCCTGCATAGTCGACGTGTGCCATAGACCATGGTTTGGAGGGCCAAGACCATAAACTTAGCGGCGTCTCCCTGGGTACATTGCTTAACTGCGAGCATGAATTACATCTGTGAACGCAGGACTCGAAGTCTGCATCGATACCGGGCCACCACACATGGGATCTGGCTATCGCTTTCATCATTACGATGCCTGGGTGGGTACTGTGGAGGTCATTGATGAAGGTGTCTCTGCCCTTCTTGGGGACCACTACTCGATTGCCCCACAGAAGGCAGTCTGCCTGTATAGACATTTCATCTTTGCACCACTAGAATGGTTTTATCTCTTTCTGCATTTCCACTGGGACACTGGACCAGCTCCCGTGAAGCACACAGCTTTTCACTAGATATAATAAGGGGTCCTGGCTTGTGGCGGATGGCGTAGTTGTATGCGGACAACGTGAGCGGCCATCTCTGGATGCGGGCCGATGCATTGGTATTTAGCCCTTTACTCTCGGAAAACAGGGATATAAGTGGCTTGTGCTCAGTTTCCAATTCGAATTTTAGCCCAAACAGGTATCGATGCATTTTCTTTACCCCATAGACACACGCTAATGCTTCTTTTTCAATCATGCTGTAGGCTCTCTCAGCCTTAGACAGACTCCTGGATGCATAAGCAACCAGTTGCAGTTTCCCGAAATCATTAGCTTGTTGCAATACACAACTGATGCCATATGACGACACATCACATGCTCGTGCCAAACGCTTACATCATCATAGGCAGTCCCTCAAAGCGAGGATGACTTGCTTCCACGCCAAAAAGGAATGAGTTCACAGGTGCTTCAATGAAGGACCTAATATTCCAGATCCTGAACTACATCTTGCCTGTGCATGGATTTTTTTAACGTGTGGTGGCCGTTGTACACCAGCCACCACATGGGCTTGACAGAGCTCGGTCTTGGTCCAGTGGCAAGGATTACCCAAGACGAATGGAGAGCAGCTATGCTGCATGGACCGAGAGCGCATAGATATAGCATGGTGGGCTGCCCCGAGCTGCCCCTGGGCCCTTGCCTCTTCTGGGCCCCAGACTCATGCCTCTCCTGGGCCCTGGTCACTTACTTCTACAAACTCTTGCTCCTTCACCCCTCCTGCTGTGCCTGCCTGCACTGCAATAAGCGACCTGACTTCGCAGCCATCGCCCTCCTGCAATGGTACGCTGTTGCACGCTGCTCCCTCTGATGGCCCCATGGATCATACAACACAAGCAATTTGTTTGAGCATAACAATTTTCTCACTTTTACAAAGGCATATTCTTGACTTTTGCCCCAAACCCATTCGCCCCCTTTTTGTAGTAAAATATGTAGTGGTTCTAGCAGGGTGCTGAGGCCCGATAAGAAGTTACCAAAGTAGTTCAAGAGTCGCAGAAATGACCTCAGCTCTGTTACGTTCTATGGCCTCAGTGCATTCTCGATTGCCTTCCTCTTCGCGTTGATGGGCCTGATGCCATCCGCCGCAATCCTTCTTCCCAAGAACTCCACTTCAGGCGCCAGGAAAACGCACTTTGAGCATTTTAGCCTGAGCCCCACGTGGTTGAGTCGACTATGAACCTCATCCAGGTTCTGCAGGTGCTCGACTGTGTTCCGACCTGTGACCAAGATGTCGTCCTGGAAGATCACGGTTTACGGGACCGACTTCAGTAAAGTTTCCATGTTTCTCTGGAATATCATCGCCGCTGATCGGATTCCAAACGGGCACCTGTTATAAACAAAAAGACCTCTGTGCGTGTTGATGCAGATGAGGGCCTTCGATGATTCCTCCAGTTCCTGCATCATGTAGGCTGAAGTCAGATCCAGCTTTGTGAACGTCTTTCCTCCCGCCAGTGTTGCAAAGAGGTCGTCAGCTTTTGGAAGTGGGTATTGGTCCTGCAGGGAGAAACGATTGATAGTTACTTTGTAATCGCCACAGATCCTGACGGTGCCGTCTCCCTTGAGGACTGGGACAATAGGACTGGCCCACTCGCTGAACTCAATCGGTGAAATGATGCCCTCTCGTTGCAGCCGGTCTAGCTCGATCCCTATCCTTTCTTTCATCATGTACAGTACTGCTCTCGCCTTGTGATGGATGGGTTGCGCCCCCGTAATTAGATGGATCTGCACTTTTGCTCCTTGGAATTTCCTGATGTCTGGTTCGAACAGCGAAGGAAATTTGTTTAAGACCTGGGCACACGAAGTGTCGTCAGCGGGTGATAGCGCTCGGACATCGTCCCAGTTCCAGCGTATCTTTCCCAGCCAACTGCTGCAGAGCAGTGTGGGACCATCGTCCGGTGCCATCCAGAGTGGTAGCTTGTGCACCGCTCCATTAAAGGAGACCCTTACGGTAGCACTGCCGATTGCGGGAATCAATTCCTTTGTGTAAGTTCTTAGTTTCATGAGAATTGGAGTTAAACCTGGCCTTGAGGCCTTACTGCACCACAATTTCTCAAAAGGCTTTTTGCCCATAATGGACTGGGTCGCGCCCATGTCCAGCTCCATTGACACTAGGAGTCCATTTAGTTCAGAATTCAGCATTATCGGGGACAATTCGTGGTGAGTGTGTGCACCCCATATACCCCTGCCTCCTCTATCTGAGGCTCTGTTTCATCGTGATCCTCTGTGGATCTGTCCTCCTCTGCAACATGGTGGTTTGCAGGTATAATAGGCTTAGCAGCTCACCTGCACACTCATTGGAGGTGTCCCATTATTCCACAGCCCTTGCAAACATACCCTTTGAATCGGCATGAATGGAAATGATGATCACCCCTGCAGCGCCAACAAAGTGTTAATCCTTGCATTCATTACCCTTGATGGTGGACTCTGAGTCATCTGCGGACGTGTAGCTGCAGGTATGTGTGACCTGCCCTGCACGTTACGATTTGAAAACTTCATCACCTTGTTCACAGTACTTGTAGCAGCACTTGTGTGCTGAGAGATTTGCTTTGTATTGTCACTGGTGGCAATGAACGCCTGGGCTATCGCTATGGCCTGACTCGAGGTTGGAGTCTCTACAGTCAAAAGTTTGCGAAGTATGGTTTCGTAGCCAATGCCAATTACGAAAAAGTCTCTGTGTATGTTCTCCAAATGTCCTTCAAATTCGCAATGTCCTGCATGGCGTCTTAGCTCGGCGACATAACTCACCACTTCCTGGCCTTCAGACCTTTGGTAGGTGTAGAACTGGTAGCTCGCCATCAGAACACTTTCCTTCGGGTTCAAATGCTCCCGGACCAGTGTGCACAAATCGTCGTACAATTTCTCCGTGGGTTTCTCTGGAGTGAGCAGATTCTTCATGAGGCCATACGTTGGTGCTCCACAGACGCTGAGGAGGATCATTCTATGTTTGGCAGCGCTCTCTTCCCCATCTAGCTCGTTGGCCCCGAAGTATTGGTCGAGTCACTCCACAAAAGTTTCCCAATCATCTCCCTCTGAAAATTTCTCCAGGATGCCCACTGTTCTCTGCATCTGTGGGTTCGCTCTGTATCTCATCGCCTGTTATTGTGTATGGAGAAGGAGTCAGACTGAACACTGTGAGCTCAAAGTAAAATGTGACCGTAGTCTTTTATTGCAGGTCTCCAGAGTGCCTCTCCAACCTGTGAAGCCTCCTTTAATACCAGTGCTCCCAAGGCATTATGGGATCCCTTGGGACTCCAGGGGATGAGCCCTCTGGTGGCTGTACAGAGTAAATGCAAGTATACATATATAACAGTTTTATCATAAACAAATTTAAGATAGCTTTGCCAATGGAGGAAGTGTTGCACGAGCTCCTGTTGCTGATATACGCTTCATCCAGTCTGATGCAGCTCAGCACAGTAATGCGAAGGCCCACTTTATCATTGAATGAAAATCTGTTGTTCGAGATGGGCTAATGACATTAGCTGTTGAACACTCACAAGACATAATGAGATCAGTTGAGATCACTACCCGCTTTCTCACTTGATGTGCTTCCTCTGTTCTGGAAGTTGGCCACTGTATTTTCCAGCCTCTTTCAGGTCCTTGAAGCCACACCTGTTAATCCCATTCCATCTTCCAAACATGTCCTTCTTTGTCATCACGGCACATACATTTTGAGGAATATTCAGAGGCTCATAGAAATTTCACCACTGACAGAAGCCAATCAGGTATGTACTGTCCACAAAAAGCAGGACAAATTCAATCCAGCCAATTACTGCCCCATCAATCAACTTTCAAAAACAGCAATGTGATGGAAGTGTCGTCGACAGTGCTATCGAGCAGCATTTACCACCAATAATCTCCTCAACGATGCTCAGTTTGGGTTCCACAAGGACCACTCGGCTCCAGATCACATTGCAGCCTTCGTCCAAACATGCATAAATGAGCTGAATTCCAGAAGTGAAGTGAGAGTGAGTGCCCTTGACATCAAGACACCATTTGACTGAGTGTGGCATCAAGGAGCTGTAGTAAAATTGAAGTCAATGGGAATTGGGGGAAAACTCCTCACTGGCTGGAATCATACCTAGCACAAAGGAAGATGGTTGTGATTGTTGGAGGCCAATTATCTTAGCCCCAGGACATCACTGCAGGAGTTCCTCAGCTCAATGTCCTAACCCCAACCATCTTCAGCTGCTTCATCAATGATCTTCCCTCCATCATAATGTCAGTGGTGGGGATATTCGCTGATGATTGCACATAGTTTAGTTGCATTCGCAAGTCTTCAGATAATAAATCAATCTATGTCTGCATGCAGAAAGACCTGGATGACTTTCAGGCTTGAGCTGATCAGTGGCAAGTACCATTCTTGCAACACAACTGCCAGGAAATGACTACCTCTAAAAAGAGAATCTAACTATCACCCCTTGATATCCAATGGCGTTACTATCATGAAGTGCCCCACCATCAACATCCTGGAAGTCACCAATGTCCATAAATACTGTGGCTACAAGAGAACATAAGAACATAAGAAATAGGAACAGGAGTAAGCCATGAGGGCCCTCGAGCCTGCTCCGCCATTCAATAAGATCATGGCTGATCTGATCATGGACTCAGCTCCACTTCCCTGCCTGCTCTCCATAACCCCTTATCTCTTTATCGTTTAAGAAACTGTCTATTTCTGTCTTAAATTTATTCAATGTCCCAGCTTCCACAGCTTCCTGAGGCAGCGAATTCCACAGATTTACAACCCTCGAAGAGAAGAAATTTCTCCTCATCTATGTTTTAAATGGGCGGCCCCTTATTGTAAGATCATGCCCTCTAGTTCTAATGTCCTCCATCAGTGGAAATTTCCTCTCTGCATCCACCTTGTCAAGCCCCCTCATAATCTTACACGTTTCGATTAGATTCACCTCTCATTCTTCTGAATTCCAATGAGTAGAGGCCCAAACTACTCAACCTTTCCTCATAAGTCAAGCCCCCTCAACCCTGGAATCAACCTAGTGAACCTTCTCTGAACTGCCTCCAAAGCAAGTATATCCTTTCTTAAATATAGAAACTAAAACTGCACAAGGTATTCCAGGTCTGGCCTCACCAATACCTTGTATAGCTGTAGCAAGACTTCCATGCTTTTATACTCCATCCCCTTTGCAATAAAGGCCAAGATACCATTGGCCTTCCTGATCACCTAATGTACCTGTATACTATCCTTTTGTATTTCATGCACAAGGACCCCCTGGTCCCGCTGTACTGCAGCACTTTGCAATCTTTCTCCATTTAAATAATAACTTGTTCTTTGATTTTTTTCTGCCAAAGTGCATGACCTCACACTTTCCAACATTATACTCCATCTGCCAAATTTTTGCCCACTCACTTCACCTGTCTATGTCCTTTTGCAGATTTTTTGTGTCCTCCTCACACATTGTTTTTCCTCCCATCTTTGTATCGTCAGCAAACTTGGCTACATTACACTCAGTCCCTTCTTGCAAGTTGTTAGTATAGATTGTAAATAGTTGGGGTCCCAGCACTGATCCCTGTGGCACCCCACTACTTACTGGTTGCCAACCAGAGAATGAACCATTTATCCCGACTCTCTGTTCTCTGTTATTTAGCCAATCCGCTATCCATGCTAATATATTACCCCCAACCCCGTGAACTTTTATCTTGTGCAGTAACCTTTTATGTAGCACCTTGTCAAATGCCTTCTTGAAGTCCAAATACACCACATCCACTGGTTCCCCTTTATCCACCCTGAAGGTCAGAGGTTGGGTATTCTGCAGCGAGTGTTTCACCTCCTGACTCCAGAAAGCCTTTGCGTAATCTGCAAGGCACAAGACAAGAGTGTGATGGAATACTCTCCACTTGCCTGGATGAATGCAACTCCAACAACACTCACGAAGCTCGACATCATCCAGGTCAAAGCAGCCCGCTTGATTGGCACCCCAGCCACCACCTTAAACATTCACACCCTCCAGCACCAGTCCATCGTGGCTGTAGTGTGTACCATCTACAAGGGGTGCATTACAGCAACTCTAAAAGGTTTCTTCGACAGCACCTCCCAAACCCACGACCTCTACCATCTAGAAGGACAAGGGCAGCAGGCACAAGTTCCCCTCCAAGTCACACACCTAACAGCACCATGGGGGTACCTTCACCACACATACTGCAGCGGTTAAAGAAGGCAGCTCACCACCACCTTCTCAAGGGCAATTAGGGATGAACGAAAGAAAAATAACATAAGTTTGAAATCTTCCTTTAACCTTCTCTGTTTCTGATTAAAATGCCAATTTTTTGCCTTTTTAAATATCCCTCATTCCAGTGTATCCCGGCTGTACACTTTTCATGCCATTAATATCCTTCCAATAATGGGTTCTCAGAACTATATTCAATACTGCAATTGTGGCTTAACCTATGTCTTTTACAAATTCAATATAATTTCCATCCTTTAAATTCAATGTTCTTATATATAACACCTATTTACCTGCACTCCCATACTTAAAGATCTATGGGCAAGATTTTCCACTTTTTTTTTTGCATGCTTAACGCCCATTTAATGTTCATTTTACCGCTGAAATGACATATAATGCCCATATATCGCCCATTTAGCCACAAAATGGAAACTGATGGGCATTTTTCGAAACTTAACGCCGAGCATTACTTTCCCTATGTGCATAATGCCAGGAAAAAATAATACCGCCCGCCCACTTTTTTTGGGCGGAATCATCAGAATGGGCGAAATCAACTCCCATAATATCAGCCAGCATTAGTTTCCACATGGAATTAACGCCGAGATTCAATAATACCGCCCGCCCACTTTTTTTTGTCGTAAAGATCACATTTGACAAAACTAACGGCCATGAGATCGCTCAGCATCACTTTCACCACCTCACACACATATCGCCCACAATATCGCTCGTCCAAAAAACCGCCCGGAAAAGGTGGAACTAACCGGAACTAATCACAGCGGTATGGACGCCATGTTCTACATCACATATCGCATCCTTTAAAAGGCTGCTCTGCTTCAAACTCGGGAGAGGTTGGATGTACTCTGGAGGTCTTTGGAGGTGATGTGAACATCTGTACAAACATCTTTACCATACTGTGAACGATTGGAATGTAATAGGTGTCTTCATCGGGACATTCATTCTTTGTGACCAATCGGTGGAAAACAGAGAGCTATTGCAATGGGGCCTGTCTTTTCTCACCCTCTCTTGATGACCAATTACATGCTGCAGACTCGAGATGGCCGAAGGTATGCTCCACTGTATTATGTGCCCAATGTAACACGTGCCAGACTGATGAGGAAGACCAGACGTTACACCCTCAGCAAGTATAGGGACAAGCGGTCTTACCTCGACGTGCCCGACACCACTTGCCTTCGAAGATTGCGCTTCCACAAAGAGGTTATCACTGAGGTATACCAGCTCATAAGGGGAGATCGACAGCCTCCCAGCACCATCAGTACTGCATGGTCCGTCGAGGTCAAAATCACCACGGCACTGTCGTTCTGTGTGTTGGGTTCTTTTCAGGCCTCAGCTGGCGACATTTGCCATCTGTCTCAGCATGCCACACATTGCCACATTAGACAGGTCACTGAAGTCCTGTACGCATATGCAGGAGGGACTTGATCAGCTTCTCTATGACCAGGGAGGCTCAGACTGAGAGGGCTCTAGGATTCTCCAGAATTGCAAACTTCCCCAAGGTGCAGGGAGCAATAGATTGTACGCACATTGTGATGTGGGCACCTTTTCAGGATGCAGAGGTTTTCAGGAACTGCAAGGGATTCCACTCCCTGAATGTCCAACTCGTTATCGACCACCAGCAAATTATAATGGCAGTGAATGCGTGACACCCGAAGCCGAGAGGCGATACAACGAGAGCCGCAGAGCCAATCATGGAGAAAACCATTGGAGTGCTTAAGGAGTGCTTTAGATGCCTAGACCACTCAGGAGGCTGTTGTGTATGCATGCCTGTTTACTGTGTGATGTCTGTAACACTGTATGCAACATTGAATGTGCCCTTGTACTGTACACACCTTACCGGTACACTAGACGGTGCTGTTGCTGGAGACCCAGGGGTTACCTGCACACGGCAAGTAACCCAGTATAAAAAGGAACACACAGCTTGTTGGCAGGCACTCAGGAGCTGCTAATAAAAGATTGCAAGCCTGCAGAGTTTAAGACCATACCCTGCCTCGTGGAGTCATTACTAAAGGTGCCTACATACACTGCAACTGGCGACGGGAATACGGGATCACGAACTAGACGCTCAACATGTCTAACCTCAACAACTTTCAGCAATTTATGGAGGGGGAGTATTGGGACGCTTTCGTGGAAAGATTGGAACACTTCTTCATAGCCAATGACCTGGACGGGGACACACTGGCTACACTACCGAACAAACGCAGGTCCATCCTGCTTAGCAGTTGTGGGCCCACCATCTACGGTCTCGTCAGGGGCTTACTAGCCCCGGAGAAGACAACCAAGAGCTATGAGGATCTTGTAACAATCATACAGGAACAACTAAAACCGAAAGAAAGCATCCTCACAGCCAGGCACCGGTTCTACACTTACCGGCGACCTGAGGGCCAAGAAATTGCCAAGTATGCCGCACACTTAAGAAGACTAGCCACACCGTGTGAGTTTGGCAACCACCTTAATGAAGCACGAAGGGACATATTTGTCATCGGAATCGGCCACGAAGGCCTCCTACACAAATTGCTCTCGGCTGACACTACGGTCACTCTGCAGAAAGCAATTCAAGTGAGCCAAGCCTACATGGTTTCGGCCAGTGACTCCAGGTGAATACTGACCCAGGACTCTAAACCGGCGAGCACAGTGCAGCGCATGGACACTTCTAAAGGCAGAAATGCTGCCCCGTGTCCCGCAACCCTGAATCCGCCACATGGGGCAAACCGATGGCCCCGTGCTGACGCTGTGGAGGAAACCACAGGGCCCACCAGTGCTACTACAAAGACCATGCATGCAAAGGCTGCAAAGAAAAAGGACACCTTCAGAGAATGTGCAGAAAATGCTGTACTCACTGTGTCTCTGATGAGTTGGCTAAGCACCGCGGCTCCGACACAGATGAAGATGTAGCTGCTCTAACCCTGGGAGAGGAGTATAGAATCTTTACCTGCTCCACAGGAAGTTCTCCATGGATGATGGAAGTGGACATCGACAGGGTCCCAGTCTCCATGGAAATCGACACAGGGGTGAGCCAGTCTGTGATGAGCCAAAAGACCTTTGAAAAAATTTGGAGGAATTTTGCCACTCGACCAAAACTGTCTCCTGTCCAGGCAAAGCTGCTCACCTATACCAAAGGTAAAATCCAAATCGTTGGCAATGTAGATGTCCAGGTCTCCCAGGACGGCGTGTTGCAAAACTCCCCCTGTGGATTGTAGACGGCGACGGTCCCACGCTGCTGGGCAGGAATTAGATGAACCAGGTCCACATCAGGCGAAGTGGTGCTGTGGAAGAAAAAAACACCACAGCCTGCCTGCAGCAAGGCCACAGAAAGACTGCAGACCACAAGTATGTGGAAGAAAAGAGCATCACAGCCTGCCTGCAACAAGACCACAAAATGGCTGCAGCAGACCTGCATTCAAAATTGCCTCCTCCATGCCACGAATTAACATGGAGGAGCATCATGTGACATCGAGTGGCCAATCAGATTTGAAAGCTCCCTTAAAGGAGACCGGTAACCAAAAAAATTTAAAGGGGAAGTTCCAACTATTTGAGTACACGGACTTTAAAGCTAAAGATGCAATTAAAGGGTGCAAGTATGAAAATGTATGCAGTGTAACCATGAATTGTGATGCTGGTTTAAATAATGTGACTAATGAGATGAATGCAGATGTCAGTAAGGTTAAGAATAAGTTTATTATGCTTAACAATAACGATAGAGATTGTGAAATGCCTAATGTAATCATGTCTGTTGAAACCAGGACACCGAAAAGTGATGCAAGTACTAGAATGTATAATGCAGGCTCGACTATGTGTGATCAGAGCCAAGGTGTCATGTATACCGGTCGGACACTGCCAAAGGACATTGGGTCCTACAGGGACCATGCTAATGCCAATGGAATCCCCCTGTGGGAGACCCCCAGGTCCAGCAGGCTACCTGACCATGTAGCCTGGATCTTTGGAATGAATGTGATGCCCCTTGCAGGACACACACACAGGCAGTGGGCACAGCCCCACTACAGGGACAGTGGTCAATGGGCAGCCCAGCCACCATCAAAGGCAACCGGCACCAGACCAGCCCTACAGCACCTGGCCACCAGAGCTAACACCAGAAGAATGAGGCTAATACCCTCCAGCTTCCCTGGCAAACCCTGGGATGACCTGACCTCATCCCCATTGGTGGACAAGGAGCCCACCCAGTCTTGTGACCCTGCCCACCACCCCACAACTACCCACACCACAGTGTATACACACCACCCACTGCTGCCGTGGTTACCTCCTCGAGGAATCCCACAACAGTGACACCCACTTGGTTTGTGTGTGAGGAAGGGGAAACGTACGAGGTCAGCCTCAAGCACAGGGTCACACCTGGCAACCACACAACCCTCACCACAACCTCCCATAGCCCACCACTGATCACCTCCCCTGGTCATGACAACAAGGATATGAAAAATGCTCAGGGGGGAGTATTGTTGTGTATGCATGCCTGTTTACTGTGTGATGTCTGTAACACTGTATGCAACATTGAATGTGCCCTTGTACTGTACACACCTTACCGGTACACTAGAGGGTGCTGTTGCTGGAGACCCAGGGGTTACCCGCACACGGCAGATAACCCAGTATAAAAAGGAACATACAGCTTGTTGGCAGGCAGGCAGGAGCTGCTAATAAAAGACTGAAAGCCTGCAGAGTTTAAGACCATACCCTGCCTCGTGGAGTCATTACTAAAGGTGCCTACATACACCACAGAGGCGACTTCCAATACCACCCTGAGCAGGAAACTCAATTCATGGTGGTGTGCTCCATGCTGCACAACTTGGCTATCAAGAGGGGACAAGAATTGCCTGAAGCGTCTGACAGTCCATCTGATCACAGAGAGGAAGAGGAGGACAAGGAGACGGACGCTGACACTGGCTCAGACAATTGGGTTGACGCTGCAGCCATGCTCCCACCCCACTGTAGACCGCATGAAAGGGCCCGTGGTGGCATGATAGCTGCAACAGCCTTAAATCAGGAGATCATCAATGAGCGCTTTGCCTGAAAGAACGTTGGTGGTATTTACAAGGCTGGCACACTGCTGGGTGTGCAGATCATACATCAATGGTGGGCATCACCTTGGTGACAGTTAAAGTTTAAGTTGATTTGAAGTTAAGTGTAATTATACCCTTTGATGTTAAGGAATCACCAGATGCTTCTCCTCCACTTTGAATGGTCTTGGGCCAGGGATTCCCAGGTGTCAATGGGGATGTTGCACTTTTTCAAGGAGGCTTTGAGGGTGTCCTTGAAGCGTTTCCTCAGCCCACCTGGGACTCGCTTGCCGTGTTGGATCTCTGAGTAGTGCACTTCTTTTGGGGGTCTAATATTGGAGCTGATCGAGTGTGGTCAATGCTTCGAAGCTGGGGATGTTATGCTGAGCGAGAACACTGATGTTGGTGCACCTATCCTGCCAATGGATTTGCAGGATCTTGCGGAGGCAACATTGGTGATACTCCTCCAGTGTTTTGAGTTTCCTGCTGTACATAGTCCATGTCTCTGAAGCATATTGGAGGGCGGGTATCACTACTGCTCTGTAGACCATGAGCTTGGTGCGGGTTTGAGGTCCTGGTCTTCGAACACTCGCTTCCTCAGGCAACCAAAAGCTGCACTGGCACACCGGTGTTGGACTTTGTCATCGATGTCTGTCCTTGTTGACAGTGGGCTCCCGAGGTATGGAAAATGGTCCACATTGTCCAAGGCCTCGTCATGGATCTTGATAATCGGGGGGGGGGGGGGGCAGTACTGTGTGGCGGGGACAGGTTGGTGGAGGACCTTTGTCTTACGGATGTTTAGTAAGGCCCATACTCTCGTATGCTTCACTGAAGACGTTGACAATGGTTTGGAGTTCAACCTCCAAGTTTGCGCAAACGCAAGCATCATCTGCACGCTGTAATTCAATGACAGAGGATGGGCCGACTTTGGATCTGGACTGGAGGCAATGGGGGTTGAACAATTTCCCATTTATTCTGTACATTAACTTCACTTCAGCAGGGAGCTTATTAAGGGTTAGATGGAGCATTGCAACAAGGAAGATTGAGAAGAGCATTGGTGTGATGACACAGCCTTGATTGACCCCGGTCCACATGTGTATTGGGTCTGCGGTGGATCCGTTGGTCTGGATCACAACTTGCATGTCATCGTGAAGCAGGAAGAGGATGGTAACAAACTTTTGAGGACAGCCGAATTTGAGGAGGACACACCATAATCCCTCACAAGTGACAGTGTTGAAGGCCTTTGTGAGGTCAAAGAAGGCCATGTACAGAGACAGAAGTTGGTGCTGCTCTCTGCATTTCTCTTGAATTTGACATGCAGTGAAGATCATGTCCATTGTGCCCCTTAGTGGATGGAATCCACATTGCGACTCTGGGAGGAGTTCTTCAGCCATTGGGAGAAAGCGATTGAGGAGGATTCTTGCACTGACTTTCCCTGTGGCAGGCAGCAAGGAAACTTCTCTGTAATTACTGCAATCGGACTTGTCACCTTTTTTGAAGCTGGTCACGATTACAGCATCTCTGAGATCCCCTTGCATGCTCTCCTCCTTCCAAATAAGAGAAATGAGTTCATAGATTCATGCTAATAGTGCTTCTTCACCATGCATTAGTGCTTCGGCGGGGATTGCATCTGCTTCTGAGGCCTTGTTGTTCTTCAATTGTCAGATGGCCTTTTCAACCCCGGGGGCTGGGCTTTTGCTGAGGTGGTGGTGGGTAGCATGCTGCGGGATGGGTTTGAAGACACTCCCGTCGAAGACAGAGTCTTGGTTAAGGAGATCTTCAAAGTGCCCTTTCCAGCGGGCACCGACTGCCTCTCTGTCCTTGATGAGTGCCTCTCCGTTCTTGGCTCTCAGTGGAATAGGATCTTGAGTGCTTTGGTTGTTGGTGGATTTGACTGCGCTAAAGAATCCACACAAGTTGTAGTTGTCGGTTAGTTGCTGGATCTCCTGCGCTTTTTCCACCCACCATCTGTTCTTTACATCGTGAGTTGGACCTCGACGTTCAGACGTCTATAGAGCTGCTTTCTTGCTCTCAAGTTGTGTTGCTGTTTCCAGTGCAAGAATGCCTTGTGCTTGCGGCTTATTAGCTGCTGGATCCCCTAGTCGTTCTCATCGAACCAGTCTTGATGTTTCCTGGTCGAGTGACCAAGCGTCTCTTCACAGGTGCTAATAATGGAGGCCTTGAAGGCAGACCAGGCACTGTGGACACTCTGCATCTCCGGTTCACTGGAAGTCGTCAGGTTGTTTGTGAGGCATTGGCTGAATATGGCTTTCTTAGCTGGGTCTTTGAGTGCTCCAGAGTTGATTTTCCTGTGGCAGCGTTTCTGTTGCCATCGCTGTTTTGAGGCTTCATTGATGGAAATAACATAACGGATTAGGCAGTAGTCTGTCCAGCAGTCTATCTTTGCCTGTCCCTCCACTCTGTTAAGAGTCTTACCATTTGGGGTATATGTCTTTCATTTTTCTTTTTCCCAAAATGTACTAAACAGTTTTCTGCATTGAGTTGCATCTGCCACTCAACTGATCACTCTGCTAACCTTTTTGACCTCCTGCATTTTTTCTCACAATTTGCCTTGCAACCTCATTTTGTATCTTCAGCAAATTTTGATGCCATTCCACTTGTGCCTAGCCCAAAAAAGATTTATCTGAATTTATATAAATAACTTCAGATCAAGACAGTATTCTGCTTGCCACAGAGCTATTCCCATTGCAGAAGAAAATAAGCCATGCTTCTAACTTTTTTTTGTATTACTTTTCTTGGTGTGAACCAGCCCATGCCCAAAATTTCAAATAAATGTTGCCAAGTGTTTGCTTCCTCTTTGACAGCTCTTCAGCGCCTCTTTTAATAACATCTCAGGTCCAGAAAATGGGTTGTTTTGCAACATGCAGAATCGAACTATATAATAAACTGTGGGCAGACTGTTGAATATTCTGAAGAATGAACAAAAGTAAAAAGCACAGCATGAAGAATATTTATTTTTGAAGAGTACTGTTTGAGTTCACTTTAGAAAAAGTGCATAATCCTATCCAATGTACTCAGTGGTAGATTTTTCAAAAAGACCAAAGACATGGATATATATAATATCCAAAAAATACATTTACTGTAATTAACAGCATAAAAATTTATATATTTACCACACTACCACCTCTAAAACTATTAAGTTTAAAACTCTAAATGCTTCCCTTTTTTGAAGTTGTGCTGTGTGGAGTGTAATATTGAGCCTTCTACATGAATTATCGACAACAAACCCAAGAGTTAATTGACCTTTTTGAAAGAAAAGTCAACATAAAACCACACATCGAGATAACTTAGTAAAATAAAACATGTAGGAATGATTCACTCCAACAGGAAAGCACGTAGCTATGATGAAATAAATTAGTGTTACAGAGGCTAGGTAGAGCTAACTGGAGTTCCATGTGAGGACAAAGAACTCCAGTGTAAAAGGAGCTTAGAAAAAATTAACTAAAGGTCATGGTTTTGGGAACAGAAAAAAAAGTGTATGCGGTTGCTAAGCAGAGTGATGTCAGACTTAGATGAACCACTTAGACTTTGACTTGGAGCCAATTAATTCGTAAAGAGAACAGTACTGTAAGGAAACAGCAAGAAAAAGAATTGTAGAAATCATGTACAGAGTCCAGCTTTGCTTTGTAGCCTATAGTGTGTGATACAAATAACATACCATTGTTTAAAAGTTATATTGTAATTTTGTCATTAATAAGCATGCCAAAAACTGACCGGCATCATTTTAAATTTCACAGAATAGTTTATCACAAAATATATTTGTCTTTGATGTTTTATCATCAATATAAAAAATGTAAACTTCAAAAAGGTTTTGTTGATCAAACATTGTGGTGAAGGTGGGATATATGATTGAGCTCAATTTACTTTGATCTGGAGGCAGACATTAAAAGTGTCATTAATTGTATTGCCCAATTAAAGCCAGGGAGCATATTGCAATCTAAGCAAGGGTACTTTAAAAAGTGCTGCACATTCTGGTATAAATTTGACACAGTCATTAATGACTGTCACCAGTGAACTAAACTTACTAATTTAGCTGAATGGGAAGGTGGACCACATTAACTTTAGTACGCCACACATAAAAGGCATATAAAACCAACACCGTAGATCAGATTCTACAAAGCTCTGCTAATAGCTTAGAGCCTTGAACGTGCTGTGTGCAGGTTATATTTTGCAAGGTGCAGATTGCTAAACAGGAAACTGTAGGTCCCATATAAATGGAGTACTTATACAACATAAAAAGTTCAAATATATATAATGGGTACTTTTGCTAAGTTAACTGATAACTGCATAGATTTTTTATTTATTGTCGGGATGTGGGCAATGCTGGAAATGCCAGGTTTATTGCCCACCTCTAGCAACCCTGAGAAGGTAGTGGTGGACCTTCTCTTTGAACTGCTACAGTACTTGCGCTGTGATCAAATTTAAGGATTACTCATATAAAACAGTTGATTATATACTCCACTATCCTCCACAGTAGAGTAAAATAAAATTAATAAAGGCGCCACTTGCTTTCTCTCTAAACCTGGACTTTAAAGATAAGCTCAATTCTTACACTGGGGAATATATCAGAATCGCACAACTGACACCAGCTCCATCTGGTGTTCAGCACAAAACTTAAAATGCAGAGCTCTCTGCTGTTGGCTGAAAGGCTGAAACTGATTCACAAACTAAATACACGAAACCCAATATAATCCATTTATGGAAACCCTGGTCATTGAGACACATGAGATACATTGGGGCAGATTTTGCGGTCAGCGACATAACTATGGAGTATGCCGCATAGAATACAAACTTACCTGATGGGGACCCTCCTTCTTGAACTTGCTCCCTTACACGGCGTCCTAAAAGGCAGTATAATGGCCCACGGATCCCAGGAGTGCAGTATGTGCGGAAGCATAACTGGGGTCACGTAGGCCTGGTGCTCCAAACTGTACAAAGGAAAAGTGTCTATCCCTAATACTGGTAACTTTCTTTATATTGTATTCCATCCAAAAATATAATTTTACAGAATTATCTACAATTGGATGAACTTTCAAAATAATTATAAGGACTAGGAGAATAAATAGTTCCAAAATTACCCTCTCTCTCTCTCTCATGCACAGGCAGACCCATCAAAAAAAAATTATTTGAGAATTCATTCTTAAATCTAATTTACAAATTAGAGTTATGATAAATCATCCAAGCTCTGTGAAATTTCATATAAAATATATCGATGAGAAGCAGAAACATCTGACAGTATTAACATGACAGTATTTAAATACAACAGAGGCCAAACAAAGATCTGAAAAATCTGTACATTAACCACTGAAGGTGTTTTGGACAGTTTTACAATTCCTTACATCACATTCCAGAGCTAATAGAATGAGTAACTGTCTCTATCTGATCCCCTTATGCTGATGCAAACAGATCCTGCCTGTTTTTGTACGTAATTGTTGGGCAGTTGGTGGGCAATTAGCTCAACTCTGCGCCAGCAATTGAGATTTCCAAGGCGAAGCGAATGATCTGTCAAGTTGTAACTTGACATATCGCAAGTTCGGGATTTAGCGCATATGCAAGCGAATGCGGAAATCCCAAACTTGCTGTCCAATTCAAAGTTGGTATGATGGCAAATTCTGGCCCAATAAATCCCCAGAGCCAATGTAGAAAAGGACAACAAGACTAGTCATTAGCATCAGAGCTATGAAGAAAGATTGGAGAAACTCGAGCTTTTCCGACATCATAAAGAAGTGACAGAGAAAATCTCATAGAGGTATAGAAGATAGCAAACAATATGGGGACAGTAAATCCAGAACACGTATCAAATAGGACAAAAAGATGAAAGATAAATTTAGAATTGATGTCAAGAAGTTCTTTTTTAACACAAGTGATTAACACATGGAATTAACTTCTGGATAGGGTAATGGAAACAAAGGAATGTGGAATCATTTAATAGACATATGGTGGGTCTTCGTCATCTGTGTTCATCTTGTGATATATTACTCCTGGCTACAGATGTGTAGGAATCCTCAGTGAAGCCAGCTGTTGTGTCAATTGCTGTTCACAGCAGTCAAAAGTCTTCAGCGATATCACTTTTCCTTACATCTTTGTGAAGCACTTTGCAATGTTCAAGGTGCAATATATTTAAGTTGTGCAATATATTGAAGGGATGCAATATATTTAAGGGGTGCATGCAATAAAGGTGCAGCAGTTATAATGGGTGACTTTAATATGCACATAGATTGGGCTAACCAAACTGGAAGCAATAGAGTGGAGGAGGATTTCCTGGAGTGCCTAAGGGATGGTTTTCGAGACCAATATGTCGAGGAACCAACTAGGGGGGAGGCCATCTTAGACTGGGTGTTGTGTAATGAGAGAGGATTAATTAGCAATCTCGTTGTGCGAGGCCCCTTGGGGAAGAGTGACCATAATATGATGGAATTCTGCATTAGGATGGAGAATGAAACAGTTAATTCAGAGACCATGGTCCAGAACTTAAAGAAGGCTAACTTTGAAGGTATGAGGTGTGAATTGGCTAGGATAGATTAGCGAATGATACATAAGGGGTTGACTGTGGATGGGCAATGACAGACATTTAGAGACCGCATGGATGAACTACAACAATTGTACATTCCTGTCTGGCGTAAAAATAAAAAAGGGAAGGTGGCTCAACCGTGGCTATCAAGGGAAATCAGGGACAGTATTAAAGCTAAGGAAGTGGCATACAAATTGGCCAGAAATAGCAGCAAACCCGGGGACTGGGAGAAATTTAGAACTCAGCAGAGGAGGACAAAGGGTTTGATTAGGGCAGGAAAAATGGAGTACGAGAAGAAGCTGGCAGGGAACATTAAGACGGATTGCAAAAGCTTCTAAAGATATGTAAAGAGAAAAAGGTTAGTAAAGACAAACGTAGGTACCCTGCAGTCAGAATCAGGGGCACTCATAACGGGGAACAAAGAAATGGCGGACCAATTGAATAAGTACTTTGGTTCGGTATTCACTAAGGAGGACACAAACAACCTTCCGGATATAAAAGGGGTCGGAGGGTCTAGTAAGGAGGAGGAACTGAGGGAAATCCTTATTAGTCGGGAAATTGTGTTGGGGAAATTGATGGGATTGAAGGCCGATGAATCCCCAGGGCCTGATGGACTGCATCCCAGAGTACTTAAGGAGGTGGCCTTGGAAATAGCGGATGCATTGACAGTCATTTTCCAACATTCCATTGACTCTGGATCAGTTCCTATGGAGTGGAGGGTAGCCAATGTAACCCCACTTTTTAAAAAAGGAGGGAGAGAGATAACAGGGAATTATAGACCGGTCAACCTGAAATCGGTAGTGGGTAAAATGATGGAATCAATTATTAAGGATGTCATAGCAGTGCATTTGGAAAATGGTGACATGATGGGTCCAAGTCAGCATGGATTTTTGAAAGAGAAATCATGCTTGACAAATCTTCTGGAATTTTTTGAGGATGTTTCCAGTAGAGTGGACAAGGGAGAACCAGTTGATGTGGTATATTTGGACTTTCAGAAGGCTTTTGACAAGGTCCCACACAAGAGATTAATGTGCAAAGTTAAAGCACATGGGATTGGGGGTAGTGTGCTGACATGGATTGAGAACTGGTTGTCAGACAGGAAGCAAAGAGTAGGAGTAAATGGGTACTTTTCAGAATGGCAGGCAGTGACTAGTGGGGTACCGCAAGGTTCTGTGCTGGGGCCCCAGCTGTTTACACTGTACATTAATGATTTAGACGAGGGGATTAAATGTAGTATCTCCAAATTTGCGGATGACACTAAGTTGGGTGGCAGTGTGAGCTGCGAGGAGGATGCTATGAGGCTGCAGAGCGACTTGGATAGGTTAGGTGAGTGGGCAAATGCATGGCAGATGAAGTATAATGTGGATAAATGTGAGGTTATCCACTTTGGTGGTAAAAACAGAGAGACAGACTATTATCTGAATGGTGACAGATTAGGAAAAAGGGAGGTGCAACGAGCCTTGTGTGTCATGGTACGTCAGTCATTGAAGGTTGGCATGCAGGTACAGCAGGCGGTTAAGAAAGCAAATGGCATGTTGGCCTTCATAGCGAGGGGATTTGAGTACAGGGGCAGGGAGGTGTTGCTACAGTTGTACAGGGCCTTGGTGAGGCCACACCTGGAGTATTGTGTCCAGTTTTGGTCTCCTAACTTGAGGAAGGACATTCTTGCTATTGAGGGAGTGCAGCGAAGGTTCACCAGACTGATTCCCGGGATGGCGGGACTGACCTATCAAGAAAGACTGGATCAACTGGGTTTGTATTCACTGGAGTTCAGAAGAATGAGAGGGGACCTCATAGAAACGTTTAAAATTCTGACGGGGTTCGACAGGTTAGATGCAGGAAGAATGTTCCCAATGTTGGGGAAGTCCAGAACCAGGGGACACAGTATAAGGATAAGGGGTAAGCCATTTAGGACCGCGATGAGGAGAAACTTCTTCACCCAGAGAGTGGTGAACCTGTGGAATTCTCTACCACAGAAAGTTGTTGAGGCCAATTCACTAAATATATTCAAAAAGGAGTTAGATGAAGTCCTTGCTACTAGGGGGATCAAGGGGTATGGCGCGAAAGCAGGAATGGGGTACTGAAGTTGCATGTTCAGCCACAAACTCATTGAATGGCGGTGCAGGCTAGAAGGGCCGAATGGCCTACTCCTGCACCTATTTTCTATGTTTCTATGTTTCTATGTTACTAGTAGCAGTAGTACATAAGAACATAAGAAATAGGAGGAGGAGTAGGCCATACGGCCCCTTGAGCCTGCTCCGCCATTAAATAAGATCATGGCTGATCCAATCATGGACTCTGGACCACTTCCCCGCCCGCTCCCCATAACACCTTATCCCCTTATTGCTCAAGAAACTTTCTATTTCTGTCTTAAATTTATTCAATGTCCCAGCTTCCACAGCTTAATGAGGCAGCAAATTCAACAGATTTACAACCCTCTGAGAGAAGAAATTCCTCCTCATCTCTGTTTTAAATGGGCGGCCCCTTATTCTAAGATCATGCCCTCTAGTTCTAATCTCCCCCTTCAGTGGAAACATCCTCTCTGCATCCACCTTGTCAAGCCCCCTCATAATCTTATACATTTCGATAAGATCACCTCTCATTCTTCTGAACTCCAATGAGTAGAGGCCCAACCTACTCAACCTTTCCTCATAAGTCAATCCCCTCATCCCCAGAATCAACCTAGTGAACCTTCTTTGAACTGCCTCCAAAGCAAGTATATCCTTTCATAAATATGGAAACCAAAACTGCACACAGTATTCCACGTCTGGCCTCATCAATACCTTGTATAGCTGTAGCAAGACTTCCCTGCTTTTATACTCCATCCCCTTCCTGATCACTTGCTGTACCTGCATACTATCCTTTTGTGTTTCATGCACAAGTACCCCCAGGTCCCGCTGTACTGCGGCACTTTGCAATCTTTCTCCATTTAAATAATAAATTGCTCTTTGATTTTTTTCTGCCAAAGTGTATGACCTCACACTTTCCAACATTATACACCATCTGCCAAATTTTTGCCCACTTACTTAGGCTGTCTATGTCCTTTTGCATTTCCTCTCATCTTTATACCATCAGCAAACTTGACTATGTTACACTCAGTCCCTTTTTCCAAGTTGTTAATATAGATTGTAAATAGTTGGGGTCCCAGCACCGATCCCTGCGGCACCCCACTAGTTACTGACTGCCAACCAGAGAATGAACCATTTATCCCAACTCTCTGTTTTCTGTTAGTTAGCCAATCCTCTATCCATGCTAATATATTACCCCCAACTCCATGAACTTTTATCTTGTGCAGTAACCTTTTCTGTGGCACTTTGTCAAATGTCTTCTGGAAGTCCAAATATACCACATCCACTGGTTCCCCTTTATCCACCCTGTTCGTTACATCTGCAAAGAACTTTAGAAAATTTGTCAAACATGACTTCCCCTTCATAAATCCATGCTGACTCTGCCTGACTGAATTTTGCTTTTCCAAATGTCCTGTTACTGCTTCTTTAATAATGGACTCCAACATTTTCCCAGTAGTAAGAGTGGTCGTAGTAAGAGTGGTAGTAGTAAGAGTGGTAGTTGTAGTGATAGTACTACAGGGTCATTCTAGGTCTTGAAAAGGAATTACAGAAATGGCGTCAAGGTATGATTTGTGTGCATTAGGGGAAGGAATACTTTGAACAAGCTCTGTGGAAAGCTCAAAATCTTCTCGTTGGGCTTGTGAAGTTATACTACTGACGCTGACCATTACCATAGACAGAATACTGACTTAACACCCAGGCCTGAATTCTCCTTTACCATCTTGCCAGAAATCATGCAAGATTACAGCAGGAAATGACTAAAAATTCAAGCAGTGAGGTCTATTGCCTCAACCCAACCCTGCTGGACTGTCATTGGCTTCTCCTTCTGCACCCACCTAAGCAAATGGTGGTGGGAGTATGGCCTAGGTTCCCACAGGATTTACTCCCATCTGCTCTACTTATTGCTGCTTCCCAGGGCCACCATATGAAAGGTGGCAGCAGGCCCTAGGAAGCCGTAGTAAGGAGCCCGATGTTCTCTATTGGAGCGAAACAATCTTGTAGCAGTCTCCACTCCCTCCAATTTGAGCCCTGCACTTTCCTGCTGAAGGCCTTGATGCTACTGATGGGATGTCATTAGAATTGTTCTTTTTGCACTGGTGGACTCCCTCTTAGTGGCAGGAATCGCACCAGTACCCTACCATGCACCGCAAATGATCCCCAAACTAGGGTTTGGAGTTGGGGAGGATTCAGAAGAGTGGGCAGAAGTCATGCGCTGCTGGACATCCACCTCAAAGAGGAGAATCCCAGCCCCAATGTTCCAATCTTTGCAAAGTGATATTCTACATCAATTCAAAGCAGCTATTCATATGACTGGGTGCAGCCTGGAGGAATTCTCTCACTTTGCAAAATCCTCCTTCATATCGAACTGCAATATTTTCTCAGTTATTTTCAAACTTTGCTCTCTCAACTACTTGGAGGGCTAAACCCATGTCAAATACAGCAGTCAGAATAGTTTAAATGATACTATTATGTGGCTAAATCTATGAAATCTCTAAACTTCATGACTCCGCTATCGGATTAGGAAGCTTACAATGATTCTGCCCTACAAAGAGTTTCCCTCACTTTCTACCCTGTAGTTGTACTACATCTTTAGTACCAGGTAAATTCTCATGTGTAACTAGGCATGATCAAATATTCTGTGAAACAAATTGTTCCTACTTCAGTTTGGACCATAGAAATGTCTTGCCAAAGAAAATAATTGTCCAAGATAAATGATGTGAGTTTAGATAGACTTTCTTGATTGCCATTGTAGACTGGAATAAATAAATTGTGTTCATGATAAAACAAGGAAGGAATGGGGTTGATGGGATATATGTCCCTTTCTCAGTCTATGTTTTCTTCTATTTTTATCTGGCAATACAACAATGGACTGTATTGGACAGGGGCCACTGTTGCTGCTAACAAAGGTAGTTTCAGTAAGTAGTGGAGTAATGTGTTATATTCATTGGATGATGTTTTTGTTTTTCTCCCTCTTGCTGCTATTTTTTAAATAGCTGTACCAAAGGTTTATAAGTTTAACTTCAACCCCACTTAGGTACTTAACTGTGATTTATTCTGTTGGTAATATGTTTTAAGTTATTGCTAGCAGTAAGCTATCCAAATATTCAGCGTTAATGTCTTGGTGCTAAATGTATGTCTCAAGTGCCTCTGTGTCTGACATTTCCAATATTTACCTCATAAAAGTCAAACAGTTCCTATGCTTATTAAATGGCAATCCTGCAGACTGAGGTGTTTTATTGAGAGCAGTACTGTAAAGAAGAGCACTGCTAATATGAAGTGCAATTTTTCCAACAGCTTGATGTTTAATAGATTTCTATCTGTTCAGAATAATCCCCAACTGAAGATCTCTGAGGAGCATAGCTAATAGACATTTTATCTGATTGGAATTGAAGTGGTAACATCTCATTGATGTTGGATGTTGCAGGAGAGGGACCAATTATTGGATGTGTTAGCTACCACTGATTAGTGCCTAGATGGTCTTTTTTCAGATCAATAAGTTTAGTAATTCTTTGTCATTTTGATGTAATTTTTACCAAATTTTTCTATAATAAAAACAGGACTGCTGCTGGCTTGATTAAACTGAATGCAAAGATAAGGAAAAACATCAAAGGGATTGTAATTGTCAGAATTCAGCAGACTGGGAATGTTTGGGTGGGTTTTGTTAATCCCTACTCAAAATGCAAACTGATTTAAATTCACTACAGTGTTATTCCCATCTTACCACAATTTATTGCAATGATTCACTTTGTTTGACTTGCTTCTCTGTGTTTTGTAAATGCTGTATCAAAACACCAAACCGTCAACACGGCCTGTTTAAACAGGGAATGGTGAAAGAGTTAGAGGGAAGGTGAAGAGGTAGAGGTCTGAGGGAACTGAATGGGTTGGGGAAGCACAAGTGATTGGGTGAAGAGATGAGAAGGGAGCCACTGAGGGTCAAAAATTCCCCACAGCCTCCCATGAGGAAATGCAGCCTCCCGTCACCAGTAATTCCTTTCATTACCACAGCACACCATACTACCCACTACCTCCCACCCAATTGTATATATGGAAGAAATTAACCTAGAAAAAGACAAAGAAGCAAAGGGAGTTAAATAGAGAGAAGCAGGAGAAGTGAGTGAGAAAGAGATAGAAGCAATGGAGGAGGAACAGAAAGAAACAGTAGCATGAAGACATCAGAGACATATAAGAGAGTGGCCATATTCTCCAACATGCCACTCTTACTCTCTCTCCTCGCCCCCCCTCCCCGTACCAGTTTTACTTACCTGTCTTCAAGCACAGAAAGATCATCTAACCCAAAGGAGAAGGGGCCTATTTAAGCCAGAATCCAAGCCCAGGAACAAGCTTTATGAGCCAGGAAAAGTAGGAGTGATCATCCTGGTCCCACAGTTCTCCTCTGCCCCGGGTTTCCCCCGATTGTGGACTTGCTCACCTCCCACCCCCATCAATTTTGGCTCCTGCCTACTGATGGTGATGTAATGTCCACCAGCTTTGGGCAGAGTTAGGGCATGCAAATGAAACCAGGGAGGTAAAATCTCCCCTGTTTCACACTCTGGGGTGTCAGACATTTCCCGCCAACTTCAGCCCACGCAGCCCGAGTTAAAATCAGACCGATAGTATGAGAAGGGTTAAGTGGGATAGAATGGGAAACATGAAAAGCTTGCAAAACAGAGCATGCTCCAGAGACCTTGGAAGCTGGTGTAAAAAAAAAGTTCAGTTCATATATGGGCTAGACTTCCAGCACATCATCGCCCATTTATCGTCCATTTAGCGCCCATATAAGCGCTGAAATGCAGGTTATCACCCATATTTGATGAAAAGTGGAAACTAGCGCCCGATTATAGCGCATTTATCACCAGCCCAACTTTCGGCAGACATGAATGAGCTGCATCGCCCGGCCTAATTAAAAAAAAAACATGACGTCATCCTCGTGCACAGCCGAGAATAGTGCTTATAATGGAAACTTGTGCCCAATTATCGCCCAGATTATCGCTGACCGCTACTTTCGGCATTTCGCCCACAATTTGCCAAAATGATTGCTGGCCGAAAAAGACACTGAAGAAAAGCTGCACTCACTTGAGCTTAACTCGGCAGTATGGGCGCCATTTTCTAACTCAGAGGATCTATAGTAAAAGGCTGCTTCAAGTGCTTATGAGGAGAATCAATTTGTGAGTGATTTTAAGGGCCTTTTTGACTCTTACCAATCATCTAATCACATTTGTATCTGTTGTGGACAAATTAAGGGCATTTATAGTGACTTATAGTGATGGGGCCTGTAATTTCTCAACCAGCATTGATCACGAATCACATGCTGCAGAATAGAGATGGGGGGAGGTATATTGAAGAGCATTTTGTACCCAATCAATGAGATGACAGACTGCTGCGGAGGAGGAGATGTTACACCCAACGCATTTACAGGGATAAGCAATCATACCTGGACTTGTCCAATAATACGTGGTTTAGGAGGCTTCGCTTCCGAAAGGAGGTCATCAGTGAGATATACCAGCTAAGGAAGGGAGATCTGCAGCCTACCAGCACCATCAGGATTGCACTGCCCGTTGAGGTTAAGGTTACTGCGGCACTTTCCTTCTACACATCGAGCTCCTTTCAGGCCTCAGCTGGCGACATTTGTGGTATCTCTCAGTACATCACACATTGCTGCATTCGACAGGTTACTGAAGCCCTTTACACATGCAGGATGGACTTTATAAGCTTCCCTATGACCAGGGAGGCACAGACTGAGAGGGCTTTGGCTTTCTCGTGAATAGGAAACTTCCCCAAATTGCAGGGAGCAATAGACTGTACGCACATTGCCATGCGAGCACCTTTACAGGATGCAGAGGTGTTTTGGAACCGAAAGGGATTCTGCCATATATGTATACTCTGTGTATATACTATGCTGGTACCACTAGAGCGTGCAACTGTGGGAGGCCCAGGCAGGCGCTGTATAAAAGGCTGGTCACCACGCAGTGAGCCCACTCTGCAATCACAATAAAGAGACTAAGATCACAACAGTTCAAGCACAGCACTAGGCCTCGTGGAGTTATTCTACAGACAAGTAGAGACATATTAGATTCCACTCCCTGAATGTGCAGCTTGTTATCGGCCACAAGCAAATAATCATGGTAGTAAATGCAAATTTTCCAGGCAGCATCGATGATGTGCAAATCTTGTGTGAGAGCACTGTGTCTGACCTGTTTAAGAGTGAGCCACAAAGTCACGGTTGGATGCTGGGGAATAAGCGATATGGCCTTGCCAGCTGGCTCATGACACCCCTGCACAGAAGCCGAGAAGCGCTACAATGAAAGCCATATATCGCTACACGCAATATCGTCGAAAAAACAATTGACGTGCCTAAGCAACACTTCAGATGCCTGGGCCACTCAGGAGGCAACCTACAATACCATCCTGAGCAGGTCGCTGAGTTCTTTGTGGTGTGCTGCATGTTGCATAACCTATCTATGAGGAGAGGACAACAATTGCCAGATGGGACCGCCGGTCCACCTCAGGAGAGCGGGGAGGTGGAAGAGGAGGATGAGGAGGAGGAGGACGAGGACCTCAAGGAGGACAATCAGCCTGGCGATGAACCCATGCCCCCACCCCCACAACATTGGAAAAGCCCTGTGGTAGTTACACAGCTGCAAAACTCTTGAGTCAGCAGCTCGTAAATGAACGCTTTGTGCGAACTTACATTGGTGACAGTTACAGTTGTGTTACATTTCAGCCTGGCCATTGTTTCCACCCATTGTATTGATGTTTTACCTTACGTTATTAGAAGACACTTCAGGACAATTGTAAAGTTAAATAAAAATGTTTAATAATTGAAGACGAATATGAAAATTTTTTGAACAAACATATATAACACACCCCCAACCTTAGAAACGTAGAAACATAGAAAATAGGTGCAGGAGCAGGCCATTCAGCCCTTCTAGCATGCACCGCCATTCAATGAGTTCATGGCTGAACATGCAACTTCAGTACCCCCTTCCTGCTTTCACGCCATACCCCTTGATCCCCCGAGTAGTAAGGACTTCATCTAACTCCCTTTTGAATATATTTAGTGAATTGGCCTCAACTACTTTCTGTGGTAGAGAATTCCACAGGTTCACCACTCTCTGGGTGAAGAAGTTTCTCCTTATCTCGGTCCTAAATGGCTTACCCCTTATCCTTAGACTGTGACCCCTGGTTCTGGACTTCCCCAACATTGGGAACATTCTTCCTGCATCCAACCTGTCCAAACCCGTCAGAATTTTAAACGTTTCTATGAGGTCCCCTCTCACTCTTCTGAACTCCAGTGAATACAAGCCCAGTTGATCCAGTCTTTCTTGATAGGTCAGTCCCACCATCCCGGGAATCAGTCTGGTGAATCTTCGCTGCACTCCCTCAATAGCAAGAATGTCCTTCCTCAAGTTAGGAGACCAAAACTGGACACAATACTCCAGGTGTGGCCTCACCAAGGCCCTGTACAACTGTAGCAACACCTCCCTGCACCTGTACTCAAATCCCCTCGCTATGAAGGCCAACATGCCATTTGCTTTCTTAACCGCCTGCTGTACCTGCATGCCAACCTTCAATGACTGATGTACCATGACACCCAGGTCTCGTTGCACCTTCCCTTTTCCTAATCTGTCACCATTCAGATAATAGTCTGTCTCTCTGTTTTTACCACCAAAGTGGATAACCTCACATTTATCCACATTATACTTCATCTGCCACGCATTTGCCCACTCACCTAACCTATCCAAGTCACTCTGCAGCCTCATAGCATCCTCCTCGCAGCTCACACTGCCACCCAACTTAGTGTCATCCGCAAATTTGGAGATACTACATTTAATCCCCTCGTCTAAATCATTAATATACAATGTAAACAACTGGGGCCCCAGCACAGAACCCTGCGGTACCCCACTAGTCACTGCCTGCCATTCCGAAAAGTACCCATTTACTCCTACTCTTTGCTTCCTGTCTGACAACCAGTTCTCAATCCACGTCAGCACACTACCTCCAATCCCATGTGCTTTAACTTTGCACATTAATCTCCTGTGTGGGACCTTGTCGAAAGCCTTCTGAAAGTCCAAATATACCACATCAACTGGTACTCCTTTGTCCACTTTATTGGAAACATCCTCAAAAAATTCCAGAAGATTTGTCAAGCATGAACTCCCTTTTATAAATCCATGCTGACTTGGACCTATCATGTCACCATTTTCCAAATGCGCTGCTATGACATCCTTAATAATTGATTCCATCATTTTACCCACTACTGAGGTCAGGCTGACCGGTCTATAATTCCCTGCTTTCTCTCTCCCTCCTTTTTTAAAAAGTGGGGTTACATTGGCTACCCTCCACTCCATAGGAACTGATCCAGAGTCAATGGAATGTTGGAAAATGACTGTCAATGCATCCGCTATTTCCAAGGCCACCTCCTTAAGTACTCTGGGATGCAGTCCATCAGGCCCTGGGGATTTATCGGCCTTCAATCCCATCAATTTCCCCAACACAATTACCCGACTAATAAAGATTTCCCTCAGTTCCTCCTCCTTACTAGACCCTCTGACCCCTTTTATATCCAGAAGGTTGTTTGTGTCCTCCTTAGTGAATACTGAACCAAAGTACTTGTTCAATTGGTCTGCCATTTCTTTGTTCCCCGTTATGACTTCCCCTGATTCTGACTGCAGGGGACCTACGTTTGTCTTTACTAACCTTTTTCTCTTTACATACCTATAGAAACTTTTGCAATCCGCCTTAATGTTCCCTGCAAGCTTCTTCTCGTACTCCATTTTCCCTGCCCTAATCAAACCCTTTGTCTTCCTCTGCTGAGTTCTAAATTTCTCCCAGTCCCCAGGTTCGCTACTATTTCTGGCCAATTTGTATGTCATTTCCTTGGCTTTAATACTATCCCTGATTTCCCTAGATAGCCACGGTTGAGCCACCTTCCTTTTTTATTTTTACGCCAGACAGGAATGTACAATTGTTGTAATTCATCCATGCGGTCTCTAAATGTCTGCCATTGCCCATCCACAGTCAACCCCTTAAGTATCATTAGCCAATCTATCTTAGCCAATTCATGCCTCATACCTTCAAAGTTACCCTTCTTTAAGTTCTGGACCATGGTCTCTGAATTAACTGTTTCATTCTCCATTCTAATGCTGAATTCCACCATATTATGGTCACTCTTCCCCTAGGGGCCTCGCACAATGAGATTGCTAATTAATCCTCTCTCATTACACAACACCCAGTCTAAGATGGCCTCCCCCCTAGTTCGTTCCTCGACATATTGGTCTAGAAAACTATCCCTTATGCACTCCAGGAAATCCTCCTCCACCGTATTGCTTCCAGTTTGGCTGGCCCAATCTATGTGCATATTAAAGTCACCCATTATAACTGCTGCACCTTTATTGCATGCACTCCTAATTTCCTGTTTGATGCCCTCCCCAACATCACTACTACTGTTTGGAGGTCTGTACACAATCCCACTAACGATTTTTGCCCTTTGGTGTTCTGCAGCTCTACCCATATAGATTCCACATCATCCAAGCTAATGTCTTTCCTAACTATTGCATTAATCTCCTCTTTAACCAGCATGCTACCCCACCTCCTTTTCCTTTTATTCTATCCTTCCTGAATGTTGAATACCCCTGGATGTTGAGTGCCCAGCCCTGATCATCCTGGAGCCACGTCTCCGTAATCCCAATCACATCATATTTGTTAACATCTATTTGCACAGTTCATTCATCCACCTTATTGCGGATACTCCTTGCATTAAGACACAAAGCCTTCAGGTTTGCTTTTTTAACACCCTTTGTCCTTTTAGAATTTTGCTGTACAGTGGCCTTTTTTGTTCTTTGCCTTGGGTTTCTCTGCCCTCCACTTTTCCTCATCTCCTTTCTGTCTTTTGCTTTTGCCTCATTTTTGTTTCCCTCTGTCTCCCTGCATAGGTTCCCATCCCCCTGCAATATTAGTTTAACTCCTCCCCAACAGCACTAGCAAACACTCCCCCTAGGACATTGGTTCCGGTGCTGCCCAGGTGCAGACCGTCCGGTTTGTACTGGTCCCACCTCCCCCAGAACCGGTTCCAATGCCCCAAGATTTGAATCCCTCCCTGCTGCACCACTGCTCAAGCCATGTATTCATCTGCGCTATCCTGCGATTCCTACTCTGATTAGCACTTGGCACTGGTAGCAATCCCGAGATTACTACTTTTGAGGTCCTACTTTTTAATTTAGCTCCTAGCTCCTTAAATTCTTTTCGTAGGACCTCATCCCTTTTTTTACCGATGTCATTGGTACCAATGTGCACCACGACAACTGGCTGTTCTCCCTCCCATTTCAGAATGTCCTGCACCCGCTCCGAGACATCCTTGACCCTTGCACCAGGGAGGCAACATACCATCCTGGAGTCTCGGTTGCGTCCGCAGAAACGCCTATCTATTCCCCTCACCATTGAATCCCCTATCACTATCGCGCTCCCAATCTTTTTCCTGCCCTCCTTTGCAGCAGAGCCACCTACGGTGCCATGAACTTGGCTGCTGCTGCCCTCCCCTGATGAATCATCCTCCCCAACAGTACTCAAAGCAGTGTATCTGTTTTGCAGGGGGATGACCACAGGGGACCCCTGCACTATCTTTCTTGCACTGCTCTTCCTGCTGGTCTTCCATTCCCTATCTGGCTGTGGACCCTTCTCCTGCGGTAAGACCAACTCACTACACGTGATACTCACGTCATTCTCAGCATCGTGGATGCTCCAGAGTGAATCCACCCTCAGCTCCAATTCCGCAACGCGGACCGTCAAGAGCTCGAGGCGGATACACTTCCCACACACGTAGCGCCCAGGGACACCGGAAGTGTCCCCGAGTTCCCACATGGTACAGGAGGAGCATATCACATGGCCGAGCTCTCCTGCCATGTCTTAACCTTAGATACCCTTAAATTGGTAATAACAATGTTACAGTTCACTTACTGATATAAAAAATAAAAGAAAAGCTACTCACCAATCACCAGCCAATCACTTACCCCATTGGCTGTGACGTCACTTTTTGATTACTTTCTACTTCTATTTTGCTTTCTCTCCCGCTGTAGCTGCACCGGTACGCTGGCTCTCGATCTCCCGCTGGGCCTTTTATAGGTCGCTCCCGCGTCTCACCAACCTTGAACAGTCAACAACATTTGTAACATAACAATAATATAACAACACCCTCCTACCATCCCAAACAGTGAACATTCAACAAAATGGTATTTTTAACAACAACAATAACTGTATACAGCATGCCCCTTCCCTACCTGCCGCCATGCTTCACTCCTGCACCTTGACCCCCTTTGTATTAATCCCCCGTTTCCCAGTAACTACCCGAGTAATGGGACCAAGACATCTTGCAGGAGGGGACCTCAAGGCCTGTTGCTGTGGGGAGGGGGGGTAGGGGGGGGCGTGGAGGGGGGCGGGGAGGGGGGCGGGGGGAGGTTGGCAGAATCTCCTCAGTGGCCGGAGGAAAAGGTATTTCTGAAGAAATGGATTCCGAGTCAGAAGGAAGTTCTTCCTCCGGTCTCGCACCTGTCATGGTGCTTGGTGGGATAGCACCTTGGGGTGCAGTGCCATTTCCCTACACTATTGCAAGCCGCAAGACATGGACAGCGTCGGTCGTTTGCCCCATTGCCACAACTATCCGATCCATGCCCTCCGTTATTCGTGCGGACATTGTGGCAATGTTTCCGGTCAACCTACCAAGTGCCTGGAGTAGCTCTCGACCTATGTCGACGCTCGCCCTTGACCGTGAGACCATGTCCTCGTTAGGATCTGCCCGGCGCAGCCAATGCCAACCTTGCCAACTCAACCTCCGTGGGGTCGGCGTGGGCACTGGATGTCTTGGAGTGGTCTGCTGCAAGCCGTTTGTCCCTGCTACTTCATCTGTGGATGAAGACGTGGCCACAGGTACCCCATCTTCCTCCTCCTTGGTTGTTTCGTCTTCTGCACCTGTGGTGATGACGACTTGCAACGGCAAAGGGGTTGGTGCAGGAGCCTCCCTTTGCACCTCAGGAGTCTGGGTAGCTGCAAAACATAAGGTGTTAGAGAAGGGTAGACATGGGAATGCTTGTGCTGCGCTGGCATATGTACAAGGAGCAACACTACTGCAATAAATATGAATGAGAGACAGTACATATGATTAACCTGAGAGTACAGAAGAGTACAGACGTTTCTTGCATAACATTATATCATTCATATATTATAATGAAATGCCATTAAATTACCACTGGTTTACCACTGCTTTACACATTACTCATGTGGTGCAACAATGGGATCTGCACCACCATGGGTGGCAGAACGACTGTGGCTGCCCACTAGTGCTGCAGCACATTCCTCTAAGTCAGTCAGTGGCTGTATTTCAGCAGGGCCTCCTCCGGTGCACCTCTGCTCTGCCCAATTCTTAGATATCTTCCTCTGCAAACGTGACAAGAGCATGGCATAAGCTAATTGACAAGATACTATTATGAAAACACAACAGATATTGTAATCCACAATTAGTCACCCCACATTCTATTCTTAACGTTATATGCTAATAAGGTTTGTATCCACAATGGATGCATGATTATAACATCTACGTTCAGAGAAAATATTTAATAAGATTGTGTTTAGGAACTAATGCTTGACACTAAATATCTCGCGTACAATTTCCAGGAAGGGCCCCATCCACGGGCCGTGCCATTCTGCACCTGAGGGGAGGTAGGCGGTTTATTTGAATCGATGGACATCCCCCAGGGGGGGAATCAGGACCGCTGGCGAGCTCAGCAATGACGGGAGTGTAATGGGAGGGGGCAACCTGTCCATGGGCTGTGCTCGGAGGCCTCCGTGTGGCCGGAGCTAATGTCCCATAGTGTCCCAGGGCAGACAGTGAGCCAGGGCAGCTCTCCCCCAGTCCAAGCTGGGTCACTGTATGAGTGACAGCAGCCGGAGAGACTCACACAGTCTGGGCAAAGGTGACTGGACCCCTCAGTGCTCAGTCGTGTCCCATCCACTAATGTAACCAAAAAGGAGACGGTGCCCAAGTTAAAGACTTCCTCACACCACACAAAAATTCTCCTTCTAAAATAACGTGGTAGAAATGCCGAATGTTAGCGGTCTGTCTGTTTCCAGTCATTCCTTTAAATAATAAAAGTTAATACTGTTGATTAAATGTAAGACATCTCAACAAAATTAGACTTAAAGGGCGCAGATTCCGACCCCAGTCCAAATCTTAGCAGGGAAGCTACCCAAGATTACCCAGATTAATTACAATCCGGCAGATTTACATTCTAATTAATTCAGTGAATCATTAAAATTTATAACGTAATAATTTTATACTTATTCTTGCCGAAGCAACCAGGCTGTTCCACCTCTTTCAGTACTGGTTTGCCTCACGCCTATCGTGGGCCACTGAGAATACAATCGCTGCGATATCGCCCCATATTTTCTGATAGGTGCAGCAGGGGAGGTTTCTCTCGCCCACCCCGGGTTAAGAGGGCCTCATTAGCTTCGTCGGAAAATGCCTTAACCCTCCTTCTCCCTGACAACTCCTCCTCGTGGACACTTGTATCGGACGACATAGCTCCAAGATTTAAGAATAAACACTCCAATTACAACTATCCAACACAATACTCAAATTACAGCTCTCCAACTCTGATCACTGCTCCTCTTTTTCTCTCCTTCTCCCTCTCCCTCTCTTTGACTGTTCTGAACATGCACAGATAATCCCTGAACTCCCGAATCGCAGGAAAACACCTTTGCTAAAAAAAAACACGCATGCGCAGAACGGCCCATTTCACATCACTAAGGCCCATTTCTCATCGCTAAGGCTATTGTCCAAAATAAAAAGCCAAAACTAGTGGTCTTTAAAATGGGCGATATTCCAGCAATCCTGAAAAATAAAAAAACACTAAGGCCGGAAATATCGCCCATTTTTGGGTGATACTGATCATAGTGGAAAGTTTAACCCCAAAAGTGTAGATTACCCCGCTTGCACAATCCTCCGACAGGGGAGGACCCCACCCCAAGCATCAACTCGCTCCCCCCCTCCATCCCAAGAAACACCTGACTTTTTCATTCAATCCTTACATACTTTCTTGGTTTAATTAGTGGATGTCAATTTTCCAATATACATGAACTTGTATGGTACAGAAAGTAAGCAAATTGGGATCGGGTTTCCGTTTTGTTAGCGATGGTAATATCAACACAATCTGAGCAGAATCGGCTGAAGTAGCGCAAAAGATCGAGGAATTTTAAACATAAGTGAGTTGCGCCCCTATATTTTCTGCAGTCTTTAACATTGGTTCAAGATTCAATTTACCCGAAACAAGCCCGGCCCACAAAATTGGCCAGGCTCCCTGGGCAAAATTGCAAGATAATGCTGATTACAATGTTTCTGAAAGGCTCTTTAAATTGCACTCATTTTCTTAGGCACACAGATGGTAGTAGTTTGAAAAGTTATTTCTTATCAAAAAGTATTTAATTCACTAAGAAACTGACTAATATACACCAAGCAAATGATTACATTGTTCAATATAATGTTTTTAAGTCATTTTCAGTGATTTTAATCAGTTACTCACAGGTGGAGGACTGGACACCCTTATTAAAAATGATTCTTTTTGCCGATAAACCCATTTTCAGCTATATTGATAAAACAGTACCAGGTTACCAGTCTTAAATACATCAAAAAAGAAAGAAAAGAAAGACTTGCATTTATATAGCACCTTTTATGACCACCGGCCGTCTCAACGCACTTTACAGCCAATGAAGTACTTTTAGTGCTGTCACTGTTGTAATGTGGGAAACATGGCAGCAAACTTGCAAGGTCCCACAAACAGCAATATGATAAAGATCAGATAATCTGTTTTTGTTATGTTGATTGAGGGATAAATATTGGCCAGGACACCAGGGATAACTCCCCTGCGCTTCTTCAAAATAGTGCCATGGGATCTTTTACGTCCGCTTGAGCGGGCAGATGGGACCTCGGTTTAACGTCTCATCTGAAAGACGGCACCTCCGACAGTGCAGCACTCCCTCAGCACTGCACTGGAGTGTCAGCCTAGATTTATGTGCTCAAGTTCCTGGGGTGGGATTAAAACCACAACCTTCTGAGTCAGAGACGACTGTGCTACTCACTGAGCCACAGCTGACACAGTTGACAAGAAAAACATTTTAATGGAAAGAAAAAAAGATTCTATTACATTGCCCGATTGCATTGGTTCATGGAAGATTTTACTTTTGTGATTATGCAAATGAACTTTAGCAGAAATTTGAAGCTTAATCTAGCCAATGCAATTTCAAGTACGTTTGGGGGCCATTTCCCAATGGCGCCCAAAGCGGAAACTCTATCCCATTGTTCCTTCACATCTCAGACTGATAGGATGAAAATTTCTCAAGGCTCCTAAGCAAAATAAGTCTGTCAGTCTGAATCCAACTCCCAAGGGCATAACATCAGAGCAGAAAACGGCAGAATTTAGCAATAATCCACACTAAATTGATAATGGACTGGATTTTGCAGTGGGTAATGATGGAAGATTGTCAGCATTCTCTGTAATTATCACATTGAAGCTGACCGCAACTTCAGAATTTAACACATGTGCAACTAAATGTGGAATTCATGAAGTTGTGGTCAGTCATTCACTGGTCTGACACAGGCTGCACTGTGGCCCCCTTCCCAACATAGCCTGCAATCAATGGAACTGATTAAAACTTGGGCTTTTCCATGCTAATAGCGCTGTTGAATGTAAAGGCTTGTTGGAATAGGTGTAACTGGGGTTTTAACAGCGTATGGTGCTAAACAAACGTTCGAGCTCATAAAAATAATTTTTATATTTGTGGAGAGTCAAATTTTTCCATTGTGATAAAAATTACAATTGTTAAAAAAGCTGTAGAAAAAGATATCTATTTTTTTAAGTTTATTCATGATATTTCAGCTTCTACTTTATCCCCATATGAAAGTCCCAGGGGTAGAAATTCAGTATCGTCCCAATTAGGGCGTTAACTTGGGGTGTCAGGCATTAATGATTCTCAGCTTTTTCTAAATTCAGTGTTTGCACTTTAGGAAGGAAGATCGCGAGAGTTTGGAGGCAGGGCGGTAGTGGTGCAGCGCTGCACAATGTCCCGTGCAATCCGAGGCTCCTTCCCTCCCTTAAAGGGAAGGGTCATCGCTACAGGCGTTGCATTAGGAGCAGCAAGCTGGTCCCCGACAGCAGCTGCGACCTGGCTCCATCAGCCCCATGTACTCCAGCAAAGTGTCGGACTGATCAATCGCGGCCCAGGTGAAATCGAAAAAAATCACTGAAGTATTGTTAAACATTTTCTGCTATCCTGCAGCCCGATGAGACAATAACAAGAGCGCGAAGGAGGACAATTTCTAGGCCTCAATCTTTATTTTGTTCTCTGTACCATTTTTAAAAAGTGTAGATAAAAGCTTTTTTTAATTTCCTGTCTCTGGGAGTTCTTCAATGTGATTGGCTCCTTAGACGGCTTGTTGACCTTAGTGCAGCTCTTCAATGGGGCTTCCCATTACATTACACCACAATCAATTTCACTCTGAGACAGGTAAAGATCTTCGAGGGTCAACGGCGAGCGCCTTGGCGTTGCCGCTGACCACAAATTGCGGGTCATTATTATATAGAGAGATCACAAAGATGGCTGATGAGAGAAATAAAAATGTTGCATTGATGCAGTATGAGCACTCTTCCAGATTTTGTGCTAAAACACATTGGGCTAGATTTTCCATTATTTTTGCATGCATACCGCACACTAACATCCATTTTAATGCTGAAATGAGGTGTAACACTCATATATCGCCCATTTAGGCACAAAATGGAAACTAACGCCCATTTCTCGTTCACTAATCGGCAAGCATTACTTTCGGCATGTACGTAACGCCGATAAAAAATAATACCGCCCACCCACTTTTTTTGGGCGGAATCATCAGAATGGGCGAACCCAACACCCATAATATCGCCCAGTGTTATTTTCGACACGTACTTAATGCCAAGATTCAATAATACCGACCGCCAACGTTTTTTGTCGTAAAGATCACATTTACTGAAACTAACGCCCAATATATCGCCCAGCGTCACTTTCAGCACCTCGCACACATCCCGCCCATAATCTCGCTCGCCGAAAAAAACGCTCTGAAAAAGTTGAACTGATCTGAACTAATCACAGCGGTGTGGACGCCATTTTGTAAATCGCAGGTCGCTTCATTGAAAAAGCTGCTTCAACTTCGGGGGAGTTTGGATGTACTCTCGAGTTCTTCTCAGGTGATGTCACCATCTGAACAAACATCTTATCATACTGTGGATGATTGGATTTTATTGTCTTAGTGGGTAAATTTATTGCTTGTGAACAATCGGCATGATACTTATAGTATTTGGAATGGGGCCAGCCATTTCTCAGCCTGCATCGATTACAACGCAGATCGGCATAATCCACAGCATTATTTGCCCAATTTAAGACGTGCCAGACTGATGAGGAGGTCCATACCATATACTTCCCCGCACTTACGGGGAGAAGCGGTCTTACCTCGACGTATCCAAGAACACCTGCCTTCAGAGACTGCGCTTCCACAAAGTGGTTATCGGTGAGATATGCCAGCTCATCAGGGCAGATCTGCAGCCTGCCAGCACCTTCAGGACATCACTGTTCATCGAGGTCAAGGTCACCGCGGCACTGTCGTTCTATATGTCCGGTTCCTTTCAGGCCTCCGCGGTCGACATTTCCCCTATGTTTCAGCATGCCACACATTGCTGCATTAGACAGGTCACTGAAGCCCTGTATGCATGTAGGATGGACTTTATCAGCTTCCCTATGACCATGGAGGCTCAGACTGACAGGGCTTGAGCTTCTACCGAATTGCTAACTTCCCCAAGGTACAGGGAGAAATACACTGTACACATGCGGGCACCTTCTCAGGATGCAGAGGTTTTTCACAACCGAAAAGTATTTCACTCCCTGAAGGTCCAAGTAGTTGTCGATCACAACCAGATAATTATGGCAGTGAATGCCAAATTTCCGGGCAGCTTCGATGAGGCTCACATCCTGCGTGAGAGCACTGTATCTGACATGTTTACCAGTCAGCCACAAGGTCAATGTTGGATGCTTGGTGACAAACGATATGGCCTAGACACCTGGCTGATGACCCCCCTGCGTGACACCCACACCGAGGCCGAGAAGCGATACAACGAGAGCCACAGAGCCACAAGCAATGTGGTCCGGAAGACAATAACTGTGCTTAAGCAGCGCTTTAAATGCCTGGAACACTCATGAGCAGAACTACAATATATCCCTGATCAGGTAGCTCAATTTGTGGTCATGTGCTCCACACTGCACAACCTGGCAATCAGGAGGGGACAAGAATTGCCAGAAGGGACTGATGGTCCATCCCAGGAGAGAGAGGAAGAAGAGGACGATGGGCTGGACACTGACGTAGAGCCAGACAATCAGGCTGACTATGCAACCATGGCCATACCCCCCGCCAGACCACAGGAAAGGCTACATATGTGCAAGACTCTTACGCCAGCAGCTCATAAATGAGCGCTTTGCCTGAAAGAACGTTGCTGTTATTGACAAAGCTGACACACTACTGTGTGTGCAGCTCAGATATCAATGGTGGGCATCAACTTGGTGCCAGTTAAAGTTCATTGAAGTTAAGTTTAATTATACCCTTTCATGTTAAGGAATCACCAGTGTGTAATGGTCCAACCATCTGAGACAATGCGCAACAAGGTTATGTTAAATAAAAAAACATTTAAGATGACCATTTGTCTGAAATCATAAGTATCACGGGCAAAATTACCCCACCCCCACCCCACCTCACAACACTTTTTAGAACATTGACATCAATCAAATGGTCAACATGTCCAGAAACACAGAACACAAATGCAAACCAACAGGGTGGCCCCCTGCCCCATCTATTACAACAAATTGTATACACCAAGATGGAGATATAACACAGCCATTACCTGCGGACATGCACCTCACTTTTCTTCCCCCCTCCCCTGCTTCTGCCCACCTCTACCCCTTCCCCTCCTCGCTCCACGCTGCCTGGCAGAGGCGCTCCTCAGGCGGTACCTCATTGGGGGGGGGGGAACGAAGGCAGAGCCAGTGGTTGCACGGGTACAGGAGCGGGGGGTACAGAGATGGGAATATTCTGGGATCCAGAAGCAGGATCTTGCTCCTGCCTCTCATGTGTCATTGGCATTGGGTGTGCAGAGCCTAGGGGTGGAATGCCATGCTCCGGGACCACTGGAAGGCATGTGCCATGAGTGTTCCTGGCTATCGCCTCTAGGACCTCCGCCATCCACAGGGTTTGATTAGGGCAGGGAAAATGGAGTACGAGAAGAAGCTTGCAGGGAACATTAAGGCGGATTGCAAAAGTTTCTATAGGTATGTAAAGAGAAAAAGGTTGGTGAAGACAAACGTAGGTCCCCTGCAGTCAGAATCAGGGGAAGTCATAACGGGGAACAAAGAAATGGCAGACCAATTGAACAAGTACTTTGGTTCGGTATTCACTAAGGAGGATACAAACAACCTTCCGGATATAAAAGGGGTCAGAGGGTCTAGTAAGGAGGGGGAACTGAGGGAAATCTTTATTAGTCGGGAAATTGTGTTGGGGAAATTGATGGGATTGAAGGCCGATAAATCCCCAGGGCCTGATGGACTGCATCCCAGAGTACTTAAGGAGGTGGCCTTGGAAATAGCGGATGCATTGACAGTCATTTTCCAACATTCCATTGACTCTGGATCAGTTCCAATGGAGTGGAGGGTAGCCAATGTAACCCCACTTTTTAAAAAAGGAGGGAGAGAGAAAACAGGGAATTATAGACCGGTCAGCCTGACCTCAGTAGTGGGTAAAATGATGGAATCAATTATTAAGGATGTCATAGCAGTGCATCTGGAAAATGGTGACATGATAGGTCCAAGTCAGCATGGATTTGTGAAAGGGAAATCATGCTTGACAAATCTTCTGGAATTTTTTGAGGATGTTTCCAGTAAAGTGGACAAAGGAGAACCAGTTGATGTGGTATATTTGGACTTTCAGAAGGCTTTCGACAAGGTCCCACACAAGAGATTAATGTGCAAAGTTAAAGCACATGTGCCCGGTCCAGCTACAAAGGTTCAGCCCGCCCAACGGTGGTGGGGGTCAGGGGCCCCTAGAAAGTCAGTTCGTAGTTCCCCACACTACCCAACAGCTTAGGGCTATGATAGGCCACCTGGTTAAGCTCACTCCAAAGGGAGACCCATCGGTTCACTTTTTGGAGGTGGAACAGAGAGGGGATATTAACGGGTGCGATGATGACAAGATAGCAAAGATGCTCCTCCTCTCACTGGATGGCAAGCTGTATCAGTCCCTCTCTGCCGAAAGCATAAGCTGACAGAGTACATATGCTGCTGTCCGGGAGGACATGTTGGAATCCATGGATTGCAAAGATGGGAGTCCCTTCTCCAGAGTGGAGAAGACAGTGCAGCTCACAGGGGAATCACCGCAGGCTTTCACAGACAGACTGTGGCCTGTGTACATGAATGCCTGTGGGGCTCTCAACCGGGATAACATAACCCGGGACGAGAGAGCCCGCTGGCTCCGAAGCCTAGTGGCAAACAGCTCACCATGGATCAGAGCAAAGGCTGAGGCCTGGTTTGACCCGAGAGATCCCCGTGTCACCGAGGAGGTAGTGGTCAGGCAACTGACCCTAGCTTACCAGAACTGCAGAGGAACGGAAGAGCACTCACTCAAAGGAAGGGTCCACGAAATCAGACCTAGTCAGGATAAAAAGGAATGGCACAAGGAATGGGGCCACCCCTCAATATGAAGCATAGAAACATAGAAAATAGGTGTAGAAGTAAGCCATTCGGCCCTTTGAGCCTGCACAACCATTCAATAAGATCATGGCTGATCATTCTCCTCAGTACCCCTTTCATGCTTTCTCTCCATACCCCTTGATCCCTTTAGCCATAGGGGCCTTATCTAACTCCCTCTTGAATATATCCAATGAACTGGCATCAACAACTCTCTGTGGTAGGGAACTCCACAGGTTAACAACTCTGAGTGAAGAAGTTTCTCCTCATCTCAGTCCTAAATGGCTTACCCCTTATCCTTAGACTATGTCCCCTGGATCTGTACATCCCCAACATCGGGAACATTCTTCCTGCATCTAACCTGTCCAGTCCCGTCAGAATTTTATATGTTTCTATGAGATCCCCTCTCATCCTTCTAAACTCCAGTGAATACAGGCCCAGTTGATCCAGTCTCTCCTCATATGTCAGTCCTTCCATCACGGGAATCAGTCTGGTGAACCTTCGCTGCACTCCCTCAATAGCAAGAACATCCTTCCTCAGATTAGGAGACCAAAACTGAACACAATATTCCAGGTGAGGTCTCACTAAGGCCCTGTTCAACTGCAGTAAGACCTTCCTGCTCCTATATTCAAATCCCCTAGCTTTGAAGCCAACATACCATTTGCCTTCTTCACCGCCTGCTGTACCTGCATGCCAACTTTTAATGACTGATGTACCATGACACCCAGGTCTCGTTGCACCTCCCCTTTTCCTAATCTGCCGCCATTCAGATAATGCTCTGCCTTCGTGTTTTTGCCACCAAAGTGGATAACCTCTCATTTATCCACATTATACTGCATCTGCCATGCTTGTGCCCACTCACCTAACCTGTCCAAGTCACCCTGCAGACTCTTAGCATCCTCCTCACAGCTCACACCGCCACCCAGCTTAGTGTCATCTGCAAACTTGGAGAAATTACACTCAATTCCTTCATCTAAATCATTAATGTATATTGTAAAGAGCTGAGGTCCCAGCACTGAGCCCTGCGGCACCCCACTAGTCACTGCCTGCCATTCTGAAAAGGACCCGTTTATCCCAACTCTCTGCTTCCTGTCTGCCAACCAGTTCTCTATCCACGTCAGTACATTACCCCCATACCATGTGCTTTAATTTTGCACACCAATCTCTTGTGTGGGACCTTGTCAAAGGCCTTTTGAAAGTTCAAATACACCACATCCACTGATTCTCCATGTCCACTCTACTAGTTACATCCTCAAAAAATTCTAGAAGATTTGTCAAGCATGATTTCCCTTTCATAAATCCATGCTGACTTGGACCGATCCTGTCACTGCTTTCCAAATGAGCTGCTATTTCATCTTTAATAATTGATTCCAACATTTTCCCCACTGCTGATGTCAGGCTAACCAATCTATAATTATCCATTTTCCCTCTCCCTCCTTTTTTAAAAAGTGGTGTTTCATTAGCTATCCTCCAGTCAATAGGAACTGATCCAGCGTCGATAGACTGTTGGAAAATGATCACCAATGCATCCACTATTTCTAGGGCCACTTCCTTAAGAACTCTGGGATGCAGACTATCAGGCTCCGGGGATTTATCATCCCATCAATTTCCCATCAATTTCCCTAACACAATTTCTCGCCAAATAAGGATTTCCTTCAGTTGCTCCTTCTCACTACACACCTCGGTCCCCTAATATTTCCGAAAGGTTATTTGTGTCTTCCTTCGTGAAGACAGAACCAAAGTATTTGTTTAACTGGTCCGCCATTTCTTTGTTCCCCATTATAAATTCATCTGAATCTGACTGCAAGGGACCTATGTTTGTCTTCACTAATCTTTTTCTCTTCACATATATATAGAAGTTTTTGCAGTCAGTTTTTATGTTCCCAGCAAGCTTCCTCTCATACTCTATTTTCCCCCTCCTAATTAAAACCTTTGTCCTCCTCTGCTGAATTATAAAATTCTCCCAGTTTTCAGGTTTGCTGCTTTTTCTGGTCAATTTATATGCCTCTTCCTTGGATTTAACACTATCCTTAATTTCCCTTGTTAGCCACAATAGAGCCACCTTCCCCATTTTATTTTTACTCCAGACAGGGATGTACAAGTGTTGAAGTTCATCCATGTGATCTTTAAATGTTTGCCATTGCCTATCCACCGTCAACCCTTTAATTATCACTCGCCACTCTATTCTAGCCAATTCACGTCTCATACCATCGAAATGACCTTTCCTCAAGTTCAGGGCCCTAGTTTCTGAATTAACTGTGTCACTCTCCATCTTAATAAAGAATTCTATGATATTATGGTCACTCTTCCCCAAGGGGTCTCGCACAACAAGATTGCTAATTAGTCCTTTCTCATTACACATCACCCAGTCTAGAATGGCCAGCCCTCTAGTTGGTTCCTTGACCTATTGATCTCGAAAACCATCCTTAATACACGCCAGGAAATCCTCCTCCACCTCATTGCTACCAGTTTGGTTAGCCCAATCAATATGTTGATTAAAGTCATCCATGATAACTGCTGTACCTTTATTGCACACATTCCTAATTTCTAGTTTGATGCTGTTCCCAACCTCACTACTACTGTTTGGTGGTCTGTGCACAACTCCCACTAGTGTTTTCTGCCCTTTGGTATTCCGTAGCTCCACCCATACCGATTCCACATCATCCAAGCTAATGTCCTTCCTTACTATTGCGTTAATTTCCTCTTTAACCAGCAACGCAACCCCACCTCCTTTTCCTTTCTGTCTATCCTTCCTGAATGTTGAATACCCCTGGATGTTGAGTTCCCAGCCTTGGTCACTCTGGAGCCATGTCGCCGTGATGCCAATTACATCATATCCGTTAACAGCTATCTGCGCAGTTAATTCATCCACCTTATTATGAATACTCCTCGCATTGAGGCAAAGAGCCTTCAGGCTTGTCTTTTTAACACACTTTGCCGTACCTGCTTCGGGTGCGGGAAGAGTGGGCACTGTAGAAAGGATTGGAGAAATCCATGGAAGTGTAGTGCAGGGAAGGATTCTCCAGCCCCTGCCCAAAACAACGAGACCGGGAAACCAGTCTCTCCCCACACGTTCGACACATTCATGACTGCACTCCGAACCATGCTAGATGGCCCTGGGAGGGTAGCCGCCTCCACCGGCACTGTAATCCCATCTGCCCCATCCCAACCAGGACAGTGACTAGAACAGGCGCAGCCTGTTCACCTGTGTTCCCTCGAGTACGATGCATGGAGGAGATCGTGCATTCAGATGGAAGTGGAGAAGGTGAAGGGGACTTATCTTGTGGATACCGATGCATCAAGTATCCTCGTCTATGCAGATAACCCCGCTGCCTCACCTCTGTCTGATGGGGTCCCATACAGCTTAGTGAGTTTCACCGGCATCAAACAGGCTGGCTCATTCTCCGTTCCGCTTTCTATTCATTTGGAAACACTTCACACCAAGTGGACTTGTGTCCTGATGAAGTGGGAGCAGGAAGGGAAGGGATCCTGAGGGCCGATTTTATTATAGGCCACGGGATTCTAGTGGATTTAAAGAACCACTATCTTTGGGGGGCAGTGTGTACGGGACAGGAAAGTGAGGTGGTAGTTATCCCAGAAAAACAGGGCAAAGGGACGATGTATACCATGAAGCCATAGGTTACGACCTCGAAGTGCTGGTCAGTAACACTCCGATAGAATACCAAGAGTATGTGAGGGCACACTTTGCAGCTTTTGACACTCACAAACACTACTGTGTAAGGATAAACGGGGTCGAGGTTAACGTAGATGGGGACCCCATGACCCAACCACAAAAGCAGTACAACTTCCCCAGGGAGGCGGAGGCAGACATGGAAATAGCCTTGGGTTCTTTGGTTAAGCAGGGGGTTTTGAGACCAATAGCTACCCATGTGAACTCTCCATTGTGGCCGGTTAAGAAACTGGACAACTCCTGGAGAGCCTGGTGGACTATCGAGTACTCAACCATAACATCCCTGCCTGTGCAACCACTGTTGCTGCCGTCGCCGACCTCATTGGAAGTATCCCAGCCTCCGCGACCACCTTCACAGTGCTGGATATTTCCAACGGGTTTTGGTCCATCCCTTTACGAAAAGAAGACCAGTACAAGTTTGCTTTTACCTTTAAAGGCCAGCAATACACTTGGAACTGTCTCCCTCAGAGCTTCCACAACAGCCCTAGCATTTTTCATCAGTGTATGGCCAACTGTTTAAAGAGCTTCAACTGTTTAAAGAGCTTCAACCAGCAGTTGGTCCAGTATGTGGACGACCTGCTCCTATTCACTGATGAGGGGGAGGAGCATGGCCCACTGCTGGCTGAGCTGTTGGAGCTGCTGAGGGAGGAATGGTTTCAAGTTAATTCCAAGAAGGCACAGATCGGCCAGAAGAAAGTAAAATTCCTGGGACTGACTGTGCACGCTGGGGAAAGAGCCATTGACAAAGCTCGAAGGGAAACAGTGAGGAGTTGCCAGCCCCCAACACAGTAACAGGAGTAAGATCTTTTCTAGGGCTAACCGGATACTGCAGAGATTTTATTGAGGATTATGCAGCCACAGCAGCCCCTCTGCTCTGACTCCTACACAAGGGAGTGGAGTGGGATTGGGACGAGGGTTGCAAGGCGGCATTTATCCAACTCAAGAAAGATCTGCAGACCGCGCCGGCTTTAGGGGCAATTGATGGGGGGAAGGAGTTTTTCCTGGAGCCAGCGGGGACAGTCTGAGCGCAGTGCTGCTCCAGGAGCGGCACGGCCAGCTGAGTCAGGTGGTTTACTCCTCCAGGATACTCACTGACGTGGAGAAGGGGTACTCCAACTGTGAGAGGCACCTCCTAGCCACTCACTGGGCTGTGAAAAGATCATTGATCTTCACAAGGAGGTCCCCTATCACACTCCTTACCCAAACACACCCACCCAGATGCTCCTGGATGGGAGAATCAAGGACGGAACAGTGAGCAGTGCCCGCATTGCTCGCTGGACCCTACTCCGCTCCCAGATGGACCTAAGTGTAAAAGGTCTCTGCGAGCCAAGGCTCGCAGCCAACATGATCTATCCGGGGACAGCCCACCGGTGTTCCATAGAAGGGGTATGGGAAATTAACATAGGCTTTTGGGCCGGATTACACCCCACAGGCCGAGAAATCTATGTAGATGGTTCAAGCACTGTATCTGTGGGTGAACGACTCACAGACTGCGGAGTTTATGACCCAGAGACAGGCATTGCCCTGGCGATTAAACTCCCTAGTACCATGAGTGCCCAGCATGCTGAACTGTCGGTGGTGGTGTACATGGTCACACACCCCGAGGAATTCCTTACCCAGCACACGATTTGCTCGGATAGCATGTTCACATGCAATTCGTGTATGGAATTCCTGGCTATCTGATCCTGTTGTGGATACACATCTGCAGACGGGAGACCCCTGGCAATTAAGCCTTTGCTGGAAAAGATCATGGCAGCCGTAGGGGAGGAAGTTGTCATGTATTTAACCATCTTGCAATGACATAGTCATGTAACTGTAACTCATGTACACTGTACCTGTACCCTAGAAATGCACACCCTGACCACAGGGGGTGAACTTGCGGGAGACACTCCTCACCTGGGTTTCCAGGTATAAAAGGGGAGGTCCCACCCAGGGTCAGGACTCCTTGGTCCTGGCAATAAAGGTGAAGGTCACAGAGTGACCGTGTCTGATATATCTATGCCTCGTGTGAGTTTGTAGTAAGATGCAGGGACACCATTTGGTGACGAGAAACGGGAATCACCGAACCACGAAGATGGCCACCGGTGGCACAGAGGAACGTTACTGTGTGGGTGAGGACTGGGACGACTTCGTGGAAAGACTCCAGCAGAGCTTTGTCACAAAGGACTGGCTGGAAGAGACAGCGGCTGACAAGCAGAGGGCGCATCTACTGACCAGCTGCAGACCACAGACGTATGCGCTGATGAAAGACCTGGTCGCACCCCAAAAGCCGGCAGACAAGTCCTTTGAAGAGCTCAGCCAGCTGATCAGTGAGCATCTCAATCCGGCGAGTAGCGTACACATGGCCCGGCACCGGTTCTACTCTCACCGGCGTCGGGAGGGACAAAACGTCTCGGAATTCATGGCAGAACTGCGGCGCTTGGCCAGTCTCTGTAAGTTCTCCGTTGCCTGCAGGGGGGAGATGTTAAGGGACTTTTTCATCAAGGGCATTAATCATGCCGGCATTTTCAGGAAGCTCATAAAACTAAGGACTTGACTTTAGAAGGGGCGGCGTTGATAGCTCAGACCTTTATGGCAGGGGAAGAGGAGACCAAGCTAATTTACGCGCGCAGCCCCGGTCCAAACGTGGCGACGGACCAGGGAGTTAACATGGTGAACGTGGCTCAGGACCCCGCAGGCAGGCAAGGGCATTTCGAAACCGCCCAGGCAGCAACAGGCTCTAGAGTGGGCCCGTAACAAGGACAATGGAAAGGGGATCAGCAATTCACGCCATCTCGAGGAACAATGCGTCCCACGATGGGACCATTAACACCCACCATCAGAGTGCTTAGAAACAGCCAAATGGGCAATCAGAGAGGAATGCCTGGTAATAGTCCTTTTGTTAACAGCAATCTCAATCTCAGCTCATGCTGGAGGTGCGGGGGGTAGATACACTGCAAAAAGCTGCAGGTTCCAGTAATAAACCTGAAGGATTTGTAATGTCAGTGGACACTTGGCCAGATGTGCAAAAAGGCAGGAGCGAGGCTACTCTGTGAGGCAGAGGAACCAGACGACGGGTCTGCAATGCAGGATGAGGCCCGGGGTAAAGCCATAGATAGAAACATAGAAACATAGAAAATAGGTGCAGGAGTAGGCCATTCGGCCCTTCTAGCCTGCACCGCCATTCAATGAGTTCATGGCTGAACATTCAACTTCAGTACCCCATTCCTGCTTTCTCGCCATACCCCTTGATCCCCCTAGTAGTAAGGACCTCATCTAACTCCTTTTTGAATATATTTAGTGAATTGGCCTCAACAACTTTCTGTGGTAGAGAATTCCACAGGTTCACCACTCTCTGGGTGAAGAAGTTCCTCCGCATCTCGGTCCTAAATGGCTTACCCCTTATCCTTAGACTGTGACCTCTGGTTCTGGACTTCCCCAACATTGGGAACATTCTTCCTGCATCTAACCTGTCTAACCCCGTCAGAATTTTAAATGTTTCTATGAGGTCCCCTCTCATTCTTCTGAACTCCAGTGAATACAAGCCCAGTTGATCCAGTCTTTTTTGATAGGTCAGTCCCGCCATCCCGGGAATCAGTCTGGTGAACCTTCGCTGCACTCCCTCAATAGCAAGAATGTCCTTCCTCAGGTTAGGAGACCAAAACTGTACACAATACTCCAGGTGTGGCCTCACCAATGCCCTGTACAACTGTAGCAACACCTCCCTGCCCCTGTACTCAAATCCCCTTGCTATGAAGGCCAACATGCCATTTGCTTTCTTAACCGCCTGCTGCACCTGCATGCCAACCTTCAATGACTGATGTACCATGACACCCAGGTCTCTTTGCACCTCCCCTTTTCCTAATCTGTCAACATTCAGATAATAGTCTGTCTCTCTGTTTTTACCACCAAAGTGGATAACCTCACATTTATCCACATTATACTTCATCTGCCATGCATTTGCCCACTCACCTAACCTATCCAAGTCGCTCTGCAGCCTCACAGCATCCTCCTCGCAGCTCACACTGCCACCCAACTTAGTGTCATCCGCAAATTTGGAGATACTACATTTAATCCCCTCATCTAAATCATTAATGTACAGTGTAAACAGCTGGGGCCCCAGCGCAGAACCTTGCGGTACCCCACTAGTCACTGCCTGCCATTCTGAAAAGTACCCATTTACTCCTACTCTTTGCTTCCTGCCTGACAACCAGTTCTCAATCAATGTCAGTTCGCTGAAGTTCAGCGGGTTTATGTGGCTGACGTCCACAGCTCATACACTAAAATGCCACCCATGATGATGAAAGTTTTACTGAATGGCATCCCGGTGCACATGGAGCTGGATACGGGAACTAGCCAGTCACTCATGAGCGCCCAACAATTTGAGAGACTATGGCCACACAGAGCTAGCAGGCCCAAACTGGAACGCATTGAGATGCAGCTACGGACGTACACCAAAGAGATCATCCTGGTGCTGGGCAGTACAGACTTGGTGGTAACACATAATGGATCACAGAACCGGCTGCCACTCTGGATCGTTCCAGGAAATGGCCCCACACTTTTGGGGAGGAGTTGGCTAGCTGAGATGAATTGGAAATGGGGGGATGTGCACATCATTTCATCCGTGGAGCGAAGTTCATGTTCACAGGTCCTGCAAAAATTCGGGTCACTGTTTCAACCTGGTGTCGGAACGTTCAAGGGCACTAAAGTAGTGATACGTATCACTCCGGACGCCAGACCAGTGCACCACAAAGCCAGAGTGGTGCTGTATGTGATGCGTGAGAAAATTGAAAGTGAGCTGGACAGGCTGCTCAGAGAGGGCATAATTTCGCCCGTTGAATTCAGCGACTGGGCAAGTCCCATCGTTCCCGTCCTCAAAGCAGATGGCTCGGTTAGGATTTGTGGCGACTACAAAGCCACCATCAACCGAATATCGCTGCAAGACCAATACCCGCTTCCGAGAGCGGAGGACCTTTTTGCCACACTGACAGGTGACAGGCTGTTCACGAAGTTGGACCTCACTTCGGCCTACATGACTCAGGAACTGGCTGAAGAATCCAAGTTTCTGACCACCATCATGAAGCACAAGGGATTATTTGTCTACAACAGGTGTCCGTTTGGCATTCGTTCGGCAGCAGCCATCTTTCAGAGAAACATGGAAAGCTTGCTCAAATCCATTCCTGGAACGTTCGTATTTCAAGACGACATTCTCATGACGAGTCGAGACACCGAAGAACACCTCCACAACCTGGAGGAGGTGCTACACCGATTGTATTGGGTAGGCTTGCGGCTGTGTAGAATTTACCAATATTTCGCAAAGATTCCAAGTACCTTTCCCCTACAGAGGAGAAGAATCCCTTTCTGGGCTTTTAAAATGAGTTTAAAGGGGCAGATGAAGCCTGCGGGGGATAAAAGGGGATGCATTCATGGAGACCCCCCCCCCCCAGTGTTTGGACTCATAGGAAAGGGAATTCAAAATGGACCTAAATTACAGAAGCTTGAGATCCCCTAAACATCTATGGGAAGAAGCATATCAATTTTAAGATTCTACAATATTTTGGCTGCGAAAAGGAGTTATCAAATACAGGAGGTGGGGCCAATTTCGTGTATTAAGGATCCAAGACTGTCTGGGGGAACTATTCACCCCCTAAGAGATAATCGAATTACCCAATCAAGCACAATGGAAATCATGGTCAGAAAAACTGGACAATCCTAAAACAATGCAAAACCAGTGATAGCACATTTTCACACCCTAATCGAGTTACTGCTGACAAAGGAGACATTTGAAAATCAATGGACAGACAGTTTAAACAGAGCCCAAGAGATTTGATGGGAGATAACGGAGCCTTTTTTGGGATATATCTATCCTCCAGTTTTACAAGAAAAGACTAGCAGAACACAGAAACTAGCAGAAGACAGGAGAGAAGCAGAGCACAGACTGGAACACAGACACAGACACAAGCAGCCGGAGTGAAGAAATGGAGTCGTGAAGGAACCTACAAGAACTCATCAAGAACTGACCGAGCACGAGGCCCACGAAACGGAAGGTTGTCAGCAACAAAATTGACAACCACTCTACAATCTACTTCTGAACGACCCAACAGGGGGAGAAATTACCAAAAGGGACCAACTAAAACTATTCCTAACCAAAGAAAGTGGGTATTTACCCCATACATCCAAAACGCAACTTACCGCATCAACAGACGCACCCCAACCGAAGACTACGCAGTCCGAAGTCCTCTCCTCCATCCAGGGTACGGCTCGCCTAGAAGGCCAAGTGCAGCGAACCCCGAAACCGTGATTCACTGGCAACTGTCTAAAGGGATTGGTGAGCATAGCCCCTGAACCCTCAGAGCTATAACTTAGTTAGTTAGGGGAATTGGGAGGGGGTAGGCTGGGATAACTTGTGTAAATGTATCTGCATTCTCCTCTTTACCCCATTTAGAGTTTAAGCTGTATTCTTTTCCCCACAGGTTGTAATTTGACATTTTATTCAATGTGTTGTACCCCTCAGTGTGTATTGGTCTGTGTGTGTTATTAAAGGTGTGCCTTTTACTTCTTTTTAAACACAATAAAACCATACCTGCTTCCGACCTTGAAACCAATTGTCTGTCCAAGTCTGTCACAGTCCCTTCATAATTCCAGTATCTAGAAGCAAGGGTATGGGAGCTCATATAAGGTCAGAAGGGAAAGCTGACCCCCTGCAAACCACCCCTTACATAATGGCGACCCAGATGGGACACTGGTACAAGGGACGTGATAAGAGACAGACTGGTTTCAGGAAACGAAGCAAAATGGAAGAGGGGATTTCCTTGTATGTGTTCAAGAGGGTAAATGTGGCTAAGGAGTGGGTACTCGATCTATTGTATGCTGAGCGTCCAGAAGATGCTGCAGCTCAATGAACCGAGAGCAAGGACCATAAAAAGTCGATAGAGAAGACCATTTGGCTAATTTGCCTTCAGCAACAGATCCGGCTTCTAGATGAGGAGAATGAGAAATTAAAGGAAGTATTGAGACAGGCAGAAGAGAGGTCCAGCGCAAGGGCCACAGTCGGAGAAAGGCTGTGGACAGAGGTGGGACAGTTAAAGAAAAGTAGAGAGCTCACTAAAGAAAGGCACAAAACCCAATTGGACCTTTTACAGTGTCAGATTATTGAAGCCAAGAATAGCGAACTGGCATTGCGGGAAGATAATTCCCGCCTTGCCAAGCAAGTTAAAGAGTACGGGGAGAGGGTGAGAGACATTCAGGTAGCCTATAAGGTAGCCACTACCAGGGAATTTGAGGCAGGAGACCACGGTCCCTGCCAGCAGCAGATCCAAAGCTTGAATCTTGCTCTATCCCGGGCTAAAGGCATGATGTGCCTGATAAACCCGGGTTTAGCCCAGGAACACCTGGCTGGGCAAGGAGAAACCCCTCAGTCACCGCCTGCAGCTCCCAGGAATGGCCCGGGCCAGCAGGGGTGTCAGCCAGAGTGCAGGGCAGGCAAGGCTTGCGAACTACCAACACTGGCAGCCCCGAGTTTTAACTCGGCTTGGCAGCAGGGGGAAGAGGGCGAGCCAATACAAGAAGGGCCGGAACCAGGGCCAATGCACCCGGTCCGGCAGCAGAAGTTTGGCCCGCCTGATGCTAATGGGGCAGCAGGACCCCTAGAAAGCAACTTCGTAGTCCCCCACGACACCCAAAAACTGAGGGCTATGATAGGCCACCTAAGTAAGCTCACCCAACAGGGGGATCCCTCGGTACGCTTCCTGGAAGTGGAACACACAGGGGATATTAACGGGTGCGATGATTCAGAGCAGGCTAAGCTGTTGCTCTTCTCGCTAGACACCAAGCTGTGCCATTCCCTCTCTGCAGACAGCAGAAAGGGGCGAAACACGTACGCTACGGTTAAGGAGGAGGTTCTAGAGGCCATGGGTATGAACGACGGGAGTCCTTTCTCCCGAGTGGAGAAAACAGTGCAGCTCTATGGGGAGATTCCACAGGCTTTCGCCGACAGGTTGTGGCCGGTCTACGAAAGGGCCTGTAGTGGGGTTCTTGACCGGGCCCACCTGAACCCTAACGAGCTGGCTCACTGGCTCCGCAGCCTGGTGGCAAACAGCTTACCTGGAATAAAGGCAAAAGCCGAGGTCTGGTTCGATCCAAGAGATCCCAGAACCACCGAGGAGACAGTGGTCAGACAGTTGACACTGGCTTACCGGAACAGTAGAAGGACAGAGGAACCCTCCTCTAAAGGGAGGGTCCATGAGATTAAACCCAGCCAAAGCAAGAGAGAGTGGCATCAGGAAGGTGGGAATCCTCCCCACAAAGGGTGCGAGTGTTTTGGGTGTGGGAAAAGTGGGCACTGGAGGAAGCACTGTAGGAACCCATGGAAAGAGACTAAGGGAAGGGCCACTCCAGCCCCAGCCCGTAAGGCCGGGGCAGGAACACCCGACTCATATGAGACACTCGTAGCCGCCCTACAGACACTCATAAACGGATAGGGAGCAGTAGCTATCACAACTGGTGCAGTAGCCGGTACGGTAAAACCCTCTGCTCCAACCCACCCAGATGCATGACTAGAGCCAGCGCAGCCTGTGTACCTGTGTTCCCTAGAGTACGATGCCTGGAAGAAACTGTGCGTTACGATGGAGGTGGAGAAAGTGAAAGGGACCAACCTGCTAGATACTGGTGCTTCCAGCACACTTGTATATGCAGATAACCCAGCTACCTCACCTCTATCGAACGGGGTCCCGTACAGTCTAGTGGGGTTCACAGGCAATGAGCAAACTGGTTTGTTTTCCTTCCCGCTCACCATTCAGTTAGGAACACTCAAAACCAAATGGAAGTGTGACCTGATGAAATGGGAGCAGAAGGGAAAAGGGATCCTGGGAGCTGATTTTATCAATAGCCACCAGATCCTAGTGGATCTCAGGAACCACTGTCTATGGGGAGCCATAGTGACTGACAGGGAAGGTGGGTGGCGGTGATCCCAGAAAAAGGGGCCAAGGGAACATTGTGTACCGTGAAGCCAAAGGAGGGTTATGACTTGAAATTACTGGTCAGTAACACCCCAGTGGAGTACCAGGCATATGTACGGGCACACCTTGCAGCATTTGCCACCCACAAACATGACCGTGGTAGGGTAACGGGGGTGGAAGTTAGTATAAAAGGGGACCCCATGACCAGACCACAAAAGCAATATAACTTCCCCAGGGAGGCAGAGGCAGACCTGACAACGGCGCTGGGATCCCTGCTAGAGCAAGGGGTGTTAAGACCGAAAGCAACCCATGTGAACTCTCCACTGTGGCCGGTTAAGAAACCGGACAACTCATGGAGGGCCACCGTGGACTATCGAGTACTAAATAAGAATATCCCTGCCTGTGCACCCACTGTAGCAGCCATAGCGGATCTCATAGGGAGTATTCCAGCATCTGCGACCACTTTCACGGTGCTGGACATTTCAAATGGGTTCTGGTCCATTCCTTTAAAACGGGAGGACCAGTACAAGTTCGCCTTTACCTTTAAGGGCCAACAATACATGTGGAACTGTCTTCCCCAAGGCTTCCACAATAGTCCCAGCATTTTTCACCAATGCATGGCGAACTGTTTAAAGGGCTTTAGCAGACCCCAGCAGTTGGTGCAGTATGTGGATGACCTGCTCATGTTCACCGATGAGGGGGAGGAGCATGGCCCACTGCTGGCTGAGCTGCTGGAGCTGCTAAAAGAAGAAGGGTTCAAAGTAAACCCCAAGAAGGCACAGATCGGCCAGAAGGAAGTCAAATTCCTGGAGCTGACTGTGCGAGCTGAGGAAAGGGCCATAGACAAGGCTAGAAGGGAGGCAGTACAGGAGTTACCAACCCCCAACACAGTGACAGGGGTAAGATTCTTTCTAGGGCTCACCGGGTACTGCAGAGACTTCATTGAGGATTATGCAGCCACCGCAGCCCCTCTGCTCAGGCTCCTACACAAGGGTGTAGAGTGGAATTGGGATGAGGGTTGCGAGACAGCATTTAATCAGCTCAAGATGGACTTGCAGACCGCACCAACCTTGGGAGCGATAGATGTAGGAAAGGAGTTTTTCCTGGAGGTGGCAGCCAGCGGGGACAGTTTGAGCTCAGTGCTGCTTCAAGAGTAGCACGGCCAGTTGAGGCCAGTGGTTTACTCCTCCAGGATCCTCACAGATGTGGAGAAGGGGTACTCCAACTGTGAGAGACACCTCCTAGCCACACATTGGGCAGTGAAAAGATCCTTGATCTTCACGGGAGGGTCTCCTCTAACACTCCTAACCCACCACACACCTACTCAGATGCTCCTAGAGGGAGGATTAAGGACGGGACGGTGAGCAGTGCCCGCATTGCTCGCTGGACCCTGCTCCTCTCCCAGATGGACCTCAGAATAGAAGGCCTTCGCGAGCCAAGGCTCGCAGCCAACCTAATCTACCCAGGAAAAGCCCAAAGGTGCTTCATAGAAGTGATATGGGAGGTGAACATTGGCCTTCGGGCGGGGTTACACCCTACAGGCCGAGACATCTACGTGGATGGGTCCAGCACGGTATCTGCTGGCGAACGACTCACTGGGTGCGGAGTCTATGAACCAAGGGCAGGTATTGCCCTGGCAATCAAGCTCCCCAGCACCATGAGTGCCCAGCATGTTGAACTGTCCGCCGTAATGTATGTGGTGACCCACCCCGAGGAATTCCCTACCCCATACACGATTTGCTCGGACAGTATGTTCACCTGCAATTCATGTACGGAGTACCTGCCTATCTGGTCCCATCGCGGATACACGTCCGCTGACGGGAGACCCCTGGCAATCAAACCCCTGCTGGAGAAAATCATGACAGCGGTGGGGGAAGAAGGAAAGGTCTACATACATAAGGTGAAGGCCCATTCAAAAACCGAACGCCGTGCAGAGGGAAACCAACAGGCTGACAAACTGGCCAAAGAAGGTGTCCGCATGGGAAAGTTCTGGGACCCCTATGACACCGGCCGCATAGCAGCGGTCAAGAATAAGAACAGGGCAGCAGAGAGTACAGGGATAGCTTTGGCCCCGGACTTAAAAACAGTTCAGGCACAGGACCCAGTCCTGAATGCTGTCCTGAACACGCTAGCTAGAGGAGAGAGAGTAGAAGGTCCGTACGATACAGCAGCCATTACCGTTAAGGAAGGCATGCTGTTTAAAGAGGGACAATGGGTCGTGCCACAGCAGCACCAGAGGGAATTCCTAAAACTGGCCCATGAGGGTCCAGGAGCGGGACACCCCGGGCCTGAGACCACCTGGCAACGGGTGGAACAGGCAGGATGGTGGCCGGGACTCAGGGAGGACGTCCGCGAGTTCTGTGCGAACTGCCTGGTGTGTGCTGCGAGCAACCCTGACCCCCAGAAAAGGAAGGTGTCCCTAGGACACGTCAGGAGGGTAGAGGGACCATGGCAGTCAATCCAAATTGACTACATCGGGCCACTACCCACCGCCCAGGGAGGCTACAAATACTGCCTAGTCCTGGTGGACGTGTTCTCAAAATGGGTTGAAGCCTTCCACTGCTGAACAGCCACCGCACTAGGGACAGCTAAGATTCTAGTGAGGGAAGTGTTCTCCCGGTGGGGACTCCCACAGTATGTGGAGTCGGACCAGGGGAGCCAGTTCACTGGGCAGGTAATGCAGGCAACCCTTAAGGTGCTCAGCATTGCGGGGAAATGGCACGTTGCCCACAACCCACAGTCATCTGGTATTGTGGAGCGTTTAAACTGCACCATTAAAGAAAGGCTGCGGAAGGAAACGGGAGACTCACCCCAAAAGTGGGTGGAGGTCTTACCGTTGGTCCTAATGGGGATCCGAGCCAGCCAGTCAAAGAGCACCGGGTATTCCCCATACGAGCTCATGACTGGCCGGATCATGCGGACCCCCACCCATGTCCTAGCCCCGGTGCTCACAGAAGGTCAGCTCAGAGAGGTGAACCGGGACCGGTTTGTCAGGAACCTGTTTGAACACCTCAAACAGATTCACTGGCAGGCTGATAGTAACATGGGCAGACAGCATCAGGGGAACCAATTGCTGCTAGAACCCAGCAAACACCACGAATGGGAGATAGGGGACCAGGTCATGGTGAGGAACTATGCTCGGGTCGGGGTTTTTGAAGCATTATATATGGGGCCATACAGCATTGTGGACAAGACAAGCCCGATGGTCTATGCCATAAAGCTGCCCCACCATACTAAGTGGTTCCACATCAACCAGTGCAATCTGTACAACCCAGGTTCAGCCAAGTACAGAGGGCAGCTGGGAGGGGTGAACCGTCCTCAGGACAGGGACCCTCCGTTGGCCACCCCCGACGGTGGAGGGCCCACAGGGAATGTGGCAGGCTCAGAAACCGTGCCTATAGGGGCGGTGAATTGCACTGCTGGAGGGGCTATCCCACCCATCGTTTGGGATCCAGACGCACTCCCAGTAACCCAAGCCCTGAGAAGGACCCTCCGTATACCACGGCCAAAGATACCGTGGTCACCGGCATCTGAGCCTCAGCGATTCTACCCTAGGAGAAGGGCAGTCCGACAGAAAAGGCCGAAGGTCAGAAGTACAGAGGCCGCTCAGAGTAGGGACCACCAGCCAGCCGCCTCCAGCGGTGAGGGTCTCACAGGAGCAGTAGCAACGAGCTGTCCCAGAGACAAGGGTCTCCAGCTCACCGGCTGCGGGGAAACCCTAGCATCCAGGCGGCTATCAGGCCGCACAAGGCATGGGCCTGACAGGGACTAACCAGGCCACCCGGAGACGGGTGCCGGTTGTACATAGCTCTAATTTTAGTTTAAGGCAGCTGACTGCACCATTTTATATTTTAAGGTTTAGTTTAGAATTAAGGGTAATGTTGCAGTAATGTTTAAGTGATTGTTTTGAGTTTGTCTTGTGTGTCAGCCAGCCTGAGAGCAGTTCTCAAGGGCAGGATCCAGACATTATCGGATGATGGACAAACCTCAGGAGACCAATTGATGTTGTTTAATTTTAATCTAGGTTTTTTCCTTCTGTAATGTGGTTGTACGTTGCCGATATGCTGGTGAATATAATGTAACTGAAATGAAATGTAACTGTGATGAAATGCAATTGTAGTGATTGAACCCCCTCCAAGCTGGGAGGGTATAAATGTAACAAGTTTGTACCTGTAAAGGGAAAAGTGTGCATCTATGGATATGTTGCATAAGTGTAATGCATTTTGGGTATTAGTTTAGCTAATTTACGGGGAAGGTTATCTCTTGGGAGTCAGGAACTTTGCTCACCTCGAAGAATGATACCATAAGTGATATGGTATCACAGGGGGGAATGTAGAATTTACCAATATCTCGCAAAGATTCCAGGTACCTTTCCCCTACAGAGGAGAAGAATCCCTTTCTGGGCTTTTAAAATGAGTTTAAAGGGGCAGACGAAGCCTGCGGGGGATAAAAGGGGATGCATTCATGGAGACCCCCCCCTCCCCCCAGTGTTTGGACTCATAGGAAAGGGAATTCAAAATGGACCTAAATTACAGAAGCTTGAGATCCCCTAAACATCTATGGGAAGGAGCATATCAATTTTAAGATTCTACAATATTTTGGCTGCGAAAAGGAGTTATCAAATACAGGAGGTGGGGCCAATTTTGTGTATTAAGGATCCCAGACTGTCTGGGGGAACTATTCACCCCCTAAGAGATAATCGAATTACCCAATCAAGCACAATGGAAATCATGGTCAGAAAAACTGGACAATCCTAAAACAATGCAAAACCAGTGATAGCACATTCTCACACCCTAATCGAGTTACTGCTGACAAAGGAGACATTTGAAAATCAATGGACAGACAGTTTAAACAGAGCCCAAGAGATTTGATGGGAGATAACGGAGCCTTTTTTGGGATATATCTATCCTCCAGTTTTACAAGAAAAGACTAGCAGAACACAGAAACTAGCAGAAGACAGGAGAGAAGCAGAGCACAGACTGGAACACAGACACAGACACAAGCAGCCGGAATGAAGAAATGGAGTTGTGAAGGAACCTACAAGAACTCATCAAGAACTGACCGAGCACGAGGCCCACGAAACGGAAGGTTGTCGGCAACAAAATTGACAACCACTCTACAATCTACTTCTGAACGACCCAACAGGGGGATAAATTACCAAAAGGGACCAACTAAAACTATTCCTAACCAAAGAAAGTGGGTACTTACCCCATACATCCAAAACGCAACTTACCGCATCAACAGACGCACCCCAACCGAAGACTACGCAGTCCGAAGTCCTCTCCTCCATCCAGGGTATGGCTCGCCTAGAAGGCTAAGTGCAGCGAACCCCAAAACCGTGATTCACTGGCAATTATCTAAAGGGATTGGTGAGCATAGCCCCTGAACCCTCAGAGCTATAACTTAGTTAGTTAGGGGAATTGGGAGGGGGGAGGCTGGGATAACTTGTGTAAATGTATCTGCATTCTCCTCTTTACCCCATTTAGAGTTTAAGCTGTATTCTTTTCCCCACAGGCTGTAATTTGACATTTTATTCAATGTGTTGTACCCCTCAGTATGTATTGGTCTGTGTGTGTTATTAAAGGTGTGCCTTTTACTTCTTTTTAAACACAATAAAACCATACCTGCTTCCGACCTTGAAACCGATTGTCTGTCCAAGTCTGTCACAGTCCCTTCATAATTCCAGTGTCTAGAACCAAGGGTGTGGGAGCAATTCTGAACCGCTCATATAAGGTCAGAAGGGAAAGCTGACCCCCTGCAAACCACCCCTTACAGCTGAAAAAGGCCAAGTGTGTGTTTTTGGTCCCAGAGGTCGAGTTTTTGGGCAGGAGGGTTACCGCAGACGGGATCCGGCCCACTGAATCAAAAACAGAGGCGATCCGCCGGGCGCCCAGGCCCGGCAACACATCGGAGTTGCGATCGTTTCTGGGACTTTTGATCTATTTTGGGAACTTTCTGCCGAACTTAAGCACATTGTTGGAGCCGTTACACGTGCTGCTCCATAAAGATTGTGAATGGTTTTGGGGGGACTGTCAAGAACGAGCTTTCAATAAGGCGAGGAACCTGCTGTGTTCCAACAAACTGTTGACTTTGTATGACCCCTGTAAAAAACTGGTCTTAACATGCGATGTGTCATCCTACGGGGTTGGGTGTGTGTTGCAGCAGGGCAACGATGACGGCCGACTCCAACCGGTGGCTTATGCCTCCAGGTCGCTCTCCCAGGCAGAGCGTGGATACGGCATGGTCGAGAAGAAAGCACTCGCATGTGTTTACGGTGTAAAAAAGATGCACCAGTACCTTTTTGGAAGACAGTTCGAGCTAGAGATGGACCACAAGCCGTTAACATCCTTGTTGTCCGACAGCAAGGCTGTCAACACCAATGCTTCAGCTCGCGTACAGCGCTGGGCCCTCACGCTGGCTGCGTATGCCAAACCATACGGCACCGGCCAGGCACCGAAAATTGCGCTAATGCGCTCAGCAGGCTCCCACTGGCCACCACCGAGGGGACGTCGGAGCAGAGTGCCGAGATGGTCATGGCCGTTGAGGCTTTTGACACTGCGGGCTTCCCCATCACAGCCCACCAGATCAAACTCTGGACCAACAGGGACCCCCTCCTATCTATGATAAAGAAATGTGTCCTGACTAGGAATTGGGCGCCCGCACACATGGCATGCCCCGAGGAAGTCAGACCGTTTCAGAGACGGATGGATGAGCTCTCCATCCAAGCCGACTGCCTGGTATGGGGCAGCCGGGTAGTCATGCCCCAGAAAGGAAGGGAAGCGTTCATCAGGGAACTCCATAGCGAGCACCCTGGCATCGTGTTAATGAAGGCCATTGCCCGATCACATGTATGGTGGCCGGGGATTGACTCAGACCTGGAACACTGGGTTCACAGGTGCACGACATGTGCCCAGCTGGGCAATGCCCCCAGGGAGGCTTCACTCAGCCCGTGGCCCTGGCCCACCAGACTATGGTTGCGTATTCACATGGACTATGCAGGCCCGTTCATGGGGAAAATATTCCTGATCGTTGTTGATGCATACTCGAAGTGGATTGAGTGCATCATATTGAACTCGTGCATGACATCCATCACTGTGGAGAGTCTGCATACGGTTTTCGCAATCCACGGCTTGCTGGACATCCTGGTCAGCGGCAATGGCTCATGTTTCACCAGCCATGAATTCCAGGAGTTTATGTCGGGCAGTGGGTATAAGCACGTCCGGACAGCGCCGTTCTAGCCGGGTTCCAAGTCATAAAACAGGGCATGCTACGCATCCAAAGACCCTCCCTTCAGTACCGCCTATCGTGCCTCCTGCTGGCCTACAGGTCCTGCCCGCACTCGCTCACGGGAGTCCCGCCAGCAGAACTTCTCATGAAACGCACGTTCAAGACGCGGCTGTCCCTCATTCACCCAGCCCTGGCAGACATTGTTGAGGGTAAGCGCCAGTCCAAAACTGAGCTCCATGATAGAAACTCAAGGGGGAGGTGTATAGAAATAGATGACCCGGTATTTGTTCCTAACCAAGCTTTGGGACTCAAGTGGCTTGAGGGCACCGTAATTGGCAAAGAAGGAAATAGAGTCATGGTAGTCCGACTAAACAATAGGAAGATATGCCGCAAACACTTGGACCAAGTAAAGAAAAAGTTCAGCATAGACACGGAGGAACCGGAAGAAGAGCATGATGAGATAGCACCCACACCACTGCCAGCGGACGAGCAACAAAGACAGTCCTCAGCATGCACAGTCCCGGCAGCCAGCCCGGACAGGCCGGAATCACCTCAAGTGACAGAGACGCGTGCTGAGGCTCAGCCACCAGAGCCACAACTGCGGTGCTCCACGAGAGAGCGTCGACCACCTGACAGACTTAACCTCTGAAACAAAAAAACTTAAGGGGGAAGGTGATGTCATGTATTTAACCATCTTGCAATGACATAGTCATGTAACTGTAACTCATGTACACTGTACCTGTACCCTAGAAATGCACACCCTGACCACAGGGGGTGAACTTGTGGGAGACACTCCTGACCTGGGTTTCCAGGTATAAAAGGGGAGGTCCCACCCAGGGTCAGGACTCCTTGGCCCTGGCAATAAAGGTGAAGGTCACAGAGTGACCGTGTCTAATATATCTATGCCTCATGTGAGTTTGTAGTAAGGTGCAGGGACACCACAGAAGGGAAGGTCTATATACACAAAGTGAAGGCACATTCAACAACTGAACCCCATAGCAAGGGAAACCAGCGGGCTGACATGTTGGCCAAGCAAGGTGCTCGCACAAGCAAGCTCTGGGACCCGTACAACCCAGGTCCCATTGCAGCGGTTAGGGGCGGAATTGGGACGACAGGAAGGGCAGGGGTAGCATTGCTCCCAGACCTGAAAACGGTTCAGACCAAAGACCCCGTCCTCAAAACTGTCCTGAACACGCTAGCTAAAGGGGAAAAGGTAAACGGCCCGTATGGCACCGCAGCAATTGCCATTAAATAAGGCATGCTGTTCAGGGGGGAGCAATGGGTGGTACCGCAACAACATCGGAGAGAGTTCCTCCAGCTGGGCCACGAGGACTCAGGAGCAGGACACCCTGGACCTGAAATTACTTGGCAACGGGTGGAACAGGCAGGATGGTGGCCGGGACTCAGGGAAGATGTCCGTGAGTTCTGCACCAGCTGTCTGGTGTGCGCTGCCAACAACCCTGACCCCCCAGAAAAGGAAGGTGTCTATGGGACATATCAGGAGGGTAGAGGGACCCTGGTAGTCGATCCAGGTCAATTACATCGGGTCCCTACCCTTTGCCCAGGGAGGCTACAAGTACTGCCTAGTATTGGTGGATGTGTTCACTGAATGGGTGGAAGCCTTCCCATGCCGTACAACTACTGAATTGGGAACAGCTAGGATCCTGGTCAGGGAAGTGTTCTCCCGATGGGGACTACCACAGTACATGGAATCCGACCAAGGGATTCACTTCACCGGGCAGTTGATGCAGGAGACCCTTAAGGTGCTCGGCATTGAGGGGAAATGACATGTCGCCCACAACCCGCAGTCATCCGGGCCTGTGGAGTGTTTAAACCGCACAATTAAAGAAAAGATCCGAAAGGAAACGGGAGACTCACCCAAGAAGTGGGTAGAGGTCTTGCCACAGGTCCTCATGGGGATCCAGGTCAGCCAGTCAAAGAGCACAAGGTACTACCCGTACGAGCACATGACCGGCAGAGCCATGCGTACCCCCACCCATGTACTAGCCCCGGTGCTCACGGAAGGTCAGCTCAGGGAAGCGAGCTGGGGCAGCTGTGTTAGGAATCTGTTTGAACACATTAAACAGATTCACTGGCAGACCGCTAACAACATGGGAAAACAGCATCGGAGCAACCGACTGCTGCTAGAGACCCGTAAGCACCACAAGTGGGAGATAGGGGACCAGGTTATGATACGGAACTACGCTCGAGTAGGGGTTTTTGAGGCACTGTACATGGGGCCATACCACATTGTCGACATGGCAAGCTCCATGGTCTATGCCGTAAAGATGCCCCGCCTTACAAAGTGGTTCCACATAAACCAGTGTAAACTGTTTAACCCCGGGATAGCTGCTAAGCGTAAGGGGCAGCCAGGAACAGTGAACTGTTCTGGGGATAGGGATCCTCAGCCAGCAGCCTCCGACTGTGGGAAGCCCACAGGGGACGTTGCAGGCTCACAAACTGTACCTAGAGGAGTGGTGTTACTGAAGGAGCTATCCCCACAATCATTTGGGACTCGGACGCACCCCCAGTAGCCAGAGCCTTAAGAAGGACTCACCGCACACCACGGCCTAAGACACCGTGGTCACCAGCACCCCAGTTTCAGTGGGTCAGCCCCGGGAGGTTTGCCATCCGAAAAAGAATACCCAAGATCAGGGACCAGTCCATGGACAGGGGCCCCCAGCCAGCAGCCTTTGGCAGTGAGGGACTCAGGGGAGAGGTAGTGGTGGACCAGCCACCAACTGAGAGTCCCCAGCCTGCAAGCCCCGGCTGCGCAGAACCCTCAGTGAATGAAATGAACTCTGCAATTACACTTAAAGGGGCAGTGTGCTGTAGCACCGGAGGGGCCATTCCCCCGATAATGTGGGACTCAGACACACCTCCGGTTAGAAGACTCCGGGTCCTGCGGTGGAGGCTGCCTTACCGCTGGCCATTCAAGCAGCTCAGAGATTGCAAAAGGAAGGAGGAGAACAGGGATTAACCTGGCCACCCGGAGATGGGTGGCAGATGTATATAATAGTACGATATGAGTTTAAGAATGTTTAGGAGTTTTAGTTTAGGTAAGAATGCAATGATTCCAGGTCACCACGACCTCAAGAAGAACCATGCGTATAGAAGTAGTGAGACGAATATGAAAATCGGTTAATGAAGGACTTTTGTCCGGCAGCTAATGTTCAACTAGTGACCTAGGCCTGGTAGTATTTGGGGGAGGTATGAAAAGAACCCATTCGGGAGTAAGAAGAATCCACCTCTACAGCTATTAGAGGATGATACTAGTGACATGTACCTGGTAGTATGTGGGGGGGTGGGAGGGTGGGGGTAGGAAATAATTCATCGTTGTAGCTATTAAGCTAACTGAACAAGAGACAGAAAAAAAAAACAGGCATCAGTTCCGAGGATAAAGACAGCCTAGTTGTTTAAAGACTTTATTGAGTTTCCGTGAAGAAATAAGCTTAAGTTGGAACTCGATCACCTTTTGTCAAGCCGGAGAGCTTTTCTCAGCGCTGGGCTATCTGTTTTATGTGTCCCTACAGGAAAGAGATCGACATGAAAAGGATCCTGCCCCTGCCCTAATGGGGTGAGCATCGGTGACCGAGGTGACGTGGAAGAATCCCTCATTTATGGGTGTTCGGGTGGGAGAGCACCGATCGTAACTGCAGGGGGTGGAGCATCAGGTGCGGAAGAGCTCGCCGTTTATTTCCACAAAGGAAGGTGGCCAGGGTGGCTGGGATCTAACTCCACTCGATACTCCAGCCAGGCAGGGTTTACCTACTTCGCATGCTCCAGGATGCAGATCGCTACTGCGTGGGTCAGTGTTTGATTGTAAAGGACATATTCCCCTGGATAGATGGTGGTGGCTCAGGAAGCTGAGCAAGGACACGGGGGACCAGGAATCTGACTGGGAATGACTCGGTAACGATACTTACTGGATCATCACGGGAACACAGGGAGGAGTGAGTATGTGTTGGGACAAGTGGTGGGAGTCGGAACAGGGGATTTACGTATGCAGGTGGGAATCAGAGGGGATCTGTCCCGCAGGCATATCGATCGCCTTCACCAGGCAATGACAAGATGACGGGAAGGGGATGGGGTGGGGATTCCAGCCTATGCGAGTGTGCGGTCCCATACTTCCTGCTCCCAATCTATGCCACCGAACTTGTAGCACGCATTAAAAAACCCCTGGCCGCAACCCCAACAGAACGGACAGTAATAGAGAGGTGTCCTACCACTACCAAGGGACCAGGGAATGGATTAGTATTGGTACCGACCGAAAAAGTGTTATACCAGGGGTACATTATGCAGTAGCTACAGTTATTTTAAACCTTACCGAGGTGCACTTACCTGACTGGTGCCGGAAGGAAACTGAGCAGCTATAGAAACATAGAAACATAGAAACATAGAAAATAGGTGCAGGAGTAGGCCATTCGGCCCTTCTAGCCTGCACCGCCATTCAATGAGTTCATGGCTGAACATGCAACTTCAGTACCCCATTCCTGCTTTCTCACCATACCCCTTGATTCCCCTAGTAGTAAGGACTTCATCTAACTCCTTTTTGAATATATTCAGTGAACTGGCCTCAACAACTTTCTGTGGTAGAGAATTCCACAGGTTCACCACTCTCTGGGTGAAGAAATTCCTCCTCATCTCGGTCCTAAATGGCTTACCCCTTATCCTTAGACTGTGTCCCTGGTTCTGGACTTCCCCAACATTGGGAACATTCTTCCTGCATCTAACCTGTCTAACCCCATCAGAATTTTAAACATTTCTATGAGGTCCCCTCTCATTCTTCTGAACTCCAGTGAATACAAGCCCAGTTGATCCAGTCTTTCTTGATAGGTCAGTCCCGCCATCCCGGGAATCAGTCTGGTGAACCTTCGCTGCACTCCCTCAATAGCAAGAATGTCCTTCCTCAGGTTAGGAGACCAAAACTGTACACAATACTCCAGGTGTGGCCTCACCAAGGCCCTGTACAACTGTAGCAACACCTCCCTGCCCCTGTACTCAAATCCCCTCGCTATGAAGGCCAACATGCCATTTGCTTTCTTAACCGCCTGCTGTACCTGCATGCCAACCTTCAATGACTGATGTACCATGACACCCAGGTCTCATTGCACCTCCCCTTTTCCTAATCTGTCACCATTCAGATAATAGTCTGTCTCTCTGTTTTTACCACCAAAGTGGATAACCTCACATTTATCCACATTATACTTCATCTGCCATGCATTTGCCCACTCACCTAACCTATCCAAGTCACTCTGCAGCCTCATAGCATCCTCCTCGCAGCTCACACTGCCACCCAACTTAGTGTCATCCGCAAATTTGGAGATACTACATTTAATCCCCTCGTCTAAATCATTAATGTACAGTGTAAACAGCTGGGGCCCCAGCACAGAACCTTGCGGTACCCCATTAGTCACTACCTGCCATTCTGCAAAGTCCCCATTTACTCCTACTCTTTGCTTCCTGTCTGACAACCAGTTCTTAATCCATGTCAGCACACTACCCCCAATCCCATGTGCTTTAACTTTGCACATTAATCTCTTGTGTGGGACCTTGTCGAAAGCCTTCTGAAAGTCCAAATATACCACATCAACTGGTTCTCCCTTGTCCACTCTACTGGAAACATCCTCAAAAAATTCCAGAAGATTTGTCAAGCATGATTTCCCCTTTCACAAATCCATGCTGACTTGGACCTTTCATATCACCTCTTTCCAAATGCACTGCTATACCAGGCCCTACTCAGAGAAATGTTCAAGAAATTTTACGAGCTAGATTTCGGCAACGTAGACAAAGCAGATTTATACACCCTACACGCTGGGAACATTATGGGCAGGGGGAGACAAAGAAGGGGAACCTGGAATGGCATTTTTACTGCATATAATACAGGATCCTCTGTGATAAATAGTATGGACTGATATGGAACTGCAAATGCAAAAAAATGGTCTCAAGAACCAACTAAGAAAGATCCTAAAAGAGGAAAACACAGTGGTGGGCTCAGAGCTACACGAGGACCAGGCTATGACAGTCCATTTAAAATAGATTATTGTTGAGCTGGAAAGACACGCACAAACAGTGAATGCACTCATGAGAGGATAGGAATGCCTCGAACCAGGCTGCAAGGAATGAGGTGTGTGTGCTGTACGGGGCATGGTTGTTGGGCGAGGGCCGCAACAACCTGGAGGATTTAAAACAAGGATTAGTCCCCTCCTGGATCAGCAACAAGCACCTCGCAGCTCTCCCAGTATAGTAATTCACTAAGCCTGTGTCAGCTCCGCCTAGCTTCTGAAGCCGACCCTATCTCAGTGGATTGCGGGCGTTCTAATCACACCATCATGGGGATAGTACTAAGGGTGCCGGTCATGGGTGGGACAGCCCGACCTGCACCGGTATATAGGGTGGTGAACATTGGAGTCATTCAAGGGGGTGTACACGTTCGTTTCACAGCAGTCCCACCTTATGTCATAAAGTGGGAGCACGCTATGACAGGTACCGACCTCTCCGGGTGCCGGAGCAGGGGTGCACACATAATACTGTGCCCGCAGCACTTGAACACCTATTCCAGACCACACTGAGGGTTTAAAGCTGCTGGCGCACAACCGATCAATTGTACCATGGAGGTAATGACACAAGACCATGTCCCTCCACAGGGAGCATATATAGGGGGTGGGACATATTGTGTCACCACCAGTGCACCCCACTACCAACATGGACAACACTTTTGGTGTCCGGTGAGTGACAGCAGTTTCTGTTTTAAAACCGAGGCAGAAGTTCAAGTGGCCCAGGAACGGATTGTCCCCATTCCCGAACCCTCCACTGTTCACCTCATTGTAAGTGACAACATCGCAAACCTGCAAGATTATGTTGCACATTTTGTCTATGAAATCCCCCCTCTACCCGAACATCTTACCGCTCTACTGGAAGCTGTAGTAATCTCACAGAAACATTTCTACACTCGAGAACAAAAAACAATTGAGATAGGGAGGAAAATTCTGGAGATCACAATTCCACCGTGGTGGGACATTTTCAGAAACATAGAAGTCCCAGCCGGGGCCAGAATAGCTTCCCATATTTTAATTGTCTGTCAACTCGCAATTGGTGTATTACTTGCCGAGTCAGAGGCAGAGGCCGTCAAGTCAGGAACCAAAGGATGTTGTACGCTCCCTGGCCAAACTTGGGGATCACATCGGAAGGGGCAGAACCATATTATAATGTCTGATTTTGTTTTTTTTGTGATTTTACCTGCTGTAAAAACGCAGAGGTCAAGTGTTGTAAGAGTTTTACTTATGTGTTTTTGACTGTGTACCTTTATTTTCTGGAAAACCGGAGAAATGGAGGGGCGTTGGACCCCCTCTATACTGTCATGTAATCAAAATGACTGTATTTACCTGTAAACTGCATTACATTTCAAAAGAGGAATGTAAGTTTAAGCTTTAGTTAGGTAAATGCAGGGGAAGGTTGGCTCCTGGGAATCAGGAATTTTCCTCACTTTGCATGACACTCTAGCATGTAGAGTATCACAGCGGGGAATGTAAAACTCGAGTTTTCTCAAAATTCAAAGATTTCCCCCTCCGTGTGAGGAAACCCGAAGGAAGGATCATTTTGGATTCGCTTAAAATGAACTTTGTGATTGTTAAAAGATGCATGGGTCTGCAGGGGAAAAGGACTGCAAAAACCAGGAGAACATTAAGCTCTAAAAAGGCCAGTTTTGGGTATTGGAGCTGTCTGGGATATTCGAGCTAAAACAAATTATCTGGGGACTTGTGTAAACTCCAAAACTCTGCTCCCCAGGCGACATTAACATATCAACAATTGAACCAGAGATAGCCAGCCATAGCTCTAAGCATGAAACCCATCTAGCACATGCATAATGTTAATCGCCTATCCAGCCTGCATGGAAAAACCCAGGCCTAGGCAGACAGCGTAAACACCAAAAATAATTTGTACAATCGCAACTTGAATTCAACCGATCAACATATCCGAAACAAGTTACCGTTAACGAGCCCGCCAAAATCCAACAAAGAATTACTAAGCCCGCCAAAACTAAGACAAAGAATTGGGTTTGATTTGGCCGCGCAGATTAAGAAAGACTCTCAAGGTACAACTGAGGCCCAGCTTTACAGCCAAAAAAGTCACTTTGCTTCTACACCAGCTTCGTATGCTTCAGACCTGGCAGACTTCAAGATCAGCACACCAGCTTTCGTTAACCTGGTCCTTCAGAACATTGACCAAGACAGCATCGTAAACGACCAGGATACCAAACACACCACCGCAGCAAGAGGCTCATGAAACAACCACCAAGATATTACCAGCAACCAAATTGGTAATATTGAGCCACCGCGACCAACGATTTCCAAACCGAAGTCAACTCAACGAAAACCCGAAGATTCGCAAGCTGTTTCCACTCTACAAGCTATCCCTGAGCTACCAACGGGTAAAACATTACCTAAAAGAACTTTAAAACCTACTCCTACGAGAAGAAAGTAGGTACTCACCCCATAAATCCAATACGCACCCTACCGCATCAGCGGACACCACCCAACTGAAGACTACGCAGTAAGCAGTCTTCCACGACGTTCGGGGTGCAACAAGCAGAACCTACAGAGTCCAGCAAACGCCAAAATCGTGAACCACTGCTGACTGTGAATAAGAGGATTGGTGAGCATTATCCCTGTTGCCCTAGCATTTAACCCAGTCAGATTTAGGCCTTGGGAGGCGGGAGCTGTATTATCTTCTGTAACCCCTTTTGTATGTGTAAAAAAGTGTTCCTTCTTCTAGAGATTGTAAGTTTTGACATTGTATTTTCTTTCCTAAATAAAATCAAGGTTTTTTGCACCAAAACCAGTTGTCTGCTGCACTTTGTATCATCCCCAATAAATTCAAAGTCTAGAACCCAGGGAGTGGGAGCGATTCGAACCGCTCAGAAGGTCAGAAGGGAACCTGACTCACACACCACCACCTACACACTCCTAAAGTGAGTTATTTGGTGGCTGAACACAGACTCTGTCGCATGTGGGACAGATAGTCGCTGAGCGAAGGGGTGGGTGGGAATGGTTTGCCGAACGCTCTTTCCGCTGCCTGCGCTTGATTTATGCATGCTCTCGGCGATGAGACTCGAGGTGCTCAGCGCCCTCCTGGATGTATTTCCTCCACTTAGGGCGGTCTTTGGGCAGGGACCGCCCAGGTGTCAGTGACAATGTCACCCTTTATCAAGGAGGCTTTAAGGGTGTCCTTGTAACGTTTCTGCTGCCCACCTTTGGCTCGTTTGCCGTGAAGGAGTTCCGAGTGGAGCACTTGCTTTGGGAATCTCGTGCCTGGCATGCGAACAATGTGGCCTGCCCAGCGGAACTGATCAAGTGTGGTCAGTGTTTCAATACTGGGGATGTTGGCCTGGATGAGGACGCTAATAGTGGTGCACCTGTCCTCCCAGGGGATTTGTAGAATCTTGCGGAGACATTGTTGGTGATATTTCTCAAGCGACTTGAGGTGTCTACTGTACATGGTCCATGTCTCTGAGCCATACAGGAGGGCAGGTATTACTACAGCCCTGTAGACCATGAGCTTGGTGGCAGTTTTGAGGGCCTGCTCTTTAAACATTCTTTTCCTCCGGCGTACTGGAGGCGATGTTGGATCTCGTCATCAATGGCTACTCTTGTTGATAGGAGGCTCCCAAAATTTGGGAAGTGGTCCATGTTGTCCAGGGCCACGCCATGGATCTTAATGATGGGGGCAGTGCTGTGCGGCGAGAACATGCTTTTGGAGGACCTTTGTCTTACGGATGTTTAGCATAAGGCCCATGTTTTCGTACTCCTCAGTAAATACGTCGACTATATCCTGAAGTTCAGCCTCTGTATGTGCGCAGACACAGGCATCGTCCACGTACTATAGCTCGATGACAGAGGTTGGGGTAGTCTTGGACCTGGCCTGGAGATGGCGAAGGTTGAACAGGTTCCCACTGGTACACCGTGACCACAGGCTTTGAGTACAACATTCCCGGTAAAAGTGAAAGACCTCACATGTGATTATAGTCACTCATGACTCTTACAAATCAAATTATTTAAATGCATAAATAAATGTAATACTTATTCTTGTGGATCTGACAAGGTCGTTCCATGGCTTTTGGCATTGGTTGCCCTCACGCACCTCGTTGGTCGCCGACGAGACCACCTCGGTTATCTTGGCCCATATCTTCTGATAGGCCTTTGGGGTGGGCTTCCCACGCCCTCCCTGGGTCAAATCACCCAGCGTAACTCGACCTCCTGCATGATGGAGGCATTTGCCTCGTCCGAGAACCTTTTTGCTTTCTTTCGTCCTCCCAATTGTTCTTCTCCCAGCTCACTGCCCTCGCCAGCGTCAGTCTCCACAGCGTGCTGTGTCGCCTCCTCCACTCCCTCCATGATAGGCACCAAATTCGTGAAAATATCTGGATGGTAACAGCTAACTTTTTTCACATAATTTGCTATATAGCTCGAAACTCTCCCTCCTACCTCCCAAAACAGCCAAACAAGCACTCACACCACACACACACACGTCTTCACTCCCTCTCTGCTCCCTCTCTCTCTGTCTCCTCTGAATCACGGGAAACGAGCGTTGCCTTGCCATTGCTAAGGATGGTGACACTTTACAGCAGAAGGTCAGAGAGATTTAACGCTAATGTCCATTTATGATCGCTCTCGGTAACGTCCAATTTTTAAGATGGAGATTAGGGGATTTGAAAATGAGCGACAAGCCGGCAATCTGAAAACCCATATTTACTGCCCATGCCGGAAATAATGCCTATTTTTGGGCGATCTGCACGAAAGTGGAAAATCTCGCTCATTGGCTCAGAATTTTGGGGGAAATTAATTGCGAGTTCATGGTGCATGCTGTTATTAGTGCATAAATAACACAGCAATTTGTGGTAAGCAACAGAAATGCTGTGAGTTGCGAATCACCACAAATTGCTGAATGATTTGTGCTGCTTTGCCATTAGCCTTGCATAAACTGCAGCTCGCTGTCAACCTCCCTACAAGTTACAAGATATTGCTGAGTTTGTGCCATAAATACAAATTCAACTTGCTGTTATTTCATGGTGTAAGGATCCTGTCACTGGGGTGATTTATGGTCCTGCAATGGCATTCAACCTCGGAGGCCTAGAAAGGGAAGAATTGAAAGTATGGAGTCTCACTGCTGCAGGTAGTAAATTGTTGTTAGAGGTTTACTAAATTTTAATTTTATGATTTTTTTCTTACTTTACCTTTCTGTTTCTCTTTCCTCTCTCTTAAGCCAATGTTTCTTTCTCTCTCATTGGCTGGGATCTTTACCTTAGAGTCGGGTTGCGAGCGTGAGGGCCGTGTAGCAGGTCGGGAGCCCAAAGACGTAAACAGTGCGTTCTGCAGTGTAACTTTTACTTAATGATCCAAATTAAACCAGTCAGGCGGGTTTCCCAGCCCAACTAATTGGAGCGGATCTGATGATGTCATCGATGACTTGTTTCTAGCCCCGATATTTAAAGCAGCCTTGCACACATTCCATTTAAAGATTGATGTTGGGATGAATAGGGTGGTATCCAGAGGTCTGAGTAGCATCATAAAACTAATAAAAGTGTGGGTCATGGAGAAACAAAGTCAGAGGGCCGCACCAAGATTCAACGATATTCTGGTTCAGAAAGAGCACGCAGGGAGGTCCTCTTACCAAAAGACCACCCAAAGACACAAAAAGGCCATGGTTGAAGATCGCAGAGGAGGTCAGCAGCAGCGATGCGGCCAGGAGGATGGAGATCCAGTACAGGAAAAGATTCAATGATCTCATGAGGTCAGGGAAGGTGTGTGCAATGCCACACTGATCTACATCTTCATGTGCCTGTCACCACAATTCCAAGACTCTGCCTTACCAAGCCTACTCCTGCACATCACTCCTCACACCATCCTAACTTGCAGGTCCATCCCTCTCTGCCTATGTACATATTCACATCCTCATCTGACTAACCACCACTGACACTCACTCTCAGTCTAATGCAATCATAGCAAGTAACACCACAGAAGGTGGCTATTTGGCAATGTCATGCCACTCCCTCATAGTTACCCTCTACAGATGTAGCCCATCATTCCTTACACTCATTCCATCACTCGCACTCAAAGTTCTCTTCTTTCCCTCCTTGTAGGAGAAGGGAGCCCACAAAAACAGTGAGAGTGAGAGAATCGGGGGTGGCCCTCCAATATTTATGAATTTGACTCCAGCAGAGGAGGAGGCGCTAGAATTCTCTGGAGTTGCAGAGCTGCTGGCAGAGGGAGATGGAGAGAGGGGGACCTCCCAGAAACCTGGTGACAGAATTAAATCTCATACAGCCACATGGCATACAACAGTCAATCATGGTGACTGATGTCAGCAGGCTGTGAAATGTCATCATGTGCACAAGGGTAACGTCACCCATTCTTAGCATAAGGCTTGTAATTTATCTCTTTACTCTCCCAAAGGCCCATCCAGAGCCCCTCTCCCACCAACCGCTCCCGCACCCCCCCACTGTCCAGCCAAAGGAGGAAGACGACTTCTCAGAGAAAGCTCCAGTCTCTGAGGGTGCACTGCTAGCAGACCCAAGCGCACTCAGCACCTGCACAGATACACACACCTCAGTGGGTCCTGTGCGAGATAGAAAAGTGTCATCACCTGGTGTCTCACACATCACAAGTGAGCTAGAGCAGCTGGTGGACACAGGGACAGCAGTGGCGTGTCCTCGCCAGACGGCGCAGGATACACCAAGCTCTGCTGAGCTGCAGGCAGATGCTGAAGCTCGGGGGTCATCGAGAAAGAGGGTGATTTTGGAGGAGCGAGGCTCTGGCAGCTTTTTCAGCCACGATGTGTGCGACTGTACAGAGAATGGAGGAGTCCATCTCCAACATGTAGCAGGCGATGGCGATAATGAGCTGTTCCATGGAAAGGATGGCCACCTGCATAGAGCAGTCCAATGAAAACATGCTTGCTGTGAAAAACAGATTGCAGACACTCTTTGGTCTCATCTCAAGGAGGGATATTAATGTAGACTTGGGCGTTTATCGATATGCAGCTGGGTGCTCTCTAGCTCCTTGCTAGCAGGGAAGTATGAGTGCCTCATGAGAGGGATGATGGTAAGAGGGTATTGTGTTCCTAACACAGATGAGGCTGCACACAGGGAGGAGGTTAAAGTAACAGTGACCTCAGTCTTTATTAAGACGCTCCAGAGTGAGGAACAGGCCTCAGGGGCCGGCTTATATACAGTGCTCCCAAAGGATGCTGGGATCCCTTGAGACTTCAGGGGATGCGCTCCCTGGTGGCGGAACATGGGAGTGCATGCTTTACAGATACACAACATCACTCCCCTGCCAAAGTCAACGTGAAAACTATTTACAAGGTGAGGCGGTCGGGAGCCTTTCTTTTCCTGGTGGACCGCCTTGGTAGAAATATCTGTTCTGGTGTGTTGGCTGTACCCTCGCTGGGCTGGCGTGTTGTTGGCCTTGCAGGGCTGCTGGGTGAGCCTGGCCTTGCTGGGCTGTTGGGCGTGATGGGTTCGATTTCCTGGTCCGGCGTGGTGTCGTTGATCCTTTGGGTGTGTGTTGTGGGCTCGAAAAAGGTGGTTTCTGCTGTGGGTTGTTCAGGGCAGTCTGTGAACCGCAGCCTCGTTTGGTCCAGGTGCTTTCTACAAATTTGTCCATTGTCTAGTTTGACTACAAGCACCCTATTCCCTTCTTTAGCTATCACCGTGCCCGCGATCCACTTGGAACCATGTCCATAGTTTAGCACATACACAGGGTCATTCAGATCAATTTCCCGTGACACAGTGGCGCGAGCATCATTTACATTTTGTTGCTGCCGCCTGCTCTCTACCTGATCATGCAGGTTGGGGTGAATCAGCGAGAGTGTGGTTTTAAGTATCCTTTTCATGAGTAGCTCAGCCGGGGGCACTCCTGTGAGCGAGTGGGGTCTCGTGCGGTAGCTGAGCAGTACTTGGAACAGGCGGGTTTGGAGTGAGCCTTCTGTGACTCGTTTAAGGCTCTGTTTGAAGGTTTGTACTGCCCGCTTTGCCTGCCCATTGGAGACTGGTTTAAACGGGGCCGAGGTGACATGTTTGATCCCATTGCGGGTCATGAATTCTTTAAATTCGACACTGGTGAAACATGGCCCGTTGTCACTGACCAGTATGCCAGGCAGGCCGTAGGTGGCAAACATGGCCCTCAGGCTTTCAATGGAGGCGATGGCAATGCTTCCCGACATTATTTCACATTCAATCCATTTTGAAAAAGCATCCACCCCCGCCAGGAACATTTTACCGAGAAACGGGCCCGCATAGTCGACATGGATCCTCGACCATGGTCTGGAGGGCCAGGACCACAAACTTAGTGGTGCCTCTCTGGGCGCGTTGCTGAACTGAGCACATACGCTGCATTGCCATACACAGGACTCGACCTCAGAGTCGATACCGAGCCACCACACGTGGGATCTGGCTATCGTTTTCATCATTACTCTACCCGGGTGTGTGCTGTGGAGATCCGAGATGAGCGTCTCCCTGCCCTTTTTTGGTAGCAGTATGCGGTTATGCCACAACAGGCAGTCTACCTGAATGAACAGCTCGTCCTTTCGCCGCTGGAACAGCTTGATTGACTCTTGCGTTTCAATGGGGATGCTGGCCCAGCTCCCATGCAGTACACAGTTTTTTACTAGGGACAGCAGAGGATCTTGGCTGGTCCAAGTCATAATCTGGTGGGCCGTGACAGGTGATTTATCATTTTTAAACGCTTCCATGACCATCAACAAGTCTGCGGACAGCGCCACCATCAAGAGGTTTGCAGCTACGCCATTTCCACCCTCGTGGTGGGCAATGGTAGCCGACTGAGATCATCCGTACAGTTCTCGGTACCTGGCCTGTGGCGGATGGTATAGTTATACGTTGATAGCGCGAGTACCCACCTTCGTATGCGGGCTGAGGCATGAGTATTTATCCCACTGTTTTCAGCGAACAGGGATGTGAGGGGCTTGTGATCGGTTTCCAGCTCAGATTTGAGGCCAAACGGGTACTGATGCATTTCCTCTACCCCGAACACACGCGCTAATGCCTCTTTCTCAATTATGCTGTAGGCTCTCTCGGCCTTAGACAAGCTCCTGGAAGCACAGGCGACAGGTTGCAACTTCCCCGCAACGTTAGCTTGTTGTAATACACACCCGACTCCGTACGACAACACGTCATATGCTAGCACAAATCTTTTACACAGGTTATACAATACAAGCAGCTTGTTGGAGCATAAAATGTTTCTGGCTTTCTCAAAAGCAATGACTTGTTTTTTTCCCCATACCCAGTTCTTACCTTTGCGCAATAACACATGTAGGGACTCTAAAAGGATGCTTAACTCCAGTAGGAAGTTACCAAAATAGTTGAGGAATCCCAGGAACGACCGCAGCTCCGTGACATTTTGTAGCCTGGGCACGTTCCTGATAACCTCTGTCTTGGCGTGTGTGGGCCGAATGCCGTCCACCGTGATCTTTCTCCCCAAAAACTCCACTTCTGTTGCCATGAAGACGCTTTTCGACCTCTTCAGCCGCAGCTCTACGCGATCCAGTCGCTGGAGGACCTCCTCCAGGTTTTGTAGGTGCTCGGCGATGCCCCGACCCATGTCCAATATATCGTCCTGAAAGACCACCGTGTGTGGTACCGACTTGAGTAGGTTCTCCATGCTTCTCTGGAAGATCGCTGCAGCCGACCGAATTCCAAACGAGCATCTGTTGTAGATGAACAGTCCCTTGTGCGTGTTGATGCAGGTGAGGCCCTTCGAAGACTCCTCCAACTCTTACGTCATGTAGGCCGAAGTCAGGTCGAGCTTGGCGAATGTCTTGCCTCCTACCAGCGTCGCAAATAGGTCGTCTGCCTGAGGTAGCGGGTATTGGTCCTGTAGCGAGAAATGATTAATAGTTACTTTATAAACGGCGCAAATCCTGACCATGCCATCACTTTTGAGTACTGGAACAATCGGGCTGGCCCACTCGCTGAATTCCACTGGGGAGATGATGCCCTCGCATTGCAGCCTGTCCAGCTCGATTTCCACACTCTCCCTCATCATGTGAGGTACCGCTCGCGCCTTGTGGCGAATGGGTCGTGCCTCTGGGACCAAGTGGATCCGCACCTTCTGCTGGAAAAGTTTCCAATGCCTAGCTCAAAAAGGGAAGGAAATTTGTTAAGAACCTGAGTACATGAGGCCTCAGCGACATGTGATAGCGCTCGGATGTCATCCTAGTTCCAGCGGATTTTGCCCAGCCAGCTCCTTCCAAACAGTGTGGGGCCATCGCCTGGGACAATCCAGAATGGCAGTTCGTGCACCGTGCCCTCGTAAGTGACCTTGACCATGGCGCTGCCCAGGAGAGTGATAAGCTCTTTGGTGTACATTCTCAGTTTCGTGTAGATGGGGCTCAGGGCTGGTTTGAATGCCTTGTTGCACCACAGTCTCTCAAACATCTTTTTACTCATTATGGATTGGCAAGCGCCAGTGTCCAGTTCCATGGCTACAGGTAAGCCATTCAATTTTACGTTTAGCATTATAGGTGGACATTTCATCGAAAATGTGTGCACCCCATGTACTTCAGCATCTGCCTCCTCTAGCTGAGCCTCGAAATTGCTTTGATCCACCATGGACCGATCTTTCTCTGCCACGTGATGGTTAGCAGGTTTTGCAGAGCTTGCAGCTCGTTTGCAAGCTCGTTGGAGGTGCCCCATTGTTCCACAGCTCTTGCAAACATACCCTTTGAAGCGGCATGAATAGGCTGAATGGAAGCCTCCCCAACACCAACAAGGTGTGAATTGCCTTGCATTCATCCTTTGTTGGGGACTCTGAGTCATCTGGGTCACCTGAGGCCTGCTGACAGTTGCAGACTCGTGAGTTCTGCCCTGTACATTTCTACTCGCAAACACAGTTCCAGTTAATTTATAAACATTGCAAACACTTGTGTGCTGAGAGATTTGTTTGGTGTTATCACTGGTGGACATAAACGCCTGTGCTGTCGCAATGGCCTTACTGAGGGTCGGTGTCTCTACAGTCAAAAGTTTTTGTAGGATGGTCTCGTGGCCAGTGTCCAATACAAAAAAGTCTCTGAGCATTTGCCCCAGGTAGCCATCAAACTCACATTGTCCTGCAAGTCGCCTTAGCTCGGCAACATAGCTCGCCACTTGCTAACCTCGAGCAATGAGGGTTTGGGACAGGAATTGCTTGGTCATTGTAGGACTACTTTGTGGTGTTGTTGGCGGTGGGTGCGGGGGGGCAGGGGGCGGTGGGGAAGTTCGAGCGGGGAGCAGCGTGGAGGAGGAGTGGCCGATAAAAGGCCCGAGATCGTCGGATGCAGCGAGACTTCGAGCGGGGAGCAACGTCGAGGTGGAACGGCCTATAAAAGGCCCGAGATCGTCGGATGCAGCGTGATTTTGAGTGGGGAGCAGCATCAAGGAGGAGCGGCCTATAAAAGGCCAGCCAGTGCAGCTGCAGCAGGGGCAGAAGGTAAACAAAGAAGTAGAAAGAAATTGAAAGGTCACGTCACAGCCAAGGGGGTAAATGATTGGTTGGTGGTTGGTGAGTAGTTTTTCTTTTGTTTTTCCTTTTCAGTAGGTAACCTTTATCATTGTTGTTGTCAAATTAAGTCAATCTAAGGATTACATCATGGCAGGAGAGCTCAAACACATGTTATGCTCCTCCTGTGTTATGTGGAAACTCAGGGACGCTTGCAGCGTCCCTGACGACTACATGTGCTGGAAGTGTATCCTGCTGCAGCTCCTGACAGACCACGTTGTGGCACTGGAGCTGCGGGTAGATTTACTCTGGAGCATCCACAATGCTGAGTGTGAATAGCATGTTTAGTGAGTTGGTCAGACCGCAGGTAAAGGTTACACAGACAGATAGGGAATGGATGACTAACAGGAAGAGCAGTCGAAGGAAGGTAGTGCAGATGTCCCCTGCGGTCATCCCCCTCCAAAACAGATACACTGCGTTAGGTATTGTTGGGGTGATGACTCATCAGGGCAGGGCAACGGCAGCCAAGTCCATGGCACCGTGGGTGGCTCTGCTGCACAGGAGGGCAGGAAAAGAGTGGGAGAGCTATAGTGGTAGCGGATTCTATTGTAAGGGGATTAGATAGACATTTCTGCGGCCGCAATCGAGACTCCAGGATGATATGTTGCCTCCCTGGTGCAAGAATCAAGGCTGTCTCAGACTGGTTGCAGGACATTTTGGAGCGGGAGGGTGAACAGCCAGTTGTCGTGGTGCATATAGGTACCAGCGATATAGGTAAAAAACGGGATGAGGTCCTACAAGATGAATTTAGGGAGCTAGGAGCTAAATTAAAAAGTAGGACCTCAAAGGTAGTAACCTTAGGATTGCTACAAGTGCCATGTGCTAGTCAGAGTAGGAATCGCAGGATAGCTCAGATCAATACATGGCTTGAGGAGTGTTGCAGAAGGGAGCGATTCAAATTCATGGGACATTGGAACCGGTTCTGGGGGAGGTGAGACCAGTACAAACCGGACGGTCTGCACCTGGGCAGGACCGGAACCAATGTGCTAGGGAGAGTGTTTGCTAGTGCTGTTGGGGAGGGGTTAAACTAATATGGCAGGGGGATGGGAATCTATGCAGGGAGACAGAAGGAAGTAAAATAGGGGCAGAAGCAAAAGATAGAAAGAAGAAAAGTAAAACCGGAGGGCAGAGAAACCCAAGGCAAAAATCAAAAAGGGCCACGTTACAGCAAAATTCCAAAAGGGCAAAGTGTATTAAAAAGACAAGCCTGAAGGCTCTGTGCCTCAATGCGAGGAGTATTCATAATAAGGTGGACGAATTAACTGCACAGGCAGCAATAAATGATTATTATATAATTAGCATCACGGAGACATGGCTCCAGGGTGACCAAGGCTGGGAACTCAACATCCAGGGGTATTCAACATTCAGGAAGGATAGACAGAAAGGAAAAGGAGGGTAGTTAGCATTGCTGGTTAAAGAGGAAATTAACGCAATAGTAAGGAAGGACATTAGCTTGGATGATATGGAATCGGTATGGGTGCAGCTACGGAATACCAAGGGGCAGAAAATGCCAGTGGGAGTTGTGTACAAATCACCAAACAGTAGTAGTGAGGCTGGGGAAAGCATCAAACAAGAAATTAGGAATGCATGCAATAAAGGTACAGCAGTTATCATGAGCAACTTTAATCTACATGTAGATTGGGCTAACCAAACTGGTAGCAATACGTTGGAGGAAGATTTCCTGGAGTGTATTAAGGATGGTTTTCTGGACCAATATGTCGAGGAACCAACTAGAGGGCTGACCATCCTAGACTGGGTGATGCGTAATGAAAAAGGACTAATTAGCAATCTTGTTGTGCGAGGCCCCTTGGGGAAGAGTGATCATAATATGGTAGAATTCTTTATTAAGCTGGAGAGTGACAGTTAATTCAGAGACTAGGGTCCTGAACTTAAGGAAAGGTAACTTCGATGGTATGAGGCATGAATTGGTTAGAATAGACTGGCAAATGATACTTAAAGGGTTGACGGTAGATAGGCAATGGCAAATATTTAAAGATCACATTGATGAACTTCAACAATTGTACATTCTTGGCTGGAGTAAAAATAAATTGGGGAAGGTGGCTCAACTGTGGCTCACAAGGGAAATTAAGGATAGTGTTAAATCCAAGGAAGAGGCATATAAATTGGCCAGAAAAAGCAGCAAACCTGAGAACTGGGAGAAATTTAGAATTCAGCAGAGGAGGACAAAGGGTTTAATTAGGAGGGGGGAAATAGAGTATGAGAGAATGCTTGCTGGGAACATAAAAACTGACTGCAAAAGCTTCTATAGATATGTAAAGAAAAAAAGATTAATGAAGACAAACGTAGGTCCCTTGGAGTTAGATTCAGGTGAATTTGTAATGGGGAACAAAGAAATGGCATACCAGTTGAACAAATACTTTGGTTCTGTCTTCACGAAGGAAGTACTAGGGGACCGAATGTCTAGTGAGACGGAGGAACTGAAGGATATCCTTATTAGGCGGGAAATTGTGTTCGGGAAATTGATGGGATTGAAGGTTGATAAATCCCCGGGGCCTGATAATCTGCATCCCAGAGTAATTAAGGAAGTGGCCCTAGAAAAGTGGTGATCATTTTCCAACAGTCTATCGATTCTGGATCAGTTCCTATGGACTAGAGGGCAGCTAATATAACACCACTTCTTAACAAAGGAGGGAGAGAGAAAACGCTTAATTTTAGATCAGTTAGCCTGACATCAGTAGTGGGGAAAATGTTGGAATCAATTATTAAAGATGAAATAGCAGCGCATTTGGAAAGCAGTGACAGGATCGGTCCAAGTCAGCATGGATTTATGAAAGGGAAATCATGCTTGACAAATCTTCTGGAATTTTTTGAGAATGTAACTAGTAGAGTGGACAAGGGAGAACCAGTGAATGTGGTGTATTTGGACTTTCAGAAGGCTTTTTGACAAGGTCCCACACAAGAGATTGGAGAAAGCACATGGTGTGGGGGTAAGGTACTGACGTAGATAGAGAACTGGTTGGCAGACAGGAAGCAGAGAGTCGGGATAAATGGGTCCTTTTCAGAATGGCAGGGCTCAGTGCTGGGACCCCAGCTCTTTACAATATACACCAATGATTTAGATGAAGGAATTGAGTGTAATATCTCCAAGTTTGCAGATGACACTAAACTGGATGGCGGTATGAGCTGTGAGGAGGACGCTAAGAGGCTGCAGGTGACTTGGACAGGTTAGGTGAGTAGGCAAATGCATGGCAGATGCAGTATAATGTGGATAAATGTGAGGTTATCCACTTTGGGGGCAAAAACACGAAGGCAAAATATTATCTGAATGGCGGCAGATTAGGAAAAGGGGAGGTGCAACGAGACCTGGGTATCATGGTTCATCAGTCATTGAAAGTTGGCACACAGGTACAGCAGGCGGTGATCAAAGCAAATGGAATGTTGGCCTTCATAGCTAGGGGATTTGAGTATAGGAGCAGGGAGGTCTTACTGCAGCTGTACAGTGTCTTGGTGAGGCCTCACCTAGAATATTGTGTTTAGTTTTGGTCTCCTGATCTGAGGAAGGACGTTCTTGCTATTGAGGGAGTGCAGCAAAGGTTCACCAGACTGATTCCCAGGATGGCTGGACTGACATATGAGGAGAGACTGGATCGACTGGGCCTGTATTCACTGGTGTTTAGAACAATGAGAGGGGATCTCATAGAAACATATAAGATTCTGACGGGACTGGACAGGTTAGATGCAGGAAGAATGTGTCCCGATGTTCAGGAAGCCCAGAACCAGGGGAAACAGTCTAAGGATAAGGGGTAGGCCATTGAGGACTGAGATGAGGAGAAACTTCTTCACTCAGAGAGTTGTTAACCTGTGGAATTCCCGACCGCAGAGAGTTGTTGATGCCAGTTCATTAGATATACTCAAGAGCGGTTAGATACGGCCCTTACGGCTAAAGGGATCAAGGGATATAGAGAGAAAGCAGGAAAGGGGTACTGAGGGAATGATCAGCCATGATCTTATTGAATGGTGGTGCAGGCTCGAAGGGCCGAATGGCCTACTCCTGCACGTATTTTCTATATTTCTATGTTTCCATGTTTCTAGTATAGTATCTGGGAGCCATATGGGTGCACTGGTGCAAGTTAAGTAAATCTGGATATTATGAGTCATTCCCGGGCCTTCCAAGCAGCAATGTGCATCAGTGCTGGTCCCATCTCCTGCTCAGGTTTCTCCTCCTCCTTCTCATGTACCACCAGTTCCTCCTCCTCCTCCTCCCCATGTTCCTGATGTCCACTTCCTCCTCCTCCTGTCACTCCAATCCTTGCTGCTGTGCTATGTTGTGCAGGGTGCAGCATATGATGATGATTCTGGAGACCCTGGCTGCTGTGTACTGAAGGGTTCCTCCAGACCTGTCAAGACACCTGAAGCACGTCTTCATCATACTGATTGCTTGCTCTATGACACATCTGGTGGACATGTGGTTCTCAGTATAATGTTCCTTGGCCTCATTGTTTGTTGATAGCCCTTGGCTCTACGCAGCCAGCTGGTAAATCTGTTTGAAGGTGCGAAGAGCTGAGGGACGGTGGACTGGCGCAGCACAAAAGAGCCATGACAGCTGCCAGGGAATCTGGTGCACAAGCATGATGATCTTTTTATGGTTGCAGACGAGATGCACATTGAGGGAGCGGAAGCCCTTGTGGTTCACAAACACTCCTGGATGATGTGGGGCTGCCTTGATGGCCACATGTGTGCAGTCGATGACGCCCTGTACCTGTGGAAAGCCAACCATAGCCACAAAGCCGAGCGCCCACTCAATGGGCCCAAATTTGGCCAAGAGATGCTCCTTTTTTTTGGAGCAACTTGATTTTTCTGAAGTCACTTTGCACAGCTAATAGTTGCTCCAAACTAACTTAGGCCAGCGTTTGTGGCCACTTGTGGCCGCACAGAAAACCCTTGCGGAGAGTTAACAAATTAGCGCAGGTAGGTACTTAATGACTTGACTGAAGAATGTGAATAGGATCAAATAGCTATACAGGACATATGACAAACTTCGCAAAGTTAATTTACTATACAGGAGAAGCATTTATGGAAGCTTAAACTACCAAAATAAAAGAAGTAAAGAGACAAAACATATTTACATAATTTTTTCAAAATATCCAAATAAAAAATAGAAGTACCTCCTGCTCATAATTCTTATGTTCTTATGTAGGAAAGTATTTTCATCAACAGGCTTAAGGAAAGTCTTGAGTAAGCTCATTAAAATTACTGGCTACACAGTTATCACCCCCCATCAAAACTTCCCCCCCTCCGAACAAAACTCCCCCCCCCCCCAATCAAAACTCCCCCCCCACCCCGCATCAAAACTCTCCTCACTAAACAAAGCACAATCATCAATAATAAATAAAACATAAAACTTAAGACCTACCTCGGCCCGGGAAGTCAGCAGGCCGGTTGGTCGGTGCGGGAGGCCACTCGGCCAGGGATAGGTGCGGGACTCTCTCGATGTCGTGCAGCAGCCTGGCACGCGTCATGAGGCCACTCGGCCTGGGATAGGGGCGGGACATCGGGTCCCACGCTGCAGAGGAGCTACTGCGCATGTGCGAAACCTCCAGTGTGCATGCATTGAGCTGCTGGCACTCTTTTAAGTGCAGGGCCCTAGCTCCGCCCCCTAATTGAATTGCCATGCTGCACCAAGCCATGGGAGAGGCCACAGAGCGGCCAGAATACAGGGACAACTTTTTGGCACCGTTTTTATCCTAGGAAGTTGGCGCATCTCACGTGAGTGTGCCGAAAAGATGGGTGGGCCAAATTTGGGCCCAGTAACATTGGCTTCATCAGTGACAAAGTTTACATAAGCACCTGACTTGTGAAACATGGCAGCAGTCACTTGCGTAAAGCATCAATGGGCAGCCAACTGCAAGGTGCCACAAATGACTGTTGCAGATCCCTGGAAGGAGCCTGAGGTGAAGAAGTTGAAGGCGGTGGTGTCTTTGACAGCCATTGGTAAGGCCTGTCCACCAGCTCCTCTGGGCAGCAGGTCTTGTTCCAGAAAGCTAGAAATATCTGCAATGACATGGCGCGATAGGCTGAGCCTGCTGAAGCGCTGCTATTCAGTCATGATCAGGAAGCTCATCCTCTGCCTGTATACCCTGTTATGTGGGTATTGCCTTTAGCATGGTGCAGCCATGTGTTGACCCCATCTTTCCTGTTTAACATCAGGTCGTTGAGGAGAAAGCTGCTATTGTGGTTGCTGCTGCTGCTTTGTGGCTGCCGCTGCTGATGAGACTGGTGTTGTTGGTGTTGGGGCTCATCTTGGTCCAATTCTGAGGTCCACGTTAGGACAGCATTAGTGGCAGCCATGCTGATCTATTAGATGGCAGGTAAAGTGGAGTCAGAGACACAGTGCTTCAACGCAGTGATAGTGACTAGCAATGTGATGAGAGTGGCTTTCGGGTTTGCGGAAATGACTAAATCTCTGCACAGTATGGTGTCAGCAAGAGCCTTTGCCTTAGGCAAGGAAGTAGGTGTAATGTGTCTGTATTTGTATGTTTTTTCCGGTTGACACTTAATGAAATCCCATACTGTGCGGAACAAGTTAAGGCCGAAACCTAGATTAAAAAGACAGTTTGGGGTCTCACAACAAGCAGTTAACTACCTCAATGAGTTCACCTGCCTCTACCGAATGGGTCCATGATGTACCTTGAAACGCTCCCGAGTAAAATGCGATTTCTCTCACCACAGATGCTGCAAGAGAGGAAAGGGAGGTTGGGAAGCCGATATCACTTGCTGCAGCTCGTCTTTGATTCTGAGAGGGGTGGGTGGCATTACATGGCCATTTATAGAATCCCCGTGCCCATCCCACCCATTCAGATCTACCTGAATGGCAGAGCAGGCTCGAAGGGCCGAATGGCCTACTTCTGCTCCTATTTTTTATGTTCTTTTTTATGTTCTTTTTGTAAGTTGCCGGGATGATGGCAGGTTCCCGATGCGCTGTCAATTTCCTAGCTTTTAACTGCCAATTTGCCCTCAAACCGCACACTCTGCAATGGGAAAATTCCGGCCGTTGTTTCAGCAAGCCAATGGTCTGCTCTATCTCATTTTGTGTGGCAGCATGGCTTTCAGTTTATGCTGCGTACGTGTGTGGATTGTGCACTGGAGTCATGAGCTACTTCGTCACTGGATAGCCCTTGTTTCCAGTACCCACCCTTTGGTTTGCCATGGTGGCACAAATTCAGATGGCACAGCAGAATGCTGCAGAATGAAGGCATCATGACTGCTGCCAGGGTACCGAGCCTTGATCTACATGATTTACTGCCTATGGTCACACACCAGCTGGACGTTGAGGGAGTGGAATCTCTTTCAGTTCCGGTACATGGCAGAGTTGACATGCGGCACCCACAAAGCGATGAGTATGCAACCAATGCCACCATGGAGAAGCCTGCAATCCTTCCAAAGCTGTGTGCTCACACCATCTGCTGCTCTCCAGCAAGAGAAATGGAAATGTAGTAAGCTTTCTTTTAATTGAGAGATTCAGTGATATCGCTTATGCAACAGTGGATAGTAAACTGAGAGATGTTGCAAATATCTCCAGCTTGAAGCTGGAAGGAGCAGGGCGCATAAAAGTTCATGGGCATGGTCACCTTCACAACCACTGGCAATGTGGTCCTCACCCTGCTCTGAGGTTGCAGTTGTGGCTGCAGCAGATGGCAGATTACAGTGAGGACCTCCTTACTGAAGCGTAGACGTCCCACACATTGTTCCTTGCTGAGGTTCACGTCGGAGAATTGCTCACTGAACACCCTGGGTGGATAGGGCCTCCTGCTGAAAGTCTTTATCCCCTCCTCCCTCTTCCAGCAACTTGTCATACTCTATGTGCCCTCTGGTCATTTTCCAAGGCATGCTGTATTCCAAGGGAAATTCCTACTGGTACACCCTTGTCTGGCAGCAAATAGTTTGTGCAGAAGCCTTGAAGGCAGCAAAAAGTCCTTCAACATCTGCCACACCACTCGCTGTAGCCTTTGGCAACTTTAAACAACTACAGAAGCACAAAGCAAGGGGGATGGAATATAAAAGCAGGGAAGCCTTGCTACAACTGTACAGGGCGTTGGTGAGATCACACCTAGAGTACTGCGTACAGTTTTGGTCTTCTTATTTAAGGAGGGATATACTTGCATTGGAGGCAGTTTAGAGAAGGTTCACTAGGTTGATTCCTGAGATGAAAGGGTTTTCTTATGAGGAAAGGTTGAACAGGTTGGGCCTATACTCACTGGCGTTTAGAAGAATGAGAGGTTATCGTATTGAAACATATAAGATTCTGAGAGGGCTTGACAGGGTACATGCTGAGAGGATGTTTCCCCTCGTGGGAGAATCTAGAACAAGGGGTCGCCCATTTAAGATGGAGGTGAGGAGGAATTTCTTCTCTCAGAGGGTCGTGAACCTTTGGAATTCTCTACCCCAGAGAGCTGAGGAGGCCGAGTCATTGAATATATTCAAGGCGGAGATAGACAAATTTTTGAACGACAGGTGAGTCAAAGGTTATGGGGAACAGGCAGGAAAGTGGAGTTGAGGCCAAGATCAGATCAGCCATAATCTTATTGAATGACGGAGCAGGTTCGAGGGGCCAAATGGCCTACTCCTGCTCCTATTTCTTATGTTCTTATGTAAACACTTGTAGACATATACCAACAGCCAGAAGAAATCAACTAGCAATGAACCTATAAGTAGTTGATGATCCCTTTAAATAGCACTGGTGGGGATGTCCTTCCTGCTGCTGATTGTGTATTCAGCTGTGTGAGGTTAAGGAAGGAGTGTTGAGCTCCAAAATGGCGCTGATTGTTGTCATGATATGCCTTTCCTGCATTTTCTTTATAGTCATTCTGGGATGTGGGCGGTGCTGGCAAGGCCAGCATTTATTGTCCATCCTTAACTGCCCTTGAGAAGGTGGTGCTGAGCCACCTTCTTGAACTGCTGCAGTCCTTGTGGTGAGGGTACTCCCATAGTGCTGTTAGGGAGGGAGTTCCAGAACTTTGACCCAGCGACGATGAAGGAATGGCGATATATTTCCAAATGAGGATGATGTGTAATTTGGAGGGGAACTTGCAGATGATAGTGCTCCCATGCACCCGCTGCCCTTGACCTTCTAGGTGGTAGAGGTCATGGGTTTGGGAGGTTCTTCCGAAAAAGCCGTGGTGAGTTGCTGCCATGTATCTTATAAATGGTACACATGGCAGCCACAGTGCGCCAGTGGTAGAGGGAGTGAATGTTGAAGGTGGTAGATGGGGTGCCAATCAAGCGGGCTGCTATGTCCTGGATGGTGTCGAGCTTCTTGAGTGTTGTTGGAGCTGCACTCATCCAGGCAAGTGGAGAGTATTCCATTGCACTCCTGACTGGTGCATTGTAGATGGTGGAAAGGCTTTGGGGAATCAGGTGGTGAGACACTCGCCGCAGAATACCCAGCCTCTGACATGCTCTTGTTACCACAGTGTTTATGTGGCTGGTCCAGTTAAGTGTCTGGTCAATGGTGACCCCAAGATGTTGATGGTGGGGGATTCAGCGATGGTAATGCCATTGAATATCAATGGGAGGTGGTTAGACTCTCACTTGTTGGAGATGGTCATTGCCTGGGACTTGTATGTCGTGAATGTAATTTGCCACTTATCAGCCCAAGTCTGAATGTCATCCAGGTCTTGCTGCATATGGGCATGGAGTGCTTCATTCTTCTGGCGGACTCTCACCAAAATGGCGTCTGATGCAATTCACCCCACAAGTCAGTGTGTGTACCACAGATGCCATTTTGGACTTCTAAGGGCATGTGAAGCGCCAAAAAACAGGCACTATAATGCCAAATTTTGCGCCAAAGGGCCCGAAATTCATCGACATACCACCCACTACCGTCCGCGAATCGCCGACATAACTCTCGGTAGAATATTCATCATTGACATACCGCCGAGTGATATGCACACCGTACATCATGCAGAACTGCCTGCATACCGTCCAAAAAGTCCAATTTTCATGACATAATGCCAACATACCACCGGAGCTGCATACTGTCCTGGAAAAGGTGGTTTTACGCGATGTTAAGTGGGTGGGAATGGGCGGTAGTGCTCGGAGCCGCCATTTTGAAATCAGGAACAGTCAGCTAAAGCAGCACCTCTGTATTTCTGAGGTGAACGGTGACTTTATTATGTAATTCACAGTGGGAAAGGTATTTTCAGTAGTACTGAGTAAATTATTAAGATCAAAGGCATTTTAGTTATTTTTTTTCATTGGAAAATATTCTGGAGATTTAAAAAGAATGGGGCCTGTACTATCTCAGCCTGTATTGCTGACTACCTGTCTAATGGAGGAGCTAGATGTGAGATGGTTTATTGAGCAAAGTTAGCAGGGTAATGGAGGAGATCGCAGACTGATGAGGAGGAGAAGGCCTTACCCGCAAAGGATTTTCAGGGAGAAACGCTCATACCTGGACCTGACCGATCAACAGTGTGTTTGAAGGAAGCGCTTCCGAAAAGAGGTGATCAATGAGATTTGCCAGCTCTTTAAGATAAACCTACAGCCCAATACCACCAACATTACTGCACTCTCTGTCGAGATGAAGGTGACTGTGGCACTTTCCTTTTATGTATGTGACACTTTTCAGGCATCAGCTGGGGACATATGCTGTATTTCTCAGTACGCTACTCATCGGTGCATTCGACAAGTAACTGAAGCACTGTATACACACCAGATGGAATTTATAACCTTCCCAATAACCAGGGAGGCACAGAGTGACAGGGCTTTGGGATTTGCATGCATTGCCGGCTTCCTCAAGTGCAGGATGCTGTTGACTGTACCCATATTGCCCTGCGAGCACCATTACAGGAGGCGGAGGTGAACCGAAATCATAAGGGATTCCACTCCCTCAACGTGCAGCTCATATACAACCATACACAGCGCAGAATGGCGGTAAATGCCTACTTTCCAGGGAGCATCCATGATGCGCACATCTTGTGTAAGAGTGTTGTGTATGGAAGAACTCCATGAGGCTGAGTACTGTGAGCTAAACTTAGTGTGACCTTAGTCTTCTTTATTACAACTCCAAAGTGCCTAAACAACATGGTAGCCAGCCTTTTATACTGGCCCTGCACGTGTGTGCAGGTGACCATTAGGATTCCAACAGTTGCGCCCTCTGGTGGCAACTATTACATAGTTACTTACATAATATCACTCACCTACGCAATTCTTTACGAATGATAGCACAGGATCCTGGCTGGTTCAGGTCCTGATCTGGCGAGATGTGATGGGTGACCCCTCGCTCTCAAAAGCATCCATGATCAGTAGCTTGTCTGCGGGCTGCGCCATTTCAACCCCACTGGTGGGTAATGGTAGCTGGCTGAGAGCATCGACACAGTTTTCAGTGCCTGGTCTGTGGTGGATAACAAAGTCACAAGCAGACAATGTTAGTGCCCATCTTTGGATGCGGGACAAAGCATTGGTATTTATATCTTTGCTCTCTGAAAACAGCGAAATGAGTGGCTTGTAATCAGTTTCAAGCTCAAACCGAATTCCAAATAGGTATGGGTGCATTTTCTTAATCCCATATACACATGCTAATGCCTCTTTCTCGACCATACCATAGGCTCTTTCAGCCTTAGACAGACTTCTAGACGTGTATGCAGCCAGTTGGACGTTGCCCGATACATTGGCTTGCTGTAACATACAGCCGACCCTGTACGATGAGACGTCACAAGCTAGCACTAAACTTTTACATGGGTCATAGTGTAAAAGTAATTTATTTGAACATAGCAGGTTTCTGGCCTTCTCAAAGGCTGTGTCTTGAGATTTGCCCCAAATCCAGTCATCACCCTTACATAGCAACATGTGCAAAGGCTCTAACAACGTGCTCAACCTGGGTAGAAAGTTACCAAAATAGTTGAGGAGTCCCAGGAACGAATGCAGCTCTGTCTCATTCTGTGGTCTAGGTGCATTCTTGATGGCCTCTGTCTTTGAGTCCGTGGGCCTGATGCCATCTGCTGCAATCTTTCTCCCCAAAACTTCGACTTCTAGCGCCAGGAAAACACACTTGGAGTGCTTTAGCCCGAGTCCCACTCTTTCTAGGCGACTTAGAATCTCTTCCAGGTTGTGTAGATGTTCAATGGTGTCACGACCAGTGATCAGGATGTCGTCTTGAAACACAACGGTGCGTGGAACAGATTTCAGCAAACTCTCCCTGTTTCTCTCGAAAATGGCTGCAGTCGAGTGAATCCCGAAAGGGTACCTGTGGTATATAAATAGCCCTTTGTATGTGTTGATGCACGTCAGTCTTTTCGAAGATTCAGCCAGCTCCTGTGTCATGCAGGCGGAGGTTAGGTCTAACTTGGAGAACGACTTCTCCCCCGCTAACGTTGCGAGCAGGTCATCCGCCTTGGGCAGCGGGTACTGGTCCTGAAGTGAGACTCAGTTAATTATTACCTGGTAGTCTCCGCAAGATACTGACCGTGCCATTGCTTTTCAACACCGGAATAATTGGATTGGCCCACTCGTTGAACTCGACTGGTGATATGATTCCTTCGCGTTGGAGTCTGTCCAGTTCGATCTCGACTTTCGCCCTCATCATGTACGGAATCGCCTGAGCCTTATGATGGACGGGCCATGCATTGGGGCCTAGATGGATCTGTACCTTGGCGCCTGTGAAGTTGCCGATGCCTGGTTCAAATAACAAGGGAAATTTGCTCAGCACTTGAGCACAAAAGGCATCATCTACTGAAGATAGTGCTTTGATGTTGTTCCAATTCATCTAATCTTTTCCAGCCAGCTTCTGCCAAACAGCGTTGGGCCATTGCCTGGAACAATCCACAATGCTAGGTCATGCACAGCTCCATCATATGATACCTTCACTGCCGCACTTCCAATGACTGGTATGAGCTCTTTGGTGTAGATTCGTAGCTTTGCATTAATCGGGCTCAGTTTGGGCCTTTGTGCTTTATTGCCCCACAGTTTCTCGATAGCCTTCTGGTTCATTACTGACTGACTTGCACCTGTGTCCGACTCCATGGATACTGGAACTCCATTTAATTTAACATTCAGCATTATAGGAGAGTTCTTGGTGGTGAAGGTATGTACTCCATACACTTCTTCCTCGGGTTGAATTGCCTGTGCCGCGTGATCCGCGCTCGATCGATCATCCTCAGCCACGTGGTATGTTGCAGCACGTTTGTACATTCGCTGGAGGTGCCCCATCGTTGTGCAGCCTTTGCACACGTAGTGCTTGAATCAACAGTGATGGGCCCGATGATTACCCCCGCAGCACCAACACGGTGCTAATGGATTCACATTCACCCCTGATGATGGACTCTGAGTCATCACAGATCTTGCAGCCGCAGACGTATAAGCCCTGCCATATGCAGTACGGCCTGTTAGCGACGTCATTTTATGCACAGTACTTGCTGGTGGGCTTCGATGTTGAGAAGATAGCTGTTTGGTGTTATTGTCCGTGACCATGCATGCCTGGGCAATCGCGATGGCCCTGCTCAGATTTAGGGTTTCAGCAGCCAGCAGCTTTCAAAGAATGACTTTGTGGCTGATGCCCAGCACGAAAAAGCCCCACAGTATTTGCCACAATGCAGCTCCAAAATCGCAAGGTCCCGCGAAGCGTCTCAGGTCGGTGACATAATCTGCCACGTCCTGGCCCCCGGAGTGATGGTGCGTGTAAAAGCGATATCTGGCCATGAGGATACTCTCCTTTGGCTTGAGGTGGTCCTTAACCAGCGTGCACAACTTTGTATATTCCTTCTCCGTTGGTTTTGTCCGTGCGAGCAGATTCTTTATGAGACCGTATGTTTTGGGCCCACAGACGGTGAGGAGAACCGCCCTGCTCTTGGCCGCGTTAGTGTCTCCTTTACACTCATTGGCCACGAAGTACTGGTCGAGATGCTGGATGAAGGCTTCCCAATCATCACCCTCTACGAATCTCTCTAATATTCCAACGGCAGTCATGGTTACGTGAAGGTTTGTATTCTGTTACTCGTCGCCAATTGTTGTGTATAGAAGAACTCCACGAGGCTGAGTACTGTGAGCTAAACTTAGTGTGACCTTAGTCTTCTTTATTACAACTCCAGAGTGCCTAAATAACATAGCAGCCAACCTTTTATACTGGCCCTGCACGTGTGTGCAGGTGACCATTAGGTCTCCAACAGTAACGCCCTCTGGTGGCAAGTATTACATAGTTACATACATAACAGAGAGCACTGAGTCTGAGCCACAAGGTAAATGCTGGATGCTGGAGGACAAAGGGTACGGCCTCGCCACCTGGCTCTTGACCCCCTGCAGAACCTTCAGATAGAAGCCAAGTAACGATATAATAAGAGCCATATAGCCACACGTAATATTATCGTAAAGACAATTGGAGTGCTGAAGCAATGCTTTTGATGCTTGGACCACTCGGGAGGCAGGCTGCAATAACACCCTGAGCAGGTTACTCAGTTCACAGTCGTGTGCTGCATGTTGCATAATTTAGCAATCACGCGGGAACAGGAATTGCCACAGGGGACTGCGGGACCACCTGAGGAGATAGTGCAGGACATGGAGGAGGAAGAAAAGGAAAATGAGGGGGAGGAGGATGAGGAGGAGCTTCCAGATGAACCCATGGCACCACACCCCCCCCCCCACCCCCCAACACCACAGCGGAGAGCATGCGGGCCATATGCCACTGTAAAATTGTTACGTCAGCAGCTCATAAATGAACGCTTTGCTTGAATGTGGAGAGCTGTGTTTTGGGACCCTGATGACTGTTACCCCAAAGGTTTGACACTGTACAAGAGAGTGCTTAAATTCAATTCGAATGCATATATAAAAATTTCTAAAATATACAACAATTTTAAAATTTGTAAAATTTATAACTATAAAACAACTTTAACAACTTTAATAACAACTTGAACAAAAGTTTAACAAATTGAATAAACTTTAAAAAAATCAAACTTCAACTATAAATGAACAAGTACAGGAAAATACCCTTTACTGTCCTTGACCATGACCTCGACCGCGTGCTAAAACACCCTTGGGACTATTCCCCCCTTTATTACTCCCGCCCTTCCCTTTCCCACTGCCGCTGCTCCCGGATCTCCCCACGGTGGTACCAAGTCAGCATGCAGCACCGCACCCCGAGTGCTGTTGCTGTCGTTGGGGTCAGACATTGCAGACGCAATAAATGGGGCCTCAGGAGAAGCTAGTGATGTGGACGGCACGGCTTCAGGGCTGTAATCTTCTGGCAGCTCCTCACCCTCAGGTGCTGTCAACTTGACTACTCTGGCATGGGGTGATTCCGCGCCATGTCCCGATCCCGTCAATTGGCATCAACGGAGTCGGCAGTTCACTGTATTGCGGTGATCAGACGCAACATAACCTCCGACTGCTGTTCTGATAGAGACGTGATGTTTGCGGCTATCGTAGCCATAGCCTTGAGCAGCTCTCGACCTATGTCGACGCTGGCCTGTGACAGACGCACCATGTCCTGGTACACGTCTATCTGTCGTGCAGCAACCGATCTTTTCTGCACCAACCTCCATCGCTGCGGCAAAGGCGCTGCAACATTGGGGGTGCATTGCTGCACACCACTTGGTCCCACAGATCAGAGGAGCCATGGGAGAAATCCCCTGAATATAGACTCGGTGGTGGAGGATGTTCCGGCTGGTCCACATGGAACTGATGTATCCTCCTCTGTCACCACTCCCACCTCCACCTCCACTGCTCCAGAATCAGCGGCTCTTCCTCTTCATCATCTCTACCAGTGGTGAAGTCGGGAGAGGGTGACGCCAGAGGTGGAGGCAGTGGGTCTGTCATGTGGTCTCTTTGTAGAGGTCTGGCCTGAATCGTCCGAGTCTGGAAGGACAAAAGAACATTTAAAAATGCTTGGCACCGGGGAGGGGTCAGGGTTACATGAGTACATAGTACAGTGACTTAGCGCAGTTTTACTTAAATGGCAACCATTGCTGCATTACTGCATTGCATATCGCAGACATATAATACATATATGCGTTGCATTACGTGCCCCCAGCATTGCAGTACATCACATGAGGCCAACATTACAGTACAATAAACTTACATTAGATAACATGAGCCCAACATTACAGTTACAGTTACATTACATGACATTACAGGACCCCAACACAGACCGGGGATTGTATTCAACTTACCATCCTGTGTGAGTGGGTCAGCTCCAATGCCGGTGGTGGCACAGTTGCTATCCCTGACTGGGGACAGGGCACAGATCTCTATTTCTGTCAATGGCTCTTGGGTTGTGGGTCCTACCCCTGTACGCCGCTGATCAGCTGCTATTGCAGATGTCTTCTTCTGCAGAAAATGAAGTAAATGAAAGTAAAAATCTTCAATCCATTTAACATCGCAGTCACACAGGGTCACACACATACACACACACACACACACACACACATTAAAACACTGCATTGATCCTCTTGTCATTGCTTCAAAGCATGAATACAGTGCCGTAACCTTAAGATAAATAACATCATCCATGTGACACTGAATCTACATTTGCATGGTACATGGCACATGGATTTTTAATTAAAATCATGACTTACTCTTGCTACCCTCACCAGGTCATTCCACCTCTTATGGCACCTTTCCCCGGTGCATACTATGGTACTTGTGGAGGACACAGCCTCCCCGATCTCGTCCCATATCCTATTGTACTCCTTTGGGGGGCGATTTCCACAACCACTCTTCATTAGGTTGGAGTACATCTCTGTAATATTCTTGAGAAGGGCAGGTAACTCTGTCTTGTCAAAGGCGGGTGCCCTCAACCTCCTGTCCTTTGACGCTCCTGCGCTTCGACTTTTTTTCTTAACATTTCCATTACATTTATGGTGTTATGATTTTTGCTTTGTAAAATACGTCTTATTATTGTTCAAACTGTATAATTATTATTTGTTATGAATATTTTTTAACTCTGCAATCTGTTATTGAATCAACGGACCCTCGACTAGCTTGCTGCTCCTTCTCACTCTCTCCCTCAACTTCAACTCTACGCATGTGCAGGTGACCCCTGAGCCCCGAAATCACAGGTAAAATGCTTCTGTGAAATAAACGGGGGAAAAAAAATCGCACATGGACGGTTCTCAAAGAGTTCTTTGAGAGAGCAATCCAATTAGCCCCACTCTCCTGCTCCTTCCCCATAGCCCTGCAACTTTTTGTACTTTGTTCTCCAATAGCCTTTTGATGTTATTATTGAATTAGCTTCCATTGCATTCTAGATTATAACAACGTTGCTGTGTAAAAACAAAATTTCTCATATCGGGCCCAAGTTTGCCCCCAGGGTTAGAACGGCGCATCGCCGTGTGGTGCGCCGACTTTTTAGAACAGAAACGGCGCCTATTATTTACCTTGGTATTCTCCCCTCCGTCTGGTCGATCCAGGCACTTGGCTCAGTGCAGCAGAACGCGTGGAGGGTGGAGCCAGGTACCGGCACTGAAAACAATGCCGGGACCTCTGCACATGCGCACTAGAGTGTGCGCACATGTGCAGTAGCTCCAGGCCCCCAAGGCTGTGTGGGAGGGACCCGAAGCACATCACCCCTAGCCTTGGCCGAATGGGCTGCCAGGGCATAGATCGGACTTGGACCTCCTTCCTTCCCTCCCGTTTAGCTCCCGTTCCCCCCCATTTAACTCCTGTTACCCTCCCTCCCTCCGGTTTAGCTCCCGCACCCCCCCTCCCTCCCTCCCTTCCATTTAGCTCCCGCTCTCCCCATCCCTCCCTCCCTCCCATTTAGCTCCCGCTCCCGCTCCCCCTCCCCTCTCCTACTCCCCCTCCCCTCTCCCCCCTCCTTCCCCCTCTCTCCCTCCCTCCCCACTCCTCTCCTCCTCCCCTCCCTCCCCTTCCCCCCTCCCACTCCCTCCCCTTCCCCCCTCCACTCGCCCCTCCCCCTCGTTGTCAGAAACACAGAGAGACACTGATAGAGAAAGAGAGAGACACTGACAGAGATAAAGAGAGAGACAGAGACACAGAGACCGAGACACTGTGGTGGGGGGGGGAGGGGTGGCCATCCCAGCACGCTGTTGGAGGGTTCCCGGTGCTGCAGTCGGTGAGTAGAAACTTAATTTTTTATTTATTGATTGATTTTTTATTATTTTTTTCATTTTTTATTTTTTTTATTTTATTGGTTGATTTATTGATTTATTGATCATTTATTATTGATGATGGTTCCTTATTTGTAAAAGCACAGTGTTTAATGTTTGTAAATCCCCCTCACCACCACCCCCCCATCTCTCATTCTCTATGCCTGATTTATAAGTGTAGGCAAGGTTTTTCTGAGCATATAAAAATCTACACTTACTCTATTCTAAGTTAGTTTGGAATAAGTTTTCGCTGCCTAAACTTGCAAAACAGGCGTAAGTGGCTGGACATGCCTCCTTTTGAAAAAAAAATCTTTTCTACAATGAAACTATTCTAACTCACTAGAACTGGAGCAAACTAAATGCCAAGAATTGCAATTTCTAAGATGCTCCATTCTAAACTCGTTGCTCCAGAAAAATAGGAGCAACTCTGGCCGAAACTTGAGCCCTATGTTTCTAATTCTTTTGCCAATCGCCTCAAATCTGTGACCTCTGGTTATTGGCCCTTCTGCCACTGGAAATAGTTGCTCCTTATATACTCTATCAAAACTTTCATAATTTTGAACACCTCTACCAAATCTCTCCTTAAGCATCTCTGCTCTGAGAAGGACAATCCCAGCTTCACCAATCTCTCCACATAATTGAAGCCTTTCCATGGTACATTTCTTGTAAATCTTTTCTGCACCCTCTCTAAGTCCTTGAAATCCATCCTAAAGTGTGGTGCCCAGACTTGGACACAATACTCCAGCTTTACTCAATGTTTTATAAAGGTTTAACATAACTTCCTTCCTTTTATGCCTCTATTCATAAAGCCAAGGATCCCATATGACTTTTTAATAGCCTTCTCAACTTGTTCTGCCACCTTCAATGGCTTGTGTTTGTGCACCCACAGGTCTCTCTGACCCTGCACCCCCTTTAAAATTGTATTGCCTCTCCTCATTCTTCCTACCAAAATGAATCAATTCACATTTCTCTGCAATAAATTTCATCTGACATGTTTCTTCCCATTTCACAGGTCTGTCTACATACTCCTGAAGTCTGTTACTATCCTCCTCACTATTTACCAGTTTTGTGTCATCTGCAAACTTTGAAACTATGTTCTGTATACCCAAGTCCAGGCCATTAACATATATCAAAAAGAGCAGTGGTCCTAATATAGACCCCTGGGGAACACCACTGTATACTTCCTTCCAATCTGAAAAAGAATCATTCACCACTACTTTCTGTCCCTGAGACAATTTCATATAGTTACAGCTACTGCCCCTATAATCCCATGGGCTTCAATTTTGCTTACAAGTCTATTATGTGGTATTTTATCAAATGCCTTTTGAGAACTCATATGCACAACATCAACCACACAACTGTCATCCACCCTCCATTACTTCATCAAAGAACTCAATTAAGTTAGTCAAATTACAGCCTAAATATGACAGCAGTTTAGCCATTGCAGTAGCCAATTTACAGACACAATGGGGGAGAAATTCAACTTACAATTGTCCATTTTGCACCTGACAAAATGGGTGACCAACAGCTGAAAATTGAGTTATATCTTGGCCCAAGGTTCACCTGAAACAAATGCAAAGCAGCTTAGATATGCAAATAGGGTTCAAATGGTCAGAGTCTTTGTTTGTTGTCATCATCATCATAGGCAGTCCCTCGGGATCGAGGAAGACTTGCTTCCACTCCTGAAGTGAGTTCTTTGGTGGCTGAACAGTCCAATACGAGAGCCACAGACTCTGTCACAGGTGGGACAGATAGTCGTTGAGGGGAGGGATGGGTGGGACTGGTTTGCCGCACACTCCTTCCGCTGCCTGCGCTTGATTTCTGCATGCTCTCGGCGATGGGGCTCTGCGCCCTCTCAGATGCACTTCCTCCACAGGGCGGTCTTGGGCCAGGGACTCCCAGGTGTCAGTGGGGATGTCACACTTTATCAGGGAGGCTTTGGGGGTGCCCTTGTAGCATTTCTGCTGCCCACCTTTGACTCATTTGCCATGAAGGAGTTCTGAATAGAGCACTTGCTTTGGGAGTCTCGTGTCTGGCATGCGGACGATGTGGCCTGCCCAGCGGAGTGATCGAGTGTGGTCAGTGCTTCAATGCTGGGGATGTTAGCCTGAATGAGGACGCTGATATTGGGTTGGTGCGCCTGTCCTCCCAGGGGATTTGTAGGATCTTGCGGAGATATCGTTGGTGATATTTCTCTAGCAACTTGAGGTGTCTATTGTACATAGTCCATGTCTCCGAGCCATACAGGAGGGCAGCTATTACTACAGCCCTGTAGACCATGAGCTTGGTGGCAGTTTTGAGGGCCTGGTCTTCAAACACTCTTTTCCTCAGGCGGCCGAAGGCTGCACTGGCACACCAGAGGCAGTGTTGGATCTCGTTGTCGATGCCTGCTCTTGCAGATAGGAGGCTCCTGAGATATGGGAAGTGGTCCACGGTGTCCAGGGCCGCGTCATGGATCTTGATGACTGGGGGGCAGTGCTGTGCGGTGAGGACAGGCTGGTGGAGGACCTTTGTCTTATGGATGTTTATCGTAAGCCCCATGCTTTTGTACGCCTCAGTAAATACATCGACTATGTCCTGGAGTTCAGCCTCTGTATGTGCGCAGACACAGGCATCGTCCACGTACTGTAGCTCGACGACAGAGGTTGGGGTGATCTTGGACCTGGCCTGGAGACGGCGCAGGTTTAACAGGTTCCCACTGGTTCTGTAGTTTAGTTCCATTCCAGTGGGGAGCTTGTTGACTGTGAGGTGGAGCACGGCGGCGAGAAAGGTTGAGAAGAGGGTTGGGGCGATGACACAGCCCTGTTTGACCCCGGTCTGGACCTGGATTGCATCTGTGGTGGTTCCGTTGGTAAGGATCATGGCCTGCATGTCGTTGTGGAGCAGGTGGAGGATGGTGACGAACTTTTGGGGGCATCCGCAACGGAGGAGGACGCTCCATAGACCCTCGCGGTTGACAGTGTCAAAGGCCTTTGTAAGGTCGAAGAAGGCCATGTATAAGGCCTGGTGCTGTTCCCTGCATTTTTCCTGTCGCTTTTGCGCTGCAAAAATCATGTATCAGTTGTTGCATCAGTTGTTGAATGACTTAACCAGCGGTCCTTAAAGGAGACTGCTCAAAAAAGGCCCAGAATTTTTATTTTTTATTTTTGTGAGCCCAGGAGAAGCAGCCGTGACTTGAGTGACATCAGACCAATTTTGCGTCTCAGGGTGAAGCTGCTGGTGGAGCAGCAATAGACCAGCTGCACATGCATGTGAATGGTTGTGTATGACCTGTAGACAGCAGCGTGAAAGAATCAGAAGTTTTTGATAGCTTCCCAAATCAATTAGAAATAACACCACTGAGTGTCAGGAAATGTTTTGAACTAATCAGTCACTTTTATGAATAAAAAACAGTCTCATGAATACCAAGAATACTCACTCCTGGGCCCAATTTTGGCAATGACTTGCTCCAATTTTTTGGGAGTAAGTTGTTTTTTCTGTCTTAAGTTGCAAAACGACATTTGCTCCAGAGTAACTTAGTTAGGTAGGATTTTTTTTTTTAGTTCAGTTTTTTTTTTAAAAGGGGGCGTTCCCAGCCACTTACGCCAGTTTTGGACATTTATGCCACTTTGGCCAGCTAAAACTTACTCCAAATTGACTTAGGTCAGCGTGTATGGCCAGCTCTGAAAGACATTGTGGGCAGTGAAGAAAGCAGCGCACATTAGTACATCGGCAGACATTAGGGCAGGGATAGGGGAGGGAAGGGAACCGGAGAGGACCTCAAACTAAACAACCAAGCACCAAATATTGCTAGGAAAAGCACAAACAAGTAACATAATAGAAATCAAGTAAATCTTACCTTAATCTTTAAAGTTGGCCTGGGAAGGCAGCGGGCCGGCCTGTGCGAGAGGCTATTCGGCCTGGGATAGGGGAGGGAAGATGCGCACTGGGAGTCCAGTTGTCCAGGGCTAGGGCTGCAAATGAAGGGGGGGGTGGTGCAAAAGCAGAGTGACCGAACGCGGCATCAGTGGGTGGGGGGCAGCGAGATGCTGGCCTCGATATCACCGGGGGGGGCCACGAAGCAGAGCGACCAAACTCGGCATTGCTAGCAAGAGAGAGAGAGAGATGCTGGCCTTTATATCAATGGAGTGGCTGGGAGGGGTGGGGATGGGAAGAGGAGGGAGGCAGGTCACAAAACTGGCCGAGTGCCAAGTTTCGGCGTTACTAAGCATATGTGCACATTGGACCGACACCACTGCGCACGTGCGCAGCTGCCGGCACTGATTTCTGCGCTGGGCTGTTGCTCCGCCCCCCCCAACTGCACAATCTGCGCCACGCTGGGACACTGGAGACTTGGCAGAGCGGGCAGGATGGGACCACTTTTTTTCGGCGGCCTTTCCAATGCGCAACATCGGCGCATTTAGGGTAAGTGCGCCGAAAAAAGGGATTGGGGAAAATTGGGCCCAGAGAATAGTAGACCTGTGGAACAAGCTGTCATTTTGTGTGGTGGATGCAGACTCACTGAACTCCTTCAAGCAAAACCTGGATTTGTTTCTGGCTGTGGCAGAGATTAACTCTTACAGAAGGTAGGTACTGCAGGAAATTTAATGGCCAGAGTGATCTCCTGGACTGGTTTTGATCGTCTAGATGGGTTGGAGAGGAATTTCCAAGATTTTTCCCCCCAAATTGGCCTGGGTTTTTTATCTGTTTCTTTTGCCTCTCCCAGGAGATCACATGGTTTCGGGTGGGGTGGAGTGGAAAAGTTGTGATACGCAAGGTATCGCAATTGTGTGGGACAGGCTCGATGGACCAGATGGTCTTTACCTGTCCGTCATTGTTCATATGTTCATACACACATAGGAATACACATTGAACAATTGAAAAATAAGATTATAAGGTTGCTTTTGTGAGTTATACAAAACTGTGATGCAATAATGAAGATACGCAGCTGGAGAAATGTACTGAGGCTGGGAGATCACATGAGAATTCCAGATGAGATAAGCCATTTGGCCATTCTTAATTCATCCATCCAAAGAGATCCTAGGGTTCCACCATTAGACCATCCATTTGTTTCCAGAGTCCAAAGATTCCAGGGGTTTGCCTCCACAACTCTATCAGGAAGTTAACTTTTTCTATTGGGTTTTGTTGATTTCTACTCGCCATTGATTGTACATGTTTAATGTCAAACGTAATAAGACTTTCAGCTTCATCCTTAGCTATTTCGACATGATTCATGGAATATGCATGTTACCTATTTTTCCTTTGTATATATAGCACTTTACGTTCATCTGCATTACATTTCTTCTTCTGTTCTACCCACTTACATATCTTGTCAACTCATTCTGCAGTTTCTGAGCTCCTTCCTCCAATTGCATTGTCCCTCTTAGTTTGGTATCATTTTCAAATTTGATCATTTTGCATGGAGTTTCTGAAACTGCAACATTTATATAAATCATATAAAAGTAGTGATCCCAGCATTGAGCAACAAGGCATTACCTCAATATCCCCCCAGCCCACCTTGAAATAATTTCTCCAAGAAGAATTTCAGACTGTTTCCTATCCATTCCCAGGGTTTATCTTGAATCCCCACAGTTTTGAGTTTAATTAATAGACTTTCTTGTACAACTTCAACAGAAGCATTTTGCAAATCAAGGCACACTACATCGAGGGCTTACCCGAGTGCAATTGGTTGTCACTTCCTCAAATCCCTGACTTAGCCATACTCGCACAATCATATACCTGTCAGCCAATGTCACAGAATCCTCCATCACTCTCCCTGGTATGTCTTGTCTTGTCCGACCAGCAGGACAGAGCCACTAGAGGTGGCGGCACAGTGGTATATATTCAAGAGCTCGGGATTGGCCCTGGGAGTCATCAACATTGACCCCAGACACCATGAATTCTCATTGCATCATGTTAAATATGAGCAAGGAAACCTCCTGCTGATTATCACGTACCCTCTCCCTCAGCTGATTAATCGGTATTCCTCCATGTTGAACATTACTTTGAAGAAGCACTGAGAGTAGCAAGGGCACAGAATGTACTCCGGGCGAGGGACTTCAATGTCCATCTCCAAGAGTGGCTTGGTAGCAGCACTACTGACCCAGCTGGCCAAATCCTAAAGGACATAGCTGCCAAACTGGGCCTGCGGCAGATGATGAGAGAAAAACCTACTTGAACTCATGCGCCGCAAATGCATCTGTCCATGATAGTATTGGTAGGAGTCACCACTGCACAATCATTGTGGAGACAAAGTCCTGTCTTCACACTGAGGACATTCGCCATCGTGTTTTGTGGCACTACCACTGTGCTAAATGTGATTGATTCAGAACAGATCCAGCAGCTCAAAACTGGGCATCCATGAGGTGCTGTGGGCCATCAGCAGCAGCAGAATTGTATACCACCAAATTCTATAACCTCATCGCTGGCATATTCCTCACTCTACAATTACCATCAAGCCAAGGGACTAAACCTGGTTCAAAGAAGAGTGAAAACAGCATGCCAGGAGCAGCACAAAGCATACCTAAGAATTTGATGCCAATCTGGGGAAGCTACAACATGACTACATACAAGCTAAACAACAGAAGGAGCATTCCATAGATAGAGCTAATTGATCCCACAACCAACAGACCAGATCAACACTCTGCAGCCCTGCCAATTCCACTCATGAATGGTGGTGGAAAATGAACCAACTAACGGGAGGAGGAATATTCCCATCCTCAATGTTGGTGGAGCCCAGCATGTGAGTGCAAAAGTCAAGGTTGAAGCGTTTGCAACCATCTTCAGCCAGAAGTGCTGAGCGGATGATCCATTTCACTCTCCTCTGAGGTCCCCACCATCACAGAAGTCAGTCTGCAGCCAATTCGATTCACTCCACATGAGATCAAGAAATAGCTGAGCTCACTGAATACAGCAAAGGCTATGGGCTCCGACAACATCCTGACTGTTATGCTGAAGATTTGTGCTCCAAAACTAGCCGCACCTGTAGCTGTTCCAGTACAGCTACAACACTTACATCTACCCAACAAAGTGGAAGATTTTCCCAGGTATGTCCTGTCCACAAAAAGCAAGACAAATCCAATGTGGCCAATCACCACCCCATCAGTCTACTCCCAATCATCAGCAAAATGATGGAAGGTGTTGCCAACAGTGCTATAAGTGGTACTTACTCACTAATAACCTGCTCACCAGTGCTCTAATTTTGTTCCGCCAGAATCACTCAGCTCCAGACCTCATTACAGCTTTGGTCTAAATGTGGCCAAAAGAGTTGAATTCCAGAGCTGAGGTGAGAGTCACTGCCCTTGATATCAAGGCAGCATGTGACCGAGTGTGGCATCTAGGAGCCCGAGTAAAATTGAAGTCAATGGAAATCAGGGGAAAATGTTTCACTGGCTGGAGTCATACCTAGCACAAAGGAAGATTGTGGTTGTGGTTGTTGGGGGCCAATCATCTCAGACCCAGGACATAGGAGTTCCTCAGGGCAGTGTCCTAGGCCTAACCATCTTCAGCTGCTTCATCAATGACCTTCCTTCCAGCAGAAGTGGGGATGTTCGCTGATGATTGCACAGTGTTCAGTTCCATTCGCAACTCCTCAGATAATGAAGCAGTCTGTGCCCACATGCAGCAAGACCTGGAGAATATTCAGGCTTGAACTGATAAGTGGCAACTAACATTCACACCACATAAATACCAGACAATGAACATCTCCCAACAAGAGAGAGTCTAGCCACTTCCCCTTGACATTCCACAGGTTACCATTGCCGAATCGCCCATGATCCTGGGGGTGAACATTGACCAGAATTTAAACTGGACCAGCCACATAAATACTGTGATTAAAAGCAGTATTTTGTGGTGAGTGACTCACCTCCTGATTCCCCAAAGCCTTTCCACCATCTACAACCCACAAGTCAGGACAGTGATAGAATACACTCCTGGATGAGTGCATTTCCACTGATGTGGCGACCTGGAGGGTCTGGAGCTGGCTTAAAGGGCTAATAGGATAGTAGCATTGCTTAATGTGTTGCTGTGATGAGAACCTGTGATTATTCCATCACGTGTAAATCAGTGTGATCTTTTAATGTATGTCAGTAGCTACGTTAGTAACAAGTCATTGTAATCTCAAGGCATGACGGGATGCTTGGCCATATGTAAGCTACAAATGGTAAAACTGCAGACTTCAGCAGTTTAGACATAAACATGTTTCTAAAACTCTGAAACACAGGACACTGAGTAAAGGTAAGGGAATTTGTGACTCCAGATACGATGGTTGAAGAACCACAGAAAGGGAGTTATATGGGCCTTGAAACTGGGACAGTTAAGATAACAGGACACATCTACAAAAACCTACGTGTCCAGTAACTAACAGTTGAGTAACTGTCAGCCTTATATGGATTTGTCTTTGGAATTGTTGAAGTGCACTTCTACTTGATTATGTATAACTAGATTGTCACAACAACTAAAAATTTGAGTCTTTGGTGTACTGAAAGCTCTCCCCTGCATGCTTGTAATAAAGTTTTCTCACATCAAAGCCTACCCGTGACTCTGTGTGGTTTCTTTCCACAACAACTACCAACACTCAAGAAGCTCGACATCATCCAGGGCAAAGGAGGCCATTTGATTGGCCACCCAACCACCACCTTAAATATTCACTCTCTCCACCACTGGCACACCATGACTACAGTGTGTACCATCTACAAATGCACTGTAATAACTCACTAAGGCTTCTGGGACAGCACCTTCCAAATGCCTGACTTCTACCGCCTAGAAGGACAAGGGCAGCAGGTCCATGGGAACAACACCACATGTTCCCCTCCAAGTCACCCACCAGACTGACTTGGAAATAGATCACCGTTTCTTCCTCATTGCTGGGTCAAAATCCTGGAACTCCCTCCCTAACAGCAGTGTAGGAGTACCTTCACCACACGGACTGCAACAGTTCAAGAAGGCGGCTCACCACCACCTTCTCAAGGACAATTAGGATCGGACAATAAATGCTGGCCTTGCCAGTGACACCCACATCCCATGTATGAATAAACAAAAAGGGGACTCAGTGTTTGGTCAGGCAGGACCTTCCCCTCCTGAATCTATGCTGATTGCTGTTAACCGGGTTAAAATTGTAAAAATGAACTTCAAGCTTACTTCTGATTATTGATTCCATTATTTTACATGGAATAGATACAAGTCTAAATAGTCTGTGGTTTTTGGTTTGTTTTCTCACCCTCTTTAAATATTAAAAACCACTTAGCTTGTTTCCAGTCTACTGATATTTCCCTCATAATGATTTTCATTGCATCACAAATCTCTTCCCTAGTTCCTCTCAGAACTCTTGACAATTACTATCTAACCCTGGGGATTTATTTGTTTTGAGCCCATTTAGCCTGTCTAAGGCTTTCATTTCATTTATAACATTTACTCATTTTACTTGGGGCTTTTTTTAAGTGGAACATTGTCTTTATGAGTACTAGGAGGAAGTAGTTATTCAGAATGTTTAATGGTTGTGCTCATTCTCAATTTTGAGGCTATCTGCATATTTTATGGTTTTTACCTCTTTACTGATTACGCTGTTGTTCTTGTGGTACTAAAAAAAATATTTTACTGTTAAGCTTAGCCTCAGTTAAGCTGTTTCCATGGGCTAGATTTTCCACTTTTGTGCAGATTGCCCAAAAATGAGCGTTATTTCCGGTGTGGGTGATAAATATGGGTTTTCAGCTCGCCGGATTGTCGCCCATTTTCAAAGCCCCTAGTTTTCATTTTAAAAATGGGCGTTGTTACGCTCATAATAAAGGATGAAACTGAATAATGTAAGCAATGAGTAAGTGTGACCTTAGCTGCTTTAATAAGACTCCAGAGTGCCGGTACCTCGTGGGTGGTCTGTTTATATACAGTACTCCCAAGGGATGCTGGGATCCCTTGCGACTCTAACAGGTAGGCCCTCTGGTGATGGTGTGATACAGGTTGCCAAGGGTTACATACATAACATCACTCCCTCATAAAGTCAATAGTGCACTTATTTACAGGGTGAGATGATCTGGGGCTTTTCGCTCCCTTGTCGATCATCTCGGTACAAATGCAGGTGTGGGTGGGTTAGTCAGTTTTTCACTGGGCTGCTGGGGATGGTGAGTTCGGCTTCGAGGTCAACCATGACATCGGTTGCCACTTGTGTGTGTGTTGGAGGGTTAAAGTTGGTGGTGTCTTCTTTGTAGCTTTTGGTGAACCACAATTTGATTTGGTCCAAATGTTTCTGCACATTAGTCCATTGGCCAATTTGACCTGAAACACCCTACTCCCTTCTTTGGCTATGACCGTGCCAGCGAACCATTTGGGACCATGTCCATAATTGAGTACAAACACAGGGTCATTGGCCTCAATATCGCGTGACAAATTTGCGCGATCGTGGTACATGCTTCGTTGATGCCGCCTGCCCTCAACGTGATCATGGAGATCAGGGTGGACTAGAGAGAGCCTTGTTTTGAGCGTCCTTTTCATGAGCAGCTCAGCTGGGGAAACCCTGGTGAGCGAGTGGGGTCTGGTGCAGTAGCTGAGTAGAACTCGGGACAGTCAGGTCTGCAGGGAGCCTTCCAAAACGTCTTTCAAGCTTTGCTTGATGGTCTGAACTACCCGTTCTGCCTGACCGTTGGATGCGGGCTTCAACGGGGCAGATGTGACGTGCTTGATCCCATTGCAGGTCATGAATTCCTTGAATTCAACACTAGTGAAACACGGCCGACTGTCGCTGACTAGGACATCAGGCAGGCCGTCTGTGGCAAACATGGCTCGTAGGCTTTCGATGGCGGCGGTGGACGTGCTTCTAGACATTATTACACATTCAATCCATTTTGAATAAGCATCCACAACAACCAAGAACATTTTGCCTAGAAATGGGCCCGCATTGTCAAAGTGGATCCTAGACCATGGTTTGGAGGGCCACGACCACAAACTTAGCGGTGCCTCTCTGGGTGCATTGCTCAGTTGAAACCAAATGCCGGGCCACCACACATGGGATCTGGCTATGGCTTTCATCATTACAATGCCTGAATGGGTGCTGTGTAGGTCACGTATGAACGTTTCTCTGCCTTTCTTGGGCAAGACCATGCGATTACCCCACAAAAGACAATCCGCCTGTAAGGACATTTCGTCTTTGCATCTGTGGAACAGCTTGATCTCCTCCTGCATCTCCGTTGGGATTCTGGACTAGCTCCCATGGAGGAAACAGTTTTTTACCAGGGACAGTAAAGAATCCTGGTTGGTCCAGGCCCTGATCTGGTGGGCCATAACAGATAACTTTTTGTTTTCGAATGCATCCATCACCATGAGCAAGTCTGCAGGCTATGCCATTTCTACCCCGCACAATGGTAGATGACTTAGAGCATCACGCAGTTTTCTGTGCCCGGTCTGTGGCGGATTACATAGTTGTATGCCGACAGTGTGAGCGTCCATCTTTGGATGCGGGCAGAGGCATTGGTGTTAATCCCTTTGCTCTCTGAGAATAGCGTTATGAGTGGCTTATGGTCAGTTTCAAGCTCAAACTTGAGACCAAACAAATACTGGTGCATTTTTTTCACCCCATTACGCACGGCAGAGCTTCTTTTTCAATCATGCTGTCGGCCCTTTGGGCCTTGGACAGACTCCTGGATGCATAAGCGACCGATTGCAACATCCCCGATTCGTTAGCCTGTTGTAACACACACCTGACCCCGTATGATGACGCATCGCAAGTTAGCACTAATCGTTGACATCGGTTATACAGAACAAGCAGTTTGTTTGAACATAACAGATTTCTGGCTTTCTCAAAGGCAGCCCCTTGTGAATTCCCCCAAACCCAGTCATCTCCCTTGCTCATTAGCACATGTAGAGGTTCTAGCAAGGTGCTTAACCCGGATAGGAAATTACCAAAATAGTTGAGGAGTCCCAGGAATGAACGCAACTCCGTCACGATCTGTGGTCTCGGCGCGTTCTTGATGGCCTCCGTCTTGGCATCGCTGGGTCTGATGCCGTCTGCTGCAATTCTTCTTCCCAAGAATTCGACCTCTGGTGCCAGGAAAACACACTTCGAGCGTTTCAACCTGAGCCCCATGCGATCTAGCCGACTTAGAACCTCTTCCAGATTCTTCAAGTGTTCGATGGTGTCCCGACCTGTGACCAGTATGTCGTCCTGGAAAACCACAGTGCATGGAACTGACTTTTGCAGGCTCTCCATGTTCCATTGGAAAATTGCCACGGCCGACCGAATCCCGAACGGGCAACTATTATAGAGGAACAGACCTTTATGCGTGTTGATGCCTTCAGCTCCAGTGTCATGTAGGCCGAGATCAGGTCCAACTTGGTGCATGTCTTTCTTCCAGCCAGGGTCGCAAATAGGTTGTCTGCCTTGGGTAGCGGGTACTGGTCCTGTGGCGAAAAACAGTTAATCGTTACTTTATAGTCCCCACAAATTCTGACCGTGCCATCACCTTTAAGTACCGGGACAATTGGACTAGCCCACACGTTGAATTCCACCGGTGCGATGATGCCTTCTCGCTGCAGCCTGTCCAGCTCAATTTCCATTTTCTCTCGCATCATATACGGTACCGCCCGTGCCTTGTGGTGGATGGGTCGTGTACCGGGAACCAAATGGATCTGCACTTTCGCCCCCAAGAAACTTCCAATGCCTGGCTCGAACAATGATGGAAATCCGCTCAGAACCTGGGCACATAAGGCGTCATTGACGGACGAAAGCGCTCGGATGTCGTTCCAGTTCCAGCGGATTTTTCCCAGCCAAGGAGACTTTGACTTCTGCGCAGCCAATTACAGGGATCAGTTCTTTGATGTAAGTTCTTAGCTTGGTATGAATGGGGCTGCCTTGTTGTACCACAGCCTGTCCAAGGCCATTTTGCTCATTATGGACTGACTCGCACCTGTGTCCAGTTCGATGGATACTGGAATTCCATTCAGTTCAACTTTTAACATTATTGGTGGACATTTCGTGGTGAAGGTGTGTACCCTTTACACTTCTGCCTTCTCGGTTCGAGTCTCCAATTCAGCTTGATCCACCGTGGATCGATCTTCCTCTGCAACGTGGTAGTTTGCAGGGTTTGCAGCTTGCCTGCACATTCGCTGGAGGTGTCCCATTATTCTGCAGCTGTTGCACGCATAATGCTTGAAGCGGCATTGATGGGCCCGATGATCACCTCCACAAGGCCAACACGGCGTTAACTGCCTCGCATTAATGATTGATGGCGGACTCTGGGTCATCGGGAGGTCATGCAGCAGCCGGCATGTACATTCTGCCATGTATATTCCTGCTCGAAAACGACGTTACTTTGTGCACAGTACTGGCCGAAACCTCTTTATGCTGCGAAATTTGTTTGGTGTTATCGCTGGTGGACATAAATGCCTGGGCTAACATTATGGCTTTGCTCAGATTCGGTGTTTCAATAGTCAATAGTTTGCGAACGATTACCTTATGGCCAATGCCAAGCACAAAAAAGTCTCTCAGCATTTGTTCAAGGAATCCATCAAATTTGCAATGTCCTGCAAGACACCTGAGTTCGGCTACGTAGCTCGCCACTTCCTGGCCCTCCGACCGTTGACACAGGTAGAACCGATACCTCACCATCAAAATGATTTCCTTAGGATTTAGGTGCTGCTGGACCAGCGTACACAATTCTTCATAGGATTTGGTTGTTGGTTTTACCGTAGCTAGAAGATTCTTCATGAGACCATAGGTTGTTGCCCCACAGACGGTAAGGAGGATTGCCCTTCATTTGGCAGCATTCTTGTCCCCTTCCAGCTCGTTGGCCACAAAGTATTGGTCGAGTCTCTCCACGAAGGCCTCCCAATCGTCCCCTTTTGAGAACTTCTCCAGGATACCAACTGTTCTTTACATTTTCGCGCGGTTTTTCGTTACCTCGTCGCCAATTGTTACACTCATAATAAAGGATGAAACTGAGTACTGTAAGCAATGAGTAAGTATGACCATAGCTCCTTTAATTCAACTCCAGAGTGCAGGTACCATGTGGGTGGCCTGCTTATATACAGTGCTCAAGGGATGCTGGGATCCCTTGGGACTCCAACAGGTAGGCCCTCTGGGGTGGTGTGGTACAGGTTGCCAAGGGTTAAATACATAACAGGCATTACCACGAGCGATCGGAAATGGGCATTAGCGTTAAATCTCTATGACCTTCTGCCGTAAAGTGTCGCTGTCCTTAGCAATGGCATGGCAATGCTCGTTTCCCGCGATTCAGGAGGTCAGGGGTCATCGTTACATGCGCAGAAGAGGAGAAAGAGAGAGAGGGAGCAGAGAGGGAATGAACGCGTGTGAGGGTGTGGGATGAGTGCTTGCTTGGCTACTTGGGGAGGAAGGAGGGAGAGTATCGAGCTTTATACAAAATTGTGAGAAAAAAGTTCGCTGTTTCCAGCCAGATATTTTGTCTAATTTGGTGCCTATAATGGAGGGAGTGGAGGAGGCGACACAGCATGCTGTGAGATTGACTCTGATGAGAGCAGTGAGCTGGGAGAGGAACAAATGGGAGGACGAAAGAGGGCAAGGAGGTTCTCGGACGAGGCAAATACCTCCCTCATGCAGGGGGTCAAGTCATGCTGGGGTGAATTGACAAAGGGAGGGCGTAGGAAGCCCTCCCCAAAGGCTGACTAGAAGATATGGGCCGAGATAGCCGAGGTGGTCTTGTTGTCGACCAATGAGGTGCGTGAGGGCAACCAATGCTGCAAGCGATGGAACGACCTTGTCGGATCCGCCAGAGTAAGTATTACATTTATTTACATGTACTTATGTATTTATATAATTTGATTTGTAAGTGTCATGAGTGACTATAATCAAATGTCTTTCACTTTTACCGGGAATGTTGTACTCAAAGCCTGCAGTCACGGTGTACGTCTTTAGGTAAAGAATTATAATTATCATAATAATCATGATTACATCTGTCGGTTATGTGTTGTATCAGTCTTTGTGACAGTATCTAGCAATGATATCACGCAATGATCTCATGCCATGTCGTCCTGTTGTTACCTTTTACAGAAGAAGCTTTTGAGGAATAGGGCCAAGCAGAGGCGAACGGGTGGGGGGGCCACCAGTCATCATCGACCTCACTGACATCGAGGAGTAGGCGCTCCCACTCATGGGGACCCACCCCCGGTCGGCCACGCAGGCAGCTGCAGAACCTGAAGTGAGTAAAGTATACACCATTGCGTGATGTAAAGTCAATAGATGCCTCACCCACTCATATCCGAACAATAATATATGATAGGTGTCCTCTAAATAATGCTGGCCTCATGAGAATCATTGCAATGCACAATGTGTTGATGGTCATGAAATGTGAGTCTGTGATGATTTTGATAGCGGTGGTGCTTTTGTCGTGTATATGCTGTGTGTAGTGCTGGACTCACCTTGTGACCCTAGCACCCCCTTCTCCTCTAATAACCTCATTTGTGTTTTGCAGCTCAGCCAGCAGCGCGTTCCAAGGCAAGACCACCGAGTCCCGAAGGTGGGGGCGCGGAGCCGGACTCGCCAGACGATCGGACATCTGGTGCTGTGGAGCTGTGATTTTCGCCTGTCAATCAGTTGGGTCCATTCTCAACGGATGACAGTGCGGTCTTTGAGGAGCCTGCATTGGCAGATTCCAGAAGGCATTCGACCCCAAGGCCATCTAGTGCTCCTCCGGCCATTCCCACCTCCACTCTGGTCCCAAGCACCTCACCACAGGGCACCCCAGGTGTCCACAGGACGGCGCCAACCCCACAAAAGTTTCGTAGATGCGGCAAGTCTGCTCCACGAGCGCCAGATGAGAGGGGCGACATGGTAGTGTTGTCCATAAGGACTGTTGACATAGGTTACCAGATCCTCCAGGAATTCGGGGGCATATTCCGACAGTTGGCCAGCTTCTCCGGCACCATGACGGAGTACATTCGGCGGATGGTGGAGGCCCTGGAGGCGATAGCCAGGAACACTCGTGGCGCAGGCCTCCCAGTGGTCCTGGAGCACGGCACTCCACCCCTAGGTTCCGCACCCCCCGTGCCAATGACACATGAGAAGCAGGAGCAAGATCCTGCTTCTGGACCCAAGAATGTTCCCACCTCGGTACCCCCCACTCCCATATCCATGCAACCATCTTCATCCCCCCCAATGAGGCACGTCCTGAGGAGCGCATCGGCTAGGCGGCGTGGAGCAAGGAGGGGAAGGGGTAGAGGTGGGGAGAAAAAGGGGTGGGGGAAGGAAAGTGAGGTGCATGTCCACAGGTAACGGCTTTGTTATATTTCCATCTCGGTGTCTGCAATGTGTTGTAAGGTATGGGGGGAGGGGACAGCCTGTTGGTTTGCATTTGTGTTTTGTGTTGCTGGACATGTTGACTATTTGATTGATGGATGGAGTTGGGGTGTTTTTGACTGTTATACCTATGATTTCAGACCAATGGTCGTATTAAATGTTTTTTATTTAACATAATCTTGTTGCGCATTGCCTCAAATAGCTGGATTGTTACACACTGGTGATTCCTTAACATGAAAGGATATAATTAAATTTAACTTCAATCAACTTAAACTTTAACTGGCACCAAGGTGATGGCCACCATTGATATCTGAGCTGCGTACTCAGCAGTGTCAGCTTTGTCAATGACAGCAACGTTCCTTCAGGCAAAGTGCACATTTATGAGCTGCTGCCATAAGAGTCTTGCAGCTATGTAGCCACCATGGGCCCTTTCCTGCGGTCTGGAGGAGGGCATGGGCATGGTTGCATGGTCAGCCTGATTGTCTGGCCCTAGGTCAGCATCCAGCCTATCATCCTTCTCTTCCTCTCTCTCCTGAGGTGGACCATCAGTCCCTTCTGGCAATTCTTGCCCCCTCCTGATAGCCAAGTTGTGCAGCATGGAGCACATGACCACGAATTGGGCTACCTGATCAGGGCTGTATTGTAGCTCCCCTCCTGAGTGCTCCAGGCATCTAAAGCGCTGCTTAAGCACATTAATTGTTTTCTGGACCACATTGCTTTTGGCTCTGTGGCTCTGGTTGTATCGCTTCTCGGCCTCGGTGTGGGTGTCACGCTGGAGGCGGTGGGGGGGGGGGGCATCAGCCAGGTGGTTAGGCCATATCGTTTGTCACCAAGCATCCAACATTGACCTTGTGGCTGACTGGTAAACATGACAGATACAGTGCTCTCACGCAAGATGTGAGCCTCATCGAGGCTGCCCGGAAATTTGTCATTCACTGCCATAATTATCTGGTTGTGATCGACAACTAGTTGCAGCTTCAGGGAGTGAAATCTTTTTCGGTTGTGAAAAACCTTTGCGTCCTGAGAAGGTGCCCGCATGGCGATGGGCATACAGTGTATTTCTCCTGCACCTTGGGGAAGTTAGCAATTTGTTAGAATGCTCAAGCCCTGTCAGTCTGAGCCTCCATGGTCATAGGGAAGCTGATAAAGTCCATCCTTCGTGAGTAAAGGGCTTCAGTGACCTGTCTAATGCAGCAATGTGTGACATGCTGAGATATAGCAGAAATGTCGACTGCGGAGGCGTGAAAGGAACCGGACACGTAGAACGACAGTGCCGCGGTGACCTTGACCTTGACGGCCAGTGATGTCCTGAAGGTGCTGGCAGGCTGCAGATCTGCCCTGATGATCTGGCATATCTCACTGATAACCACTTTGTGGAAATGCTGTCTCCGAAGGCAGTTGTTCTTGGACAAGTCGAGGTAAGATCACTTCTTCCTGTAAGTGAGGGGAGTGAATGGTCTGTCCTCCTCATCAGTCTGGCACATCTTAGATTGGGCAAATAATGCTGTGCATTAGATGTTGTGCCATTTGCACTCTGCAGCATCTGTGTTGTAATCGATGCAGGCTGGGAAATGGCTGGCCCCATTCCAATAACTATAAGTATAATGTTGATTGTTCACAAGCAATAAATTTCCCCACTAAGACACTTAAATAAAATCCAATCATCCACAGTATGATAAGATATCTGTTCAGATGGTCACATCACCTGAGAGAAATTCCAGAGTACATCCAAACTCCCCCAAAGTTGAAGCAGCTTTTTCAATGAAGCGACCTGCGATTTACAAAATGGCGTCCACACCGCTGTGATTAGTTCAGATCAGTTCAACTTTTTCAGAGTGCTTTTTTTGGCGAGCGAGATTGTGGGCGATATGTGTGCGAGGTGCTGAAAGTGACACTGGCCGATATACTGGGCGATAGTTTCGGCAAATGTGATCTTTACAACAAAAGAAAGTGGGAGGCCGGTATTATTGAATCTCGGCATTAAGTATGTGGCGAACGCAAAGCTGGGCGATATTATGGGCATTGGGTTCGCTCATTCTGATGATTCCGCCCCAAAAAAGTGGGCAGGCGGTTTTAATTTTTCTCGGCGTTACGTACATGCCGAAAGTATCGCTCGGCGATCAGTGACCAAGAAATGGGCGTCAGTTTCCATTTTGTGCCTAAATGGGCAATATATGGGTGTTACACCTCATTTCAGCGTTAAAATGGACGTTAAGTGGGTGGTATGCATGCAAAAATAATGGAAAATCTTGCCCCATGTCTCTCTTTTGCCCTCTGATTACCTTTTTAACGTTTTTCTGTCTTTTATTATACTTATCCCAGTCGCGACTTTCTTCCTACATAATTTGTATAGACCATTTTCCCTTTTTATCAAACTTTTAATATTTTGCTGATCATTTAGGGTCATATTTGTTTACTCTGAGCTTGTTGGTCTTGGAACCGTATGCTCATCATATTATTTATATTGTAAGTTATACTTATAAGATATTTCATTGTTCCTTTACTGAAAACCTCCTCCAATCTATTTGTTTTAGTTGTTCCTCCATTTCATTTATTTGTCTGGCACCTGGTCTTAGATATTCCTGACTCCCAGATTATGTTAATCTTTATCGTTCTATGATCACCACCCCCATGGGTACTTTAATTTCCATTTCATATACATTTTCTGGATCTTTTATGAATACCGGATCGAGATGAGCATAGTTTTGTTGATGCACTGCACTTAAAACATTTGATTACCAACATTTATCATCATTATGTGTAGTACCACAGAAGGTATAATTTGCTGTTTCGAAGACTTTCTTTTGAGCCAATTGCTAGAAGTGGCAAAAGAAAGATTTGCGGTGGCTCATAGGTTTCTTCCTCCCTGTCACCATGTGGGAAATTCCATGTCAGACATCTGTGACCAACTCCTCCATTGCAAAATTCTTTGGGGTACCAGTAATACTAATTTAGCTGTAGAAGAAAATTACGGAGGAGATATTCCCCACTTCCTATTGGGATGGTATCTGGAGTGCTAGTCGGGCGGGATTGGCAGTTCCCCATAGCGCTGATGCATTCAACATCCCTCCCCTTCTGTTAAAGCAGAAGGCCTCTGATGGCCTCCACTGGACCACCAGGGCAGCAAGATGCCATGACCGCAGCCACGGAGTGCTGGGCTACACGATAGCGGCCCGGACCATGCCACAGAGCAGCAAGACGGGCTAACCGGTGAGTCGGCCAAAACGACAAAATGGCATCGTGTGGCGCAGCACACCTCCCCTTTATTTTCCGCCCCGTGAGTGGAAGTCAGCCCAGTTCACAACCCTCGAGGCTGGCACTGACACAGCTCACAGGGCGCTGGCCAATTTCCACCACGGGGTGGAAAACTGTCGCTGCAGGGTGCTAAAAGGTCACTGCGCATGGCGATGACGTCATCGCCGGTTGCACGGCGGCTGGAGTGCTACTAGCAATGTGCAGCTCTACTGTGTTAGCACCTCTGCTAACTCCCGTGTAATTTCGCGGGAGCCGGTAGTGCCCCCCCACCCCCCGCCCCACCCCATGGGCGAAAACAGGTTCGCGCCCCATTAGCGCCCCCAGAGATGCTAATAGGAGGCACACAACAGGGGTATTTCACCCCTACATGTCAATGACTTGCTTGACTCTAATGAAATTAGTTGCCTCATTCTTCACTTACAAACCACTCATTTTGGTGTTATTGCTACATTATTGCAACATTTACAATGAACCATTTTCTACTTTAATAAAACAAATCTCTTCAGCTATTCTTTGCTTGAATATTTTCATGTGTCTTGTACATGCGCATACTCCAAAATGTTTAAGATCCAGTAAATCAATTTTAAGCATAATTGTAGGCTTGTTGCTATTACCGTGTAAGCATCAAAATATCTTGTACCAGCTGTGCTTTAAGAAACTTGCTGTATGACCTATGTCATTCGCTTTAATGTGCCAAGTGAAATTTATATTTTTGTAGACCAGATTTCATCTAACTGCCAATAATATACTCCCACGTATTTTTAAGTACTCATTAACTAAACATGTTCTTTTGCTTACACACCTGATGATAATGCATCCTCCAGTTATTTGGGATTCTGATACTATGGCTGTGTTTCACCTAATTGGTTTTAAAGAGGAATTGGAGTGAAATAAACTTAATTATAATGTGATTTCTGTAGGAGATAAAGCTTGTCTGGTTCTGATCTTTAGCAAAATATCTGGTTAACCCCTTGAGAGCACATGTCTCGTTCAGCTCCCGAAACACATTTCCTGCCACAATAAACCTGCAAAAATGATTTTCTGTGAATTTCTAATACTCATTGCAAATGCAGAAAGCCACAAAGCATTTTTAAAGGAGCATGCTGCTCTCAGAATAATAGAAATCTTCTAAAATGTTGTTTTATTTATTATTTTGGGTTCAAGATCCTTGCTTCGAACTAATTATTTATAGTTGAGTCTTTTTTAAGTAAAAAAAAGTACAATTTGATTAAAATATAATGCATAAAGCAAAGAAAGAAACACTTGAAAACAAAATTCTGGAAGTATTGCTTTTCCAACTGAATTGTTTTCTCTATGTTTTTTTATCTCAAACAGTGAAAATATAAGTAAACTATCAGAACAAGACAAGCATTTGGCAGTGATATGCAAGTCAAGTTGACATTTATTTTACATTACGACATCAGGCATATCCAGTATTGGGCTTAAAAGAGTTGAACAGATGGCAGCAAGTGCGGCTGGTTATTATGCTCGGAGGGTAAAATTAGTGCACCAGAGGATTTAAAATAGATTAGATGAGAGCTTGGTAGACTGTTTGGTCTGAGATGGGAGGGCTCTGAAGACAATGGGATAGATCTTTGAAGCCTGGACAGTAATCTGACGGCGTGACTCACCGAGTGTTATAGAAGCTACCTAATAATTCCATTGAATGCAATAGAATGAAACTCGGGCAGGTTCTACAATAGCCAGACGATCCATGGCTCCAAAGTACTGCCTCTGCGGTAAAGACAAAAATCTAAATTAATATTTTTCATTCTCTCATTTACAGATCAGCAAACTTGATCTACCTTTGGGCCCGAAAGTGGCTTCTAGTTGCTCAATGGTTGGACAATTTTTTTTTTTGTGAACGCTGCTTGTACCACGTAAGTCACAGGATTACATTTTTACAGTAATGGCTAGAGAGGGGTATCCAACCCATAAGTAAGCAGCAACATCTCATATACATGCAGCTTTTGTTCTATTGGCAATAGTTAGAGTTCAAGAAAATTGTCCTGGAGGATTCCATCAACTTCAGGGTATAAATTTCATCAAGCACATTGATGAAAGTTATATCCTAAAGATGATGTAATCAATCCAGGATACAAATTCTATTATGCTTGCCACTGTATTCCACAATAAGAAGTCAGGGTGGCTGATGAGGGAAGATATTGGTCTTTTCCAAAATCAATTGAAAACATGGAAAAGGGGACAGGAATGGCATCCTTGAAATAGTATTTCTTGATTATTGAATATTTATTAATGCAGCGCCAAGTTATTATCAAGTTAAAATATGTGCATTATTCTCAAATATAGCAGTAGCAATGGCACGTCAAAATAAAGTAATATATTAAAACATATTAAAACTCTAAAGTTATCTGAGGAAAAATAAATGTTTTCTGCATTAAACCTGGTTAGATCTTAGCACACACTAAAAATCATCTGACATGGCAGGACCCAGGAGCAAAGATTTATGTTTTCAGCTGATACAAATGACCCCACTCCTTAAAATATAATTGAGTCACTCTGAATTCAGCCGAGAGGCAATACAAAACAGGCTACCTAGAGTATTTGGGTGAAAAGTGTAGTTTCAAAAACTACTTATTAAGCTTAATACGTTACATGGGGCTCAAGTTTCGGCCTGAGTTGCTCCTATTTTTTTGGAGCAACTCGTTTATAATGGAGTGTCTTAGAAATTGCAATTCTCGGCATTTAGTTTGCTCCAGTTCTAGTGAGTTAGAATAGTTTCATTTTAGTACAGATTTTTTTTCAAAAGGGGGCGTATCAAGCTGCAGTCGGTAAGTAGAAAATGTTTTATTTATTGATTTTTAAATTTTTTTTTTATTTTTTATTCATTTTTTTTGATTGATTTATTGGTTGATTTATTGATGTGTTTATCATTTATTATTGATGATGGCTCTTTATTTATAAAACTGAAGTGTTTAATGTTTGTAAACTTCCCTTTAAACCTCCTCCCCCATTCTCTACGCTTGATTTGTAACCTATACCTGATTTTCTAAAGTGTAGACAAGGTTTTTTCGAACGTACAAAAATCTTCACTTACTCCATTCTAAGTTAGTTTAGAGTAAGTTTTCACTGCCGAAACTTTGAAAACAGGCGTAAGTGGCCGGACACGCCCCCTTTTGAGAAAAAAATTCTGTTCCAAAGTGAAACTGTTCTAACTGACTAGAACTGGAGCAAACTAAATGCCGAGAATTTGAATTTCTAAGATACTCCGCTCCAAAAAATCAGGAGCAACTGAGGCCGAAACTTGGGCCCTTAGAATGGAGTAAGTGTAGATTTTTGTATGCTCAGAAAAACCTTGCCTACACTTATAAATCAGGTGTAGGGAACGAGAGATGGGAGTGGGGGGGTGCGGGAAGGGGGGTTTACAAACATTAAACACTTCATTTTTACAAATAAAGAGCCAACGTCAATAATAAGTGATAAATAAATCAATAAATCAACCAATAAATCAATCAAAAAAAAAACAATAATAAAAAATCAATCAATAAATAAAAAATTAAGTTTCTACTCACCGACTGCAGCACTGGGAGCACTTCAACACTATGCTGGGATGGGGCCTCCCCAGTCTCTCTGTCTCTGTCAGTGTCTCTCTGTGTTTCTGATAGCGAGGGGTGGGAGAGAGAGGGAGGGAGAGGAGGGGCAGGAGGGAGGGAGGGAGAGAAGGGGGGACAGGAGGGAAGAAGAGGAGGGGGAGGGAGGGGGAGGGAGAGGAGGGGGAGGGGAGGAATGGAGAGGAGGGGGAGGGAGCGGGGAGGGAGAGGAGGGGGAGGGGAGGAATGGAGAGGAGGGGGAGGGAGCAGGGAGGGAGAGGAGGGGGAGGCGAGGGGGGGAGAGGAGGGGGAGAGGAGGGAGCGAGAGGAGGGGGAGGAAGGGAGAGGAGGGGGGAAGGGAGGGAGGGAGAGGAGGGGGAAGAAAGGGGGAGAGGAGGGAGAGGAGGGGGGAGGGGAGGGGAAGAGGAGGGGGAGAGGAGAGGGGGGAGAGGAGGGGAGGAGAGGGGGGAGAGGGGGAGAGGGGGGAGAGGAGAGGAGAGGGGGGGAGAGGAGGGGTGGGGGGGAGAGGAGAGGGAGACTAAATGGGCCCAGCTGACGACGACGCAGATACGCAGATGCCTGGCCGCCGCTGAAGACTTCAGGTGGGGCCCACCCCCAGCAAGATGCCGGGTGTGCGGGCCCCATCGACGACGTGGAAGCCGGGCCGCTGAAGACTTCGGGTGGGTCCCGCCTACTACGTGGAGGGAGGAAGGGGGGGAGAGGAGGGGTAATGGCTGAATGGGAGGGAGGGGGGAGCGGGAGCTGCACGGGAGGGGGGAATAGAGCAGGAGCTGAACGGGAGGGGGGGGGAGAGGCGGAGCAGAAGCTGAACGGGAGGGAGGGAGGCCCGAGTCCGATCTTCACCTGGGGAGCCCATTCGGCCAGGGCTAGGGGCAGCGTGCTTCGGGCCCCTCCCACACAGCCTCGGGGGGCGAGGAGCTACTGCACATGCACGCACACTCTGGCGCGCATTTGCAGAGGTCCCGGCACTGTTTTCAGCGCAGGGACCTGGCTCCGCCCCCGACCCCTTGTGTTGCGCCACACCGAGCACGAAGACGTCCTGAGGAGCTCACAGAATCACAAGGTAAGTTTTCGGCGCCCTTTTTATTCCAGAAAATTGGCGCACCTTATGGAGGTGCGTCATTCTAACAGAGGGCGGAAACTTGGGTCCATGGAATCTACAAATTTAAGAATCACTGAAATACAGGTGTTCAAATGCCTCCATACATAACAAAATAGTTCAGTGGATGTTCTTTGCCAGATATTAAACCTACAAATTTGAAAGTTATTTGGCATTGATATGCTGGATGCATACCAAATAATAATGTGCATTGGAGCAAGTCCTTTCATTTCATAACAAAATTTGGCAAACCTAGCCTGCAGTCATTAAATGATCGCAAAGGATCACAATGCAGATTGATTGTTGCAATGCAATGATTTTTCAGCTGTGTATTTGCTGCCACCTGGTGAGAATTACTGTTATGAAGAAAATTATTTATTTTATATCATCATAGGGGGATTTTAAACTAGATCAACGGAAATAGAGAGGTGCAGTGACTTAGACCCCCTGCGACCTGGACTCAAATACAACTCAGACTGTCTTCTTGGTCTGCTGACTGTAAGGGTACAATATCAAATGAATTTGGACAGTTTCAATCTAGCTCCTAGTGGGCATGGGTTTGCAGTACAAAACTGTTCCTAATTTAGCATGAATTGGTAATCTTGCTCAGAGAAGTCAATGTATGAGAAATGGAAAAAATGTCATTGGATATAGTAGAAGCGATGTTGTGAGATTGGGCAGAGTAGAAGAAGCTTTACTCTGCATTGGCTGTGCTGTGATATACCTCACCTAAGACTGTGCGAAGCTGACATTGGCTACCTGAAATAGGAAGAATTCCATTCTCAGCTCTAATTAACCATCCCCCACCTGATGAGTACAAAGAACAACCTGGATCAAACCTGAAGTAATAATTGATTAGTATCACAGAAGACAATGTTAAAATGGGAAATTTAATACAGTCAGTGAATCCAAATCAACAGTATGCTAACTGACAGTGAAATGTCTCCAATGAACAGTCGGAATTGTAAGCAACAATGTGCAGCTGTTGCAGCTATCATTTTCAGCATTGTTCATTATGAAATATACTTAGGATCTATTGGGAATCCACACACATTAATAAGTGAAGACAAATTTAGCATTCACATGATGCCCCTGTCAAATCTGCCTTTTTATAGTCACTATTCCTGGCTCGAACATGAAAAAGTGACTCAGTCCAAATATTTAATTTGCAATTGAAGAACAACTCCAAAAAGCAAAAGTTAGATTTGGGTTTTGAATGCTACACTTCCCAACTAACAATTTCTGATTTAGAACTGGATTTATTTTTGAGTTCCGATTATCAAGTTAACAATGTTATGGGAATGAGTATCAAATTAATTCTGACTAAGGCTATTAATTAATAATGTACTACATTAGCTGATAGTTGATTTAAATGAAGCAATATAAAATATGTAATTAGTATTGATTGATAATTCCGATAAATAGATTATTTAATCAAACAACAACAACTTGCATTTATAAATCACTTTTAAGGTAGAAAAATATCCTAACATACTTCACAGAGGCTTGAGGAAAACAAACACTGAGCCAAAGGAGAGATTAGGAGGGGTGATCAATAGTTTTATCAAAGAAGTGGGTTTTAAGGAATTCATTTAGGAACCTTAATAAGTTACATTAAAGAGGGTTTTCAATGTAGAAAAGGAGGTGGAGAGTCAGTTTAGAGAGGGAATTCCAGAATGGCACCTATGTACCATTCTTTGGTTAAAAAGACAAGGAGGTGAACTGCTCCCAGATCTCTGTTTATGTCACTTCCGATATGGCCCCGAGAGGGTTCAGGTTGGTGATAGAGCTACAATACTCTATTGATGATTTCTGACCTCGGTTCTCTTTGTGCGAGGCTCCACTTTGGCTGCGATTTCGTCTAACTGGGCGGCTTCAAGGCGGGATGACGTCCTACAAGATGAATTTAGGGAGCTAGGAGCTAAATTAAAAAGTAGGACCTCAAAAGTAGTAATCTCAGGATTGCTACCAGTGCCACGTGCTAGTCAGAGTAGGAATTGCAGGATAGCTCAGATGAATACGTGGCATGAGGAGTGATGCACAAGGGAGGGATTCAAATTCCTGGGACATTGGAACCGGTTCTGGGGGAGGTGGGACCAGTACAAACCGGACAGTCTGCACCTGGGCAGGAGCGGAACCAATGTCCGAGGGGGAGTGTTTGCTAGTGCTTTTGGGGAGGAGTTAAACGAATATGGCAGGGGAATGGGAACCTATGCAGGGAGACAGAGGGAAGTAGAATGGGGGCAGAAGCAAAAGATAGAAAGAAGAAAAGTAAAAGTGGAGGGCAGAGAAACCCAAGGCAAAAATCAAAAAGGGCCACATTACACCAAAATTCTAAAAGGGCAAAGTGTGTTAGAACGACAAGCCTGAAGGCTCTGTGCCTCAATGCGAGGAGTATTCGCAATCAGGTGGATGAATTAACTACGCAGCTAGCAGTTAACGGATATGATGCAATTGGCATCATGGAGACATGGCTCCAGGGTGACCAAGGCTGCGAACTCAACATCCAGGGGTATTCAACATTTAGGAAGGATAGACAGAAAGGAAAAGGAGGTGGGGTGGCATTGCTGTTTAAAGAGGAAATTAATGCAATAGTAAGAAAGGACATTAGCTTGGATGATGTGGAATCGGTATGGGTGGAGTGACAGAATACCAAGGGGCAGAAAACGCTAGTGGGAGTTGTATACAGACCATCAAACAGTAGTAGTAAGGTTGCGGACAGCATCAAACAACAAATTAGAGATGCATGCAATAAAGGTACAGCAGTTATCATGGGTGACTTTAATCTACATATTGATTGGGCTAACCAAACTGGTAGCAATGCGGTGGAGGAGGATTTCCTGGAGTATATTAGGGATGGTTTTCTAGACCAGTATGTCGAGGAACCAACTAGGGAGCTGACCATCCTGGACTGGATGATGTGTAATGAGAAAGGACTAATTAGCAATCTTGTTGTGTGAGGCCCCTTGGGGAAGAGTGACCATAACATGGTAGAATTCTTTATTAAGATGGAGAGTGACACAGTTAATTCAGAAACTAGGGTTCTGAACTTAAGGAAAGGTAATTTTGATGGTTTGATTGGTGAATTGGTTAGAATAGACTGGCAAATGATACTTAAAGGGTTGACAGTCGATAGGCAATGGCAAACATTTAAAGACCACATGGCAATTGTACATCCCTGTCTGGAGTAAAAATAAAACGGGGAAGGTGGCTCAACCGTGGCTAACAAGGGAAATTAAGAATAGTGCTAAATCCAAGGAAAAGGCATATAAATTGGCCAGAAAAGCAACAAACCTGAGGACTGGGAGAAATTTAGAAATCAGCAGAGGAGGACAAAGGGTTTAATTAGGAGGGGGAAAATAGAATACGAGAAGAAACTTGCTGGCAACATAAAAACTGACTGCAAAAGCTTCTATAGATATGTGAAGAGAAAAAGATTCGTGAAGGCAAATGTAGTTCCCTTCCAGTCGGATTCAGGTGAATTTATAATGGGGAACAAAGAAATGGCAGACCAATTGAATAAATACTTTGGTTCTGTCTTCACGAAGGAAGACACAAATAACCTTCTGGAAGTACTAGGGGACCGAGTGTCTAGTGAGAAGGAGGAACTGAAGGATATTGTTATTAGGTGGGAAATTGTGTTAGGGAAATTGATGGGATTGAAGGCTGATAAATCCCTGGGGCCTGATAGTCTGCATCCCAGACTACTTAAGGAAGTGGCGCTAGAAATAGTGGATGCATTGGTGATCATTTTCCAACAGTCAGTCGACTCTGGATCAGTTCCTATGGACTGGAGGGTAGCTAATGTAACACCATTTTTTAAAAAGGGAGGGAGAGAGAAAGCAGGTAATTATAGATTGGTTCGCCTGACATCAGTAGTGGGGAAAATGTTGGAATCAATTATTAAGGATGAAATAGCAGCGCATTTGGAAAGCAGTGACAGGATTGTTCCAAGTCAGCATGGAATTTTGAAGGGAAAATCATGCTTGACAAATCTGGAATTTTTTGAGGATGTAACTAGTAGAGTGGACAAGGGAGAACCAGTGGATGTGGTGTATTTGGACTTTCAAAAGGCTTGTGACAAGGTCCCATACAAGAGATTGGTGTGCAAAATCAAAGCACATGGTATTGGGGATAATGTACTGACGTGGATAGAGAACTGGTTGGCAGACAGGAAGCAGAGAGTCGGGATAAATGGGTCTTTTTCAGAATGGCAGGCAGTGACTAGTGGATTGCCGCAGGGCTCAGTGCTGGGACACCAGCTCTTTACAATATACATCAATGATTTGGAGGAAGGAATTGAGTGTAATATCTCCTAGTTTACAGATGACACGAAAGTGGGTGGCAGTGTGAGCTGTGAGGGGGACGTTAGGAGGCTGCAGGATGACTTGGACAGGTTAGGTGAGTGGGCAAATGCATGGCAGATGCAGTATAATGTGGATAAATGTGAGGTTATCCACTTTAGGGCAAAAACGCGAAGGCAGAATATTATCTGAATGGCAGCAGAGTAGGAAAAGGGGCTGTGCAATGAGACCTGGGTGTCATGGTTCATCAGTCATTGAAAGTTGGCATACAGGTAGAGCAGGCGGTGAAGAAGGCAAATGGTATGTTGGCCTTCATAGCTAGGGGATTTGAGTATAGGGGCAGGGAGGTCTTATTGCAGTTGTACAGGGCCTTGGTGAGGCCTCACCTGGAATATTGTGCTCAGTTTTGGTCTCCTAATCTGAGGAAGGATGTTCTTGCTATTGAGGGAGTGCAGCGAAGGTTCACCAGACTGATTCCCGGGATGGCAGGACTGACATATGAGGAGAGACTGAATCAACTGGGCCGTTATACATTGAAGTTTAGAAGGATGAGAGGGGATCTCATAGAAACATATAAGATTCTGACGGGACGGGACAGATTAGATGCGAGTAGAATGTTCCCGATGTTGGAGAAGTCCAGAACCAGGGGACACAGTCTTAGGATAAAGGGTAGGCCATTTAGGACTGAGATGAGGAGAAACTTCTTCACTCAGAGAGTTGTTAACCTGTGGAATTCTCTGCCAAAGAGAGTTGTTGATGCCAGTTCATTGGATATATTCAAGAGGGAATTAGATATGGCCCTTACAGCTAAGGGGATCAAGGGGTATGGAGAGAAAGCAGGAAAGGGGTACTGAGCGGATGATCAGCCATAATCTTATTGAATAGTGGTGCTGGCTCGAAGGGCCGAATGGCCTACTCCTGCATCTATTTTCTAGGTTTCTATGTTTCTATGAGACTGCGGCAGCAAGTTACTACCCCGCTGCTGCATTGATCCCGGCAAGAAAGACCTTCCCGAATGGGCTTTGTTAGGCCCCCGCTGTGCTCTCTAGCTACTTGCTAGCCGGGAATTGCTGGTGACCCATAAGAGGGATGGTGATGGGAGGGGACATGGAAGTGGGGACCCCTCTCCAAGCACTCAGACTTCCACCCCCTTGCAAACCCCTCAGTTAGAGCCCCAGATACCTCCCTGGACACTGATGACCGAGTCTGCTCCCGCACAGTCGCAGGAGGCACAGACTCTGGCGCGGCCCTCACAGGCTGCAAAACCCAGAGGACGTCCGTCAAAGGCATATAATCAGGTGCAGCAGGGAGGTGAGGAAGCTGCCTCTCTTTCTGCTCAAGCCACAGAGGTAGCACCACGTAGAAGCACCCAGAAAAGAAAGATCCCATAAAATAGTCTCAAAGGGTAGTCACTCAGATGTCTTTTTCATTATCATTGTCATGTTTATATTATATGAAATACTTGTCATAAATCATTTATTTGTCATACTTTGCAGTCAGTGCCAAACCTCTGTGCTCAAATGGAAGTGGCAGAATGTATGATCAGGGCTCATTTCACATCCAGCAATGTGGTGAAAGTGAAAACAAGGAACTAGTCATTGTTTGACTCCTCTATGGCATTGTTGTGGAGTGATGCCCACCTGCACACGCCTATGGCTGTCACATGTCTGAGCTGCATAAACTTAGTTAAATGTGGCATTGAGTAGGACATCCCTGGCGTGGCGGACAGCAATGTGTTCACGTACTAGTTGTAATGGCACCGTCAGCATGGTGCAGCACTGCGCTGATGCCCTCTGCCCTGTGTAGCATCAGATGGTTCAGGAGAAGTTTGGCGCTGTTCTTGTTGCTGCTGCTGCCGGTGTGTCTGGTTCTGCTGCTGCTGAAGCTGATCATCATCAGATTTTGAGGACCAAGATAAGAAAGCATAAATCGTGCCCATTCTGAAGTTAGATATGGCAGCTGAAGTTGGGATGACAGCAGCAATCTGTCAATGGTGAGATATGTTGGTCCAGTGAATAGAGAGTTTACTCCAAACACTTCTGAACTGCATAAAGCTGAAATGTCTCTTCCAAATAATAAAGGCTCCAGCTTCTGAGATTTTAAAGTGAACAGCTGTGAAATGGTAGCTTTTACACCACTTTTGCAGCTGTCGCCTATTTGAAGCAATGGAGAGTTGTTGAAAACCTGAAATACTTACTTGACGTGATGCCCGAGCAATGTGAGCCTTGTGAAAAAGTTGGAAAAATGATTAGTAACTGGTAAAATGCTGCTTAAATATCTTTAAACACTCTCTTAAGTATTTCAATTGGCTCACTCACCGCTTAGTGTCAGGTCTGCAAAGCGCAGGCAGAGGGACACTTGAGAAACTTACAAGGAGGCGGGTTGAGAGCCAGATACCGCCCCGCTGTCAATCTTTTAGATTTTGACAGTGGACCTGTCATGTATCCCACACTACTGTATATAACTGTATCTTACCATGCGATACATGACTGTAACTAGATATGACCTGTAACCACAAGCATACCTTACCACCAGGGGTGCATTTGCAGGAGACACTGCATACCTGTTCCACACAGGTATATAAAGACAGGTCTCAGGCAAGTGTGGCACTCGAAAGCTGTGAAATAAAGGTGCAGGTCCAGAGTGACCTTGACTTCAGCATGTGCCTCGTGTAAGTCTGTACTGCAGGGTCAGGACTTTACAGGACCCGCCTCCAAATCCGCCCTCTGAACGCCAGCAAAATCCAGCACAAAGTGTGGGTTGAGCATATTTGCCCTCATATGTTCAGTCACTACTTTTCTTCAATTTCAACTCTAAGCAGTCTTTAGCTGTTCAACCAACATAGGCAACAGTAGGGTTAGCTACAAATGAATATAGTGGGGATTATTTTGGAAAAAGGGTGAAAACAGGTTCTAAATCGGTGCTGTGCTAATAAGAAATGTCTGTTTGAAAGTGTGGATTTAGTATGCAATTTCAGAGATAATTAATGATTACCATGATTTAAACGTGCCTGCAGGCACTAACATGGACACCTGCATGTTTAGCACTCAAGTACTTTGCAGAATGGCTCAGGGACCGAGAGAGAGGGCTCCCAGGTTCTCGGATGCGGCACCAGAGGAGATGGTGGAGGTCCAGAGGAAAAGGGGTGTCCTGTATCCACAGGGGGGAAGTAGGCCACAGAGGCAGCTAATGGGGTGCATGTGGGAGGAGATCGCCCAGGAAGTGACAGCCAGGAGCCCTGCCCACAGGATATGGCTCCAGTGCCACCAGAAGATAGTATGCAGGTACAGCAAGTGATCAGGAAGGCAAATGGTATCTTGGCTTTTATAGAAACATAGACAATAGGTGCAGGAGTAGGCCATTTGGCACTTCAAGCCTGCACCGCCATTCAATAAGATCATGGCTGATCATTCCCTCAGTACCACTTTCCTGCTTTCTCTCCATACCCCTTGATCCCCTTAGCCGTAAGGGCCATATCTAATTCCCTCTTGAATATATCCAATGAACTAGCATCAACAACTCTCTGCGGCAGGAAATTCCATAGGTTAACAACTCTCTGAATGAAGAAGTTTCTCCTCATCTCAGTCCTAAATGGCCTAGCCCTTATCCTAAGACTATGTCCCCTGGTTCTGAACTTCCCCAACATCAGGAACATTCTTCCCGTATCTCACCTGTCCAGTCCCATCAGAATTTTATATGTTTCTATAAGAAACCCTTTCATCCTTCTAAACTCCAGTGAATAAAGGCCCAGTTGATCCAGTCTCTCCTCATATGACAGCCCAGCCATTCCTGGAATCAGTTTTGTGAACCTTTGCTGCACTCCCTCAATAGCAAGAATGCCCTTCCTCAGATTAGGAGACCAAAACAGTACACAATATTCCAGGTGAGGCCTCACTAAGGCCCTGTACAACTGCAGCAAGACCTCCCTGCTCCAATCCCCTAGCTATGAAGGCCAACATACCATTTGCCTTCTTCACCACCTGCTGTACCGATAAAGTGTTCCCAAGCCAGGAATCGAACCCGGGTCACAGGGGCGAAAGCGCCTAATACTAACCACTAGACCACCAGGGAAACTGTTAAAGATGGCGGGGCTCGTCCGGGATTTGAACCTGGAACATCTCGAATTAAAATTTTTGAACATCCCTGTGCGAGAATCGTACCCCTAGGGGATAGAGTATAACAGCAGGGAAGTCTTGCTACAGCTATATAAGGTATTGGTGAGGCCACACCTGGAATACTGCGTGCAGTTTTGGTTTCCATATTTACGAAAGGATATACTTGCTTTGGAGGCAGTTCAGAGAAGGTTCACTAGGTTGATTCCGAGGATGAGGGGGTTGACTTATAAGGAAAGGTTGAGTAGGTTGGGCCTCTACTCACTGGAATTCAGAAGCATGAGAGATGATCTTATTGAAATGTATAAGATTATGAGGGAGCTTGACAAGGTGGATGCAGAGAGGATGTTTCCACTGATGGGAGAGACTAGAACTAGATGGCATGATCTTAGAGTAAGAGGCCACCCATTTAAAACAGAGATGAGGAGAAATTTCTTCTCTCAGAGGGTTGTGGATCTATGGAATTCGCTGCCTCAGAGAGCTGTGGAATCTGGGACATTGAATAAATTTAAGTCAGAAATAAACACTTTCTTAAACGATAAGGGGTTATGGGGAGCGGATGGGGAAGTGGAGCTGACTCCATGATCAGTTTAGCCATGATCTTACTGAATGGTGGAGCAGACTCGAGGGGCTGTATGGCCTACCCCTGTTCCTATTTCTTATAGTCTTATGTAAATTTAACGAATTGACATGAGCGGTCAAGTTAAGTTCCCATCTCAGAAACACTGCTCAATAACTGCACCATCACCAGCATCACAACTTCAATGCACATCATCCACCATCTAACTATACACTGACATTCACACACCCCACACTACTGCATCCTTTACAAAGACTACTTACACCTTAGACCTATCCCATACCTCATCAACCAAATGAGGCATCAAACACACACAAACACACCTGTCAATACATTCATTCGCAAACATTACTCTTACTCTTCCAGGACAAGATAGCACATAAAAGGCAGCAGCAGGACCTGACTGGGGGATGGAAGCATGCCTGCATGAGATCACTCCCCTTGAGGAGGCAGTGTTGGCCGTGATTGGGAGTGGAATGGGAGATGCCGTGGTCAGAGGCAGAGTAGGGGGCATCTTGCCTCGAGGTATGTGGCCACTCTTGCTTGCTTACAGATGCACTATTCCTGATCCCTAATCCCCAAACCTATCCTCACTCCCAAACTCCATATGGCCTCATCACACACATCCTCCTATAGTGGCCACACGCACTGAAGCCTAACCCAATCGACCTTTATCATTGGGTCTAGGCACTCAGTTGAAAGGGGCTTGGAGAGTCCCTCCGATCCCCAAAGATTTGTCCTCCACCAGATAATTGGGCTGGCTGAACAGATGCCCTGAGATAGTGCTCTGGGAAACAGGGAGCAGGAACCTATTGGCCTCTCTTGGGATGCCAGCATTCCTGCTCCCTGTAAGATTTCTAAATCTCTGGCATTAAATTGACAGTGAGAACGATTCTTTTAAAACAATTGTAGTAGTTTATTAAACTCACACACATGCACGTCTATCAGAGAAACAGCAGTCCTCAGCTATCCTATGGATCTACTTAGCTACAACAGAGACAATGATGTTATAATAATGATTTATAAAAAGGAATACTTCACTTCCCTCTGGCAAAGCATATGGCCTGCTTCTTGGTCTGTAGAGGAAGGTCCTGCTTTGCCATGTGCTTACAAAGAAACGATCTTTGTGCTCGGGTTATTATACGCCTTAAGTCCATTGTTTCTCAGAAAGCCTCAGGATTGGGTATTGTTTCCAGGGCCGTTCCTGATTGGCTTCTCCTCATACATGTGTCTGTCTGGAGGCCCGGTGCCATTCCTTGATTCGGTTAATGGCTTTCCAATTAACACCTTTTCTAGTTTTGTGAGTTTCAAAGCCATGCTTCCTTTGTCCCTTGGGTTCTGCCCAGCCAGAGAACACATGGGCTTGGGGAAGTCATCCATTTTGTCTCTTTCAAAACTGCAGCCTTTCTGTATAATCTACACTTTTAACATTTATATATATACAGAATCAATGTTATCATTACTAAACACTATTATTCTTACAAACTCCCCACCTTGAGGGGAAATATCCTTATTGACTCCTCATATGGTTTATCTCTTCAGGGTTCGCATATCATAAACATTGAGAGGGTTCTGATAGCTCTGCTGTTTATGTTTCTGTGAGGTGGGTGACTGCAGTATAATGGGTTTTAAACTTAGAGTGAGAGAGAGAAAAGTGAATAGCACATTGATGATATTTGTAAGTCATGCTGCAGCTCCCGCTTCTCCATCTTCCCTCGGCTTCGATCGTGGCCAGTATCGCCCTGACAATCATAAGGATCCGTATATGGACTGTGAGAAACAAGATCAGTATAGTATTTACTCTTTGGCAGTTTTTAACTGATTAATGTGAAACTATTTCTTGTACTTAACGCCCTTTTCCCCCGATAACTGAATCAAATAAACCGCGGGGTTCAATTGGTCTATAATCGTATCCGGTCCCCACCACCTGGGCTCAAAGGCTGCTTCTTTTTCCCATAACTTGGAATAATTACTGAGTCTCCCACCTGGTATACAAAGGGATGTACTTTCTTGTCAAAGTACCTTTTAATTTGTCTTTTTGACTGCCCCAATTTGGTGGCTACAAATTGATTCATCTGATTGGTGTGATCTACCATTTGTTCCAGCCACTTGGAACGACATGGTTTCATTGTCAGGGGATTCATCCCTGTTAGTGTTAGCTGGCCTGGTGTTCTCATCAGCCTCCACATCATGGCCTGATATGGGGAGACCCCTGTTATTTTATGAGGTGTGGACCTCATTGCCATTAAGCACATTGGCAGCATGTTAGCCCATTGAGTGGGGTGGTCCGCGCACAATTTTTTTAACATTAACTTGAGGGTCCTGTTGCCCACTTCCAACCCCTCCAGATGACTAGAGGTGGTGAGCAATATGTAATTTTTGTTTTTATCCCCAACATTTCCTGCAGGTGGGTAAAAATGTTACTGGTAAAGTGTGAACCTTGATCGCTGTCCACTTGTACTGGTACTCCCCCATCTACAAAACACATGATTCAATAGTGTTTTGGCTGCTGTGATTGAGGTGTTGGAGTGGCAGGGGAACTCTTCGATCCATTTATTGAATTGATCCACCACCACTAGGGCATGCTGAAAATTGCCTTGCGCCTGTGGAAGTGGCCCATTGAAGTCTATCTGGAGGTGAGTCCATAGCCCTTGAGATAGGGGCTCGGTTAGTGCATGCGGGAGGATTGTGTTGCAGGCACGGTAGGTATCATGCCACATATTGGTTGAATTGTTTCCTTTATGGAAGGCCACCAAACTGTGGATGCTACCTTATAGAAGGTTACCAGGGCCGAATAAAGTCCTGCTGTGGGGTGGGAGTGAAAAAGGGAGAGCAGTTCCTGACCCATCTCTGGTGGAACACACGCCACCGGGCAGGCGTTTGGCTTTCTTTTGAACATCAGCAACTGCTCATCTGAGTCAGGGGCAGTGGCTAGTATGGTATTGGGAGCCCAGGCTGTCAGTTGAGGAAGGGGTCTGCCTTCCTCATGCCAGGCGCTTACAACAGCATTTGGTCAGTATTGCTGCAGTAGGGATTTTAAATCTAGGTAATCTGTTGGGGAGGCCTTGCTAATAGCATTGCAGGGTTCAACAACTATATTCTCTATTTCCCTATCAATCGCAATGTCCTTGGCTGCTCTGTTTGCTCGGGAATTTCCCTCATTATGTGAACTCCTTTTCCTATGGGCTGCTACCTTTCCTATGAAGCAGGGCTGGGATCGCTGTTTAAGGTATGACCAGAGCAGGCGTAACCAGGGCCCATGGTCCAGGGCCTTACCGTCTATCGTACGACAGTCATTTTTGTGGTATGGGGCAAGGAGAGCATGGTGTTTGTAGCATAGGTTCTATTTGACCAAATATCTGAGATCTATCTGAGGTTTCCTTCACAGCGGTTCGAAGTGCAGCAATTTCTGCATATTGTGAAGACTGTTTGTTGCATCTTGGTTGGCTGGTTCTTTCTGGCAATACCACAGCATATCCGGAGTGAGGGGATCCTTCAATGTGATATGAGGACCCATCGATGTAGACATCTGGGGCACGCTGTATGGGCTTTTTCTGCACAGGATGGGTCTCAAAGTTAATCAGGGGTAACGGACATTCATGCGGATCCCCCTCATAGATCAGAAATTGTGGCAGCAATATGGTGGGTTTGGAAATGATATAAATTCCAATGTCCATTTGCTGAGGCGCTGCAAGGAAACTAGCGAATCTCTAGGTTTCGTCAGTACTTTCAAAGGTGTGTGTCCGCTGTGCAGGATTATAGTCTGTAACCCAGTAACGAGTGATGTATCACCCAGAAGTTGGCCAGTAGGTGGCGCTCGCATACGGTATACATTTTTACTGCCCCCTACAGGATTTGAGATACATATGTAATGGGCTGTAGTCGATCAGCTCGATTTTGGCACAGAGCTGCAGCGAAGCTTTGTTCTGTGACCCGGCCTCCAAATGGAAGCGCTGCGTGGGATCAGGAGGGGTCAGACATGCGGCCTGTATCACTGCAGTTTTTAATTTAGCCATGGACTGGATGTGAGGCATATGTTATCACCCTGCAGCTTTATCAAATCATACAGGGGCTTTGCGCACTCTGCAAATCCTGGGATAAAGTTCCTTTGGTAATAGCAGTCACTGTATTATCTCCACCTTGTGAGAGTTGGGGGACAATCCCTCTGGAAAAATGGATACTCCGAGAAAGATGACCCGGTCTTTTACTAATTGAGCCTTATGGGGATTCACCTTTAGTCCCACCTGAGCCAACAATGTCAAAGGTTTGTGCAAAAGGGACAGATGCTCCTCCATGCTGTCGGTTGCCAGCAGTAGGTTGTCTATGTACTGAAGCAAGCAGGTAGTCTTTTAAAAGTCTTTTAAAATTGCAGCCATTTTTTTGTGGAAGATCATGGGGGCATTGTGGAATTCCTGAGGCAGGCATGTCCAGGTGTAGCTCTGGCCTTCAAATGTGAACGCGAATTTGTACTGGTCTTCCCTTTTAACAGGGATACTCCAGAATCCATTGGCAATGTTGAGGGTCGAGAAGTAATTGGAACCAGCAAGAATCTGAGATAATATGGTGGGAGTTTCTCTTACTATCGGTGAGCAGGCTGGTGTTACAGAATTTAACTTTCTGTAATCAATAGTCAGTTGCCAACTGCTATCAGGCTTTTTAACCGGCCATGCGGGTGAATTGGTCATGTAAGTGCCTGTCCTAACAACACCCTGCTCGACTAGGGGTTTCATGGTGTCTCGGATGTCCCTTGGGATGGGGTACTGTTTAGTGAATGAGTGGTGTTGTGTGTATGCATAAATAACTGAGCCAGGAGAAAAGTAACTCAGCTTAACTGTGCTTTTATACAACCCAAAATGGAGTCCCAAACCGGCATGAACCAGAATGAAAACAGCAACTATGAATAACTCTCTAATGCCCATCCTGTGAGCTGTAACCAACAAATAGAGAATGAACACAACATAGTTCCCCCCTTTTTAAAACCACAGTATATGTACAGACAAAGTCATTGAGATAGCCAGGTCATGTTCTGATACGCTGAGACCGGTGTGGAGCTTGCGGTGTTTGATCGAGATTTTCAGTTGGGAAACAGAACGGTGCCTCTGTTCCATCCTGCTGATCTGTTGGCCTGAGAGTTGTGATCAGTATATGAGCGTTCCATCGAGTTCCATCATTGAGCTCATCGGTGTGAGGGCTGAACTTTCGTCCAATCTGTTTTAGAGGCGAAAGTGAAGATGTGAGCTTATGACTATGATTTGGGTGCTTAACTCTGACCCAATCTCCATTCTTCAGTTGGGGCTTTTGAGCACGTCGTTTTGTGTCCGTGCACGACTTTGCTTTTTGCTGACGTTCCAAAATCTGGAATGCGAGTGTGGTTATCTTCACGCGAGGTTTGTCTGGGGGTTTGAGAATGTCCAGTAGCCAGCGAAGATTCCACCCAATCATGAGCTTCCCCATTAGCGAGTGCTTTGTCTAATGGTATGTCCGGAGACTGGTTTGAACCGCTTCGTCGAATGTTTGGCTTGCTGCGAGGTTGGCTTTCAAACTCTTTGATGACGCGGTTAAATTGCTCAACACCTCCGTTGCTTTGAGGATTGTACCGAGCAGTAAGGCGATGCTCGATAGCATGACAAGTGAGGAAATCTGAGAACTGGTCTGACATTATCTGTGGTCAATTATCAGTGATTATGACCTCTGGGAAGCCCCACTTCGTGAACATACGCTGCAGAATCGTGACGATCGTTGATGAGGTCACTGAACTTGTAGCGATTTCTGGCCACTTGGAATGCAGGTCATGTACTACAACAAGGAACCGCTGGTGCTGTGGAGCTGCTTCAATTGGAACGAAGATATCCAACTGAAGCTGTTGACATTGTCTTTGTGGCGATGAAATGGGCTTCATGGGCTCTGGTCGGATGTTTGTGGCCTTTTCGCTCAGACTGCATGCTTTGTAGTGTGAGACAAACTCCTCGCTGCAAGTGTCAGTCCCAGGTCACCATATTGAATCCCAACATCTCTGTTTCATGCGAACAATGCCAGGGTGTCCATCGTGTGCCAATGAGAGAATGCGCTGTTGAAGTGACTTGGGAATTATTGCTCTATTACCACGAGCTAGGCAGCCACCATTCCAAATGGAAAATTCATCGCAATGTCTGTGAAAGGTTTTCAGCTCTTCCGGAATTTGCTTCGGCCACTCAGTCTGGAGGAAGTGGTACATGTGCTGGAGCTTGGCATCACTCTGTAATTTGATTTTGAGTTCATTGCAGGAGACAAGGTTTCTGATGGACTGAGTGATGATCGGCGTGATATATGTGTCGTCATCTGTGAACAAGTCAGCACCAGAGTCCGAAGCAGTTGTCGAGTGGCTGAACATGTTAGCTACGTGGTTGCGACTGCCAGCGACGTACTGTACATCAAAGTTATACTGATAGAAGCATAGAAATTTACAGCACAGAAGAGGCCATTTTGGCCCATCGTGTCCATGCCGGCCAACAAAGAGTCTCACGGCCCTTGGTCATCAGCCCTAAAGGTTACATATAAACCTATGAACAATGATGGAAAGGCAAAGAGCACCCAGCCCAAACCAGACCGCCTCACACAACTGCGACACCCTTTATACTGAAACATTCTACACTCCACCCCAATCGGAACCATATGATCTCCTGGGAGAGGCAAAAACCAGATAAAAACCCAGGTCAAGTTAGGGAGAAAAAATCTGGGAAAATTCTTCTCCGACCCACCCAGGCAATTGAAACTAGTCCAGGAGATCACCCTGGCTGTTCTATTCCCTGCAGTACTTACCATTATATCTGCGCCGTCCAACAAAAGGTCATCCAGTCTAATCCCAATTACCAGCTCTAGGTCCATAATCCTGCAGGTTATTGCACTTTAAGTGCCCATCCAACCTATGATGAAGGCGATCTGACTATTGGCTGATTCGTAATGCTCTGTGCCCAGATCCAGTTGTAGGGAGTAGCATAGTTAGCACTTGGTGATCTGTACGGGGGGTAAATTTCCTGCCATAGAAGTAGATGTGCCAGCATTCATATGTGTAGATGCAAGCGAGTGCTTTGAGTTCCCCTGTAGAGTATTTACGTTCTGCAAACGAGAGCATGCGAGAGGCGAAGGCGACTGGGCGTTCCAGGCCGTCAATCCATTGAGAGCACAGCACCCATGGCCGTGCCTGATGCATCCATGGTGACGTATGTAGTGGCATTTGGATCAAAGTGAGTGAGGATAGGAAGGGATGTGATTTTCTCCTTCAGCGTGGTGAATGCCTGAACCTGGGAATCTGACCATTCCCAAAGAACGTTCTTGCGCAGCAACTTGCGAAGTGGTTCGGCAATGTGCGCATAGTGCGGGACAACTTCAGGTAGAAGTTGCAAGTGCCAAGGAATGATGAAAGTTCTTTGACGTTGGTAGCCTCCTGCTTTCGCTGGATCGTGTCAATGTTGTCAAGCATCGGCTTGACACCTTGTGCTGTGACCCTGTAGCCCAGAAAGTTTATTTCTCCAGCAGTGAAAGTACATTTATCAGCATTAAGTGTAATGTTATGTGTAGCAAGTTTATCTAGCCATAGCTGCGTGAAGTCACTGGTCATGCTCTTCCATTGTCTGTCCATGTACGACAATATCGTCAAGCAGATTGAGGTCTCCCTCGATGCCTGCTAGCATTGTAGTGACAATCTTCTGAAATGCACTTGGTGCGGAAGATAGTCCGTAGGCATGCGTTGATAGTGATACAGGCCATCATGCGTCGTGAATGCTGTGTGCAGTTTGCTGTCCTCCGCTAGGGGTATTTACAAGTAACTGCGCCGCATGTCAAGTTTCGTAAAGACTATTGAGCCGTGGAATTCTGAAGACAGTTCGTCAATGGTAGGAAGAGGGTACTTGTCGGGGTGATGGCCTTTTTGGCCTCCTTCATTTCGATGCATATGCGGATCGCCCAATTTTTGTGCCAAGAAATGACTAAGTTCGAGATCCAGGGTGAGGAGTAAATGCTCTCACTGATTCCTAGAGATTCGAGTCGCATTATTTCTGCAGATACTTGGTTGCAAACCGTGAATCAGAGAAACATAGAAACATAGAAAATAGGTGCAGGAGTAGGCCATTCGGCCCTTTGAGCCTGCACCACCATTCAATAAGATCATGGCTGATCATTCACCTCAGTACCCCTTTCCTGCTTTCTGCCCATACCCCTTGATCCCTTTTGCCATAAGGACCATATCTAACTCCCTCTTGAACATATCCAATGAAATGGCATCAACAACTGTCTGCAGTAGGAGATTTCACAGGTTAACAACTCTCTGAGTGAAGACGTTTCTCCTCATCTCAGTCCTAAATGGCTTACCCCTTATCCTTAGACTGTGACCCCTGGTTCTGGACTTCCCCAACATCGGGAATATTCTTCCAGCGTCTAACCTGTCCAGTCCCATCAGAATTTTATATATTTCTATGAGATCCCCTTTCATCCTTCTAAACTCCAGTGAATACAGGCCGAGTCGATCCAGTCTCTCCTCATATGTCAGTCTTGCTAACACAGGAATCAGTCTGGTGAACCTTCGCTGTACTCCCTCAATAGCAAGAAAGTCCTTCCTCAGATTAGGAGACCAAAACTGAACACAATATTCCAGGTGAAACCTTACCAAGGACCTCTACAACTGCAGTAAGACCTACCTGCTCCGATACTCAAATCCCCTAGCTATGAAGGCCAACATACCATTTGCCAACTTTCAATGATTGATATACCATGACACCCAGGTCTCGTTGCATCTCCCCTTTTCCTAATCTTCCGCCATTCAGATAATATTCTGCCTTTGTGTTTTTGCCACCAAAGTGGATAACCTCACATTTATCCACATTATACTACATCTGCCATGCGTTTGTCCACTCACCTAACCTGTCCAAGTCAGCCTGCACCCTCTTAGCGTCCTCCTCACAGCTCACACCGCCACCCAGCTTAATATCGTCCGCAAACTTGGAGATATTACACTCAATTCCTTCATCTAAATCATTAATGTATATTGTAAATCGCTGGGATCCCAGCACTGAGCCCTGCGGCACTCCACTAGTCACTGCCTGCCATTCTGAAAAGGACTGTTTATCTCGACTCTCTGCTTCCTGTCTGCCAACCAGTTCTCTATCCACGTCAGTACATTACCCCAACGCCATGTGCTTTAATTTTGCACACTAATCTCTTGTGTGGGACCTTGTCAAAAGCCTTATGAAAGTCCAAATACACCACATCCACTAGTTCTCCCTTGTCCACTCTACGAGTTACATCCTCAAAAAATTCCAGAAGATTTGTCAAGCATGATTTCCCTTTCATAAATTCATGCTGACTTGGACTGATCCTGTCAATGCTTTCCAAATGCGCAGCTATTTCATCTTTAATAATTGATTCCAACATTTTCCCCACTACTGATGTCAGGCTAACCGGTCTATAATTACCCGTTTTCTCTCTCCCTTCTTTTTTAAAAAGTGGTGTTACATTACGTATCCTCCAGTCCATAGGAACTGATCCAGAGTCGATAGACTGTTGGAAAATGATCACCAATGCATCCACTATTTCTAGGGCCACTTCCTTAAGTACTCTGGGATGCAGACTATCAGGCCCCGGGGATTTATCGGCCTTCAATTCCATCAATTTCCCTAACACAATTTCACACCTAATAAGGATATCCTTCAGTTCCTCCTTCTCACTAGACCCTTGGTCCCCTGGTACTTCCGGAAGGTTATTTGTGTCTTCCTTCATGAAGACAAAACCAAAGTATTTGTTCAACTGGTCTGCCATTTCTTTGTTCCCCATTATAAATTCACCTGAATCTGACTGCTAGGGACCTACGTTTGTCTTCACTAATCTTTTTCTCTTCACATATCTATTAGACGCTTTTGCAATCAGTTTTTATGTTCCCAGCAAGCTTCCTCCCATACTCTATTTTCCCCCTCGTAACTTAGATCCTTAAGTCCTCCTCTGCTGAATTCTAAATTTCTCCCAGTCCTTAGGTTTGCTGCTTTTTTTGGCCAATTTATATGCCTCTTCCTTGGATCTAACACTATCCTTAATTTCCCTTGTTAGCCACGGTTGAACCACCTTCCCCGTTTTATTTTTACTCCAATCAGGGATGCACAATAGTTGAAGTTTATCCATGTGATCTTTAAATATTTGCCGTTGCCTATCTGCCGTCAACCCTTTAAGTATCATTCGCCAGTCTATTCTAGCCAATTCACGTCTCATACCATTGAAGTTACCTTTCCTTAAGTTCAGGATCCTAGTCTCTGAATTAACTGTGTCGCTCTCCATCGTAATAAAGAATTCTACCATATTATGGTCACTCTTCCAAGGGGCCTCGCACAACAAGATTGCTAATTAGTCCTTTCTCATTACACATCACCCAATCTAGGATGGTCAGCCCTCGAGTTGGTTCCTCGACATATGGTCTAGAAAACCATCCCTCATACACTCCAGGAAATCCTCCTACACCGTATTGCTATAGTTTGGTTAGCCCAATCTATATGTGGAATAAAGTCGCCCATGATAACTGGCCCAAAGTGAATAATATACAAAATGGCTGGCCTTTTATATTTGGCAATGGCCTCCAATGAAAGCTCGGTGCCTCAATGCAAGGAGTATTTGGAACACAGGAGAGGACTCTGAGCTAGTTAGAATGGGTGAGAGCTCAGATGAACAGGATCCCAAGAAAGAATGCAAAAGGCAGGAGGCAACAGAGCAGAGTAGCACAGGGTAAGTGTAAACCACAAGGTGATAGGAAGGGACAATATGTATGAATATAAAGGGGCTGCAGGAGGGGTCAAAACTAAAAATCATGGTTTAAAAACTAGTATTAAAACACTCTACCTAAACGCATGCAGCATTCGAAATAAAGTAAATTAGTTGACGGCACAAATCATTACAAATGGGTATGATTTGGTGGCCATTACAGAAACGTGGTTGCAGGATGGTCAAGACTGGGAATTAAACATACAGGGGTATCTGACAATTCGGAAAGATAGACAAGAAGGGAAAGGAGGTGGGGTAGCTCTGTTAATAAAGGGAGATATCAGGGCAGTTGTGAGAGATGATATTGGCTCTAATGAACAAAATGTTGAATCATTGTGGGTGGAGATTAGAGATAGTAAGGGGAAAAAGTCACTGGTGGGCGTAGTTTATAGGCCCCCAAATAATAACTTCACGGTGGGCAGTCAATAATCAAGGGAATAATGGAGGCATGTGAAAAAGGAACGGCAGTAATCATGGGGGATTTTAACCTACATATCGATTGGTCAAATCAAATCGCACGGGGTAGCCTTGAGGAGGAATTCATAGAATGCATACGGGATTGTTTCTTAGAACAGTATGTTACAGAACCTACAAGGGGGCAAGCAATCTTAGACCTGGTCCTGTTTAATGAGACAGGAATAATAAATGATCTCCTAGTAAAAGATCCTCTCGGAATGAGTGATCACAGTATGGTTGAATTTGTAATACAGATTGAGGGTGAGGAAGTAGTGTCTCAAATGAGCATACTATGCTAAAACAAAGTGGACTACAGTGGGATGAGGGCAGAGTTGGCTAAAGTAGACTGGAAACACAGACTAAACGGTGGCACAATTGAGGAACAGTGGAGGACTTTTAAGGAGCTCTTTCATAGTGCTCAACAAAAATACATTCCAGTGAAAAAGAAGGGCGGTAAGAGAAGGGAGAACCATCCGTGGATAAACAAGGAAATAAAGCAGAGTATCAAATTAAAAACCAATGCGTATAAGGTGGCCAAGGTTAGTGGGAAACTAGAAGATTGGGAACATTTTAAACGACAGAAAAGAATGACTAAGAAAGCAATAAAGAAAGGAAAGATAGATTATGAAAGTAAACTTGCGCAAAACATAAAAACAGATAGTAAAAGCTTTTACAGATATATAAAATGGAAAAGCATGACTAAAGTAAATGTTAGTCCCTTAGAAGATGAGAAGGGGGATTTAATAATGGGAAATGTGGAAATGGCTGAGACCTTAAACAATTATTTTGCTTCGGTCTTCACAGTGGAAGAAACAAAAACCATGCCAAAAATTGCTGGTCACAGGAATGTGGGAAGGGAGGACCTTGAGACAATCACTATCACTAGGGGGGTAGTGCTGGACAGGCTAATGGGACTCAAGGCAGACAAGTCCCCTGGTCCTGATGAAATGCATCCCAGGGTATTAAAAGAGATGGCGGAAGTTATAGCAGATGCATTCATTATAATCTACCAAAATTCTCTGGACTCAGGGCAGGTACCAGCGGATTGGAAAGCAGCTAATGTAACGCCTCTGTTTAAAAAAGTGGGCAGACAAAAGGCAGGTAACTATAGGCCAGTTAGTTTAACATCTGTAGTGGGGAAAATGCTTGAAGCTATCATTAAGGAAGAAATAGCGGGACATCTAGCTAGGAATAGTGCAATCAAGCAGACGCAGCATGGATTCATGAAGGGGAAATCATGTTTAACTAATTTACTGGAATTCTTTGAGGATATAACAAGCATGGTGGATAGAGGTGTACCGATGGATGTGGTGTATTTAGATTTCCAAAAGGCATTCGATAAGGTGTCACACAAAAGGTTGCTGCAGAAGATAAAGGTACGCGGAGTCAGAGGAAATGTATTAGCATGGATTAGAGAATTGGCTGGCTAACAGAAAGCACAGAGTCGGGATAAATGGGTCCTTTTCGGGTGGAATTCGGTGGTTAGTGGTGTGCCACAGGGATCGGTGCTGGGACCACAACTGTTTACAATATACATAGATGACCTGGAAGAGGGGACAGAGTGTAGTGTAACAAAATTTGCAGATGACACAAAGATTAGTGGGAAAGCGGGTTGTGTAGAGGACACAGAGAGGCTGCAAAGAGATTTAGATAGGTTAAGCGAATGGGCTAAGGTTTGGCAGATGAGATACAATGTCGGAAAGTGTGAGGTCATCCACCTTGGGGAAAAAAACAAGTCAAAGGGAATATTATTTGAATGGGGAGAAATTACAACATGCTGCGGTGCAGAGGAACCTGGGGGTCCTTGTGCATGAATCCCAAAAAGTTAGTTTGCAGGTGCAGCAGGTAATCAGGAAGGCAAATGGAATGTTGGCCTTCATTGCGAGAGGGATGGAGTACAAAAGCAGGGAGGTCCTGCTGCAACTGTATAGGGTATTGGTGTGGCCGCACCTGAAGTACTGCGTGCAGTTTTGGTCACCTTACTTAAGGAAGGACATACTAGCTTTGGAGGGGGTACAGAGACGATTCACCAGGCTGATTCCGGAGATGAGGGGGTTACCTTATGATGATAGATTGAGTAGACTGGGTCTTTACTCATTGGAGTTCAGAAGGATGAGGGGTGATCTTATACAAACATTTAAGATAATGAAAGGGATAGACAAGATAGAGGCAGAGAGGTTGTTTCCACTGGTTGGGGAGACTAGAACTAGGGGGCACAACTCAAAATACGGGGGAGCCAATTTAAAGCCGAGTTGAGAGGGAATTTCTTCTCCCAGAAGGTTGTGAATCTGTGGAATTCTCTGCCCAAGGAAGCAGTTGAGGCTAGCTCATTGAATGTATTCAAATCACAGATAGATAGATTTTTAACCAATAAGGGAATTAAGGGTTAAGGGGAGAGGGCGGGTATGTGGAGCTGAGTCCACGGCCAGATCAGCCATGATCTTGTTGAATGGCGGAGCAGGCTCGAGGGGCTAGATGGCCTACTCCTGTTCCTAATTCTTATGTGCTTATGTTTATGTTCTTATGTAACAGTGACGCCATCTAGTGGCTAGTGATCCCCATAGCATGTACATGACAATACCCACCCTCTGAGATATTAACACAGTCTTTTACAAATTGAGACGATCCGGTGTTTTACGCTCCCGGGTTGACCGTCTCAGTTCAACTCCAGCCTTGGGTGAGTGTTCAGAGTCTGTTGTGACTGATAGCTGGGTGGCTGACCTGGTGGGAGTGGCAATGGCTATGTCAGGGATTGAAAGTCCATTTTCATTGAACATGTCAGTGATTGAAAGTCCCGATTCACTGATGACCAGTGTCCTCTGATGACTTGGGGTAGGTTGGTTGGTTGTCGATTGTCTCTTCCTGTGACTGCTCCAGTTCGTCTGTGTGCCACAGCTTTGTCTGATCCATAGGTTTCCTGCATGTTTGCCCAATTTTGAGCTCGACAGTACATACTCTGTTGACCTCCTTGGCCATTACAGCACCAGCAATCGACTTGGGACTCTGACCATAATTCAGAACATATACAGGATCATTTACAGAAATATCGTGTGACACAGCTGCCCGATCGTGATACCTTGGCTGACTTTGTCTTCTATATTCAACATGATTATTCAAGTCAGGGTGCACAAGAGATAGCTTGGTCTTAAGACCTATCTTCATCATTAGTTCAGCAGGCAAGACTCCGGCAAGCGTGTGTGGTCTTGTCCTGTAACTAAGCAGTATGCATGACAGGCGGGTCTGCAGCGACCCTTGGGTTACTCGCTTCATACTCTGCTTTATGATTTGGACAGCACGTTTTGCTTGCCCACTGGATGCAGGTTTAAACGGTGCTGACCTTACATGTTTGATACCACTGAATTTCATGAACTCTTGAAACTCCTGACTGGTGAAGCATGGTCTGTTGTCGCTAACAACGATGTCAAGCAGACCATATGTCGCGAACATGACACTGAGATTCTCAATGGTAGCTGTGGATGTGCTGGATGACATGATTATACACTCTGTCCACTTCGAATATGCATCCACCACAACTAAAAACATCTTCCCCAGGAAGGGACCTGCAAAGTCTATGTGGATCCTGGACCATGGTTTGGACGTCCACGACCACAGACTCAGCAATGATTCCGCTGGTGCTTTGCTGAGCTGCATGCAAGTGTTGCACTGATGCACACATGATTCCAGCTCAGAGTCAATTCCCGGCCACCATACATGAGACCTGGCGATAGCTTTCATCATTACAATGCCGGGATGTGTGCTATGTAGCTTACGTAGAAACCTCTCTCTCCCTTTCTTGGGTTTAACAATACGATTGCCCCACAGTATACAATCCGACTGAATAGACAGTTCGCCTTTGCGACGAATGTAAGATTTGGTCTCCTCGCACATTTGCTTGGGTATGGCAGACCAATCACCTTTGAGGATGCAACTCTTCACCACCAATAAAATCGGGTCCTGGCTGGTCCAGGTCTTAACTTGTTGGGCCGTGACAGGGCTTCCTTCACTCTCAAAAGGCATTCATAACTAACAGTAGGTCTGCCGGTTGTGGTGTTTCCACCTCCGGTGTGGGCAACGGCAGACAGCTCAAAGCACCAGCACAATTTTCAGTGCCAGGTCTATGGCAAATGACATAATCATGAGCGGATAATATCAGCGCCCACCTCTGGATGCGGGATGAAGCATTGGTATTGATACCTTTGTTTTCAGAGAACAGAGAAATAAGCGGCTTGTGATCTGTCTCCAGTACAAATCGAAGACCAAACAGGTACTGATACATCTTTTTAACCCCATACACACAGGCTAGTGCTTCTTTCTCTACCATGCTATCGGCTCTTTCCGCTTTAGACAAACTTTTTGAAGCATACGCGACTGGTTGAAGTTTACCTGACTCATTAGTTTGTTGGAGTACGCAACCAATTCTATATGACGAAGCATCACAGGCCAATACTAAACATTTACATGGGTCATAACGTACCAGCAGCTTGTCAGAGCAAAGCAGATTAGTGGTGTTATGTATGGAGAAAGAGTCAGACTGAACACTATGAGCTCAAAGTAAAGTATGACCTTAGTGTTTTATTGCAGGTCTCCAGAGTGCCTTGGGACTCCAGGAGGTGAGCCCTCTGGTGGCTGTACAGAGTAAATACAAGTCCACATATATAACAACATCCACCCGCCTCCTCTCCCCCCACCAAAGTCAATAGTGTAACTATTTACAATGTGAGTCAATCTGGGGCCCTTCTTGCCCTGGTTGATCATCTCAGTGTGACAGCTGGTGTGATTGAATCATTTGTTGGGCCTTCGCTGAGCTGCTATGCAGCTGGCCTTGCTGGGCGGCCTGGTGTGTTGGGTCCTGCTGGGTTGTTGTGGATGATGGGTTCTAATTCGTGGTCAACCATGGTGTCGGTTGCCACTGGTGTGTATGTTGGAGGATCAAAAAAGGCAGGGTCCAAGGTGGATTGCTCAGGATAGTCCGTAAATCTGAGCTTGATTTGGTCCAAGTGTTTCCGGTGAATGAGTCCATTTGAAAGTTTGACCTGAAACACCCTGTTCCCCTCTTTGGTCACGACAGTGCCGGGAAGCCACTTGGGATCTTGTCCAGAATTCAATACAAATACAGGATCATTGATTTCAATCTCGCGTGACACATTTGCGCTATCATGGTATCTACTTTGTTGAAGCCGCCTGCTCTCTACCTGTTCATGTAGATCAGGGTGAACTAACGAGCGCCTTAGATTAAGTGCTCTTTTCATGAGCAGTTCAGCAGGTGGGATCCCAGTGAGCGAGTTGGGTCTCGTGCGGTAGCTAAGCAAGACTCATGATAGGCGAGTCTGCAGCGAGCCTTCAGTTACCCTCTTCAAGCCTTGCTTGATGGTTTGCACTGGTCTCTCTGACTGACCATTGGACGCTGGTTTAAACGGAGCAGATGTGACATGTTTGATCCCATTACGGGTCATGAATTCTTTGAACTCAGCACTGGTAAAACATGGCCCGTTGTCGCTCACCAGGACATCGAATAAGCCATGAGTGGCAAACATGGCCCGCAGGCTTTCAGTAGTAGCAGCAGACGTGCTAGCTGATATTATCTCACAGTCAATCCACTTGGAATGCGCGTCTACAATCACAAGGAACATTTTACCCAAGAATGGGCCTGCAGAGTCGACATGTACCCTAGACCACGGTTTGGAGGGCCAAGACCATAAACTTAGTGGTGCCTCCCTGGGCACATTGCTTAACTGCGAGCATGTATTACATCTGTGAACGCAGGACTCTAAGTCCGCATCGATACCGGGCCACCACTCGTGGGATCTGGCTATCGCTTTCATCATTACGATGTCTGGGTGGGTACTGTGGAGGTCATTGATGAAGGAGTCTCTGCCCTTCTTGGGGACCACTACCCGATTGCCCCACAAAAGACAGTCTGCATGTCTTGACATTTCATCTTTGCGCCACTGGAATGGCTTAATCTCTTCCGGCATTTCCACTGGGACACTGGACCAGCTCCGGTGAAGCACACAGCTTTTGACTAGAGATAATAAGGGGTCCTGGCTTGTCCAGGTTTTGATCTGCCGAGCAGTGACGGGTGATTGCTCATTCTCAAATGCTTCTATGACCATGGCTAGATCTGCGGCTGCGCCATTTCCACCCTCATGGTGGGCAATGGCAGCCTACTGAGAGCGTCGTGCAGTTTTCTGTGCCTGGCCTGTGGCGGATGGCGTAGTTGTATGCGGACAACATGAGCGTACATCTCTGGATGCGGGCCGATGCGTTGGTATTGATCCTTTTACTCTCAGAAAACAAGGATATGAATGGCTTATGGTCAGTTTCCAATTCGAATTTTAGCTTAAACAGGTATTGATGCATTTTCTTTACCACATGGACACAAGCTAACGATTCTTTCTCAATCATGCTGTAGGTTCTCTCAGCCTTAGACAGACTCCTGAATGCATAAACAACTGGTTGCAGTTTCCCAGAATCATTAGCTCGTTGCAATACACACCCGATGCCATATGACAATGCATCACATGCTAGTATCAAACGCTTACATGGATCACACAACACAAACAATTTGTGTGAGCATAACAATTTTCTCGCTTTTACAAAGGCATTTTCTTGGCTTTTGCCTCAAACCCATTCATCCCATTTTCGTAATAAAACAGGCAGTGTTTCTAACAATGTGCTAAGACCCGGTAAGAAGTTACCAAAGTAGTTCAGGAGTCCCAGAAACGACCACAGCTCCATCACGTTCTGTGGCCTCGGTGCATTCTCGACTGCCTCCGTCTTCGTGTTGATGGGCCTGATGCCGTCCGCCGCGGTCTTCCTTCCCAAGAACTCCACTTCAGGCGCCAGCAAAACGCACTTCGAGCATTTTAACCTGAGCCCCACGCGGTTGAGTCGACTAAGAACCTCCTCCAGGTGCTGCAGATGCTCGACTGTGTTCCGACCTGTGACCAAGATGTCGTCCTGGAAGACCGCGGTGTGTGGGACTGACTTCGGTAAGCTTTCCATTTTTCTCTGGAATATCGCCGCCGCTGATCGGATTCCAAACGGGCATCTGTTATAAAAAAAAGACCTTTGTGCGTGTTGATGCAGGTGAGGGCCTTCAATGATTCCTCCAGTTCCTGCGTCATGTAGGCTGAAGTCAAATCCAGCTTCGTGAATGTCTTTCCTCCCACCAGCATTGCAAAGAGGTCGTTGGCCTTTGGTAGTGGGTATTGGTGTTCCAGGGAGAAACGATTGTTAGTTACTTTGTAATCGCCAGAGATTCTAACAGTGCCGTCTCCCTTGAGGACAGGAACGATCGGACTGGCCCACTCGTTGAACTCGATCGGTGAAATGATGCCCTCGCTTTGCATCCGGTCTAGCTCGATCTCTACCCTTTCTCTCATCATGTGCGGTTCTGCTCTCGCCTTGTGATGGATGGCTGATGACGCCCCCTGCGTGACACCGAGGCCGAGAAGCGATACAACCAGAGCCACAGAGACACACGCAATGTGGTCTAGAAAACAATAACTGTGCTTAAGCAACGCTTTAGATGCCTGGAGCACTCAGGAGGGGAGCTACAATACAACCCTGAGCAAGTAGCTAAATTTGTGTCCATGTGCTCCATCTGCATAACCTGGCTCTCAGGAGGAGACAAGTATTGCCAGAAGGGACTGATGGTCCATCTCAGGAGAGAGAGGAAGAAGAGGATGAGGGGCTGGACGCTGACCTCGGACCAGACAACCAGGCTGACTATGCAACCATGCCCACTCCCCCCTCCAAACCACAGGAAAAGGCTCGTGGTGGCTATATAGCTGCAAGACTCTTATGTCAGGAGCTCATAACTGAACAATTTGCCTGAAAGAACATTGCTGTGAATGACAGCGCTGACACAGTGCTGTGTGTGTGCAGCTCAGACATCAATGGTGGGCATCACCTTGGTGCCAGTTAAAGTTTAAGTGGACAGAAGTTAAGTTTTATTTAACCCTTTCATGTTAAGGAATCACCAGTGTGTAACGGTCCAGCTATCTAAGACAATGCGCAACAAGGTTATGTTGAATAAAAAAAAATTTATACGACCATAAGTATCATAGGCAAAACACCCCACGCCTGCCCCCATCCCACTTTTTCGAACATTGACATCAATCAAATGTTCAACATGTCCAGCAACACAGAATATAAAGGCAAAGCAGGAGGGTGGTCCCCTCCCCCCATACATTACAACAAATTGCATACAGCCAGATGGAGATATAACACAGCCATCACCTGCGGACATGCACCTCACTTTCTTTCCCCCCTCCCCTTCTTCTCTCTACCTCTACCCCTTCCCCTCCTCGCTCCACAGCACCTGGCTGAAGAGCTCCTCAGGCGGTGCCTCATTGGGGGGGGATGAAGGCAGATGCATTGGTTGGATGGGTACGGGAGCGGGGGGTGCCGAGGGGGGAACATTCTCTGCTGCAGAAGCAGAATCTTGGTCCTGCCCCTCATCTGTCATTTGCAGTGGTGGTGCGGAAACTAGGGATGGAGTGCCGCGCTCCAGGACCATTGGGAGGCCTGTGCCAGCAGTGTTCCTGGCTATCGCCTCCAGGGCCTCCGCTATCCATGGAACGTACTCAGTCATGGTGGCCAGCTGTCGGGATATGCCCCCCAATGCATCGAGGATCTGGTCACCAATGTCTACAGTCCTCCTGGACAAATGTACCATATCTCGGCTCTCATCTGGCGCTCGTGGACTAGACCTGCCGCGTCAATGAAATTTCCGCGGGGTCGGCACCGTCCTGCGGACACCTGGGGTGCGCTGTGGTGAGGTGCTTGGGCTCAGTACCACCAGAGTGGAGGTGGGAATGACCGGAGGAACACTAGATGTCCTTGGGGTGGAATGGCTTCTGGAGCGTGGCGATGCAGGTTCCTCGAAGTCGGTGCTCTCATCCGTAGAGAACAGACCCAGCGGATTGACGGGCGAGAATCTGACCTCCCCGGCACCAGATGTAGGATTGTACGGAGAGTCGGGCCCCGCGCCCCCACCTTCTGGCCTCTGTGGTCTTGCCTGGGGCTGCGCTGCTGGCTGAGATGCAAAACACAAATGAGGTTATTAGAGGAGTAGGGGATGTTAGAGTCACAAGGTGATACCAGCGCTACACACAGCATATCCACGACAAAAGCACCACTGCTATCAAAATCATCAGACATCACATTTCATGACCATCAACATATTCTGCATTGCAATGATTTTCATTAGGCCAGCATTATTTATAGGACAAGTTTAGAAATCATCTATCATATACGATTGTTCGGATATACGTGAGTGTGGCATCTATTGACTTTACATCACACAATGGTGTCAAGTTTACTCACGTCGCATCACTTCAGGGTCTACAGATGCTTGCGTGGCTGTCTGGGGGTGCTTCCCCACAAGTGTGAGCACCCACTCCTCCATCTCAGTGATGTCACTGGGGAATGGTGGCCCCCCCACCCGTTCGCCTCTGCACGGACCTCACCGTCGATAGCTTCTTCTGTAAAAGGTAACAGGACGATATGGCATGAGATCATTGCGTGACATCATTGCTAGGTACTGTCACAGAGACTGATACAACACATAACTGACAGATGTCATCATGATTATTATGATAATTATCATTCTTTACCTAAAGACGTACACCATGACCGCAGGCTTTGACTAAAACATTCTCGGTAAAAGTGAAAGACCTCACATCTGATGATAGTCACTCATGACTCTTACAAATCAAATTATACAAATACATAAGTACATGTAAATAAATGTAATACTTACTGTTGCGGATCCGACAAGGTTGTTCCTTCGTTTGCGGCATTGGTTGCCCTCACGCACCTCGTTGGTCGTCGACAAGACCACCTCTGCTATCTTGGACCATATCCTCTGATAGGCCTTTAGGTTGGGCTTCCCACACCCTCCCTGGGTCAAATCACCCCAGCGTAACTCGACCTCCTCCAGGAGGGAGTCATTTGCCTCGTCCGTGAATCTCTCGCTCTTTTGCACCCTCCAATGTGTTCCTCTCCCAGCTCACTGCTCTCGCCAGCATCAGTCTCCACCGCGTGCTGTGTCACCTCCTCCTCTCCCTCCATTATATCACCAAATTCAGGCAAATATCTGGCTGGTAACAGCTCATTTTTTTTTTTCACAATTATGTTAAAACTCGGAACTCTCCCTCCTTCCTCCCAAAGCAGCTACCACACCACAGCCACACACACCTTCACTCCCTCTCAGCTCCCTCTCTATCTGTCTCCTCTTCTGCGCATGTCATGATGACCCTTGACCTCCTGAATCGCGGGAATCGAGCGTTGCCATGCTGTTGCTAAGGACGGCGACACTTTACTGCAGAAGGTCAGAGAAATTTAACACTACCGCTCGCGGTAACACCCAATTTCAAAAGTGGAGACTAGCGGCTTAGAGAATGGTCGACAAGCCGGCGATCTGAAAACTCATTTTTACCGCCCACGCCAGAAATAACGCCCATTTTTGGGCGATCTGCACAAAAGTGTAAATGTAGCCCATGAACTTTCATTCTGGTATTCGGGTATCCCCTCATGCTGTGGAGTTTTAACCAAAGTGTGGGCCTTTTCTTTTCTACTGGAACCCCTGCTCCCTCCCCAAAAGGTCGTATGGGGAGCACACTAAGAAGGCCACAGGAGCAGGAACAGGTAAGGAACCTGCAGCTGAGTTAGTGGGCGCAAGTGAGGGGCGGAGTAAGGTGTATGGGTTTCGATCCCCGACTCCAGGGGAGGTTTGATCCCCGATTTTGAGAGGTCTTTGAATGGGAGGGTAGGTCTGATGGCGGGAGAGGGTTCCATGGCAGGGAAGAAGGCAAGCTTGTTGGGCCAAGGGTAAGCACGCTGCTCCTGCTGAAATATATGCAGTGCGATCCTCGTTTCCTTTGAGCTGCCAAGCCTCCTGGGAAACCCAGCCAGCCAGGGTTAATCCTATAAGACAGGTTAAATGTGAAGCTCCCAGCCCCATTATAATATTCAAATCGCCAACCCGCCTCCTGGAGTGGGTTGGCTGTCTGCCCCCTGTCCCACTTTCGTTAAACCCGGAAGTGTGTGGATTTGAGCCAGGTTGGGGTCAGGTTTGAGATTTTAACATTTTTTCCATCTCACCCTACCCCAACCCATCCATTTTTGGGAGTTAAAATTACCCCCATTGTGTCAGAAGTTACATGCTGAAATGGAAGCTGCATTATGCACTACAAGCAATGCAATGGCTTCTTTGAGAAAAGGCAATGGTTTTTGTTTAGTTAATGTTTCTCAGTGGATTCTTTGATGGGATTTGTATGTTCTGCCTGTGAATGACAACATGCAACAATACACTGGTTTCTTAACAACAAATTAAATAATTAAGTTACCCAAGCAACAGACTTCCTGGATTGCCTTACAGTGAGAACATGAATTCCACTTCGTATTGTGAAACAGGAGAGGCACCACTGAAGATAATTACATTATTCTTTATTCTATGCAGATTCTTAATTTGTATTACCAGGAACAATTTAAAAGATTCTTGAGTTCATGTTTCAAAGTATAATTTCTGTATTTGTGTAAAGAATTCTGAATACAAACCCAGAAAATAATTCCCCAAAAGATACAGCTTTTAGCCATTGTAATTTTAATTGTGGAATACCAAATTTCTCAAGGCTTATATGCATTTGTTGAAACTTCTTGCACAACATAATTTTGCCAGGGAAGGAACTCCATCATCTTTGCTCCATAAATTGCTTATTTATGCCTGCTAACATAATATTTGCAAAAAATACATTCTTGCACAGGAACAAATACCATTTTTCTTTATTCAATTTTGCCCTTTATTCAACTTAATCTTTTTGCAATTTAAAAGCATCTACATCACAATGTTCTCCTCCACTGGAGCTAGTAGACAGTTGTGCATTAAAATGCCTCTCGAACAGCGCAGGACAGAAATCTCCTCGTAACACTGAACTTGTCAAAATGATTATTCACTGTGGTTGTCTCCACACCCATAGAAACATAGAAACATAGGGCCCAAGTTTCCAGGGCGCCCGTTTTTCGCGCCTAAAACGGTGCCGAAAAAAAACGCGCTATTCTCGAGCGCCCTGCAGCTCCTTGTCTGCCTGGCGCGGCGCCCAGGGAGGCGGAGCCGACACTCGCGCCGATTTTGTAAGTGGGAGGGGGCGGGTACTATTTAAATTAGTTGTTTTCCTGCCGGCAACGCTGTGCGTTGGAGCGTTCGCGCACGCGCAGTGTGAAGGAAACATTGGCACTCGGCCATTTTTGTAGTTCTTTGTAGCTGTTTAATTTTTGAACCTTTTTTAATAAAAGCACATTGCCATCAGCACATCAGCACTGAGGCTTCTTGCAGCAAGCCTCAGAAAGTTGAGGCAGCCGTTTCACTCCCCACCCCCACCCGCCGTCGGGAACGAACGGAACGGCTCCCCCCCCCGCGGGAACGAACGGAACGGAACGGCTCCCCTCCCCATGCCCCCCCGCGGGAACGAACGGAACAGCTCCGCCCCCTCCCCCCCGCAGGAACGAACGGAACAGCTCCGCCCCCTCCCCCCCGCAGGAACGAACGGAACGGCTCCCCCCCGCGGGAACGAACGGAACGGCTCCCCCCCGCGGGAACGAACGGAACGGCTCCTCCCCTCCCCCCCTCCGCGGGAACAAACAGAACGGCTCCCTCCCCTCCCCCCCCCCGCGGGAACGAACGGAACGGCTCCCCCCCCGCGGGAACGAACGATGGCTGAAGCACTTTCACACAGGTAGGAAGATGGTTTATTTAATCTTTTCTTTGCTTATAAATGTTTATTCAGATTGGATTTATTTGTATAATATTTGTAGAAGTACAAAATAAGGATTTATTATAGAATTTAATGACTTCCCTTCCCCCCCTCCCCCCCCCCCCCCCCCCGTTCTGGACGCCTAATTTGTAACCTGCGCCTGATTTTTTAATGTGTAGAACAGGTTATTTCAGTTCTACAAAAATCTTCACTTGCTCCATTCTAAGTTAGTTTGGAGTACATTTTCACTTTTGTGGAAACTTTCAAATCAGGTGTCAGTGGCCGGACACGCCCCCTTTTGAAGAAAAAATTCTGTTCCAAAGTAGAACTGTTCTACCTGACTAGAACTGCAGAAAAAAAAATGTGGAGAATTGCGATTTCTAAGATAGTCCATTCTCCAGAAGTTGCTCCTAAAAATCAGGTGCAAATCATGTGGAAACTTGGGCCCATAGAAAATAGTTGCAGGAGCAGGCCATTCGGCCCTTCAAGCCTGCACCACCATTCAATATGATCAGGGCTGATCATGCTACTTCAGTATCTCACTCCTGCCTTCTCTCCATATCCCCTGATCCCTTTAGCCGTAAGGGCCACATCTAACTCCCTTTTGAATATATCCAACGAACTGGGCTCAACAACTTTCTGTGGTAGAGAATTCCACAGGTTCACAATTATCTGAGTGAAAAAGTTTCTCCTCATCTCGGTCCTATATGGCTTACCCCTTATCCTTAGACTGTGACCCCTGGTTCTGGACTTCCCCAACATCGGGAACGTTCTTCCTGCATCTAACCTGTCTGATCCCGTCAGAATTTTATATGCTTCTATGAGGTCCCCTCTCATTCTTCTAAATTCCAGTGAATATAAGCGTAGTCGATCCAGTCTTTCTTCATATGTCAGTCCTGTCATCCCGGGAATCAGTCTGGTGAACCTTCGCTGCACTCCCTCAATAGCAAGAATGTCCTTCCTCAGATTAGGAGACCAAAACTGCACACAATACTCAAGGTGTGGTCTCACCAAGATCCTGTACAACTGCAGCAAGACCTCCCTGCTCCAATACTCAAATCCTCATGCTATGAAGGCCAACATGCCATTTGCTTTCTTTACTGCCTGCTGTACCTGTATGCCTACTTTCAATGACTGATATACCATGACACCCAGATCTCATTGCACCTCCCCTTTTACTAATCTGTCACCATTCAGATAATAATCTGCCGTCCTGTTTTTGCCACCAAAGTGGATAACCTCACACTTAATTCACATTATACTGCATCTACCATGCATTTCCCCACTCACCTAACCTGTCCAAGTCACCCTGCAGCCTCTTAGCATCCTCCTCACAGCTCACGTTGCCACCCAGCTTAGTGTCATCTGCAAACTTGGAGATATTATACTCAATTCCTTTGAACAAATCATTAATATCTATTGTAAATCGCTGGGGTCCAGCACTGAATTCTAAACATAATTCTAAAAGGACAAAGAGTGTTAAAAAAACAAGCCTGAAGGCTGAGTCTCAATGCGAGGAGTATTCGTAACAAGGTGGATGAATTAACTGCTCAGATAGCTGTTAACGGATATGATGTAATTGGGATTACGGAAACATGGCTGCAGGGTAACCAAGGCTGGGAACTCAACATCCAGGGATATTCAATATACAGGAAGGATAGACACAAAAGAAAAAGGAGGTGGGGTAGCGTTACTGGTTAGAGGAGATTAATGCAATAGTAAGGAAGGACATTAGCTTGGATGATGTGGAATCTGTATGGGTAGAACTGTGAAACACCAAAGGGCAGAAAACGTTAGTGGGAGTTGTGTCCAGACCACAAAACAGTAGTAGTGAGGTTGGGGATGGCATCAAACAGGAATTTAAGGATGCGTGCAATAAAGGTACAGCAGTTATCATGGGTGACTTTAATCTACATATAGATTGGGCTAGCCAAACTGGTAGCAATACTGCCGAGGAGGATTTCCTGGAGTGTATAAGGGACGGTTTTCTAGACCAATATGTCGAGGAACCAACTAGAGAGCAGGCCATCCTAGACTCGGTCGTGTGTAATGAGAGAGGATAATTAGCAATCTTGTCATGCGAGGCCCCTTGGGGAAAAGTGAACATAATATGGTCGAATTGTTCATTAAGGTGGAGAGTGACACAGTTAATTCAGAGACTAGGGTGCTCAATATCATGAGATATTGAGCATGGTTGCTCTTAGCAATTGATGTGTCCAAGGGAAGATGTTGTTTAAAAATTGTCCCTGCACATCGAAATCTTTTCCTTTTGGCATGTGATACAAATTTATAATAACAACTTGCATTTATATAGCACCTTTAATGTACTAAAATGCCCCAAGGCACTTCACAGGTGTGTAATCAGACAAAAATTGGCACCGAGCCAAAGAAAGAGACATTAGGACAAGTGACCAAATGTTTGTGCAAAGAATTAGGTTTTAAGCAGCATTTTAAAGAAGGAGAGAGGTGGAGAGGTGAAGATTAGGGAAGGGAATTCGAAAGCTGTCAATGGTGGGGCAAAGGAAGTGGATCAGCACAAGAAGCCTGAGTTGGAGGACTGTAGAGATCTCGGAGGGCTGTTGGGCTAGTGGAGGTTACAGAGATAAGGAGGGGTGAGGCATGGAGAGATTTGAACAAAAGGATGAGCATTTTAAAATTGAGGCGGTGGTGAACCGGAAACCAATGTAGGTCAGTGAGCACAGGGGTGATGGGCGAACGGGACATAGAGCTCAATTTTCCCCAGTATTCATGCCATTTTTTTTGGAGTAGGCTGCTTTTTCTGGCCTAACTAAAAAATCCCCATTTTCCCCAATCAATTTGCACCAGCGTAACTCATTTAGTTACGTTTTTTAGGTAAGTTTTTTTTTCCTCAAAATGAGGCGTGACCAGCCACCTACGCCAATTCTGGCCATTTAGGCATCTTTGGCCAGCTGATAGTTACTTCATTTCTACTTACGCCGTATGTGGCCCCTCGAGAAAACCCTTGCGGAGAGTTAAAAAATCGGCGCAGATAAGTAAATCGGAGGCCATTCGGCCTGAGCTAGGGGCAGGAAGCGTAGCAGACCGGGACCGGCACTCACACGGAGCCAGGAGAGGCTCGGCGGGGGAGAGTAGGAGTAAACTGACCGGGAGGCACGCACTCAGAGGCCACAAAGCGGTAAAGCTTGCACTCGGAACCGGAGAGGCTCGGCGGGGGAGGGAGCAAATTGACCAGCATGCACTTGGGGGCCACAGACCGGATCAGGAAGGTACTCACCACAGCGGGCCAGGAAGGCACCTCATTCGGGGACTGGAGAGGGTCGCAGACTGCCGATCTGAAGGGTTGGTGCCCGGGGAGGAGAAGGGGGGAGGGAGAGAGAGGTCACAAGACTCAAGGGGGGGAGGGGGAGGGAGAGAGAGGTCACAAGACAACTCGAAGCTCTACTGCTCATGTGCGGCCATTTCAGCAACGTCAAGAAAATCCATTTTTTCCCCCGCGCATGCGCAGAAGGCCCGGCCCCATTTATCCAGCGCAGACCGCAGGCTCCACCCACCGAAATGGCTGGCCACGCTGCGAGGCTGCAGATTACAGCCCAAACATCGGGGAAACTTCGGAGATTTTTTTCTGCTGCATTTACTTACCTAATTAAGCAGCGCAACCCTGGCAATATGCCAGAAAACAGGCTCAGGGAAAATTGAGCCCATAGTGCGAGTTAGGCTACGAGCAGCTGAATTTTGGATGACCTCAAGTTTATGGAGGGTGGAAGATGCGAAGCCAGCCAAGAGAGCATTGGAATAGTCAAATCTGGAGATAACAAAAGAACAGAAGAGGGTTTCAGCAGCAGATGGGCTGAGGCACGGGAGAAGATGAGCAATATTATGGAAGTGGAAGCAGTCAGTCTATATGCTGGAGAGGATATGGGATTGGAAGCTCAACTCAGGAACAAATAAGATGCCGAGGTTGTGAACAGCCTCGTTCAGAATTAGACAGTGGCCAGGGAGGGGAATAGTTTACAAAATTAGTTTTTGGGCTGGAAATAATTGAGGTGTCATATGAATTAATCTCCATCATCGTTAATAGAATAATTAAGAAGGGTATATCAGGAAGTAAATCATTTCACTTCAGGAAGTGCAAACTGGCACATCTTCTCCACAAAAATCCAACTAGAACCTACCTGACACTGGAGTGGTGAGGAGAAATTCCCTTTCACCGCCACAAAACATTTTCTCTGCTATCAATTGTGTCAGTGTGCCAGATTAAACACGTACCACAGGTGTGAAAGGTGCTACAGGCATGTTGGATAAGATACCTGGATTGTATTCATGTATTTTATTGTAACACAAAAAATATATAAATTTTAAATTCTACCTTCCAATCATTTTAGACAATTTGAACTGCACAGATTATGCACTATACTTCGGGGGAAAAGTTCGGTACCGCACTGTTTGGGGTCAGTAATACTCATGAGGCGCAAGACTGCACCAGGCGCAGAAGGCTCAGGCACAATGGGTTACCACTGCTACTAAATTCCACCTGAATTTAGCAGGCGTTGTTAGCGGCGCCACACCGAGGAGTAACGGGAGGAACAAATGATCCAAATTCCAAGGCCTTATTCTTTCAACACTCATAACTATGTGTAGTTGCTTTTGAGTGCTACCTAAAAGTAGCGTACTATTTGATACTATGAAAATTGATCTTTTATAAACTTTAACAAACTAAACTTACAATATCATTTTTTGTATCCCCGAAAATTATATCCTCAACAATCTTTCTTTGTCCTCACTTTATTTACCTACTCCAAAAGTAATTTGTTTCTAAAATCTAATTTATAATCACAAAAAGAGCTGTATGATCTATTTGATGGGATTTATTTATTTTCAAATTGAATAAAGGTAGAGATTATGCTGCTTTAAATGTTGGTAATCAATATTCAGGAAGGATAGACAGAAAGGACAAGGAGGTAGGGTAGCGTTGCTGGTTAAAGAGGAGATTAACACAATAGTAAGGAAGGACATTAGCTTGAATGATATAGGATCTGTATGGGTAGAGCTGCGGAACACCAAAGGGTAGAAAACGCTAGTGTGAGTTGTTTACAGACCACCAAACAGTAGTAGTGAGGTTGGGGATGGCATCAAACAGGAAATTAGGGATGCGTGCTGTCATGTATGTAACCAGCATACCACTGTAACCTTTATACAATTGTAACCCTCATTTAACCACTACATACTGTACATACTTACTAGAAATGCACACCTTGACTACAGGGGGTGTACTTGTGGGAGACATTCCTTACCTGGAGATTCAGGTATATAAGGGGAGGTCCCTCGCAGGGCCAGCACTCCTTGGTCCAGGTAATAAAGGTGAAGGTCACAGAGTGACAGTGTCTGCAGTACGTGCCTCGTGTGATTATGTTTAAGAATTAAGGACTCAAAACGTGCAATAAAGGTACAGCAGTTATTATGGGTGATTTTAATCTACATATAGATTGGGCTAACCAAACTGATTGCAATACGGTGGAGGTGGATTTACTGGACTGTATAAGGGATGGTTTTCTAGACCAATATAGAACCGAGGAACCAACTAGAGAGCAGGCTATCCTAGACGGGGTCTTGCGTAATGAGAGAGTATTAATTAGCAATCTTGTTGTGCGAGGCCCCTTGGGGAAGAGTGACCATAATATGGTAGAATTCTTCATTAAGATGGAGAGTGACACAGTTAATTCAGAGACTAGGGTCCTGAACGTAAACAAAGGTAACTTCGATGGTATGAGATGTGAATTGGCTAGGATAGACTGGCGAATGATACTGAAAGGGTTGACGGTGGAAAAGCAATGGCAGACATTTCAAAATCACATGGATGAACTTCAACAATTGTACATCCCTGTCTGGCATAAAAATAAAACGGGGGATGGTGGCTCAACCATGGCTAACAAGGGAAATTAGGGATAGTGTTAAATCCAAGGAAGAGGCATATAAATTGACCAGAAAAAGCAGCAAACCCAAGGACTGGGAGAAATTTAGAATTCAGCAGAGGAGGACAAAGGGTTTAATTAGGAGAGGGAAAATAAAGTATGAGAATAAGCTTGCAGAGAACATAAAAACTGACTGTAAAAGCTTCTATAGATATGTGAAGAGAAAAAGATTAGTGAAGACAAATACAATCAGAATGAGATAAATTTATAAAGGGAAACAAAGAAATGGCAGACTAATTGAACAAATACTTTGGTTCTGTCTTCGCTAAGGAAGACACAAATAACCTTCCGGAAATACTAGGGAACCGAGGGTCTAGCAAGAAGAAGGAACTGAAGGAAATCCTTAATAGTCAGGAAATTGTGTTAGGGAAATTGATGGGATTGAAGGCCGATAAATCCCCAGGGCCTGATAATCTGCATCCCAGAGTACTTAAGGAAGTGGCCCTAGAAATAGTGGATGCATTTGTGGTTATTTTCCAACATTCTATATACTCTGGATCAATTCCTATGGATTGGAGGGTAGCTAATGTAACCCCACTTTTTAAAAAAGGAGGGAGAAAAAATAGGGAATTATAGACCGGTTAGACTGACATCGGTAGTGGGGAAAATGTTCGAATCAATTATTAAAGATTTAATACCAGCATGTTTGGAAAGCAGTGACAGGATCGGTCCAAGTCAGCATGAATTTATGAAAGGGAAATCATGCTTGACAAATCTTCTAGAATTTTTTGAGGATGTAATTAGTAGAGTGGACAAGGGAGAACCAGTGGATGTGGTGTATTTGGACATTCAAAAGGCTTTTGACAAGGTCCCACACAAGAGATTAGTGTGCAAAATTAAAGCATATGGTATTAGGGGTAATGTATTGACATGGATAGAGAACTGGTTGGTAGACAGGAAGCAAAGAGTAGGAATAAACAAATCCTTTTCAGAATGGCAGACAGTGAATAGTGGGGTATCGCAAGGTTCAGTGCTGGGACCCCAGCTATTTACAATATACATTAATGATTTAGATGAAAGAATTGAATGTAATATCTCCAAGTTTGCAAATGACACTAAATTGGGTGGCAGTGTGAGCTGTGAGGAGGATGCTAAGAGGCTGCAGGGTGACTTGGACAGGTTAGGTGAGTGGGCAGATGCTGTATAATGTAGATAAATGTGAGGTTATCCACTTTGGTGGCAAAAACAGGAAGGCAGAATATTATCTGAATGGTGACAGATTAGGAAAAGGGGAGGTGCAACGAGACCTGGGTGTCATGGTACATCAGTCATTGAAAGTTGGCATGCAGGTACAGCAGGCAGTGAAGAAGACAAATAGCATGTTGGCCTTCATAGCAAGAGGATTTCAGTATAGGAGCAGGGAGGATTTACTGCAGTTGGACAGGGCCTTGGTGAGGCCACACCTTGAATATTGTGTACAGTTTTGGTCTCCTAATCTGAGGAGGGACATTCTTGCTATTGAGGGTTTGCAGCGAAGGTTCACCAGACTGATTCCCGGGATGACAGGACTGACATATGAAGAAAGGCTGGCTCGACCAGGCTTATATTCACTGGAATTTAGAAGGATGAGAGGGGATCTTACAGAAACATATAAATTTCTGACGGGATTGGACAGGTTAGATACAGGAAAAACGTTCCTTATGTTGGGGAAGTTCAGAACCAGGGGTCACAGTCTAAGGATAAGGGGTTAGCCATTTAGGACCGAGATGAGGAGAAACTTCTTCTCTCAGAGAATTGTGAACCTGTGGAATTCTCTACCAGAGACAGTTGTTGAGGCCAATTCGTCAGATATATTCAAGAGGGAGTTAGATCTGGCCCTTACGGCTAAAGGGATCAAGGGGTATGAAGAGAAAGCAGGAAAGGGGGACTGAAGTTGCATGATCAGCCATAATCATATTGAATGGTGGTGCAGGCTCGAAGAACCAAATAGCCACTCCTGCATCTATTTTCTATGTTTCTATATTTCTGAGCTCCACTCCAGAAATGTTGATGCCTAAAAACTGCATGAATTCCTTAACATGCACAGAAAGTACATGGAGCATAATGACTCTAAAACTTCAAATGTAACAGGTGCCAGGAGAGAGAGGATATATAGCACAGCATGACAGTGTGCATAGATACTCCATCAACTTCAAGTCTAACTGCCAGTATGAGTGGCAGCACAGTGTGCAGTGAAGTACTACAAATCAATCATTTTCCCATGATCACAGTTTGCAATTTGAACAGTTTAGATTTCTGCATTTCTACTATAATCACAGAATCTTATTGCACACGAGGCCATTTGGCCCATTGTGCCTATGAATGCTCTTTGAAAAAGCTAACCAATCAGTCTGTATGTATATCAATTTTCCCACATTTTTTGAATAGTTATGCATCCCGCTCATGAAAACGAAATAAACCTGAATTTACTTTTCCCACAAATTGCATCGGCGTGAGAAGTTTCCACTTGACCAATTTCATTCACACATGATGTGCCCTAGTTATACTGGTGCTACCGCACAAGAAGTTCAGAGAGGGAGGTGACTCAAGCTATCTCTGTCCAGTGACTGGGCGGTAATATAATCTGTTTGGTACTGTAAACTACTGCTTGAGATACTGTTGTCATGTTGATCTCTGCTGTGTGACAAATAAAAGTCTAATTGTAACCTATTGGTGTCAGGTCCGAATCTATTATAAACTAGGATAGAAGGGTTAATTGGCTGTGTACCCTGAAATCCTTACAGAATTGGCGACCACGAAGGGACTGCAATAGAGTTGTTGTGGAGAAACGAATTGAGGTAGCCTTTGGATCTTAAACTCCGATTAAACACAATATACCCACCATATTGGTTTGCAGTCGATCCTAATTGTTTGAAGGGACCTGAAAAACAATAATGTTTTCTTTTGGAACACGGTGGGGTCCCGGGATGCATGGCTGATATCACCTGTCAATGGTACAAAAGGTGGGGAGCAGGATGTAAAAAAGGGTTAGTGTTCAAGAGAAGAAATTCAGTAAGTTGTGTAACAAGGACATCCAGGATTTGGTGGCGAATTGCCTGACTAATAAGACATCCTCATATAAGGAAGCAGTTCAGTATGTCCAGAGGCGAGTAGACAACAAAAAGATTAAAGTAGATGAAGGAGATTACTGATATATGCAGCTCATTTTTGTGCGCGGGGCAGTGATGAAAGAGTTGAAAATCTAAGAAGACAAAAAGAACAGTTCGTACAGGAGTGTTCTTGATCAGGCCAACATCCCCAGCATCGAAGCACTGACCACATTCAACCAGCTCCGTTGGGAGGGCCACATTGTCTGCATGCCCGACACAAGACTCCCAAAGCAAACGCTCTACTCGGACCTCCTACACGGCAGGTGATCCCCAAGTGGGCAGAGGAAACATTTCAAGGACACCCTCAAAGCCTTCTTGATAAAGTGCAACATCTCAACCGACACCTGGAAGTCCTTGGCCAAAGATCGCCCTAAGTGGAAGAAGAGCATCCAGGAGGGTGCTGAGCACCTCAAGTCTCATCGTCAAGAGCATGCAGAAAGCAAGTGCAGGCAACGGATGTAGCGTGCAGCAAACCAGTCCCACCCACCCTTTCTTTCATCCACTGTCTGTCCCACCTGTGACAGAGACTGTAATTCCCGTATTGGACTGTACAGTCATTTGAGAACTCACTTTCAGAGTGAAAGCAAGTCTTCCTCGATTTCGAGGGACTGCCAATGATGATGATGATGATGAGCCCTAATACGAGCAGCACCAACAACAACACCAATCTTCTCCGCAATCACCTGAAGCTACACAAGATACAGGGCATCAGCACCAGACCACATTGCTACCTGGGAGGCCAAGAATGACCTCATCATGGCCAGATTTACTTTACTTTATGTTGTACACTGTGGCTGCTACATGATGCGCCAGGTTGGCACCACCCCACACCAACACCATAAAGCATTGCTACAATGACCAAGCCATTCCTTTCACACTCATCATCATTGCGTGGGGTACCGTTATGTCTCACCATTCACTGCAACATTGTACTAACATTTTGTGATCTAATGAGATCATTGAAATGTTTGTGCCACTGCACCCAAGTCCTCCTGATCACATCCTCGCTTGTGCCCTCCTCTGCAATCTCCAACTAGGCTATTTTGGTCTCCTGGGGGGGGGGGGTCTCTTTCACCCATTGGAAGGGAAGAGTACCTCACTGCACTGCATGGGAGAACCTGGGTGCACCCCTCTGCCTCTGTGCAGTCAGTGTCAGTGTTTGCAGCACCTCAATGCTGTAGAACACTGACAGCACAAACATGAAAAGAAATGTGGCCATTGTCCCTTTAAGGAAACCAGCTGAAGATGTGTCATGAATTATGTTACCAGACCCGCTTCCTCTAATTGGACCAGGAAATGAGCTAGATGGGCTTAACAAGCCTATTAACACAAGTTCATTTTGGACAGTGGAATGGAGCCAGCAGCAGGACTGCGACACGCCACCAATAGTGCTTGCACCGGACCCACCCAGATAAATAAAATGCCGGCTATTGTCTCTGATCAGCCAATCAAATTGCAGCAGATAGATCAACTTTGTCACACTTTGTACATCAGGCAGTATTCTGAGCCAGTTAAAAGCAGGGCACTCCTAAAAACAGATTTACATGAAGCTCCCTTTTTGACTATCAAAAGCAATATTTTTTGTGAAACATGCAGGTGGCTTAGTCAATTGATGACAACAATAATCAGGCAATTAATCAGATGCAAATGTTAGTTTATAAACACAACTGGATTTCAGTCCATTGCAATTTTGCATAGGAAAATTAAATGGCTTGAACTACATATCTGATGATGCTGAAATGGAATTGTGGTGCTGAGTATAACCTAGTGGTAAAGCAGTTTATTATTTATTAGTTTTAAGTTGGAGTTACAGAAACATTGCATTATACTGGAAGAGCACAATCAAGTGTCATGCAAAATGGAGAACTGGAATTCTAAATTTAAACCAAACACTGGTAAGTGTAGGAGTTAAGTACATCTAAACTCTACTGTTAACAAATATATCTATAGATTATTTATTCAGTTTGAACATCTGGTTTATAATATTAGTTTCTTGATGTTGATATCAAATACATAAAGAACAACGTCATGAAATAAAGCAAATTGTATCTTGGAGTTAATGGAGATGGTGAAGTCACAACAGTCGGGTACTAACAAACACAAAGTGCGATTAAAAGCTCAAGATCTGACTGTATGCTGCTGAAAGTAATGGACAGAATTATTTAATTACATTCACTTTAAGGATTAGAGTGGTTCTGTGCAGGGATCACTTGTGTGCATATTCAGTGAATTATGCATAACCATTACTATGAATAGTTTACTTGTACAATTGAATACATATGAACTATTTTACCAAAAATATTTTACCCCTTTAATCAATAGTTCTAAAACAATTTTATTTAAAATAGCCTATTTTCCAATGAATATTTGAAATGAAAATCATCATATTTACACACCAGGATATCCAGTCTAATCCTGTTCTTTCCTATTTGAGATAAATTCTTTATCAGTCTGCAGAGCAGCGGCACAATTTCCAGCAACTTTCTATAATTCATTGCTGTAAAAGCATCATAGTTTTTGTACAGAAGTAAAATGCATGAAAATAGATTATTGGAATTATTTCATTGTTATTTGTATTCCCTGAGGCACTAATTATGTTATATATTGACGTACTACAGAAATTTTAGCAGAAGGCTTAGTTTTAAAAGATATTGGGCTGAGTTTTGAAGGATTTGGATCAGAAATATTTCCAATCACTAGGAATGTTGTCTCATGGGATAATATATCAGTTTTATTCACACACTATAAAGAAAGATAATACTCATTTTAGATAGTTTGTTGACGCAACTACATATTAAATAAGTATGAGCATTCAGTAAATTATATTCACAAAAGTTAAGATTTTGAAATGCATTTTGAACCCCTAGAGGCTATTTCTGGGTGTTGTCATCATCATAGGCAGTCCCTCGAAATCGAGGAAGACTTGCTTCCACTCTTAAAATGAGTCCTTAGGTGGCTGAACAGTCTAATACGAGAGCCACAGTCCCTGTCACAGGGGCAGATAGTCGTTGAGGGAAAGAGTAGGTGGGACAGGTTTGCCGCACGTTCTTTTTGCTGCCTATGCTTGATTTCTGCATGCTCTCGGCAATGAGACTCGAGGTGCTCAGCACCCTCCCGGATGCACTTCCTCCACTTAGGGCAATCTTTGGCCAGGGACTCCCAGGTGTCAGTGGGGATATTACACTTTTTCAGGGAGGCTTTGAGGGTGTACCTGTAACGTTTCCTCTGCCCACCTTTGGCTTATTTGCCGTGAAGGAGTTCCGAGTAGAGCGCTTGCTTTGGGAGTCTCGTGTCTGGCATACGAACGATGTGGCCTGCCCAGCGGAGCTGATCAAATGTGGTCAGTGCATCAATGCTGGGGATGTTGGCCTGGTCGAGGACGTTAATGTGGGTGTTGTGCAGTGGCAGTGAATAAACAAAAGCAACAGCAACAGTATCAGGTGGGTAAAAATGGCACACTTTCTGTTTGGAACTACATTACTGATGTACATTGGCTCCAAATCTACCAATTCCTCTATCTTAAAATTCTTGTGTTCAAATTCCTCCATGGTCTTGCCCCTCCCTTGCTCTATAACCTCCTCCAGCCCTACAACCTTTCAAGAACTTTGCGTTCCTCCAACTCTAGACTCTTTTGCATCCCCACACCCTCCATCCTGCTATTGGTGGCAGTGCCTTCCGATGTCTTGACCTTAAACTCTGGAATTCCCTCATTAAACCTCTCTGTCTCCCCATCACTTGCTTCTCCTTCCCTCTTTGAAAAGCACTTAGTCACCTGTCCTAATATCTCCTTCTTTGACTGGGTTTCAATTTTAGTTTTATTAGGCTTCTATGAAGGTTTGTGGTACATCTTCCAATGGTAAAGGCACTATATAAAGATAAGTTGTTGTTGGAAATACTATCACAGCTATTACATTCAAGCCAACATAAAAACACTGGTTTCTCAATCAATAATGAATTGAACGTAACTGCATAAGTTATTCATAAGATCATTGTAAAAGCTGTATAAATGATGAAGTAGCCTCTCAGAGCCCAGTGACTAATGCATTGAATTTTTTGAAGAGGTAACGGAGAGAGTAGACAATGGTACTGCAGTAGATGTAGTTTATCCAGATTTTCCAAAGGCCTTCGATAAGATACCCCATAACAGACTGATGAACGAGGTCAAAGAAAGCAGAGCCAGGGGGACAATTAGCAGAATGGATAGTTAGCTGGCTTCAAGACAGAAAGCAGAGAGTAGGGGTAAAAGGTAGCTATTCACAGTGGCAGAAGGTGGGTAGTGATGTTCCACAAGGATCAGTGCTGGGACCATTGCTGTTCACAATTTATATTAACGATTTAGACTTTGGAATCAAAAACACAATTTCTAAATTTGCGGATGACACCAAATTGGAGAGATAGTCAATACTGAGGAGGAATGCAACAAATTACAGAAGGACATTAATAAACGAAGAATGGATATTTAATTGACAAATGTTCAACACAGATAAATATGAGGTATTGCATTTTGGTAGGCAGAATAGGGAGGTCACTTAATACTTGGAGAGTTAGAGTTTAGGTGGGGTAGAGGAACAAAAGGATCTTGGAATACAAATACACAAAATACTAAAAGTTGCGACACAGGTTAGCAAGGCCATAAAAAAAGCAAACCAAGCACTCGGGTTTATTTCTAGAGGTACAGAATTGAAAAGTAGGGAAGTTATGCTCAAACTGTATCAAACCTTGGTTAGACCACATATCGAGTACTGCATACAGTTCTGATCTCCATATTATAAAGAGGATATAGAGGCACTGGAGAAGGCACAGAGAAGATTTACAAGGATGATACCAGAAATGCGACGGTATACATATCAGGAAAGGATGAACAGACTGGGTCTCTTTTCTCTTGAAAAAAGAAGGCTGAGGGGTGGCCTAATAGAGGTCTTTAAAATTATGAAAGGTTTTGATAGAGTGGATATAGAGAAAATGTGTCCATTTGTGGGGAAGAACATATCTAGTGGCCATCAATATAAGATAGTCACCAAGAAATCCAATCGGGAATTCAGAAGAAACTTCTTTACCCAAAGAGTAGCGACAATATAGAACTCGTTACCACAGGGAATGGTTGAAGCGAATAGTATAGATTTATTTCAGGGGACGATAGACAAGCATATGAAGGAGAAGGGAATAGAGGGTTATGTTGATAGATTTAGATGAGGAAAGACGGGAGGAGGCTTGAGTGAAGCATAAACGCTGGCATGTACTGATTGGTTCAAGTAGCCTGTTTCTGTGTCATATATCCTATGTAATATGTAATCCTATGTATTTCAAAGATACCTTTTTAAAGATACCTGGGAGCAGCGTGGAGGCCCCGACCTGTGTGAGAACACCAGCGGCAGGTCGGGGCCATAAAAGGAACGGAGGTGCGGTGCCCGGGAGCAGCATGGAGGCATACTACTCCAGGGAGCAGCGCATGCTGTGATGGCAGAGAATAGTGACATCATCAAGGTCCAAGTCGGTGATTGGAGCGTGGCAGATACAGCAGGAGTGGCGAGGTCGGGGCGAAGGAGCAGCGAGAGACTGCAGAGGGACGTGATCAGGGCCCAGGGGAGGTATGAGTTCGGGGCCAGGGGCCCAGGGACAGCACCGGCCAGCCCACACTGTGATATGTGTGCGCACTAGGTCCATGCAGCAGAGCAGGTCTCTAGTTGTTTTGGGTAATCCTTGCCACTGGACCATGACCTAGCTCTGTCAAACCCGTGTACTGGCTGGTGTGCAACGGCCACTACACGTTAAAAAAATCCACGCACGGGTATCTTCCACCCTTCAGGATGGAGTTCAGGACCTAGGGCTGGATCCTCCATTATTTTGCCATGCATAACGCCCATTTATCATCCATTTTAACGCTGAAGTAACTGCCCATGTATCACCCATTTTGGCACAAAATGGAAACTGACGGGCATTTTTCAGAAACTTATCGCCGAGCATTACTTTCCCCATGTGCTTAACGGCAAGAAAAAATATTACTGCCCACCCACTTTTTTGGGGCGGCATCTTCAGAATGGGCGAAATCAACGCCCACAATATCGCCCAGTGTTAATTTCCGCACGGAATTAATGCCGAAATTCAATAATAACACCCGCCCATTTTTTTTGGTTGTAAAGACCACATTTGGCGCAACTAACGGCGAGGAGATCGCCCACCGTCACTTTCACCACCTCTCACAAATATCGCCCACAATATCGCTCGCCCAAAAAAACCCCCCAGAAAAATGTAGAACTGTTCTGAACTAAAGTTAGCGGTGTGGCTGCCATTTTAAAATCTCAGATCGCATCATTCAAAAGGCTGTTTCAACTTCGGGGGAGTTTACATCAACTCTGAATCAGTTCCTATGGACTGGAGGGTAGCTAATGTAACACCACTGTTTAAAAAAGGAGTGATAGAGAAAACAGGGAATTATAGACCGGTTAGCCTGACATCAGTAGTGGGGAAAATGTTGGAATCAATTATTAAAGATGAAATAGCAGCGCATTTGGAAAGTGACAGGATCGGTCCAAGTCAGCATGGTTTTATGCTTGACAAATCTTCTGGAATTTTTTGAGAATGTAACTAATAGAGTGCACAAGAGAGAACCAGTGGATGTGGTGTATTTGGACTTTCAAAAGGCTTTTGACAAGGTCCCACACAAGAGATTGGTGTGCAAAATCAAAGCACATGGTATTGGGGGTAATGTACTGACGTGAATAGAGAACTGGTTGGCAGTCAGGAAGCAGAGAGTCAGGATAAACGGGTCCTTTTCAGAATGGCAGGCAGTGACTAGTGGAGTGCCGCAGGGTTCAGTGCTGGGACCCCAGCTCTTTACAATATACATCAATGATTCAGATGAAGGAATTGAGTGTAATATCTCCAAGTTTGCAGATGACAAAAAACTGGGTGGCGGTGTGAGCTGTGAGGAGGACGCTAAAAAGCTGCAGGGTAACTTGGACAGGTTAGGTGAGTGGACAAATGTATGGCAGATGCAGTATAATGTGGATAAATGTGAGGTTATCCACTTTGGGGACAAAAACACGAAGGCAGAATATTATCTGAATGGCGGCAGATTAGGAAAGGGGGAGGTGCAACGACACCTGGGTGTCATGGTTCATCAGTCATTGAAAGTTGGCATGCAGGTACAACAGGCGGTGAAGAAGGCAAATGGTATGTTGGCCTTAATAGCTAGGGGATTTGAGTATAGGAGCAGGGAGGTTTTACTGCAGTTGTACAGGGCTTTGGTGAGGCCTCACTTGGAATATTGTGTTCAGTTTTGATCTCCTAATCTGAGGAAGGACGCTCTTGCTATTGAAGGAGTGCAGCGAAGGTTCACCAGACTGATTCCCGAGACTGACATATGAGGAGAGACTGGAACAACTGGGCCTTTATACACTGGTGCTTAGAAGGATGAGAGGGGATCTCATAGAAACTGACAAGATTCTGACGGGACTGGACAGGTTAGATGCGGGAAGAATGTTCCCGATGATGGGGAAGTCCAGAACCAGGGGACACAGTCTTAGGATAAGAAGTAGGCCATTTAGGACTGAGATGAGGAGAAACTTGTTAACCTGTGGAATTCCCTGTCGCAGAGAGTTGTTGATGCCAGTTCATTGGATATATTCAAGAGGGAGTTAGATATGGCCCTTACGGCTAAAGTGATCAAGGGGTATGGAGAGAAAGCAGGAAAGGGATACTGAGGGAATGATCAGCCATGATCTTATTGAATGGTGGTGCAGGCCCGAGGGACCGAATGGCCTACTCCTGCACCTATTTTCTATGTTTCTATGGAATTCTTCTCAGGTGAAGTGACCATCTCAACAGACATATTTTCGGACTCTGGACTATTGGGGGGTTTACTGTAGGTGTATTTTAGTGAGGAAATTATTGCTTCTGATCAATTGCTATTATACTTTCATTGCAATGGGGCCAGCCATTTCTCAGCCTGAATCGATTAATACGCAGATGCTGCAGAGTGCAGATGGCTCAATGTGTGGTGCATATCATTATGTCCCCAATTTAAGACGTGCAAGAATGAGGAGAAGGGCTAGACCATACACACCCTGCACGTACAGGGAAAAGAGGTCTTACCTCGACGTCCACGACCACACCTGCCTTCGGAGACTGCGCTTCCACAAGGTGGTGATCAATGAAATATTTGAGCTCATCAGGCCACATATGCAGCCTGCCATCAGGATATCAGTGTTGGTCAAGGTTAAGGTGACGACAGCACTGTCTTTGTACGCATCTGGTTCCTTTTGGGCCTCAGCGGTCGAGATTTGCCCTTTGTCTCACCATGCAATCCATCGCTGCATTAGACAGGTCACGGAAGCCCAGTACGTGTGAAGGATGGACTTTATCAGCTTTGCCATGACCACAGAGGCTCAGACTGACAGGGCTGGAGCATTCTACTGCATTGCTAAGTTCCCCAGGGTGCAGGGAGCTATATAGTGCACTCACATCACTATGCGGCCACCTTCTCAGAATCTGGAGCGTTTTCGTAACAGAAAAGGATTTCACTCCCTGAAGGTCCAACTAGTTGTCAACCACAACCAGATCATCATGGCAGTGAATGCCAAATTCCCGGGCATCTTTGATTAAGCTCACATCCTGCGTGAGAGCGCTGTCTCTGACATCTTTAAGAGTCAGTCACAAAGACAATGCTGGATGCTTGGTGATAACCGATATGGCCTAACCACCTGGCTGATGACCCTCCTGCATGGCACCCATACCGAGGTCGAGAAGCAATACAACCGGTGTTATGTATGGAGAAAGAGTCAGACTTAACACTGTGAGCTCAAAGTAAAGTGTGACCTTAATCTTTTATTGCAGGTCTCTAGAGTGCCTCTACAACCAGTGAGGCCTCCTTAAATACCTGTGCTCCCAAGGGATTAGGGGATCCCTTGAGTCTCCAGGGGATGAGCCCTCTGGTGGCTGTACAGAGCATATATAAGTTTACTTATATAACAACACTCCCGTCTCCTCCACCAAAGTCAATAGTGTAACTATTTACAATGTGATTCAATCATGGGCCCTTCTTGCCCTGGTTGATCGTCTCGGTGTGAAATCTGGTGTTGTTGAATCAATTGTTGGGCCCTCGCTGGGCTGCTGTGCAGCTGGCCTTGCTGGGCTGCCTGGTGTGTTGGGTCCTGCTGGGCTGCTGTGGATGATGCTTCTTGGTCAACCGTGGTGCCGGTTGCCACTGGTGTGTATGTTGGGGTGTCAAAGAAGGTAGGGTCCAAAGTGGCTTGCTCAGGATAGTCCGTGAATCTGAGTTTGATTTGGTTCAAGTGTTTCCAGTGAATGAGTCCATTTGAAAGTTTGACCCGAAACACTCTGCTCCCCTCTTTGGCCACGACAGTGCCGGGAAGCCACTTGGGACCTTGCCCATAATTCAATACAAATACAGGATCATTGATTTAATTCTCGCGTGTCACATTTGCGCTATCATGGTATGTACTTTGTTGAAGCCGCCTGCTCTCTACCTGTACAGTTAGATCAGGGTGAACTAACGAGAACTTGTCTTAAGTGCTCTTTTCATGAGCAGTTCAGCAGGTGGGAACCCAGTAAGCGAGTGGGGTCTCGTGCGGTAGCTAAGCAGGACTCGGGATAGGCGACGTGTACCCAAGACCACGGTTTGGAGGGCTAAGACCATAAACTTAGCGATGCCTCCCTGGGTACATTGCTTAACTGCGAACATCTGTGAACACAGGACTCTTAAATCCGCATCGATACCGGGCTACCTCACATGAGATCTGGCTAGCGCTTTCATCATTACGATGCCTGGGTGGGTACTGTGGAGGTTACTGATGAAGGTGTCTCTGCCCTTCTTGGGAACCACTACTCGATTGCCCCACAGAATGCAGTCTGCCTGTATAGACATTTCATTTTTCCGCCACTGGAATGGCTTTATCCCTTCCTGTATTTCCACTGGGACACTGGACCAGTTCCGGTGAAGCACACAGTTTTTGACTAGGGACAATAAGGGGTCCTGGCTTGTCCAGGTTTTGATCTGCCGGGCAGTGATGGGTGATTGCTCACTCTCAAATGCTTCCATAACCATGGCTAAATCTGCGGGCTGCGCCATTTCCACCCCCATGGTGGGCAATGGCAGCCTACTGAGAGCATCGGCGCAGTTTTCCGTCCCTGACCTGTGGCGGATAGCGCAGTTGTATGCGGACAACGTGAGCGCCCATCTCAGGATATGGGCCGATGCACTGGTATTTATCCCCTTACTCTCGGAAAACAGGTATATGGGTGGCTTCTGGTCAGTTTCCAATTCGAATTTTAGCCCAAACAGGTATTGATGCATTTTCTTTACCTCACAGACACACGTTAACGCTTCTTTCTCAATCATGCTGTAGGCTCTCTGAACCTTAGACACACTCTTGGATGCATAAGCAACCAGTTGCAGGTTCCCAAAATCATTAGCTTGTTGCAATACACACCCTTCGCCATATGATGACACATCACATGCTAGTACCAAACGCTTACATGGATCATACAACACAAGCAATTTGTTTGAGCATAAAAATTTCTCACTTTTACAAAGGCATTTTCTGGGCTTTTGCCCCAAACCTATTTGTCCCCTTTTCGCAGTAAGACATGCAGTGGTTCTAACAGTGTGCTGAGACCCGGTAAGAAGTTACCAAAGTAGTTCAGGAGTCCTAGAAACGACCGCATCTCCGTCACGTTCTGTGGACTCGGTGCATTCTTGATTGTCTCCATCTTCAAATCAGTGGGCCTGATGCCGTCCGGCACGATCCTCCTCCCCAAGAACTCCACTTCGGGCGTCAGGAAAACGCACTTCGAGCGTTTTAATCTGAGCTCCACACGGTTGAGTCGACTAAGAACCTCCTGCTGGTTCTGCAGATGCTCGACTGTGTCCCGACCTGTGACCAAGATGTCGTCCTGGAAGACCACGGTGCACGGGACCGACTTCAATAAGCTTTCCATGTTTCTCTGGAATATCGCTGCAGCTGATTGAATTCCAAACAGGCACCTGTTATAAAAGAAAAGATCTTTGTGCATGTTGATGAAGGTGAGGCCCTTCGATGATTCCTCCAGTTCTTGCGTCATGTAGGCTGAAGTCAAATCCAGCTTCATGAATGTCTTTCCTCTCACCAGCATTGCAAAGAGGTCGTCGGTCTTTGGTAGTGGGTATTGGTCCTGCAGGGAGAAGCGATTGATAGTTACTTTGTAATCGCCACAGATTCTGATGATGCAGTCTCCCTTCAAGACAAGAACAATCAGGCTGGCCCACTCGTTGAACTCGATCGGTGAAATGTTGAGCTCTCGTTGCAGCTGGTCTAGCTCGATCTCTACCCTTTTTCTCATCATGTACGGTACTGCTCTCGCCTTGTGATGGATGAGTCGCGCCCCTGGAATTAGGTGGATCTGCACTTTTGCTTCTTGGAATTTCCTGATGCTTGGTTCGAACAGCGAAGGGAACTTTTTTAAGACCTGGGCACATGAAGTGTCGTCGGCGGGCGATAGCGCTTGGACGTCGTCCCAGTTCCAGTGTATCTTTCCTAGCCAGCCGATTATGGGACTCAGTTCTTTTGTGTAAGTTCTTAGTTTCGTACAAATTGGAGTTAAGACTGGCCTTGAGGCTTTGCTGCACCACAATCTTTCGAAAGTCTTTTTGCCCATGATGGACTGGCTCGCGCCCGTGTCCAGCTCCATTGACACTGGGAGTCCATTTAGTTCAACATTCAGCATTATTGGGGGACAATTCGTGGTGAATGTGTGCACCCCATGTACCTCTGCCTCCTTGGTCTGAGGCTCTCGTTCATCGTGATCTTCCGTGGATCTGTCCTCCTCTGCAACATGGTGTTTGCAGGTTTAACTGGCTTTGCAGCTCGCCTGCACATACGTTGGAGGTGTCCTATTGTTCCACAGCCCTTGCAAACGTACCCTTTGAATCAGCAAGAATGGAAACTGTTATGCATTGTCCATGTACATTAAATGTATAGTTACAATGGTGTGCCACAAGGGGCACTGTGGTGGGAGACCTGAAAGTACCTGCGAGACAGAGTATAAAAGGCTGCCCACCACACCTGAAGGGCACTCTGGAGTTACACAATAAAGGACCAAGGTCACAGAGTTACTACAACACCAGACTGTGTGGAGTCAGTGATTTGAGTGCTACATACATCACAAATTGGCGACAAGGATACGGACGAGCTCTTCACGCAACCATGGCTACTTTGGGCATGCTATAGGATTTCACAGAGGGTAATGGCTAGAATGCCTTTACGGAAAGGCTTGAGCACTATTTTATAGCAAACGACCTGACAGGAGACACGAACGCACTGATAGAGAAGCGTAAGGCGAGATTGCTGTCCAGTTGTGGCGATGAGGTTTGCCGTCTTGTCAGGGATTTGCTGGCACCCGCGAGCGCCAAGGACAAGTCATGTGAGGAGCTGATTGAACTCATTCGTAACCAACTGAAACCGAAGGGGAGCATCCTCACGGCCAGGCACGAATTCTACCACCACTGCAGACCTGAGGGCCAGGATGTCACAAAATATGCTGCGGACATCAGGAGACTTGCGGCGCTGTGGGATTTTGGCAGACACCTTAATGAGGCGTTGCGAGACGTCTTTGTTATGGGGATTGGCCATGAGGGTCTCCTTTACAAGCTGCGATCTACTGAACCTACAGTCAGCCTGCAGCAAGCCATCAACATCAGCCGGGCATTTATTACCTCGACTTGCAGCACCAAGCAGGTGATCCACACAGTCTCGAACCCAGCAAGTACTATTCACAGGATAGCGCCCGTCACGGACAAAACTGCAGAACATGGCTCTGCCCAGGGCAGAGAGCACAGACCTCAGGGTCCTGAAACTCAGAGTCTGCCGAGGGGGGCTAATCGAATAGCACCATGCTGGCGCTGCGGAGGAAGCCATGGGGCTCACCGGTGCAGGTTTGTGGAGTATACGTGCAATATCTGACACACGAAAGGCCACCTCAGCCTATGTGCAAAAGAAACATGACTCACCGTGTGGCTGAGGAGATGGTAGATGATCTGCTGTCCAGCGAGGAGCATTGCGGTTTGGCTCGACGGGCATCCCAGCCCTAGGTAGAAGAAGATGAGGTGTTTGGACTGTATACATGTACCGACGATTCGGCCCCAGTGACTATAGAAGTCAAGATTAACGGAGTCCCAGTGAGTATGGAAGTGGACACGGGGTCAGGTCAGTCACTGATGAGTCAGGAAACTTTTGATAAACTGTGGATCAATCCAGCTGCACGACCCAAGCTGGTCCCAGTCACGGCAAAGCTGCGCACCTACACCAAGGAACTGATACCTGTTCTTGGCAGAGCGGATGTGCAGGTATCTCACGTTGGCGAGATGCACGGTTTACCTTTGTGGATCATTGCAGGCGTTGGGCCGATGCTACTCGGCAGGAGATGGATGGGGAAGGTCCGTGGGAGCTGGGAAGACTTCATTTCTCCACAGACCGCTGTCCCCCGTGTTCACAGGCAGAGCAGGCCTCCACCTTCGGATCGGATGGCAGCGAAGGAAGCGTGTGTGGGGTTGGGCAGAGCAGCGGCGGCCGTCGACTCTCCCCTGCAAAGTCTGAGAGTGAGAAAGAGGCGCTGGAACCAGCAGCGGCGCCGACTGAGCTGGAGAAGAGAGAAGAAGGGTTTCGACGGGCTGCTCCAGCAGGCACCGTCGGCCCGCAGGCAGAGGCGGCCGTTCGCGGAGCTTGTAGCGGGAAGAGCAGTGAATCGGCAGTTTCGGGAGCGGGACTCGCTCGGCAACGTCGTGAGGGCTGGGGCTCCGAGGAGCGGGGCTTGTCCAGGATTGACTGCGGCAGTGAGGAGGTCGGCTCCGGAGGACGTGTGTGTGTGTGACGACTCCCGGGCAAAAAGGTCAGCTGCGTGGGGTGCTCTGGAGGATGCGGCGGTGCGGGGGCCGGTGCGTTGTGCTCCCGGGTGCGTTCAGAGTGTGGCAGCTCGAGAGAGAGAGAGAGGGAGAGAGAGAGAGAGGGAGAGCAGGCAGCAGCACAGCGAATTCAAGATGGCGGCGAACCTCGTGGCAGAAGAGTTCTGCAGAGAAAGGCAGACAGGCATCAGCAGAGCACCTAATATGGCGGCACCCAGTAGAAACCTCATGTGAAAAACAAAATGGCATCTTAAAAGGGAAATGTACCCAGGAGTCTTAAAGGGACATTACACCATTGACGGTCCCCACAAAAAGACTTTTGTAAGGGCAAGAGTGAGTCAAAATGATTACTGTGATTTGTATGATGACGTGATTTATGACAAGAGTTAATATTTTGATGCTAAAATGATTACTGTGATTAAAATGATTGAGATGATTGGTGAAAATAGTTAATATCACAATGCTCAGTTAAAAGGATTAACACGATTTCTGATTTCATGTGATTTATGCAATTGTTCAGCGGCTACAGACAAGCCACAAAGGCAACTATTTTCTGAGAACAGAGGCAACGCACCAGTTGCCATACCCTGTCTCAGCGCAGCCCATTACCTCGGGCAAAAAGAGGCAGTATACCGCCACCACACCTCACCCAGTGGAGCTGGGATTTAATAACGGTTCAGTGTACCTGCAACCTTTTGATATAACTCTTCAACGCATACAAATGTACTGTCTATGTGTACCTGCTTTCCACTGGAGATTATATTTGTGTACTTGTATCACCCATATAAGGACTGCAAATACCACATGCTTGCACTGGATCGCAAGCATAATCTCTACATGGGGGGGAAGAGGGAAGTGGATGGTCATGGACTCACACACAAAAAAAACAGGACGAACAAAGCCGAGATTACCGGCAATTTGCTTTTGGAAGTGGGGGGGGGAGTGAGATGTTATGTTTTGTCCATGTACATTAAATGTATAGTTACAATGGTGCGCCACAAGGGGCACTGTGGTGGGAGACCCGAAAATACCTGCGAGACACAGTATAAAAGGCTGACCACCACACCTGAAGGGCACTCTGGAGTTACACAATAAAGGACCAAGGTCACAACAGTTACTACACCAGACTGTGTGGAGTCAGTGATTTGAGTGCTACATACACCACAGAAACGATGATCACCTCCGCAGCGTCAACAAGGTGTTAATGGCCTTGCATTCATCACCCTTGATGGTGGACTCTGAGACATCTGCGGATGTGCAGCTGCAGGTATGTGTGACCTGCCCTGTACATTGCGATTTGAAAACAACATCACTTTGTTCTCAGTACTTGTAGCAGCACTTGTGGGCTGAGAGATTTGCTTAGTATTGTCACTGGTGGCAATGAATGCCTGGGCTATCACTATGGCCATATTCAAGGTTGGGGTCTCTACAGTCAAAAGTTTGCAAGGTATGGTTTCGTGGCCAATGCCAAGTACAAAAAATTCTCTGAGCATGTGCATTAAATGTCCTTCAAATTTGCAATGTCCTGCAAAGCGTCTTAGCTTGGCAACATAACTCGCCACTTCCTGGCCTTCAGACCTTTTATAGGTGTAGAACCAATACCTTGCCATCAGAACGCTTTCCTTCGCGTTCATATGGTCTCGAACCAATGTGCACAAATCATCGTATAATTTCTCCGTGGATTTCGCTGGAGTGAGCAGATTCTTCGTGAGGCCATACGTTGGTGCCCCACAGACAGTGAGGAGGCTCGCCCTTCGTTTGGCAGCATTCTCTTCCCCATCTAGCTATTTAGCCACGAAGTATTGGTCGAGTCGCTCCAATCATCTCCCTCCAAGAATTTCTCCAGGATGCCCGCTGTTCTCTGCATCTTTGGGTTCGCTATCTGTATCTCGTCGCCAGTTGTTATGTATGGAGAAAGAATCAGACTGAACACTGTGAGTTCAAAGTAAAGTGTGACCTTAGTCTTTAAATGCAGGTCTCCAGCATGCCTCTCCAACCTGTGATGCCTCCTTAAATACCTGTGCTTCCAAGAGATTATGGGATCACTTGATACTCCAGGGGATGAGCCCTCTGTTGGCTGTACACAGTATATACAAGTTTACATATATTTAAAAACCGGAGCCACAGAGACACACGCAATGTAGTCCAGAAAACAATAACTGTGCTTAGGCAGGGCTTCAGATGTCTGGACCACTCAGGAGGGGGGCTAAAATACAACCCTGAGCAAGTAGGTAAATTTGTGGTCGTGTGCTCCATGCTGCACAATCTGGCTATCAGGAAGGGCGAAGAATTGCCAGAAGGGACTGATGCTCCACCTCAGGAGAGAGAGGATGAGGATGACGAGGGGCTGGAAGCTGACCTAGGGCCAGACAATCAGGTTGGCTATGCAACCATACCCACGACCTCCTCCAGACCACAGGAAAGGGCCCGTGGTGGCTACATAGCTGCAAGACTCTTACTTGAGGAGCTGATATTTGAACGATTTGCCTGAAACAATGTTGCTGTGAGTGACAACGCTGACACACTGCTGTGTGTGTGCAGCTCAGACATCAATTGTGCCAGTTAAATTTACGTTGATTGAAGTTAAATTTTATTAAACCCTTTCATGTTAAGGAATCACCAGTGTGTAACAGTCCAGCTATCTGAGACAATGCGCAACAAGGTTATGTTCAATAAAAACATTTTTATACCAACATTGGTCTGAAATCATTAGTATCACAGGCAATAACACCCAACGCCCCGCTCAAATCTCACTTTTTCCACCATTGACATCAAGCAAATGTTCAACATGTCCAGCAACACAGAATACAAATGCAAAGCAGGAGGGTGGTTACTTCCCCCCTTTCATTACAACAAATTGCATACACCCAGATGGCGATATAACACAGCCATCATCTGAGGACATGCATCTCACTTTCCTTCCCCCCTCCCCTTCTCCCTACCTCTATCCCTTCCCATCCTCGCTCCACGGTGCCTGGCCGAGGAGCTCCTCAGGCGGTGCTTCATTTGGGGGGGATGAAGGCAGATGCGGTGGTTGCACGGGTACAGGAGTGGGGGGGTGCCGAGGGGGTAACATTCTCTGATGCAGAAGCAGGATCATGGTCCTTGCTCTCATCTATCATTCGCAGTGGTGGTGCGGAACCTAGGGGTGGAGTGCCGCAGTTTGGGATAACTTGGAGGCCTGTGCCAGCAGTGTTCCTGGCTATCGCATCCAGGGCCTCTGCCATCCGTAGAATGTACTCAGTCATATGCACCCCAATGCTTCAATGAGCTGGTCACCAATGCCTACAGTCCTCCTGGACAACTGTACCATCTCTCCGCTCTCATATGGTGCTTGTGGACCAGACCTGCTGGGTCCACGAGGCCTCCGCGAGGTCAGCACTGTCCTGGGGACAATTGGGGTGCCCTGTGGCGAGGTGTTTGGGGCTGGTACCTCCAGAGTGGAGGTGGGAATGACCGGAAGACCACTAGATGGCCTTGGGATCGAATGGCTTTTGGAGCATGACGATGCAGGTTCCTCGAAGTCGTCGCTCTGATCCATGCAGAACAGACCCAACGCGAGAATCGGAACTCCTCAGCACCAGATGTAGAACCGTCCGGAGAGTCGGGCACCAATGCCCCACCTTCTGGCCTCTGTGGTCTTGCCTGGGGCCGCGCTGCTGGCTGAGCTGCAAAACACAAATGAGGTTATTGGAGGAGAAGCGGGTGCTAGGGTCACAAGGTGAGTCCAGCGCTATACACAGCATATGCACGACAAAAGCACCGCCACTCTCAAAATCATCACAGACATCACATTTCATGACCATCAAAAAATTTGCATTCCAATAATTATCATTAGGCCAGCATTATTTCTATGACAATTTTAGAAATCATCTATCATATATGATTGTTCAGATATGAGTGGGCGTGGCATCTATTGACTTTACATCATGCATTGGTGTAAGCTTTACTCACATGGCATCACTTCAGGATCTGCAGATGTGTCTATGGCTGTCCGGGTGTGCTTCCCACGAATGCAAGCACCCGTTCCTCCATGGCAGTGATGTCACTGGGGACTGGTGGCCCCCCACCCGTTCGCCTCTGCATGGACCTCATCATCAATAGCTTCTTCTGTAAAAGGTAACAGGACGATATGGCATGAAATCCTTGCGTGATATCATTGCTAGGTACTGTCATAGAGACTGATACAACACATAACCGACAGATGTAATCATGATTATTATGATAATTATCATTCTTTACCTAAAAACGTACACCGTGACTGCAGGCTTTGAGTAAAACATTCCCGGAAAAAGTGGAAGACCTCACATCTGCTGATAGTCACTCATGACTGTTACAAATCAAATTATATAAATACATGTAAATAAATGTAATACTTACTCTTGCGGATCCCACAAGGTCGATCCATCGTTTGCGGCATTGGTTGCCCTCACGCACCTCTTTGGTCGCCGACGAGACCACCTCTGCTATCTCGGTCCATATCTTCTGGTAGGCCTTTGGGGTGGGCTTCCCACGCCCTCCCTGTGTCAAATCACCCCAACATAACTCGACCTCCTGCAGGAGGGAGGCATTTGTCTCATCCGAGAACCTCCTCACTCTTTTGCGCCCTCCAATGTGCTCCTCTCCCACCTCACTGCTCTCGCCAGCGTCAGTCTCCACAGCGGCTGTGATGCCTCCTCCTCTCCCTCCATTATAGGCCAAATTTGTGCAAATATGTGGCTGGTAACAGCTAATTTTTGTTTGCCTATTTGCTGTGAACCAAAGAAACCACACCACACCCACACATGCCTTCAGTCCCTCTCAGCTCCCTCTCTCTCTGTCTCCTGTTCTGCGCATGTCATGATGACCCTTGACCTCCTGAATCGCTGGAATCGAGCATTGCCATGCCGTTGCAAAGGACGTCCACACTTTATGGCGGATGGTCAGCGAGATTTAACGCTACGGCCCATTTCATATCACTCGTGGTAACGCCCAATTTCAAAAATGGAGACTCGGTGCTTTAAGAATGGGTGAGAAGCTGCCGATCTGAAAACCCATTTTTTCCACCGGAAATAATGCCCATTTTTGGGTGATAAGCATAAAAGTGTAAAATCTAGCCCTGGAATTTTAGGTCCTTCATTGGAACAACTGTGAACTTCCCCTTTTTTGGCATGGAAGCAAGTCATCCTGAATTCAAGAGACTGCCTATGATGATGATGTTTTATGACTTAAATATTAATACCATATTCATGATGATCCAACTCTACTTTTCAATACATCACATTGACATACCTAATCACTGAAGAAAAATGCACAGCAGTATGTTTTTTGGGGTGGTGTAATAGGGACATATCCAAATGGAAGTATGGAGATTAATTACGTTGTACATTTTCAGGGGGATCTGGTTCAGGAATAAGTTAATGCAGCAAATGGTCTCCTTATTTAAGAAGGGATATACTTGCTTTGGAGTCAGTTCAGAGAAGGTTCACGAGGTTGATTCCTGAGATGAAGCGGATGTCTTGTGAAGAAAGGTTGAGTTGATTGGGCCTATACTCATTTGAGTTTAGAAGAATGAGAGGTGATCTTATTGAAATGTATAAGATTCTGAGGGGGCTGGACGGGTTAGATGCAGAGAGGATGTTTCCCCTTGGGGGGTAATCTAGAACTAGGGGGCATAGTTTCAGAATAAGGGGTCGCCCATTTAAAACGGAGATGAGGAGAAATTTCTTCCCTCAGAGGGTCGTGAATCTTTGGAATTCTCTACTCCAGAAAGCTCTTGAGGCTTGGTTATTGAATATATTTAAGGTTGAGATCGAAACATTTTTGAATGATTGGAGAGTAAAGGGTTATGGGGAACGGGCAGGAAAGTGGAGTTGAGGCCAAGATCAGATCAGCCATGATTTTATTGAATGGCGGAGCAGGCTCGAGGAGCCAAATAGCCTACTCCTGCTCCTATTTCTTATGTTATGATCAAAAGAGACAGCATTAGGATATCAATGCTGTTTACTTGCCTTTACATTGGAAGTAGTCTGATTTTTAATTGCACCCATATAAATTGGGAATCCATGATTGCTAGATAGTGCCTTTGAATAAAAGCACCAAAAACCCACAGGCGTGCGATCCAAGCATTTACAGCAGAATTAACCCCATCAGATACTTTTGCAGTTGATCCCGACAAACTATCCTGGAGCAGGGCAGGTACCATAATTTGCTTACCAATGGCAGGCACCCACGCCAATAGAATTACATCAAGAGTTCCCATCATTAGCCCAAGGCCAAAAGTCTGACGGAAGTGACTGGGCTGGGCAAGAGACGAAAGTATGGGCTTCCTCAGCAGATATATGTCGTGAGTCCCCCATGGCCCCTTCAAAAGGAACTCCATTGAAATGTTTTTAAATCTTCTTCTGCTTAGAGGGTCCAGGCCTTGATCCTGGTGTGCACCCCTAGGTAGGCTCCACTTCCATTCCATGAGGGAGATAAATGTGGTCTGAACATTTGCATCTCTACCAATCATACACAAGGGCCTAGATATTAGAGGTGTCAGTGCTGGCCGTTAAGGCCCGGTTTGCTGAAAAAAATGGCGGCTGCCAGAATTCTGCCCACTTCCAGTGGTATCCGCAGCAGCTGCCATTTTCGGCAGGTAGATAGCGCTGCCGATGTCCGAACTCACTGAAGATATGTAGGTTATGCAGATCATGACATCAGTGAGCGTGAAACGCTCACCTGACACCCGATCTGCAATTTTCACGTTCATTGCTCAACTTACCAGCCTGTGTTAATTACAACCAGATAAACAAGCGCTCTCTAGCAGGATGGAACCTCCAGCAGTGGTATTTAAAAGGATCATCAGCAAAAACTTGCCGTTGACATGCTTTTTCAGTTTGACATGTTTCAAGTTCTTAAGGTGACAGGGAGTGTTGGTGCAAGTGGAGAACACCTTCATTCTTACTTAAAGGCTTCTGGTTACTCCACTTGCTCACAGTCAAGGGTGCTCTATTTACAGTCCCCTTCTTGCTTGAGTATCTTCGGGACAGGGAGTGAAGGCAGCGAAGAAAAGGAGATGCGCACAGAGGGAGGAGCATGAGGTTCAGGAGGGCTCTCAATAGTAGACATACCCACCTAGAGCACTAGTCTTATCTTCACTTAAGCGAGGAGCAGTGTATTAGAAGGCTCTGCTTCACCAAGGAGGTGGTCACAGAACTCTGCCACCTCCTGCAACCAGACCTGCATCCTCAGAACAGGGCAACCACGGGCTCTCCCAGTGGCAGTCAAGGTCACTGAGGCCCTCTTCTTCGCCAGCGGATCCTTCCAGTCTGTAGCAGGAGACATAGCTAACATCTTCCAGTTCACCATCCAGCACTGTATCCAAGAGGTCACAGAGACTCTGTACACCAGGAGAAGGGACTATGTTGTCTTCTCACTGAATGCATGTGGCTTTGCCAGGATAACGGGCTTCCCCATGATGGAAGGAACCATCTACTGCACCCATGTGAATTTGCAGGTGGCGTATACCAATTCTGAGATCTTCTGTAACCGCAAGGGCTACCAATCACTTAATGTGCAGTCATTGTGTGACCATGCACAGCACATCCTGATGGTCAATGTCCATTATCCTGGCAGCAGTCATAATGCCTTCATCCTGCGACAGTCCGGTGTGCCAGCAATCTTCTAGCCACCATGTCAAACCCAAAGATGGCTGCTTGGAGACAAGGGCTATCTGTTCTGCACCTGCCTCGTGACTCCCCTCCACAACCCCACCACTCCTGCCCAGCACTCATGAGAGCTATACTGCCATCAGGAACATCATCGAGCAGTCCATTAGACTGCTGAAGCGATGGTTCCATCGCCTTGACCACTCGGGAGGAGCCCTCTAGTACTCACTGTAGTGGGTATCCCATTTCGTGGTGGTCTGTTGCATGCTTCATAACTTGGCCATCATGAGGGTGCAGCCCTTAATACCAGGGATTGTGGGACCACCTCAGGAAGAGGACAAAGGAGAAGAGGAAGGGGAGAGAGAGGAAGAGGAGGAGCAAGGAAGGAGGCAGGCAGCAACCCCCCCCTTCAGACGAGCTGTCTGTGAACACCTAATCAGACTCCGATTCCAATGAATGAAAACCCAGATCCCCTTTGCTCACCACATACCCATCATACCATCCCTCTGTCACAGAATGTCACAGTATCCTCCTGGGCAGAAAGCTGAAATGAGAGCCACCACAAAACAAACATTCCAAGCAAAATTAATAAATTTGTAAGTATTCAATGAAGATTACAATATTAGCTAATCACCTTTGTGCAATCCCTTAGTCACTGTCATCTGTGTGCCCTTTCCTACTCGAGTGCTCCTACACCATTTTCTCCCATTGGTTGCAGCATGGCTGGTGGAAAGCTGCTGAGTTTTCATGGGGGAGACTACGGATGTCCTTGCAGGACCACCTCGAGCAGCTCTGGGCCTAGAAGGTCCAGCTGTAGACTGCATCACCTCAGCATCGGCGGCAGCAGTGTAGGCTGGTTGGCTGATAGGCAACCACGAGGGCAATGGCAGAGTGGCAGTGGTGGGAGTATGAATGCTGTCATCCTAAAAGAGGATAGCAGGTTCTTTCTCCACAGCTCCACTGCCACTCCACTAGAGAGGCACCTCAGTATTCCTAGCAATCTGTTAGAGGACAGATTGCTAGCCTGCTGTGACACCCTGCAAGCCCCTTTCAAGACTTGTAAACCCAGCCACGATGACAGCAGTCTAACCTACCACTGCAGCAGTGAGACATTGGATCACTTCTGCCTGTGCTACAATGGAAGCCGCAACATCGCAGCATCATGACTGGTCTCTCCTGGAGTTGTCCATTGTTTCCATCCTGGAAATCATGGGCTCCAAGACCTGCGCAAAGCCCCGTCCAATGTTGGAGCCTGACTCCTCCCTGCTCCTCGACATTGACAAGATCCTCTCTGGTAGACTTGCCATTGCACCTAGGATTTCCGTGTGCATGCCCATCACCCTTCTTCTGAAGGCTGCCCCATCGATGTCATCATCTGAGTTGTGTGCAGCAGAACCCATGCACAAGTTTGACTTCCAGGGAGCTGGCCACCGAGCTACCCATTCCTCCTGACCTTGCTGCAGCAGAAACAGGACACCTCACCTTATCTCCACTGCCATGACCCATGCCACGAGAGCCACATCCGAGAACCTTTTGGCTTTTTCTCTGTGTTACTGTTGTTGTTGTTACTGAGCCATATCTTCAAACAGCAATGACAATGAAATGCTGCTTCATCAAAGTATCTCCCCTTAAAGTAGTGGAGAGAGACTAGGCCACACATTACTGGCCATTAGACTGCAGCCAATATTGATACCCCACCCCGTCACTGTGATCAGCACTCCAATCAGATAAGTGAGCAAGCAGCACAAATTTTGCGTGCTGTTGGCACTACTTTGAATGGGCATAGCCAAATAGTGCTGGCCCACAACACCGCCCGCTTTCGGGCTATATCTAATTTCTATGCCAACGTTAAGAAAATAAGAAATAGGAGCAGGAGTAGATCATTTGGCCCCTCGAGCCTGCTCCGCCATTTGATAAGATCATGGCTGATCTGATCATGAACTCAGCTCTACTTCTCTGCCCGCTCCCCATAACCCTTTATTCCCTTATCGCTCAAAAATCTGTCTATCTCCGCCTTAAATATATTCAAGGACCAGCCTCCATAGCTCTCTAGGGCAGAGAATTCCACAGATTTACAACCCTCAGAGAAGAAACTCCTCCTCATCTCAGTTTTAAATGAGACTATGCCCCCAGTTTTAGTTTCCCCTATGTGGAAATATCCTCTCTGCATCCACCTCATTATCTGATATGTTTCGATAAGATCACCTCTCATTCTTCTGAACTCCAATGAGTAAAGGCCCAACCTACTCAATCTATCTTCATAAGTCAACCCCCTCATCTCCGGAATCAACCTAGTGAACCTTCTCTGAACAGCCTCCAATGCAAGTATATCCTTCCTTAAATAGGGAGACCAAAACTGTACCCCAGGGTGTGGAAATTCCTGACATAGGGAGTCCCTGCGTCCAGTACCACCTCTTCTCTTGAGACAATGACCTTGTATGGGGCTGGCGGAAGTCCACCACAAGGCCCCACAAGGCCATCAGGAATCAAAGGACTCGGCCTATCCAGGTTCCAGCCTAGATTCCAACACTTCCAATGGACACCTGCTAAAGCTACAGTAGGAGTATGTTAGAACTCCCCAAACTTTCACAGCCACAAGGGACTGTCTGACACTATAACGTCACCTTCAAAATCCTATTATTTCATTAACTTTTTACTTTGAACCCATGTAGGCACCGACAGACATACCTAGGCTTATCAGAGGAACAGTGTATCCATAGGCTAAGATTGAACAGGGAGGCAATGCCAGAGTTAGAAGCATGATGGAAAGATACAGCACAGAAGGAGGCCATTCATTACAATGCCTGCTCTTTGAAGGAGCTATCCAATTAGTCCCACTCCCCTGCATTTTCCCCATACCCCAGCAGTTCTTTCCCCTTCAAGTATTTATCCAATTTACTTTTGAAAGTTATTATTGAATCTGCTTCCACCACTCTTTCTCATAGTGCATTCCAAATCATAGCAACTCGCCGCATAAAAAAATTCTCCTCATGTCGGCTCCGATTCTTTTGCCAACTTAATTAAAGTAAAGCTCTAGGGCAGGAAATGCAGTGCCAAAGGTTTTCAGAGGCAATTCAGCACTGAACTTTCCTGCTTCATTCTTATTCCATGCTAACACAGAGGCATCAGGAGGACCAGTCAATCTATAGTGCATAGATGTATTAAGCAGGTAACTAATATATATGTTTGCCAGAGATGTAAGTGGTTTTGCCCTTGGTGGTTTCAAATCACCCCCCCTTACAACAGTTCTAGACACCGGAATTATAATGTTGAACAGAAATACAGTTATAGCCAGATCTTTCGGTCTCAACCATCACAGTGCTTTTAGTCAAGTCAAAGCACATACCTGCACCCAATAAAACACACCCTGGTTGTGTAAAACAAACAAACACAGTATAACACACAACCCTGGCCCGTCTGAACAGACCCCTAACGCGAAGTACCCACAACTAAAACACCCTGCTTGGTTCGATAGGGAACCACCAAATCCAATAGAATGTGCATACGCCTATGATCTGTGCAGAAAACTCCCCACTAAACCCCTAAGGCTTGGTTGGGTCACACAATGCCCCTTCACACTATCCGGTGGTCTTAAAGATGTGTGGGCTGGGATAAATGCTCACCAATTATCCCTCTGGCTTACTCGCTGCTTCTCCTGATGAGCGAGACTCTCGTTGCTCGTAGATGGTGTTTTTTCTCTCAGTCCCAGACGGAGTACCCGGTCTTTGAGTGCATTGAACGAAGTAAGCAAGTGTAGAAGAGAGAGAGAGAGAGAGATGGCAGCCAAAACTGCAAAATGCTTCTTCTCGCGCAAAAAGTTAGTCCTTCGCTGAGGCAGTCCAACTGAAAGAGCAAATGAAACATCTTTTCGGACGGTTTCTTTGTCAACTGTCCTGTTCCTGATGACAAGGCTCCAACAAGTCTGGGTGGTCAGAAAGCTTCCTTTGTGTCTTGAGCATCGACCAATCTTCCTGATCTGTCACTGATGGGTTCCCATTACATGACAAAGGGCCCCCCATCAACCATCTTCCTGCCATTTCAGCCGTTGATCCATTCTTGCCCACCTGATGTGTATTCCTGTGGAACATCTTTGGACCTATCCCACATCATGCTATCTGCCCTTCTGCAGTAACAGCCAAGTTAAAAGCAATGTCCAAAACTTAAAGTCCAAAAGTTTATGCTTTTGCTGTCGATGTTTTTGCCGAATCCTTACAGAGATGACAACTTCACCACTTTCTCCACGGAGAACTGGTAACAGCACAAGAGAGCACTACATTTTTTCAAATTTCAGGATTCCCCCAAATTCAAACCATCAATGGCCGCAGCCATGTTGTCCTACATGCCCTTATACACAATAATTGTGTTTTCATGAAAAAAAACTCGATCACTCAATATATTTATACTTAATATGGAGAAACGACCAAGTGCAGGTTGTTGGGGGTGGAGGGGATGGGTTCTTTGATCTTTGATCAACCTGTTTCCACCTGATAGGCACACATTTATTTTGCATTCTACCCATTTCACATTTCAGATTTCCCACTGTTGATCTATCAACCTGGTTGCTCACATATTTTGGATCAGATTCTTTCCTGCATCAGGGCACGGGTGAACACTCAACAGGACATAAGGAGCAAGGGCTCACTTATAAGTGGAGTCAGAGACTAATACAAAAGGCAAAAATAGATCTAGAGTAAGAAGAGTAAAAAGCAACAAATATCTGAATTACTTTCGATCAGAATCATTTTAAAATTCTTTCTGCACAGTACTGTCTACATAATTCTAAAACTTCAAATAATTGATGCCTAATTACTTTAGACTGATACCTAATAACAAAGCTTGTACTCTGCATCTTGCTCTTTCAAAGGACCAGATTTTTCACGAAAAAAGTCCTTTTTCAAACATTTGTATTTAAGCCTATAAACTTATTCAATATTTTTGTTCCATAAATAGTGAATTACATTTTAGTTGAAATGTGGTTTTGTTTGCTGATGTAATAGGGAATGGTAGAAATTAAGAACGTAAGAAATAGGAGCAGGAGTAGGCCACCTGGCCCCTCAAGCCTGCTCCGCCATTTAATAAGATCATGGCTGATCTGATGGACTCAGCTCCACTTCCCTGCCCACTCCCCATGACCCTTTATTACATTATCGCTCAAAAATCTGTCTATCTCCGCCTTAAATATATTCAATGACCCAGCCTCCACAGCTCTCTGGGGCAGAGAATTCCATAGATTTACAACCCTCAGAGAAGAAATTCCTCCTCATCTCAGTTTTAAATGGGCGACCCCTTATTCTGAGATTATGTCCCCTAGTTTTAGTTTCCCCTCTGAGTGGCAATATCCTCTCTGCATCCACCTTATCGAGCCCTCTCATTATTTTATATGTTTCGATAAGATCACCTCTCATTCTTCTGAACTGCAATGAATATAGGCTCAACCTACTCAACCTAACTTCATAAGTCAACCCCCTCATCTCCGGAATCAACCTAGTGAATCTTCTCTGAACAGCTTCCAATGCAAGTATATCCTTTCTCTGTCTCGCTACCCTAGCCAATTTTCTTTGTCCAATCAATATGAAGGTTAAACTCGCCCATGATTATTGTCGTTCCTTTTTTGCAAGCCTCCATTATTTCTTAATTTATACTCCATCCTACAGTGTAGCTACCATTAGGGGGACTATAGACTACGCCCACCAGCAACTTTTTCCCCTTATTATTCCTTATCTCCACCCAAACCGATTCAACATCTTGATCTTCTGAGCCAATATCGTTTCTCACTAATGCACTGATCTCATCCTTTATTAACAGTGCTACCCCACTTCCTTTTCCTTTCTGTCTGTCCTTCCGAATTGTCAAATACCCCTGAATATTTAGTTCCCAGCCTTGGTTACCTTGCAACCACATCTCTGTAATGGTCATCAGATCATACCCATTTGTATTTATTTGTGCCGTCAACTCATTTATTTTGTTACGAATGCTGCATGCATTCAGATAAAGAGCTTTTAAATTTTTTTTTTTACCATTTTTTCCTGCTTTGACCCCACTTTCTGATTCACCTTTATGTTTATACATTCTGTCCCTTCCTGGTTTTCATTTCCCCCAGTGTTACCCTGCTCTATTGCCTTCTCCTTATCCTTTGACTTTTTAAATTTTCGCTCACCTGAACCCTCCCTCCCACTAATTAGATTAAAGCCCTCTTTGCAGTCCTAGTTATTTGATTCACCAGGACCCGAGTTCCAGCATGGTCTAAGTGGATCCCGTCCCAACAGAACAGCTCTTTCTTACCCCAGTACTCGTGCCGGTGTCCCACGAACCAAAACCCATTTCTCCCACACCGGTCTTTGAGCCATGTGTTTAACTCTCTGATCTTATTTACCCTATGCAAATTTGCTTGTGGCTCAGCTAGTAATCCAGAGATTATTACCTTTGTGGTTCTGCTTATTAATTTGGCCCCTAGCTGCTCATAATTTCTCAGCAGAACCAGTAGCACAGTGCTTATATTACTGGACTCCTGGACTAATGATCCAGGAACATGAGATCATATCCCACCATGGCAGCTAGGGAATTTAAGTTCAGTTAATTAAATACATCTGGAACTTTTTTTTAAAAGCTAGTATCAGTAATCGTGACCATGAAACTATCGGATTGTTGTAAAAACCCATCTGATTCACTAATGTCCTTTTGGGAAGGAAATCTACCATCCTTACCTGGTCTATCCTATATTTGACTCCATATTCACAGAAATGTGATCAACTCTAAATTGCCCTCTGAATTGGCCTAGCAAACCATTCAATTGTACCAAACCGCTACTAAGACCTTCACATAACGGACTGCACTGGTTCAAGAAGGTGGCTCACCACTGCCTTATCAAGGGAAATTAGGTGGGCAATAAATGCTGGCCACGAATAAAAAAAAGTCATGAATACTATCTGCATGCGTCATACTTAAAATCAGCAACAAGTTTTGGTGCCAGTTTGCAGCTGAAGTTTCAGAAATTATCCCCTTTCTTATCACAATGTCCTCCGAGGAGCTACTCTCCCCACCCATAGGGGCACAAGTCTAGGTGTGCAATATGGCTACAGCAGAGGAATTCTTGCAGCGATATGTTCCTGCACTGACAACTGTTTGAACTATATAGGCTTTCGCAGAAAATCTCAATTTCCGGTTGAAAAAGCTAAAAGTCATAAAGAAAATATTGTTCATCAGAGAGTTGAAAAGATCATGAAACATATTTACTACTCGAGAAACAAATCTTCCTGATCTGAGGTACACACTGCAGAATATTCTACCTCTCTTACAGAACATTGGGTATAAAACAAAAAGATTGACAGTAATTTCTGTGGCCAAAAAAGTGGTGAAAATTAAGTGTTAACCTGTTAATGTTAAGTTTCCTCTTTGATAAATGTTACAGCAAGTGCACTGCGGGGTGTTTTAAAAAATTTTTTGCTGGCCACATGAATGCTGATCTCAGCATGTAACAACTTATATTTTATTTAAATTCCTCAATTTGCAGCATGGAACCACTGTGATCTCGATACACTCTAATAAAATAATTGTATTTTCAGATTCTGCCATCAACATGTACACTATAATAAGCCCGTGATATTGGATATTGACAATGTTTCTCCATGGTCTGGTTATCTGAGCATTCTGCTCAGTGTGGCGCAAAGCAAGTTATTTTTTAACAAGCTAAAACTATACAAAGAGATACCCAATCACACAGCCTTGTAATTTTCCTACCATAAGTGCTCTAAATGTATTCATATTGGGGTAGAAATTCCAACGTCCCGGGCCCGTACAAAGTTTCTACGGACTCGAGAAGGCATCGAAAAAGGCGGTTTTCAGCGTGCAATGCGCATGCGCTGAAAACCGGCTTTTCCGATCTGTCAAGCTGGAGTTTGACAGATTGTAGCCAGATCGGGAGCGAGGACATTTGCTTGGGCAAGATTGCGATATTTACGCATATCTTGCCCAGCAAATGTCCTCAAAAATCTTGCACCTGATAAAAGCAGGTGCATAACCTACTTTTACAGACGCAAGTGTTTTAAAACACACAAAAACATATTCAACTAAAGTTATGAAAACATATTTTATTGTTTAAAAACCCGCCCCACTACGGTAAGTTTATTTTAAGGCATAATTAAAAAAACTTTTTTAAAAATCAGGAAAATATTTTTTTTTATGACATCAATAACTTTAATTTAAATGTATCTTAAATATGTAGTGTATATTTTCTATTTTTTATTAGTGTCTTGGGTGTTTGGGGGGGTTTCTCATTCATAATATTATGAATGAGAAAATACTGTACCTTGATTGGCTACCCAGAGCCATGTGACTCCAGCTCCAGCTTACGAACGTCCCTATGAGCACGCGCTGCGACGCGTAGGGAGAGGAGGCCTGTGGACTCGGATCTCGAGCAGGTACAGCAGCTTCAGCTAGGTGCGCAGTTTTTCTCTAAAATCTAGTCGAGCGCCCGCGGGAAGGAGAAAGCGAAATTTCTGGGCCATTATATTTTGATTCATGGTCCTTATCCCTGTGGGTGATAACACCGATTTCAAATAAAATACTTTGCTTACTTTCCAACCAGTGCCTTAAGAAAGCCTACTTACAATAGGTATGCAGTGGGTCAAATGCATTGCAGAGCTCCAACTGTTTTGTGACCACAATGTAAACTATTCACAGAAGAATGTAGATCGAGATATTCATATGTGCATAATTGGAGTGCATCTTCAATGTGGCAGGACTTCCGTTTACTGCAACGATGCACCATTCACCCCAGACAATTTTCCAGTCTTGAAGCCATTTAAATATTTTTGCTGGGGGTCCTCCTGCCTCTGTCCACTTCGAATGGGATAGAGATGGACTCTGGCTAGTTTCCGAGCAGCAAAATGGCCAAAAGAGCAGGTTGTTTCTGAATAAGATAATAGTTTATCCATTTGTTTATCTGGCAACATGCAAATAATCTGAAGCTATGCAGCCAAAAATGTTGTTTCTGTAGGAAGCTGTGGAACTGTGTTTGTCCTTATACTTTATTGATTTTCCTGAAAAACAATCTATGTGTTGTGTATGTATGTACCCTGTACACTCAATGTACAGTTACATAAGACCAATGAATGTATCTCTACACTGTATACAATATGCCTGTACCACCAGAGGGTGCAACAGATGGAGACCTTGTGGTCACCTGTACACCACAGGTAACCAGGTATAAAAGGGAGCTCACCTTACTGTGACCTCATTCAGGAGCTGCAAAAATGGACTAAGGTCATAACAGTTCAAGTGCAATACCTTACCTTGTGGAGTCATTACTAGAGTGCTTGCAAACACCACAATTGGCGACGAGAATACGAATTCCACGTGAAAAATGGCTAATCTTGGCAACTTTCAACAATTCGCTGATGGGGAAGATTGGGATGCCTTTGTGTAAAGGCTAGAACACTACTTCATCATGAACGACCTGGCTGGAGCACTGACCTCGCTGGCTGATAAGCGCCGAGCCATCCTGCTCAGCAGTTGTGGGCCCACCGTTCATGACCTTGTCAGGGACTTGCTAGCCCCAGAGAAGATGACAATGAAAATGTTCGTGGAGCTCATAACCCTGATACAGGAACAGCTTAAGCCAAAAGAGAGCATCCTAACAGCCAGACATCGGTTCTACACACATCGGCGGCCCGAAGGCCAAGAAATCGCAAAATATGCTGCAGACCTGAGACGATTGGCTGCACCGTGTGATTTTGGCGACCACCTCACTGAAGCACTGAGGGACATCTTTGTTATTGGAATCGGCCACAAAGGCCTTCTCCACAGGCTGCTCTCGGTCGATGTCCCGAAGGCCAGGCTCTGATAAAGAGCTGCATAATGTGATCTTCTGCTACGTATATTAACCCCAGACTGGAGGAGCTCGATTAAGAGACAACAGTCAGGATTCCCCTCCTAACAGTGGTGATCCAGAAGGGCAGGATTTCCGTCCGCCCCTCCGATGATGCTGGAACTCTGAACCGATCAGGTGTAGGGCGACATCACAGAAGGATTATTGCCACGAAGAGAGAGCCTGCCCTGCAGATGAGGGAAGTTCTGTCAGTGCTGCAACAAAACCATCACTGAAGCACCATTAAAAGGGGCAAAAGCAATCCAGAAATTAAAATAAATGTCCCATTAAAGGCATTGGCCAAGATCGGGCCTTCAGCAGAATAGTGCTGGGTACAGAATGGAGGGAAATAAGAAGCTGTCACAAGGCCTTTTCCTTCCATGTGGTCACCATTGGGCCATTACTGTCGCTTCCTAGGACCTATTGCCACCTTCTCTATGACAACCCTGGGAGACAGCTGTAACACAGGTGCATGCGAGGGAAATCCACCAGGGACCCAGGCCCCATACTCCCACCGCCATTTACATGTGCTGGGTGGGCAAGGTGCAATCAATGGCAGTCTCAGTGGGGCCAGCAGGAGGGAAATGCATTGTCCCTCATTTTCCACCATTATCCTGCCCAACTTTAGAAATCATGGAGAAGAATCCAGTCCAACCTGTTAAATTCACTTATCAATAACAATGATTTTGTTTTCAAAACAGAAATTACTATTTTTTTTCTTCAGGAAAATTTATTTAAAAGGATTGAGAGAAACTGGTTCGATATAAACCCAAAATTGTAAACAATATTTTTGTTTGGACTTTGAAAACAAATACAGATATTAAACCAAGATAAGTGGATTGAGACTTCCAAAATTCAATTCATTTCAAACTTTTAGTTGCCATCGTCCTTAAATTTCATTTTAATGACATTGATGCATAGTAATCTCTGCAGATACTAGAACAAGAAAACATACAAAATATTATTCGTTTTTCTGTGCTGCTGTCATCTTCAAAGCTTTTAATGTCAATAGAACTGCTAAGTAGGAGGTGAGCGAGTTCGACTCAGGGGAGATTTCACATAATATGTAGTGGGTAGTTTTGACATTTATTTAAAATTTATAAGCAGCTGAAAGCCACTCAGACACTGCAGGGCTCAGGAAGCAGGACGTCAAATCAATACAAATAAAACATTAAACAAACAAAAAGAGACTAATGCCACAATAAGTATTTGGAGCAAACTAAAATCTAGTAAAGCTGATTATAAATATCTATGAGATCAGAAACTTCAATTCTAAAAATATTTAAATAAAGACTTGATTTAAGCAAATTAACAGAAAGGATATCTCACCCGTGAAGATAAACATCAACATTTGTTTTCTGAGTGAACTATGATGGGAATCATGCATATGTGAAAGAACACACTATTATCCAGGACTATATTTGCATGATATTGAAAATTTACCTATGTATATAGTTATTTTTAACCTGAAACTGCTTATTATTTGCCCATGTGCCAGGTCATGGCTAGCTCGATTTTCAGACCAATTTAAAATATGTAGTAGGGTGAGCTTGCCTCAATTTTCCCTCCTTGATTATAATTATCCCAGGTTAGAACTAGGGCTCAATTTTGGCCAAGTCTGTTTTTTAGTGTACTTACCCGAGTTGCGCTGCTTACGTACGTCTGTCTGGCATTTTCACTCCAGCCACGCAGCATGGCCAGTCACCTCGGGGGGTGGAGCCTGCGTTCTACGCTGGAAAATGTGCCGGGATGTCTGCACATGCGCAGTGGAGAATAGTGATGGCCGCGCATGCGCAGTAGCAATCGGCCATTTGCAAGTTGATGCTATTGTAAATGGGTGAAGTTACAGGTGCGAAGCGAGAGCAGCTCCAAGGTAACTCCTGCCTTACAGCTCTTTATAAAATTATTTTTCTTGAAGTTTCAATTCAAATGTTTGTTACTTAAGGCTCAAGTTCATCAATGCCAAAAGAGAAATACCACAGTTTGTGTCTTAAAACATCTTGCAATATTCTTTGCCCTGTTTATGTCAATGTCAAAATCTTTTTATAAAAGTATTTTTCTTGAAGTTTCCTCTCACTTAGTTTAACTAACAGCTGGTCACCAGTGTAATCTCTCTTTAATTTAACTTGCAAGACAAATCAATGGAGTGGGTTTAAGTGCTTCCTATTTTTACTTCCAATGTGCATTTGTCCCCATTGAACTTTATTTGCCACAAGGAGCCCAACTACACGCTTTCTTTGTAAGATTCTGGCTGCCTCCTCAAAGCCCACAGTCCCGTTAGTTTGGTGTCATCTTTGAATTTAATTACCTTGGACTGAGACTGCAATTTTACATCTACCAGGAACAAGGAAGGTGTGAACTCCAGATCACCCACCCTATCCCTGCCCTATTTCTACCTTGCTTCCTTTTGTACCCCGATGTCGGCCAGTTCGATCGCTCCTGCCCTTAGCCCAGGCCGAGTGACCTCCTGCACGGGTCCGCTGCCTTCCTGGGCTGAGTGCAGAAAGGTGAATTGCAGTTTGATGCTGAAGGTAGGACTTTAATTTTTTATTTCTTCTTGTTTTAATTGTGCGAAGGAAGGATGGTTTTGCAAGTCTGTTCTCTAAGGCTTGGTTGGTTCAGGTCCAGGTCCTCTCCACTTCCTGCCCCTATCCCAGGCCGAATGGCCTCCGATGTACTTACCTGCACCGATTTCTTTAACTCTCCGCAAGGGTTTTCTCAAATTGATTGGGGATACGGGGGAATTTTAAGTTAGGCCAGAAAAAGCAGCCTACTCCAAAAAAAAGATCAATTCCTGGGGAAAATTGAGCCCCTTAGGTCAGGGCTAAGATGTTGTAACATTTACTAATGGGCTTTTATTCACTAACTCCAAGAGACAAATTCATGTAGCGTTCAGCTTAGATTTGTATTGAACTAATGACCTAAACTGTAGCCATATTGCACATAGTTTATGTAAATAGTTTAATTGGCCACAATTTCCCCCTAAAAAAAGGTTGGGTTTGGAGCGTGGGGGCAATTAAATTGTTAAAAATGGGATTCCTAACCTGATTCTGCCTCCAACCCGCTCACTTCCAGTTTTGATCCCCCTATCAACCTCCCGCCATCCCTGACCTCCTGTCAATCTTCCAATCCCTTCCCGATCCCCAGCTGACCCCCCACACCAGCGACCCCCAACCCCACTCCCCCGGCAGCCCCCCCATCCAACCCCCCAGATACTGCCCCGACTCCCGATTGTCGATACTGCCGTGCCAATCCCCTACCCCATCCCCCCATGATCCCCAACCATGCCGACCCCGCAATCCCTCCTTTGGACCGACCCCTTGCATCTGAGGCCTACCCACTCGCAGCCAGCCAACCTGGGCGGGAATCCAAGGCCCCAGATTCAAATCAGGCCCTGCGGTTAAAGTTGACCTGCCTCTGAGGCCCCCCCAACCCACCTCTCCTGAGAAAATTCCGGCCAATATTATTCGTGCACTTTGTGTATCAGGTTAAAAATCAGCACATAAATGCACATTGCAACTCTGAAAACAGTTCAGTCCTGAATGTTTCGGTAACAGTGAAAGCAAATATGTGATCCACAATTATCAGTAATGAGATACAGGTATTGTTAAATACACTACCTTATGTAAAACGGAATCAAACAGACAAGGAAGTTCCCAGGTTTGACCTGTAGTGAGTTTTCCGCTTTAACTTGTGGTGGTGGGGAGATATTTCAATTTGTGTCAATGCCGATGTCTAGGGAGAGGTAAATGCACATGTTTGAACATCAAGTAAGAACAGGATTGGGCTCGGCTGTTAGAACTCTCTTGGTCGAATAGCATGCCGCCATTCACTGTCTAAGTTTATACATGAAAGTGGCCACTTGAGTGGGATATGGAGGATAGTTAGTTGCTTCCGAATATTCCACCCTTTCAGGCTGAGGGAAGAAAAAAGGAAGAAAAAATATTTAGCTATTCTGTTTATTCAGTTCTGTCCTCAGTAGAACTTCCAAGTGCCTCTTTAAACCAATTATATACTTCCACAGGCGATTGTTAAATGCATTGCAATTACATCCTTCCTTTTAACACCAGGTCATTTAATATATTTCGTGTATCAGGAAAAAGTTGAATGCATTCCAATTAGCATAATCTTGAAAATTCTTCTGTAATGTTTCTTCAGAAGGATAAGGTTGGATCTGGGATACAAAGAAAAAAAGTAGATAAACCAAATTTGAGAATGTGGTTAATCCCAAATGTATACCAGCTGTCAGAACAAAAAATTGAGCAGATCAATTAAGAATTGTGTGAGGTGAACAACCACAGCCATGGGAATAGATTTTCCATTATTTTTGCATTCATAACGCCCACTTAACGACCAATTTAATGTTGAAATGAGGTATAACGCCCAGATATCGCCCAGTTAGCCACAAAATGGAAATTGACGCCCATTTTGCGGACACTTATTGCCGAGTGTTATCTTTGCCATGAACGTAACGCCGAGGAAAAATAATACCGCCCACCCACTTTTTTTGGGCAGAATCATCAGAATGGGTGAAAACAACGCCCATAATATCGCCCAGCGTTACTTTCAGCACGTCATTAACGCCGAGTTTCAATAATACCAACCGCCCACTTTTTTTTGTCGTAAAGATCACATTTGCCGAAACTAACACCCAGGAGATCGCCCAGCGTCACTTTCACCACCTCGCACACAATATCGCTCACCCAAAACACCGCTCTGAAAAAGGGGAACTGTTTTGAACTAATCACAGCGGTGTGGGTGCCATTTTTAAAATCACAGGTCGTTTCATTGAAAAGGCGGCTTCAACTTCGTGGGAGTTTGGTTTGACTCTGGAGTTCTTCTCAGGTGAAGTGACCATCTCAACAGACATCTCTTCATACTGTGGATGATTGGGTTTTACTGTAGGTGTCTTTTAGTGTGGAAATTATTGCTTCTGATCAATCGCTATTATACTTTCATTGGAATGGGGCCAGCCATTTCTCAGCCTGCATCGATTAATACGTAGATGCTGAAAAAGTGAAAATGGCATAACTTCTAATGCACATCATATGTGCCATACTGAGGAAGAGGTCCAGACCATACACACCCCACACTTACAGGGAGAAGAAGTCTTACCTCGACGTGTCCGAGCACACCTGCCTTCAGAGACTGCACTTCCACAGGGTGGTGATCAATGAAATATGTGAGCTCATCAGGCCAGATATGCAACCTGCCATCAGAACATCACTGTCCGTCAAGGTCAAGATCACCACGGCACTGTCTTTTTACGCGTCCGGTTCCTTTCGGGCCTCCGTGGTCGAGATTTCCCCTCTGTCTCACCATGCCACACATTGCTGCATTAGACGGGTCACGTAGGCCCTATACGTATGTAGGATGGACTTTATCAGCTTCCCCATGACCATGGAGGCTCAGACTGACAGGGCTGGAGCATTCTACCACATTGCTAAGTTCCCCCGGGTGCAGGGAGCAATACAGTGTACTCACATCGCCATGCGGGCAACTTCTCAGGACCCAGAGCTTTTTCGTAATAGAAAAGGATTTCATTCCCTGAAGGTCCAACTGGTTGTTGACCACAACCAGATAATAATGGCAGTGAATGCCAAATGTCCGGGCAGCTTCGATGAGACTCACATTCTGCGTGAGAGCGCTGTCTCTGACATGTTTAACAGTCAGCCACAAGGACAATGCTGGATGTTTGGTGACAACTGATATGGCCTAGTCACCTGGCTGATCAACCCCCCTGCCTGACACCCCCACACCGAGTCCGAGAAGCGATATAACCAGAGCTACAGAGACATACGCAATGTGGTCCAGAAAACAATAACTGTGCTTAAGCAGCGCTTTAGATGCCTGGAGCACTCAGGAGGGAAACTATAATACAACCCTAAGCAAGTTGCTAAATTCGTGGTCATGTGCTCCATGCTGCACAACCTGGCTATCAGGAGGGGACAAGAATTGCCAGAAGGGACTGATGGTCCACCTCAGGAGAGAGAGGAAGAGGAGGATGAGGGGCTGGACGCTGACTTCAGGCCAGACAATCAGGCTGACTATGCAACCATGCTCACGCCCCCCTCTAGACCGCAGGAAAGGGCCCATGGTGGCTACATATCTGCAAGACTCTTATGTCAGGAGCTCATAAATGAGCGATTTGCCTGAAAGAACATTGCTGTAATTGAAAAAGCTGACACACTGCTATGTGTATGCAGCTCAGCCATCAATGGTGGGCATCACCTTGGTGCCAGTTAAAGTTAATTCAAGTTAAGTTTAATTTTACCCTTTCATGTGATGGAATCATCAATGTGTAACAGTCCAGCTATCTAAGACAAGGCACAAGGTTATGTTAAATAAAAAACATTTTATTCGACCATTGGTCTGAAATCATAAGTATTATGGGCAAAAACACCCCACGACCACCACATTTTTTTGACCATTGACATCAATCAAATGGTCAACATGTCCAGCAAAACAGAATACAAAGGCAAAGCAGGAGGGTGGTCCCCTCCCCCCATACATTACAACAAATTGCATACACCCAGATGGAGATATAACACAGCCATCACCCGTGGACATGCACCTCACTTTCCTTCCCCCCTCCCCTTCTTTTCCCCACCTCTACCCCTTCCCCTCCTCGCTCCATGCCGCCTGGCTGAAGAGTTCCGCAGGCGGTGCCTCATTGGAGAGGATGAAGGCAGTGGCAGTGGTTGCATGGGCACGGGAGCGGAGGGTGCCAAGGTGGGAACATGCTCGGATCCAGAAGCAAGATCTTGATCCTACCTCTCATGTGTCGTTGGCACTGGTGGTGCGGGACCTAGGGTGGAGTGCCATGCTCTGGGATCACTGGGAGGCCTGGGCCAGCAGTGTTCCTGGCTATCGCCTCCAGGGCCTCTGCCATCCGTGGAACGTACTCAGTCATGGTGGCCAGCTGTCGGGATATGCCCCCCCAATGCATCAAGGATCTGGTCACCAATGTCTACAGTCCTCCTGGACAACTGTGCCATCTCTCCGCTTTCATGTGATGCTCGTGGACCAGACCTGCCGCATCCACGAAAACGTTGCGGGGTCAGTGCCGTCCTGGGGACAAATGGGGTGTGCTGTGGTGAGGTGCTTGAGCCCAGTACCACCAGAGTGGAGGCGGGAATGACCAGAGGAACACTAGAAGTCCTTGGGGTGGAATGCCTTGTGGAGCGTGGCGATGCAGGTTCCTCGAAGTCTGCGCTCTCATCTGTAAAGAACAGACCCAGCGGATTGACAGGCGAGAATCGGACCGCCTCGGCCCCAGATGTAGGATCGTCCGCCGAGTCCGGCCCCGTGCCCCCACCTTCTGGCCTCTGTGGTCTTGCCTTGGAACGTGCTGCTGGCTGAGCTTCAAAACACAAATGAGGTTATTAGAGGAGAAGGGGGCGCTAGGGTCACAAGGTGAGTCCAGCGCCACACACAGCATATGCCCGACAAGAGCAGCACCGCTATCAAAATCATCACAGACATCACATTTCATGACCATCAACACATTCGGCATTGCAATGATTTTCATTAGGCCAGCACTATTTATAGGACAATTTTAGAAATCATCTATCATATATTATTGGTCAGATATGAGTGGGTGTGGCATCTATTGACTTTACATCACTCAATGGTGTATACTTTACTCACGTGGCATCACTTCAGGGTCTGCAGCTGCTTGCGTGGCCATCCAGGTGTGCCTCCCCACGAGTGTGAGCGCCCGCTCCTCCATGTCAATGATGTCGCTGGTGGCTGGTGGTCCCCGACGCGTTCACCTCTGAACGGACCTCATCGTCGATAGCTTCTTCTGTAGAACATAACAGGACGACTTGGCATGGGATCATTGCGTGATATAATTGCTAGGTACTGTCACAGAGGCTGATACAATACATAACCGATAGATGTAATCATGATTATTATGAAAATGATCATTCTTTACCTAAAGACGTGCACCGTGAATGCAGGCTTTGAGTACAACATTCCCGGTAAAAGTGAAAGACCTCACATTTGATGATAGTCACTCATGACTCTTACAAATCAAATTATACAAATACATAAGTACATGTAAATCAATGTACTACTTTCTCTTGCGGATCTGACAAGGTCATTCCATCGTTTGCGGCATTGGTTGCGCTCATGCTCCTCGTTGGTCGCTGATGAGATCACCTCTGCTACTTCAGCCCATATCTTCTGGTAAGCCTTTGAGGTGGGCCTCCCATGCCCTCTCTAGGTCAAATCACCGCAACATAACTCGACCTCCTGCAGGAGGGAGGCATTTGCCTCGTCCAAGAATGTCCTCACTCTTTTGCACCCTCCAATGTGCTCCTCTCCCAGTTCACTGCTCTCGCCAGTGTCAGTCTCCATAGCATGGTGTGTCGCCTCCTCCACTCCCTCCATTATAGGCAAATATCTGGCTGGTAATTTTTATTTTCCCAATTTGCTCTAAAGCTCTAAACTCTCCCTCCTTCCTCCCAAAGCAGCCACACCACACCCACACATGCCTTCACTCCATCTCAACTCCCTCTCTCTCTGTCTCCTCTTATGCGCATGTCATGATGACCCTTGACCTCCTGAATCACGGGAATCAAGCGTTGCCTTGCGTTGCTAAGGACGGCGACACTTTACGGCAGAAGGTCAGAGAGATTTAACGCTAATGCCCATTTCATATCACTCGTGGTAACGCTCAATTTCAAAAATGGAAACTAGCGGCTTTGAGAATGGGTGACAAGCAGGCGATCGGAAAACCCATTTTTGGGCAATCTGCACAAAAGTATAAAATCTAGCCCATGGTGTTAATTTTAACTCCAGTTGAAATGTTGTTTAGCTCTAATAGATCCAAGCACAAGGGCCAAATGTTTCCACTTTGTGCGCAATTGGTGAAACGGGTGCAATTTACGCCCAAAATTATGTCTGTTTTGGAAAGTCTTTTTTTCCTTGAGATTTTGCTCAAACTCATTTGTATATCGCTTAACGCAATAACTGCCATGAACCAGAGCAATCTGGCAGCATTTTTAAAAAAATGTTTAAATGTTGCTTTCAAAAATAGTCCTTGATATTGTTAAGAATGATAACTTGGTAAAGTTTGATTAATAAAGCTGAAAATGGGATTATCACCAAAAAAATAAGCATTTTAAATCAGTGTCAAATTCACCAACTGTGAGTAACCCGATTTTAAATGACTGAAAATGACTTAAATAAAATAGACAGAACCATTTGCTAGTTATTTTGGGGTATAGTAGTTTCTTAGTAAATTAAAAACAAATTATATTCAAAGGGCTGGATTTTTCACTTATTTGTTAAATGCTGTTTTTGGGCATTATGCCGGGCATCCAGGATTTAGCCGGTGCAAAAACTTACCGCCCCGCCCTCCATTTTCAGCGTGATTATGACATCAATCGGTGAGCAAGGCTGCATTAGCATCCCGGATGGAATTTTCGGCTTTAATGACGCCCCAGGAAATGCCTAAAAAAAAAGGCGGTCCTAGGGTGCAGCAGGCGCTATTGGCGGCATGTTTAAACGAAGGCTGGAGGATCTTATATCGCAGTTGTCAGTAACTGCTACGGTTGAGCGCAGTGAGGTTCCGAGTTGCAAACAGCATTTTTATGTGCCATGAAACTTTGCTTACAAGGTCAGTGAGAGATTTCAATGGGGGCAATACTAGTTCGCCAGTGTATCATGCTGGTTGCTATTGGCAGGCGGCTTCAAACTGGAAGAAGGGTTCTTGGCCAATTTGCGCTATGGATTCGAAGAGGTCGCAGATGTATGGGGAGGAGGCTTAACCCCCCACGGGTTTACAGGGATCATCGCTCATACCTCCAACTCTCTGAGGTGCAGTACGTTAGAAGGCTGTGCTTCTGAAAAGAAGTGCTGAAAGAGAAATGCCAGCTCCTACAGGCAGACCTACAGCCTACCAGCGCCAACAGGACTGCACTATCCGTCGAGGTGAAGATGACTATGGCGATGACCTACTCTGCCTCTGACTCCTTCCAGTCAGCAGCAGAGGACAAATGTAGCATCTCTCAGCATGGTGTATATTGCTGCATTCGCCAGGTTACAAGGCCACTGTACGCATGCAGAATGGACTTCATAAAGCTTCCAATGAACAGGGACAGCCAGAATGCAAGGGCTTTAGGGTTTGGAAGAATTATAGGCTTCCCCAAGGTTCAAGGAGCCATTGACTGCACACACGTCGCCTTGCGAGCACCATTACACAACGCAGAGTACTTCAGAAATTGAAAAGGATACCACTCCCTAAACGTACAGCCGGTCTGCAACCACATGCAGTGCATCCTCACAGTGAATGCCCGCTATCCAAGGAACACACATGATGTGTTAATCATGAGTGAGAGCAGTGTGTCACGAATCTTTCAGTGACAAATGCAAGGGCAGGGCTAACTGATCGGGGACAATGGTTACGGCTTGGCCACCTGGTTCATGACTGTCATGTATCCTACATGGTTACTGCTTGTACTATTACAAGGTGTGCCACCAGGGGGCACCTCAGTGGGAGACTTGTAGGTTACCTGTACAGAGGTGCCAGGCCTAGTATAAAAGGCAGGTCACCAGGTGTGATCCTCACTCGAGTTATCAATAAAGGACTAAGGTCACTACAGTTCAAGTACAACACATTGCCTCGTGGAGTCATTATCAGAGCATCTAAAGATATAACAATTGGCGACGAGATTATGGACCTTCACGCGTAAATGCTTACCCTTGGTACGTTGCAGCAGTTCGCCGATGGTAATGACTGGGACGCCTTTGTGGAGAGGCTCGACCATTTCTTCACAGCAAACGACCTGGCAGGCAACAATCTGGCCACACTGGCTGATAAGCGCAGAACTATCCTGCTAACCAGTTGTGGGCCCACCGTCTATGGCCCCGTCAGGGACTTGCTGGCACCAGCGAAGACAATGACCAAGATGTACGAGGAGCTTGTAACGCTGACCCAAAAACAACTCAAGCCCAAAGAGAACATTCTCACAGCCAGACACCGGTTTTACTCCCACCGACGGCCCGAAGGCCAGGAAATCACAAAATATGCTGCAGATCTCAGGAGGCTGACGGCACCGTGTGATTTCGGTGACCACTTCACCGAAGCGCTGCAGGATATCTTTATCATTGGAATCGGCCATGAGGGCCTTCTTCATAAACTACTATCTGCGATACTACAGTCACACTGCAGAAGGCCATCTCCGTGAGCCAGGCATTCATGACCTCGACCTGCGGTTCTAGGCAGATGACTCACCATCAGGACTCAAACCCGGCAAGTACTGTGTACAGAGTGGTGCCTTTTAGAGGCTGGACTGCAGAGCATGAACCTTCTCGGGGAAGAGAGAATAGGCCCCCGAGTCCCTTAATTCAGAGTCCGCTGAGGGGGGCTAACCGAGTAGCTCCATGTTGGTGTTGCAGAGGGAATTACAGGGCTCACCAGTGTCACTTTAAAGACTATGTGTGTAAAGGCTGCAGCACAAAGGGCCACCTCCAGCGAATGTGTAAAAGAAATATGACTCACTGTGTTGATAAAGAGTCTGCAGATGGCCATGAATCCAGCGCGGATTATGAAATGATAGTCAGAGAGGCAGCTCAGCCCCACGATGAGGTATATAGCATGTTTACCTGCACCACCGAGTGTTCACTGTTGAGGATGGAAGTCGAGATAAATGGCGTTCCAGTCTTCATGGAAGTGGACACAGGGGCGAGCCAATTAGTAATGAATCAAGAGGCCTTTGAGATGCTATGGGACAATCAAGCTGAACGACCCAAGTTGATCCCGGTTCAGGCAAAGCTGTGCACCTACACCGATAGAAACATAGAAACATAGAAATTAGGTGCAGGAGCAGGCCATTCGGCCCCTCGAGCTTGAACTGCCATTCAATAAGATCATGGCTGATCATTCAACCTCAGTATCCCTTTTCTGCTTTCTCTCCATACCCCTTGATCCCTTTGGCCGTAAGGGCCATATCTAACTCCCTTTTGAATATATCTAACGAACTGGCCTTAACAACTTTTTGCGGTAGAGACTTATCCCAGTCGTTGGTAGTGGGGATGTAAAGGTACTCCATGATGGCGTGATGCACAGGTTACCTCTGTGGATTGTTGCAGGTGATGGACCAATGCTACTCGGTAGAAGGTGGCTGGAGAAGATCGATTGGAGTTGGGAAGATTTCATCCCTCCAGCGATCGACATCCTCCACGCTCAGAGGCAAAGCAAGCCCTCACCTGAGGGTGGACCCAGCACCAGAGAACAGACCAGCACAGCACCCGAGGCACAGACCACTCAGCACGACTGCGTGGAGATGATCCAGCTGAGACGACCCGAACACACCTTCCAGGCTCCAGTGGCAGGACTCCAGAGGAAGAAAATTAGATACAAAAGCGACTTCCCAGCTTCGGTGGCAGAACCCGGGGAGAAGAGGATCACCTCAGTCGACATAATGGATCGAGGAAAGATGGCGCCAAACCACGAGGTGATGCGCTGAAGAAAATGATGGCGGCAGCCAGACCACGAGGTGCAGCGCTGATGCAGCAACACATGGCACCAAACGAAGAAGATGATTGGGGTAAAGATAGCAAGGCTCTCTTAAAGTACGCCTGCAACCCACCACAATTAAAGGGACAGTTCCATACTCTCAATCAATGTAAGAGCAACTGTGAGTTAGATGTAAAATGTGCAATTGATGATCAGAGTTGTGTACATACAATAAGCAAAGAAAAATCTCAATGTAATAGCAATTGTGAGTTAGATGTAAAATGTGTAATTGGTGATCAGAGCTATGTACATGCAATAAGCAAAGAAAAGTCGCCCGATCACGATCGGAGCTACAGGTTATTTACAATGAGTAATGAAACGTTGTGCGATGTAGGATTTCAACTGCATACAGTCAATGCAGGGGCAGATACCCATCGGGAGCACACAGTAGTAGCTACCCAGTGTAGTAGCCTGCATCCCTGGGACCATGGAGTGCGGCCACAAGCAGCCAATGCATACAAGCCACAGAACAAGTGATCTCAGGAGGGCAACGGCACCGGTATTGATACCCTGCCCCTGATTGGCTTCACCTCTCAGGCACCTGATGGCACCAACCGCCACGAGCCTGAAAGAGAAAACCGTGCTAAGGCGCAGCCCCCGGACCCTATCGCTACCAAGGCTACACCCGGAAACGAAGAGTCACCCGCAACGGTTCTCCCAAATGGAACCGGGACCAGCCAGGATCCCAAACCAAATAACGCCCAGGCAAGCGAGTCAGCAGTTCCCTGTGCACTGCCAGAAGACTGCTCCTCAGGGAGCAGCAGCGACCCAGGGCACAAGGAGAGGACAGGGAGGTCACAGGCATCTGTGAACCTGCCCGACGCCAGGAGCAATGGCAAAAGCCCCGAGAGCAGGTAACTCGAGCCAACCGGGTTCCCACTGCCAGCACTGGGCACCGTGCTGCCACTAGATTACCTGGACACATCCAGCAGTTCTGGTACCAGTTTGTCCTCACACACCAGTACTGATTCCAAGTATATATCAAGTATGTACCTCACCAGTCTAATGTACTTGCCTCACAACTGTACCACGAATGTAATGATGTAAATGCAAATTAATTTTTTCTGGACTTGAATGTATATGAACGTATTGAGCCACCGGCATAATCTGTATGTGAGGTGGGGGTGGTGGGGGGAGAGAGAATAGAGTGGTCATGGATGCACAAACAGAAACCACTGCCAATGAAACACCACCTACTCACCCAAGTTGGAAATGACCCTCCAAGGGTCAACCAGATAGAGCTAAGCCCAGAACACAGTCAATGCATGAAGGTGATTTGCACTAAAGGCTTGAGGGAGAGTGATGTCATGTATCCTACATGGTTACTGCTTGTACTATTAAAAGGTGTGCCACCAGGGGGCACCTCAGTTGGAGACTTGTAGGTTACCTGTACAGAGGTGCCAAGCCTAGTATAAAAGGCAGGCCACCAGGTGTGATCCTCACTCTGGAGTTAACAAATAAAGGACTAAGGTCACTACAGTTCAAGTACAACACATTGCCTCGTGGAGTCATTATCAGAGCATCTAAAGACATAACAATGACCCCCTGCCCTCCGGAACCCTGCCACAGAAGCCGAGCAGTGCTACAATGACAGCCATGCAGCCATCCACAACATCATCGAACAGGCAATTGGGGTGCACAAGCACCCGTACCCCGACATCAGTAAGTGGCATTTTATGAGGCGGCACCCTGCCTGTGCACAGCTGCTCCGTCCTGTTGTGGGAGTGCATCGACTGCAAACAAAAAAATAGGAAGAGTTCAGAAAGTGTTTCTCTCCTGTTGTAGCACATATGCCTACCATAGTATAATAGGCGATTCTGTGTGAATGTTCCAGTGGCTTCCGTTTAATCTGTTTGGATGTTGCATGAGCTTCACAAGTGATTGTTAGGAGGTTAGAGGGATGTAACATAGGGGCTGTAGGTGATCTTTCTGTAAATCATAGCAGCAGTGGGAGGGTATTGCGAGGAAGGATGTAAATTAGTGAGTTCATGTGCATCGATTATTAGAAGGCAATGGGTGCAGAAGTAAGTCTTCATCTTTCTTATTCATTGTGAAACCCATCCCACAGACAGCAAGACTTTTGAGAGGGACCATATGCATGAAAGACATCATATAGTGTCTGAGATTCATGTTAGAAGAAAAGGAGGCATATATAAATGTGAATGGTACTCACCCTGACGTTGTTAAACTTTTTTCGACATTGTGTCCCAGTTCTGGGCACAGAGTCTACAGCAGAGACCACCTACGCTATCTCCCTCCACAGCCTCTTAAATACAGGTGAGAGTGGTCTGGCTCCCCCAGCAAGATGGAGTGAGGACCACCTCCTCGCCACTGTGTGGACTAATGCCTCACTCACCTCATTACTGAAGCGCCTGGCATGCTGCTCCTCCATCTCTGTAGAAGTCGCTGAAATGGGACGGTTTATATGTGCATGCGCGCAGGAAGCTGCCGCGCTCTGCATTAGCATTTGCGCTCGAGAAAAGAAAGAAATAATTTCACTGCGCATGTGCAAAATGGCCGCCACCTTTAACAATGCAAGTTTTGGTTCGGGCGCACAAAGTCCGTTATGCAACGCCTGACTTAACGGCAACACTCCTCCAACTTACATTTTCACCAAAACTTGCAGTTAAAGGAGCAAACTATTTTCAGGCGCTAACTTTATCGCCCCACCGCGATTACTGCCCCAACATCCAAAAAGACCAAAATCCAGCCCAAAAGCTTTTAAAACATACCTGTTAGAGTTCTTGCACCAAAATAACCAGCTTAATTTTTACAGCCTCTTTGAAGGCCTGAAAATGAGCACAATTAATGGAAACTCCCAATGGTGATTAATTCATCCTGGGGACATGGCCAGTTTTATGAGCATGCCAGCTTTTAGCACGATGTTTTTTAAATTTGCGCAAAAGATCATGGAAACTCAATTTGTGCTGAACATAATTTGTGCTTAAAATTCCACGATCTTTTGAGACAGTTATGTCGATTTTTTTCTGGATTGCGCAATAAAAACAGTGCAACTGAGTGCAAACTCCAGGCCAAGATGGTGGAAGTGGCTCAAAGACAATAAAATTCTAGATCAGGAGACAAATTCTACCGTTGTTCAGAGTTGAAACTAGTTAGCAAGATTACCCAGTTCCCTTACATCTTTCTTTTCTTAGATATCCAATAGGCATTGAGCAATGTGACTGGCAGAATGTATAATTAAAGTCATCAATCCAATTTTTAGCTCCAACCATTGCAATTGAAATGGCACTCAACACACAGTAAATCATACCTTGGAGACAAATTGTAAATGGTTTATATAGTTCATATGGAAGTGAAAGCTATGTTTGCTTGGCCCCTGGACTCATTTGTCTACTCCAGTTTGCATAATGCAATGAAGATTATGGCTTCCAGTTTCCCCACTGACAAGACACCCAATTTTACCAATCACATATACTGCAAGTTTCAGTAGTTCTTAACAGGTCTAATGGTCTTAATCTTTGCATCTCTTCATGCAGTGATGCAAAGATTAAAACCATAGTGGGAGCAGTATTTCATCACCAGAAGTAGAGATTACACAAGTCAATTTGAATTTACAGAGCAGTATTTTAAAGAAACAAGTAGAATCACAATTTAAGAAAATATATAACTTAAGTGGGATCTGAAAATTAGGAACTAACAGCTAGTTGATAGTGAAAGATGTTTTGACTACAAAATAAACACTTTGGCCAGAATTTTCCCCTGAAAAAAATGGGTGGGTTTGGAGCGTGGGGGCAGTTCATTTGTTATGAATGGGATTCCCAACCCACTTCCAGTTTTAGCGTAGGCGGGACGGGGGCAGGCAACCAATCCGCTCCCAGGGGGCAGAATGTCAATTTAAATATTGTAATGAGGATAGAAGCCTCTTTTTTAACCAACATTTTGAAGTTAACTGCATGTGGACAGATTTCACACAATTCGTGAAACACTGCAGTGGTGACTGCGATATTCAGGAGTTAAGTGGCTTTATACCCACCTCCTGGATTCAGGGTCCCTATCTAAACTACCCACCGTGATTGAAGCCCCTTCCATGAGGCCTCCGATTGCCTACCCAGGACTCTAATCCCCACCAGGAGGCCTCCACCCCACGCCACTGCTGATGCTGAGGCCAGCCACAATCCTCTGGTGGCTGGCACCAATCCTCTCTGCCCCCCGTCGATGTCTGGCCAACCGCCCACCCCCATCGACTCCCCGTGATCCCAGACATCCCCCCCGATCCCCGACCCGCTGTCAATCCTCCAACCCCCGACTCCCGATTCCTGATCTCCGGCCGACCCATCACCACCACCGCACCCCGCGCCCCCCCCACCTCGGCACCCACACCCTGATCTCCGATACTGTCTCGGCCCTGATCGCCGATACTGCCATGCGCAATCCCCACAATCCCCAACCATGCTGACCCCATGATCACCCCCCCCCACCACCGATCCCTGATCATGTGATCCCTACCCAGACTGACCTACCCTCCCAATCTGGCTGGCTGCGGGCAGGGATCCGAGGCTTCACATTCAAATCATGCCCTGCCATTAAAGTCGACAGGGCCTGCAGGAAAACCGGCCTCCCGGGTTTCCCGCCCACTTCAGAGGCCCCCGACCCTCAACCTGTAAAGTCCTGTCCCCTCAGTACAGATTCACACGAGGCATGTAGTGAAGTCAAGGTCACTCTGGACCTGCACCTTTATTTCACAGCTCTGGAACGCTGCACCTGCCCTTATATACCTGTCTCTTGCAAGTGCACCCCTGGTGGTAAGGTTTGCTGGTGGTTACAGGTCATATCTTATTACAGTCATGTAGAGCATGTTAGGATACAGTTATATATAATAATGTAAGATACATGACATCACCCTCCCCCAAGGTCTTATTGTCTTTATAGGTTCAGACTCTCAGTTGGTCTACGCTCTCGCGTGGAGCGTCTGAGGTTGTGGTTCAGTTTTTCTTTGGGTGTGGTTGCTGGTATCTCGCCTGGGCTGTCTGTTTCGATTGGTGTGATTGTTGTTGACTCGCCTGGGCTGTCTGTTGGGATTGCCCTTTCCTCAGGTTTTCCCTCTGTCTGTCCACCAGGTGTGGTGCGAGTTCCACATTGTAGTCTGCCTCTGCTTCCGCAGTGTTGTTGGTAAATCTGCTTTTGACTTGGTCTACATGCCTCCGGCAGGTTTTGCCATTGTCCATTTGTACTACCAGTAGCCTGTTTCCTTCCTTGCCCGTTACTGTCCCTGCAAGCCATTTGGGACCCCTTCCATAGTTTAGTACAAACAATTTGTCCCCTATCTCATTCCATCTCCCCCTCGAATTTCTGTCATGGTACTCAGTCAGCTTACGGCACTTTGCCTCAACGATTTCGTGCATGTCTGGGAGGATTAATGAGAGCCTTGTTTTTAAAGTCCTTTTCATCAACAGTTGCGCGGGGGGGATCCCAGTCAATGAGTGCGGACGAGATCTGTATGCCAGCAGCAGTCGCGACAGGCGACTCTGCAGCGTGGGACCTTGGATTTTAAGCATGCCTTGTTTAATGATTTGCACTGCTCTCTCCACCTGACCGTTGGAGGCCGGCTTGAACGGTGCCGGCTTGACGTAATTTATGCCGTGGTCAATTATAAAGTCTTGGAATTCTGCGCTGGTGAAGCACGGACCATTGTCACTGACCAATATGTCAGGGATTCCGTGCGTTGCAAACATGGTTGTGAGGCTCTCCACAGTGGTGGAGGTTGTGCTCGAGTTTAAAATGGTGCATTCGATCCACTTTGAAAATGCATCTACAACTACGAGGAACATTTTGCCCATGAATGGGCCCGCATAGTCTACGTGCACCCGCGACCATGGTTTGGTAGGCCAGGGCCAGGGGCTCAGTGGAGCCTCCCTGCGGGCATTGCTGAGTTGGGCACAAATGGTGCACCTTCGGGCGCAGAGCTCCAGGTCCGCATCAATACCAGGCCACCAGACTTGGGATCTGGCTATGGCCTTCATGAGAACGATCCCCGGATGCTCGCGGTGGAGCTCCCGGATAAATGTCTCTCTGCCTCTGCGAGGCATGACTACTCGGCTGCCCCACATCAGGCAGTCTGCTTGTAGTGATAGCTCATGCATGCGCCTGTGGAAGAGTTTTAATTCCTCGGGGCAGGCATCGCGAGCCTCTGCCCAGTCACTGGTTAGGACACATCTTTTTACTAAGGATAACGTGGGGTCGCTGGGCGTCCAGGCTCTGATTTGGCGAACCTGTGGACTCAAAGGCATTGATTGCCATGACTATCTCACAGTCCTGTTCGTCAGACCCTTCCGTGGTCGCCAGGGGTAGCCTGCTCAGCGCGTAGGCACAGTTGTCTGTGCCTGGTCTGTGCCTTATGGTATAGTCGTAGGACGCCAGCATGAGTGCCCACCGTTGAATTCGCGCTGAGGTGTTGCCATTTATTGCCTTGCTCTCGGATAGGAGGGACGTGAGGGGCTTGTGGTCGGTTTCGAACGCGAACTTGGCCCCGAAAAGGTATTGGTGCATCTTTTTGACACCGTACACGCACGCGAGCGCCTCCTTCTCTAGCATTCCGCACCTGCACTCCGCCCGTGAAAGTGACCTGGAGGCATAAGCTATGGGTTGTAATTTGCCCGCACTATTGACATGTTGCAAAACGCACCCGACCCCATACGCTGACGCATCACATGTGAAAACTAGCTTTTTACCTGGGTCAAAGAAAGTCAAAACACTGTTGGAACACAGAAGGTTGCGTGCCTTATTGAAGGCGCGTTCCTGGGCGTCCCCCCAAAACCAATCGCACCCATTTCTGAGTAGCATGTGGAGAGGCTCCAGCAGCGTGCTTAAGTTCTACATAAAGTTCCCAAAGTAATTGAGTAGCCCACGAAAGGCGCGTAGTTCTGAGACATTCCAGGGCCTGGGTGCCAGGCGAATTGCTTCTGTTTTGGACTCTGTTGGGCGGATTCCATCAGCGACAATCCATCTGCCCAAAAATTCAACCGCGGGTGCGAGAAACAGGCAGTTGTACATGAAAAGGCCTCAATGTGTGTTGATGGTGGTGAGTAGCTTGGATTCCTCGGTCAATTCGTGCGTCATATACGCAGATGTGAGGTCTAATTTTGAGAAAAGTTTACCTCCAGCCAATGTGGCAATAAGTCCTCCGCTCTGGGCAGCGGGTACTGGTCCTGTAGGGAGACTCTGTTTATGGTAGATTTGTAGTCCTCACAGATTCGTACGGATCCATCAGGCTTCATGACTGGAACGATGGGACTTGCCCAGTCGCTAAATTCCACAGGTGATATAATGCCTTCCCGCAGAAGCCTGTCTAGTTCGTGTTCAATCTTTTCCCTCATCACATAGAGTACAGCTCTGGCCTTGTGATGGACCGGTCTAGCATCCTGTGTGATGTAGATTTTGACTTTGGCCCCTTTGAAAGTGTCCACACCTGGCTGAAAGAGATGTTCAAATCGCTTTTTCACTGTTGAGCAGGGGGTCCGTTCCTCTAATGACATGGCATGGACATCATCCCATTTCCAGTTTAGTTTTGCCAGCCAGCTTCTCCCCAGCAGTGCTGGGGGGTCTCTGGGGACAATCCACAGGGGAAGTCGGTTCACTGTCCCTTTGTGTGTGACTGAGAGCATGGCGCTGCCGAGGACTGGTACGATTTCTTTGGTATAGGTCCTTAGTGTGGTGTCGACCTTTGTGAGTTTTGGTCTGTCTCTTTTCTGCGGCCACAGTTGTTCAAATTGTTGAGCGCCCATGAGAGATTGACTCGCTCCCGTATCCAGCTCCATGTTGACAGATATCCCATTGAGTAGGACCCTCATCATTATAAGAGGCGTCCTGTTGTAGGAGCAGCGGCCATTGATCGTGTTGACCCGCTGTACACTGGTGTCCCGGGTACTGTCCCCATCATCTTCTGGTCCGCTTTCCGACCCATCCGATTCGTATACCAGCCGAGCTGCTGTTTTTTTGCACATGCAGGCCAAATGCCTTGTATATTCACAATTTCTGCAAACAGCCTGCTGAAATCGACATCCCCTTGACGAGTGCCCACCCCCACACCTCCAGCACAGACCTGTTCCATTGTTCAAATAGTTTCCAAAGAATGAGCTGCGTCTGGCTGATCTCTCTTGAGCTTCTCTCAGTTTATAGTTGATTGCTCGCATTGTGGATTGATGAGGTGTGAACGGCCGTTCCTGTAGCCCTTGATGGCTTCTGCCTGCTGTCGAGAACCTGTTCTCCCGGTTTTGTCTGTGTGTGGGGGTAGCAGCTTGCTTAGTGCTGTGAACTTCTTGTTCCAATATTTCGTTAGTTGTCGTACCTGCATTGTAAATCAACCTCGTTTCTTCTTCCTCTACCAAGAATGTCTGTGCAACCAATGCTGCTGCCTCTAAGGTCAGGTTCTTGGTCTATATGAGCTTTCGGAATATGCCTGCGTGGCCTATTCCTTCAATGAAACAGTCTCTCAGCATTTCTCTCCTCAGTTCATCGGAGAACTCACATAAACTAGCCAACCTCCGAAGTTCCGCCACGAAGTCGGGTCTGCTCTGGCCCACACAGCGTCTGTAGTTGTAGAACCTGTGTCTGGCCATGTGTAGGCTGCTCGCTGACTTCAGGTGGTCTCTTACCAGTGTGCTCAATTCTTCAAACGACTTGCTTGCTAGTTTCTCAGGTGCCAACAGATCCTTCATTAAAGCGTATGTTTTCGAGCCACAGCTGGTCAAGAGATGGGCTCTTCTCTTGTCTGCCTTATCATCGCCTAACCAGTCTTTGGTTACAAAGCTTTGCTGGAGACTTTCTATAAAGTCCTCCCAATTGTCTCCCGCATTGTACTTTTCATCTGATCCGTTGTTCGCCATCCTGTGGATTCTGTAATCCCATAACCCGTCGCCACTGTAAAGTTCTGTCCCCTCAGTACAGATTCACACGAGACATGTCAAGGTCACTCTGGACCTGCACCTTTATTTCACAGCTCTGGAATGCTGCACTTGCCTGAGACCTGCCCTTATATACCTGTCTCTTGCAAGTGCACCCCTGGTGGTAAGGTATGCTGGTGGTTAGAGGTCATATCTTATTACGGTCATGTATAGCATGTTAGGATACAATTATATATAATAATGTAAGATACATGACACAACCCGCCTCCCGTGAGAAAATTTTAGCTTCTGTTATTGACCACGGTATCCCTCGTCCTGTTCCCAGCAAGGAGAATACCTGTAGCTAAAAGTAATGAGCTTAAATGTACTCACTTCTGTGGTTTCAGAATGTGAGATCATCAGAAATGTCCAGAAAACATGGAGAATTGAAATACAGTAAAAACTGAGCCCTGGTGCTTTCCATTTGTAAAACTTAATTTTCAATTTTACTCAACTAATTTGAGCAATATCATATGCCAATATCACAAAGCAGACTGACAGTCAATGTCAATATAGACAGCCTCTAGCGATACAAAAGGGACAAAAAACTGAATAAAATCCCACATGAATAGTGGCCCTAAAGATATTTGGGGTAAGAACAATTTGCAATTATATAGCACTTTTAACGTAGAAAAACATTTTAATACATCATAGATTTACAGCAGCAGCAGCTCCATGGATGCTTTTGAGACCCAGGAGCCTTTCTAGCTGCTGACACCATGGGCACTGCTGCTCTTTCTGCCATCCTGCTCAAAAGTGGAGTTGCCTATAACTGGCTGCAGCAGAATGTAATTTGCCTCCCTTCCAGAGGTCTTCTGGCCCTGAAATCATCCTGCATGTCTACTGTGGGTACTGGGAGGAAAAGGCAACAGTTTTACATTGGCAGTTGTTGGAACCATACCATTGCAAACCCACCAAAAGTAGGAGATTCCAGGCCTTTAAGTGAGCAAATTCACCAATTCATTGAGGCAGGAATAGGCTGACAAATGGAAAAGTGATTGGGAGATGCCTGATGATTCAAAAGTTGCCTCATCTTGGAGAGCAGGCTGACAGGCAGAAAGGCATTGAGGGGCACCTCATGATCTGAAAGGGGTAAAAGACAGTTTGGATCCCATTCTCAATGATAAGATTCCAGCAACTCCCAGCTCTGGTCTGTGAACTGCCAGACTTTGGCTCCACCACTGCACCCAACCACCCTCTCCAGGCCTTCTGGATTCCAGGATTCGCATTCCCAAGAGGTTCCCATTCCTGCCCCCCATACCTAGGAATCCCTCCCTATATTCACAAGTGCTTAAACTATTCTCCCAGTGCTGCAGACACCAGGATCATTCCAAGGCTCTCGGACTGTAGGAACTCGCCTCTTAATACTCTTAGATCCCAGGACCATTCTCCCAGTGATCTCAGATCCTGGAACCTGCTACTGTGCTCCCAGAATCCTTCTCTGAAGGGCATGTAGACCCTAGAGGTTCCCCTCCCAGTGCTCTCAGGCCCCGGAACCCTTTACAAAGTATTGATAGATATTAAGGCACAGTACGCCAGAACTCCCATGCTAGTACTCCTAGATCACAGCGCCTCTACCTATGCTGATAAATCATTGTCCCTGATAAAAGTACTTGGCATACCTCCGTTCTTGTAAAACCTGCAGCTCATCATGAGCAATGTCATGGAACATTAGCTGGTAACAATCAATAGCTGAGGTAAGAACTTGAATTCAGATAATAGTGATAAACTGCTCGAGTTTGACTTTCATTAGTTGTGACATCATCTGAGCTTCCCAATTAGATGACTACTATGTGGCCAATTCCAGACATACAAATAAATTTACCACCTCTACACTCCCAGCATTGAGTTGCATGCAAAGGGAGTGTGGATCAGAGTTAGGACTATAACACTATAGTTCAAATTCTTTGACCTGCACTCATTTTGAGTTAAGCTCGACGTTGGGAGAATGAGATTGCTGAATTTACCCTGTACACAATTCTTTATTTAATGAAATCACAGATGCTTACTTGAAAAACAATGACAAAATATAATGTGGAATCATAGTTAGATATCTTGAGAATCAGGACAGTGTTTGAACTTGGCTATTATCAATGGTTGTTCCTCTGTTATTAGTCTGGCCTCCAGATGAAGGATGGAATGTTCAAAGGTAGGAGAAAAAGCAGCAGGGAGACATATCCTGCCTAAAATGGGTTCCTCCTGTAAACTGATACACAACTATAATAATTGGTGGTGACTGAAGAGCATCTGCTGCCTAGAAATGTGCTTATATGAAGCAGGTCAGATGGAAAACTGAAATGGGATAAAATAATTTAAAAACACAGATTACAAAGTAGAGGTGGTAATCTCGGGAGTAGAAGACTGAGGTCAAATAAAGCTCTAATAAAAATAATAAATTAAAGATCAAAATGCAATATATCCTTAAATCATTTGAGAGTAATGGCCCACCAGACTAAACCTCCTCTAAAGAAGCCCGCTGCCCTAGCCCTGACCTCACATCTTTCTCCAGTTTCTCTATGATCTCCCTTCATGACCTTTCCAAGCTCATCCTGTCCATGAGACCCACCTCCTGCTCCCTTGACCCGATTTCCACAAAACTGCTGACCACCCAACTTCCTTTTCTGACTTCCGTGTTAACTGACATTGTTAACTGTCATGTATGTATGCTTGGGGTTACTAGCCACCAGATGGCACCACTGTCGGAGGTCATTGGGCTGTACGCATGTGTGTGCGGCCCAGGTATAAAAGGCAAGCCAACATGTAATGTAATCACTTTGGGCCCGAATAAAGCAGAGCCAGGTTTGTACCTGTGTTAGTTTACAATATTCAGTCTATCGAGTTATTACATACATAACATTTAGCGACGAGGTAACTTAAGAACTTTCGCATGCAAAAATGAGCACAATTGGAATTCTGGAGCGATTCGTGGAGGGAGAGGACTGGGCAGATTTTGTAGCTTGCCTGGACCATTACTTCATGGCCAACAAAATGGAGCAACCCACTGATGCAGTTAGACGCAGGGCGGTCTTCTTCACGGTTTGCGGTCCGAAAATCTATGGACTCATAAAGAATCTTCTCTTGTCTGCAAGTCCAATGGACAAGGACTATGAGGAATTGTGTGCTCTGGAACATTACCATCTCAAACCAGAAGAAGGCATCATCATCTCACGTTATCGATTCTACACGCATGTTCGTTCTGAGGACCAGGATGTGTCGGAATTCGTTGCCGACCTAAGACGGACCATGTAAGTTCGAAAACGCATTGGGAGACATGCTGCGGGACTTCTTTGTAATCAGCATCAACCACGAGGTGATCCTGTGTAAGCTACTGGCGGCGGAGACGCAGGATTTGAGCAAGGCCATCACGATTGCCCAGGCATGAATGACGACGGACAAAAACTTAAAGCAGATATCATTGAAAAATCGGAACTTGACACGTACTGTAAACAAGATTGTATTGTCGTTTGGCAGAGCTGCATATGACAGGGCCTACTCGACTGCGTATGCGAAACCTGTGGCTGCCCAAAGTCCGCCAACGGGAATTAATCCAATTTCACTGTGTTGGCGTTGTGGGGGCAATCATCGGCCTCATCAGTGTTGGTTTAAACAGTACATCTGTAAAGGCTGTTCGAGACTGGGGCATCTCCAGCACACATGTCCACAACTGAGCAAGCGTGCTGCGACACACCACATGGAGGATGATGAGCCGTATAGCGCGGATCCGGATATGCAATCCGAGATACCAGAGGAGGAAGTGTATGGACTGTATTCATTCCTAACAAAAAGCCAACCGATACTGATTAATGTGAAACTTAACGATGTGCCGGTACCGATGGAATTGGACATGGGTGCGAGTCAATCAATAATGAGCCACAGGACGTTTGACAAGCTGTGGGATACTAAGGCTGTGAGGCCTAAGCTGAGTCCAGTCAATGCCAAGTTGCATACTTACATTAAAGAACTCATAACGGTGATTAGCAGTGCAGTAGTCAAGGTGTCATATGATGGTGCGGTTCATGATTTACCATTATGGATTGTTCCAGGCAATGGTCCAACGCAGTTCAGCAGGAATTGGCTAGAAAAAAATCAAATGGAATTGGAATGCTATCAAAGCGTTGTCATCATCGGAGGATGATACTCCATGTGTTCAAGTGCTGAGCAAGTTCCCCTCGCTTTTTGAACCAGGCATCGGCAATTTCATGGGAACCAAGGTGCAGATTCACGTGGACTCGGATGCAAGGCCCGTCCATCATAAAGCTCGGGTGGTTCCATACATGATGAGGGAGAAGGTCGAAATCAAGCTGGACAGACTCCAGCGTGAAGGGGTCATATCACCGGTCGAATTTAAAGAATGGGCCAGCCCCATTGTTCCTCTGTTGAAGAGTGATGGCACTACCAGGATTTGTGGAGACTACAAGGTTACAATCAACCGAGTTTTGAAACAGGATCAATACCTGTTACCGAAGGCTGATGACCTGTTTGCAATGCTAGCCGAGGGGAAGTCATTCACTAAACTGGATCTGACATCGGCTTACATGAGAGGAGCTGGTCGAGACGTCGAAGAAACTTACGTGCATCAACACTCATAAAGGACTGTTTATCTACAACAGGTGTCCTTTTGGAATTCGTTCGGCTGTAGCCATATTTCAGAGGAACATGGAGAGTCTACTGAAGTCCGTCTCTAACCGTCGTGTTCCAAGATGACATCCTGGTCACAAGTCGTGACACCACCGAACATCTGAACAACCTGGAAGAGGTTCTACATCGTCTGGACAAAGTGGGACTCAGACTGAGACATTCGAAGTGTGTCTTCATGGCAGCGGAAGTCGAATTCCTGGGGAGGAAAATTGCTGTTGACAGCATCAGGCCTACGGGTCGAAAATCAAGGCCATCAAAAATGCACCCAAGCCTCAGAATGTGATGGAGCTGCATTCGTTTCTTGGTGTACTCAACTACTTCGGTAACTTCCTACCTAGATTGAGCACTTCATTAGAGCCACTGCACATGCTGCTAAGAAAAGGCGACAACTGGGTTTGGGATGCGTCTCAAGATAGAGCTTTTGAGAAAGCTACTAAACCCCTTTGCTCTAACAAAAGCTGCTGGTACATTATGATCTGTATAAGCATCTAATATTGGCCTGTGATACTTCGTCATATGGAGTTAATTGTGTGCTCCACAAGTTAATGAGTCGGGTAAACTACTACAAGCTGTTGCGTATGCTTCTAAAAGATTGTCAAAGGCGGAACGAGCCTACAGCATGATAGAAAAGAAAGCATTAGCCTGTGTGTATGGGGTTAAAAAGATGCATCAGTACCTGTTTGGTCTTCGGTTTGAACTGGAAACAGCCACTCATTTCATTGTTTTTGGAAAACAAAGGTATCAATACCACTGCATCGTCCTGTGTCCAGAGGTGGGCGCTGACATTATCTGCCTATGATTATGTCATTCGCCATAGACCTGGCACCGAGAATTGTGCCGATGCACTGAGCCATCTGCCGTTGCCACACTGGAGGTGACGATGCCACAACCTGCAGACCTATTGTTAGTTATGGATGCTTTTGAAAGTGAAGGAACCCCTGTCACGGCTCAACAAGTTAAGACCTGGACCAGCCAGGACCAGATATTATTGGTTGTGAAACCTTGTGTCCTTAGTGGTGATTGGTTTGCCATACCTAAGCAAATGGGTGAGGAGACCAAACCTTACAACCATCGCAAAGACAAACTATCCGTTTAGTCAGATTGTTTACTGTGGGGTAATTGTGTTGTTTTGCCTAAGAAAGGCAGAGAGAAATTTGTACATGATCTACATAGCACTCATCCTGGTATTGTCATGATGAAAGCCATTGCCAGGTCTCATGTATGATGACCTGGAATTGACTCTGATTTGGAATCATGTGTGCATTAGTGCAACACTTGCATGCAGCTAAGTAAAGCACCAGCGGAATCGCCGCTGAGTCTGTGGTCGTGGCCATCTAAACCATGGTCCAGGATCCACATCGACTTTACAGGTCCCTTCCTGGGAAAGATGTTTTCAGTTGTGGTGGATGCACATTCCAAATGGAGAGATTGTATAATCATGTCATCCAGTACATCCACAGCTACCATTGAGAGCCTTCGTGTCATGTTTGCCACTCATGGTCTGCCCGACATTGTTGTAAGTGACAATGAACTTTGCTTCACTAGTCTGGAGTTTCAAGAGTTCATGAAACTCAATGGTATCAAACATGTGAGGTCAGCACCATTCAAACCCGCATCTAATGGTCAAGCAGAGCGTGCTGTCCAAACCATCAAGCAGAGTATGAAATGTGTAACTCAAGGTTCACTGCAGACTCGCTTGTCATGCATATTGCTTAGTTACAGGACAAGACCCCACACGCTTACCAGGGTCCCCCCTGCTGAACTATTGATGAAGAGAGGTCTCAAGATCAAGCTCTCTCTTGTCCACTCTGACTTGAACGATCATGTTGAATACAGACATCAAAGTCAGCAGTGTTATCATGATCGCGCTGCTATGCCACGTGACATTTCTGTTAACGATCCTGTGTATGTACTAAATTATGATCAAGGTCCCAAGTGGATCGCCGGTACTGTTACGGCAAAGGAGGGTAACAGAGTGTTTATCGTCAAGCTCAATAATGGGTAAACATGCAGGAAACGTTGATCAGATAAAGCTGCGGCACACGGATGAACCGGAACAGTCTGAGGAAGACACAATCAGTGACCAATCAACCTACCCTCAATCATCAGAGGACTCCGCTGTCATCAATGAATCTGGACTTTCAATCCCTGACATGGTCATTGCCACTCCCATCAGATCGGCTACCCAGCCCACAGTCATAACACACTCAGAACGCTCGCCCAAGGCTGGAGTTGAACTGAGATGATCAACTCGGGAGCGGAAAGCTCCAGACCGTCCCAATTTGTAAAAAGGCTGTTACTAATATCTTAAAGGGGGATATTGTCATGTATGTATGCTTGGGGTTACTAGCCACCAGGTGGCGCCACTATCGGGGGCCATTGGGCTGTACGCACGTGTGTGGGGCTCAGGTATAAAAGGCAAGCCATCATGTAATGTAATCACTTTGGGCCCTAATAAAGCAGAGCCAGGTTTGTACCTGTATTAGTTTACAGTATTCAGTCTATCGAGTTATTACATACATAACATTAACGGTGCTCTCTCCTCAGATACTGTCCCCCTCTCCCTCAAATCTGCCGTCATCACCCCTTCTCAAAAAACAACCCTCAACCCCTCCATCCTTGCAAACTACCGTCCCATCTCCAACCTCCCCTTCCTCTCCAAAGTCCTTGAACATGTTGTCACCTCCCAAATCCATGCCCATCTTTCCCGCAATTCCATGTTTGAATCGCTCCAATCCGGTTTCCGCGCCTACCACAGTACCGAAATGGCTCTCATCAAAGTTACAAATTACATTCTTTATGACTGTGACAAAGGCAAACTAGCCCTTCTTGACTTGTCTGCAGTCTTTGATATGGTTGACCACTCTATCCTTCTCCAACACCTCTCCACTGTCGTCCAGCTGGGTGGGACTGCACTTGCCTGGTTCCATTCTCATCTACCTAATGATAGCCAGAGAATCACCTGCAATGGCTTCTCTTCCCGCCTCCGCATCATTACCTCTGGGGTCCCCCAAGGATCTATCCATGGCCCCCTCCTATTCCTCATCTACATTTTACCCCTTGGCGTCATCATCCGAAAACACAGCATCAGTTTCCACATGTACGCTGATGACACCCAGCTCTACCTCAATACCACTTCTCTAGACTTCTCCACCATCTCTAAATTGTCAGACTACTTGTCCGACATCCAGTACTGGATGAGCAGAAATTTTCTCCAGTTGAATATTGGGAAGAACGAAGCTATTATTTTGATTCCCTGCCACAAACTCAGTTCCCTAGCCACTGACTCCCTCTTCCTAAATTCTGTCTGAGGCTGAACCAGGCTGTTTGCAACCTTGTTGTCACATTTGACCCTGAAATGAGCTTTCAACCACATATCTGCAGCATAACTAAGGCCGCCTATTTCCACCTCTAACATTGCCTGTCTCCGGCCTTGCCTCAGCTCATCTGCTGCTGAAACTCTCATCCATGCCTTTGTTACCTCTAGACTTGACTATTGCAAGGCACTCCTGGTTGGCCTCCCACATTCTACCCTATGTAAACTAGAGGTGATCCAAAACTCAGCTACCCATGTCCGAACTCACACCAAGCGCTGCTCACCCAACACCCCGTGCTCGCTGACCTACATTAACACCCGGTTAAGCCCCACTTTCTAAATTCTCATCTTTACTTTCAAATCCCTCCATCGGTTTGCCCGACCCTATCTCTGTAATCTTCTCCAGCCCTATAACCTCCGAGATGTCTGCACTCCATTAATTCTTCTCTCTTGAGCATCCCTGATTATAATCGCTCAACCATTGGTGGCCATGCCTTCTGTTGCTTAGGCCCCAAGCTCTGGAACTCGCTGCCTAAACCTCTCCACTTCTCTATCCACCTTCAAGACGCTCCTTAAAACTTCCTCTTTGATCAAGCTGTGCTAATTTCTACTTATGCAGCTCGGTGTCAATTCTTTAAAAAAATCTCATAATAGTCCTATGAAGTGCCTTGGAACTATATAAATACAAGTTGTTGCTGTTGTTGTCATGATCGAGAGCCTTAGAAATATGTGGTGTTAATGGCATTGTAGCACATCAAAGGCTCTTACAGTGACGGATTACTGTCACTGTATTATACGTTAAATTAATATATATTAATATATATATACGCGAGCCTGGAGCACCTGTCGGGCATGTGGCATGGGAATAGCGGCGACCACTCTGACTTCTCCCACGACCCTTCAAGAAGCTAAAATGGAGCAGAGCCCCACAGTCTCTCATCCCCTCCTCTCATTACACCTCAGATCTCCCACCACCTCTCCTGAAAACGTTGCTCAGTGCCGAGCTTACGGCTCACACCCAACAATAGGCAATTAGACCCATACAGTAGAGCCTGGTCTCCAGTCATCTCGGACCCCCTTGCCACTATACCTAGACCTTACTCTGCTAAGCCCGTGTGGTAACCAGTGTGCAACGGCCACCCCACGTAAAAAGAACTCCTGCATAGGCATCTTCCACCTTTCAAAATGAAGTTCGGGATCTGGCACGTCAGGACCTTCATGGACAACCCCCAACAACGGCAGACTGGAATGCCGCACTGCCATCATTGCCTGGGAACTTAAACGCTTCGATGTCGACATCGCCACCTTACGTTAGACCCTGCGGGGTCTTGGGACCGATAATGGGACTAAAGGCAGATAAATCCCCTGGACCAGATGGCTTGAATCCGAGGGTCTTAAGAGAAGTAGTGGCAGGGATTGTGGATGCATTGGTTGTAATTTACCAAAATTCCCTGGATTCTGGGGAGGTCCCAGCAGATTGGAAAACTGCAAATGTAACACCTCTATTTAAAAAAAGGAGGCAAACAAAAAGCAAAAAACTATAGACCAGTTAGCCTAACATCTGTGGTTGGGAAAATGTTGGAGTCCATTATTAAAGAAGCAGTAGCAGGACATTTGGAAAAGCATAATTCGGTTAGGCAGAGTCAGCATGGATTTATGAAGGGGAAGTCATGTTTGACAAATTTACTGGAATTCTTTGAGGATGTAACGAACAGGGTGGATAAAGGGGAACCAGTGGATGTGGTTTATTTGGACTTCCAGAAGGCATTTGACAAGGTGCCACGTAAAAGGTTACTGCACAAGATAACAGTTCATGGGGTTGGGGGTAATATATTAGCATGGATAGAGGATTGGCAAACTAGCAGAGAGTTGGGATAAATGGTTCATTCTCTGGCTGGCAACCAGTAACTAGTGGAGTGCCACAGGGATCAGTGCTGGGACCCCAACTATTTACAATCTATATTAATGACTTGGAAGAATGGACTAAGTGTAACGTAGCCAAGTTTGCTGACGATACAAAGATGGGAGGAAAAACAATGTCTAAGGAGGAAACAAAAAATCTGCAAAAGGACATTGACAGGCTAAGTGAGTGGGCAAAATTTTGGCAGATGGACTATAGTGTTGGAAAGTGTGAGGTCATGCACTTTGGCAGAAAAAAAATCAAAGAGCAAGTTATTATTTAAATGGAAAAAGATTGCAAAATGCTGCAGTACAGCAGGATCTGGGGGTACTTGTGCATGAAACACAAAAGGATAGTGTTATGACTTTAACCCCTTGTCACTTGCATCACACCTGTCCACCAGAGGGCCTACGTGTTGGAGTCCCAACGGATCCCAGAATTCCTCAGGAGCACAGTATATAAGCAGACCACCCCATCCCTCTCCCTAACTTCTGTCTGAGGCTGAACCAGACTGTTCATAACCTTGGTGTCATATTTGACCCTGAAATGAGCTATCGACCACATATCCACAGCATAACTAAGACCGCCTATTTCCACCTCTGTAACATTGCCCGTCTCCGCCCTTGCCGCAGCTCATCTGCTGCTGAAGCTCTCATCCATGACTTTGTTACCTCTAGACTTGGCTATTTCAATGTACTCTTGGCTGGTCTCCCACATTCTACCCAACATAAACTAGAGGTGATGCAAAAATTGGCTGCCCGTGTCCTAACATGCACCAAGTCTCATTCACCCCTGTGCTCGCTGACCTACATTGGCTTTCAGTTAATTTCGATTTAATCATCCTTATTTTCAAATTCCTCCATAGCCTCTTCCCCTCCCTATCTCTCTAATCTCCTCCAGCCACACCACCCCTTCCCCCCAGCCCTCTCCCACACTCCTCTAATTCAGCCCTCTTGAGAATCCCTGATTATAATCGCTCAACCATCGGTGGCTGTGCCTTCAGTTGCCTAGGTCACTAGCTCTGGAACCCCCTGCCTAAACCTCTCCGCCTCGCTACCTCTCTTTCCTCCTTCAAGACGCTCCTTAAAACCTACCTCTTTGACCAAGCTTTTGGTCACCTGCCCTAATTTCTCCTTATGTGGCTCAGTGTCAAATTTTTTATCTCATAATACTCCTGTGAAGTGCCTTGGGACTTTTCACTACGTTAAAGGCGTTATGTAAATACAAGTTGTTGTTGTCATCATGTGCCTATTGCACACTTAGGCTGCGATTTCCCCTACCAAGGCAGGAGAGAGGCGGGCGACATCTGGGGAGGTTTTGAACCGTGCTCCTGGCCTCATGTCGGCGTCCCTACTGACTCTCCCCTGATTGCACTTGTTAAGCCTGCCCTACAAGGTTCTCAGTCAATTAAAATGAAGCAGATCTGATAACGTCATTTGATGATGCGTCATCAGCTGCTTTCCTTAAAGGGACCATGTCCACATTCATTTTGACAGTTGTGCTCTCAGTTTTCTGCAGCATTGAGCTGCTGCAAACAATGACCAGTGCTGTACAAAGGTGCATGGCTCCACCCAGGCCCTTCCATTACAACCTCCATCTGCTTATGGAAGGAGTCACAGCACGCAAGGAGGTTCTCTTCCCTTCCAATGGGCGGAAAAAACTTCTCCGGGAGACCAACGCAGCCTGGTTGCAAATTGCACAGGAGTGTACAAGCAGGGATGTCATCAGGAGGACCTGGCTGCAATGACGTAAACCTTTCAATGATCTCTGTCGATCACAAAACGTTACTGCAAAGCCACACTCAACCTCATCCTGCTGTGCCACTCATCACATCCCCATCACTCTGCCTTCCCTACCCTACTCCTGCACATCCTTACTCACACCAACTTACCTTGCAACTCCACTCATCCCTCTCTGTCTCTATCTACATTATCACTTCCCCATCTCACTAGCCACCCCTCACACTCGCCCTCATCTTTGTCAAATCATACGAACTAACAACACACAAGGGTTGGCACTTGGGTCCTTTATCCAATGTTCATGTAACGTTTCTGTTAATATATTGTCAAACACTGAAATCTTTATTTTCAACACTTTGCATTCTTGAACAAATTTGTGTGCACCTTTGGAAGTGGCTTAGGGAGTTGTAATGAATGGTGTGATATAAGGATTCACCCCGCAAGGGCGAAGAGTGTGAAAGGAATGGCTTGTGCATTGTGGGGATGCTTTATGGTGTTGGAGTATGGTGGTGCTAACCTGGTGCATCATGTAGCAGCCAGGGTTTACAGCATCAAGGGAAGTAAATGTGGCCATGGTGAGGCCATCCCTGGCCTCCCGGGCAGCAATGTAGTCAGGTGCTGATGCCCTCTGTCCTGTGCAGCATCAGGTGATTGCAGAGTAGGTTGGTGTTGTTGTTGGTAATGCTGGTGTGCCTGGTGATGTTGGTGTTGGGGCTGATCATGGTGGGTTTCTGAGGACCAAAGTGAGATTTTTTTGCAAGATGCTGCTGGAATAAATGACAGCTGAAGTTGAGGTAACAGAAGCGATCGGTCAATGGTGAGAGAGGTTGCTCCAAGGAGGTGATACTGGATAGAGAGTTTAATCCAAACAGGGCCAACCTTCCTAAAACTGAAAAGTGTATTCCAAATCCTGAACATAAGAACATAAGAAATAGGAGCAGGAGTAGGCCATTGGGCCCCTCGAGCCTGCTCTGCCAATTAATAAGATCATGGCTGATCTGATCATAGAATCAGCTCCACTTCCCTGCCTGCTCCCCAAAACCTTTTCTTTCCTTATTGCTCAAATATCTGTCTATCTCCGCCTTAAATATATTCAATGACCCAGCCTGCAAAGCTCTCTGGGACAGAGAATTCCACAGATTTACAACCCTCTGAGAGAAGAAATTCATCCTCATCTCAGTTTTAAATGGGTGGCCCCTTATTCTGAGACTGTGCCCCCTAGTTTTAGTTTCCCCTATGAGTGTAAATATCCTTTCTGCATCCACCTTGTCGAGCCTCATTATCTTACATGTTTCGATAAGATCACCTCTCATTCTTCTAAATCCAATGAGCATAGGCCCAACCTACTCAACCTATTTTCATAAGTCAACCCCCTCATCTCCGGAATCAACCTAGTGAACCTTCTCTGAACAGCCTCCAATGCAAGTATATCCTTCCTTAAATACGGAGACCAAAACTGGACGCTATACTTTAGGTGTGACCTCACAGTTGTAGCAGGACTTCTCTGCTTTTATACTCCATCCCCCTTGCAATCAAGGCCAACATTCCATTTGCCTTCCTGATTACTTGCTGTACCTGCATACTAACTTTTTGTGTTTCATGCACAAGGACCCCCAAGGTCCCTCTGTACTGCAGCACTTTGCAATTTTTCTCCATTTAAATTATAATTTGCTTTTCTATTTTTTCTGCCAAAGTGGATAACCTCACATTTTTCCACATTATACTCCATCTGCCAAATTTTTGCCCACTCACTTAGCCTGTCTATCGCCCTTTGCAGACTTCTTGTATCCTCCTCACAATTTGCTTTCTCACCCATCTTTGTATCATCAGCAACGTGGCTACATTACACTTGGTCCCTTCATCCAAGTCATTAATATAGATTGTAACTAGTTGAGGCCCCAGCACCGATCCCTGCGGCACCCCACTAGTTACTGTTTGCCAATCGGAAAATGACACATTTATCCCGACTCTCTGTTTTCTGTTAATTAGCCAATCCTCTATCCATGTTGAATTGACAGCTTCAAATATAAAGTAAAAGCTCCCATCTTACAGAGATACCTTCCCTCAGCCACAAGCTCTTCTTCATGGCATTTCTACTACAGATTCACCATGCTGCAAGTCTTTACACAAGTCTCCATCCAGTCTGAACTCATTACCTCTCTTACCATTGACAGATTGCTTCTGTCATCTCTATTCACATGCCATCTATTCAATCAGCATGGGTGCCCTTTATACTCTCTCGCCTTGGTCCACAGAATCCCACCACGATCAGCCCCAACACCTGCAGCACCAGGCACACCAGCATCACCAACAACACCAACCTTCTCCACAATCACCTGATGCTGCACAGGACAGAGGGCATCAGCTCCCGACTACATTGGTGCCTGGGATGGCCTCACCATGGCCAGATTTACTTCACTTAATGCTGTACACCATGGCTGCCACATGATGCACCAGTTGGCACCACCCCACACCAGTGTCATAAAGCATCACTGCAATGCCCAAGCCATTCCTTTCACACTCATCACCACTGCGGGGGTAACCATTATGTCTCACCATTCATTGCAACTCCCTAAGCCATTTCCAATGGTTCACACAAATCTATCCAAGAATGCAAAGTGTTGAAAATAAAGGTTTCAATGTTTGACACCACATTAACAGAAACTTTACACGAACATTGCATAAAACACCCAAGTGCCTACCCTATGTGTTGTTAGTTGGTATGCTTGCACTAGAATGAGGGTGAGTGTGAGGGGTGGCTAGTGAGATGGGGATGTGATAATGGAGATAGAGAGGGATGGATGGAGGTGCAAGATAGGTTGGTGTGTATAAGGATGTGCAGGAGTAGGATAGGGAAGACAGAATGATGGCGATGTGATGAGTGGCACAGCAAGATGAGGTTGAGTGTGGCTTTGTACTAACATTTTGTGATCTACTGAGATCATCGAAACATTTAGGGCACTGCACCCAGATCCTGCTGACCGCATTGCTGCTTGTGCCCTCCTCTGCAATGTGCAACCAGGCTGTGCTGATCTCCTGGGGAGGTCTCTTCCACCCATGGGAAGGGAGGAGGACCTCCCTGTGTGCTGTGACTCCCTCCATAAGCATAGGGAGGGAGTCATGGGAGAACCTGGGTGCAGCCCTGAACCTCTGTGTAGTGATTGTCAGTGTTTGCCGCACCTCAATGCTGTAGAACGCCGACAGTACAAATGTTAAGTAAAGTTTGCCATGGCCCCTTTAAGTAAACCGGCTGGTGACGTGTCATCATTGACATCACCAGACATGCTTCCTCTAATTGGCCGGCAAACACGCTGAGCCCAATCTCGGGAAAATTATTTCAGAGGCTGGGATGGAGACAGCAGCGGGGTCGGGACCCACCACCACCATCGCCCGCCATGGTCAGCAAAATCGCGGCAAAAGAGAAGGAAAGAAAGACTGGATGAACAGAGAGAAAAAAAGAGACAGAAAGGAGAAGTAAGAAATAAAAAACAATATTGGCCTCTTGTGCGCCTGCTGTTAGCGCGGGTGCAAAATGTTTTTTACACGGGCACTACAATAACAGCAGTATTTGCGGAGTTTTGCAGAGGTGGTACGAGGTAGCACAACACTCCTGCTGTAAGCGCCCCGATCGGCTGCATGTGGTGATAATGAAGTCATTGCTGCGTGTAGTGCACCATTAACGCCCCAGAAGTGAAATTCGGCTGCACACCCTCACTTACCACCTGGCAGTGACGACAACAATTTCAGCTGGCGAGTTAGAGTCGGCTGGAGGAAGGCTATTTAAAGGCGCCATCTTGAAAAAAAAATCTGTCGGCCATTACTCTTTGCAGCTTGCACAGGGAGCGGCACAGGGGGAAACACAGGGAGAGGCACAGGGAGAAAGGCACCAAAATGTGGCCAGAGGGAGAAGGCCCAACAAGGCTGGCAATAGGAGACCTTACCCCGCTAGGGTATTCCGGCATCAGTTCTCCTACATCAATTTCACTGAGGAACAGTGTGTTTGAAGGCTGTGCTTCAGCAAGGACATGGTCAGAGAGCTCTGCAATCTGCTGCAACCAGACCTTGAGCCTCAAACCAGGGTGAGGACTGCTCTCTCAGTGGCAGTCAAGGTTACCATCGCGCTCAATTTCTATGCCATTGGATCCTTCCAGGGAGTGCCAGGAGACATCTCCAACATCTCCCAGTTTGGAGTCCATTGCTCCATCTGCGAGGTCACAAATGCTCTGTACAGAAGGAGCAGGGACTACATCTCCTTCCCCATGACCAGAAAGAAGCACCATGAAAAGATCGATAATTGAATTTCGTCCCAGCGGGAAACTTATTCAAAACCTGGATATAAATATACGGACACTGACACACAAGCAAGTGAAGCAGAAGCAGGAGGAAGAACACAGGAAGAAACAGCAAGCAGGCACAGAAGGAAAGGAACAGAAGCTGCAGAGAACGGCTAGAAGAAGAATCACAAACCTACAATAGCTACTGCCAGGGCTGGTGATTGTATGTCTTCAGTCAATTTCTCTCAGAAGTCTAGTCCTGTAGTTTTAGTCGGTTTTTGTTGCGTAATAAAACGGATACTGGGTTAAGCCTAAAATTTTGTGCCACGTGTTGTCCTTTCCCACTATAAGTTACGATGTCTAAGAATCACAGTAGAGTGAACAAAATAAACACCCTACAGCTTCAACTCACTGAATGTGCAGCTAGTCTGCGATCACACATGCAGAATACTCACCGTCAATGCCCGCTATCCTGGCAGCAGCCACGATGCCTTCATCCTGCCAGCTCTGTTCTATCCACTACATCAAGCTCACGGCTGGCTGCTCGGATACAAGGGCTATCCCCTCTCCATCTAGCTCATGACTCCCCTCCGCAACCCCAAAGCTCCTGCCCAGAACTCATACAATTGAGAGCCATGCCGTCACCAGGAATATCACTGAGCAGATCATCGGAATGCTCAAGCAATGGTTCTGCTGCGTTGACTACTTGGGAGGAATCCTCCAGTACTCGCCTGAGTGGGTGTCCCTATTCATCATCATCTACAGCATGCTGCACAACCTCGCCATCAGGAGGGCACAACCATTGCCACCAGGCATAGCCACACCACCTGAGGACCAGGAGGAGGATCAGGAAGAGGAGGAAGAGGAGCAGGAGCAGCCATTACAGTGATGGAGGAGGCAGCGAGCCTATCACGATTCTGCAAGGGAGGCCCACGACCATCGCATCAGAGTTCAGTTCCAGTGAATTCCATCCGACTTTCCAGTTCCCATGACCACATCTAATTTCCCTTCCATTCCAAAGCCCCAAATCTAAAATGAGAGACAACAGCAAAGATTAAACATGCCAATCCAAATTTATATCAGAACAACACGTACATAATGTATTTACTAATCACCCATGTGCAATTCCTTACATCCCCTCCTTGCTTGAACTAATTTAGTGTTCCCCTTCAGTGTGTCCCCTGTGACTGCAGCACGGCTGGTGGAAGGCTACTGTGTGTCAGGGCCAGAGACTACAGATGCCCTTGCAGGATGCCCTCGACCAGCTCTGGGCCTGGAAGTCCCGGCTGGTAGACTGCACCACTTCAGGCTGAGTGGCGGCAGTCTGGGCTGGCTGGGTGACGGGCAGCGACAAGTGCAATGGCAGAGTGGCTGTGGTGGGATCAGGAATGCTGTCATCCTGAGAGAGGACAGCAGGTTCCTGTTCCACTGACCCAGTGCCACTCCCCCGGGGCAACACCTCAGCATGCCCAGCAATCCGCTGGGGCACAGATTGGTGGGATGCTATGACACCATGAGAGCCCTGGTGGACTGTGGTGGACCCAACGGCGATGGCAGCAGTCAGAGAACATGTGGCATCAAGCTGAGACTATGTGATAGCAGTCTGAGACTTGATGCCAGCACTCAATGACTGCATGACAGCACCAAGACATTGCGTGGCATCAACCTGAGATTACATGAGAGCAGTCTGAGCTTTGATACCACCAACCATTGTCTGCATTACAGCACTAAGACGTTGCTTCTGCCTGTGCTGCAATGGAAGTTGCCACGTCGCCCATGACACACGTCATGAGGTCTGGATCTGCACGGTCTCTCTGGGAGTCCACTATCATCTGCAGACTGGCAATGATGGGCTCTGTGGTGTGTGCAGAGCTCTGTGCAATGCTGGAGGCGGTCTCCTTCATGCTCCGTACCACTGCCAAGAGGCTCTTGGGCACCCTTGCCATTGCACCTATGATGTCAGAGTGTATGGCCATCACCTGTTGTGTGAATGCCTCCCCAGTGAGGTCCTCATCTGAGTCTTGTGCAGCAGAACTCGTGCGCGAATTCACTCTCCGGGGAGATGGCTCCCGAGGTTCCCTTTCCCCTTGGCCTTGCTGCAGTCCGCTAGGCCCAGGTGCATCACCCAGTGCAGACCCCTCTACTAGCCTAACATCTAAGGAACACATAGTGCCAGTATCTAGAGTAGTAAGAGGAGGGGTGGGGCCGATTAATAACCAAAAAGGAGACCTATGCATGGAGGCTGAGTCACATGTGAGTAAGAGTCTAGCTATTTATTTGGAAGATATGCCTGCTGTGGTTGAATATCTGTGAATGTTGACAAGGCGTGAGATGATGATGTGAGTGTGAGTATCTGCAGATGCTTGCTGGTTCAGTGGTGAGGAAGTGATGGTTTGCACACTGTGCACAGACAGAGGTTAAGAGGCTGGTATGTAAGAGATGTGGAAGCTTGTACTCACTTTCACATAAATTGTTGAATTTTTTGCGGCACTGGGTGAGGCTTCTCTGCTCCACAGTGCTGGCCGACACCTCCTGGGCCACTTCTTGCCACATGGCATGGAAAACTTGAGGTGATGGCTTCCCTCCCGATGCAGCGAACAGGGACTCACTCCTGGTCGTGAGTGCCCCCACCAATGCCTCCAGAGCCACATTGTTGAATCTTGTAGCCCTCTCTCTTGAAAGGGGATTTCCAGCAGCCATTTCACGAGTTTCTTCAGCTCCAGAGATGTATGACTGACTTCAACAATGCTGAAAATGAGCAGCAGCAGATTCAAATGGCCACCCCTTCAAGAGCCTGATGGAGCTGGAGTCAAGGATTGAAGGCTGATTGCTGAATGGAACTCCGCTGAAATTGGGTAAGTGGTTGTGAATAGTGCCCTACAGTGCCCAGCAGAGGCCATTAGCACATTATTTACTGCCCTCCCACCCCCTTCACTCCTGGGGTGAAAACGCACAATTTGCCACAATTTGGCAAAGCTTCTCGCCGGGTGCTAAATTTTCTCAAAGTAAAAAATTAACGCCTCCCACGGGGCACGACCGAATTTTAACCCCTTAAAATGTTTTAAATCTCCAAAAATAATTTACTACCTTTAGGAATTAGGCTCCATAGTTGGGCTCAGAATGAGCAGCAGGAAGTCTCTGCAAAAATATTTGTACTCAGTATGGCAGCAGCAGGTGGAGGCTATAGGGGGTTGGTCCAAAGTTTAGGTTGAGTCTAGGTTCCAGGCTGAGGTGTAGCACGATACTGTATGGAGGTGGCAGTCAGCCCATAAGTGGGAAGTAGGAAATCTGGTACAAATTCAGGCTGGGATCAGGAAGTCTGGAGAATGGCACAATGCTGGGGGAGCAAGCATTTGGAAAATTGACTGCAGGGCTAGGAGGCTACTGTGGCATCAATCATAGTGGCTTTATTTGTTATAGTTCTGGGATTAGATGGATTTCCCTTCTACATGCCTGATAATACCATGCAATTAGCATAGAGCAATCAGTATACACAAAAGGGACAAGTAAACATGAGTCAACACCAGCAAACACCTTCTTTTAAATAATATATAGGTGTTGCATTGTATTTAACAAATGCTTGGTGAAATCCACAGCTCAGTGACCAAATGATCCAAGCTCAATAGTATGTTATGTGTGAAGCTTATCTTGTACTAACCAAGTGTACACTCATGACAATGACTACACTGCTAGCATTAGAAATTTTTATTCATTTTAGCATCAGGAGACACATTCTCCTGATATCTTTTGATTTCAAATCCTCTTATAATTCCCCTGCAGATAAGATTTTTCTCCATAAGGGACACAGTACAAGAGAATGAAGATTCATGCCCCAAGCTTACCATTCAATAAGAATTTCTTTACTTTTATACCACTGTGTAGGAAATAACAGTGGCATGAGTACTCACAAATATATCCCCAGCTTTGAGTGTCTGTATGTGAATGTATGTCTTCTTTGAGATAGCTTCATTGTATTGTACTTGAGTATTCTCATTTATTTCTGTCTTCACACTCTGTCATGGGCGACACTGACAGTTTTTGGTTCTTTGTAGAATTAATTTCTGATTACAGAATTGGTGAAAGGTATTTCATATCATGAGCAGCTCTTCTGGTAGGTAGATTACTATTGTATCCAGGCTTTGAATAAAAAGAAATAACAATAGTGCATTCTTTGATAAATTAATATTTAACAACTGGGCAGGTTAATGACTTTGGGATGACTTTATAGAGCAACAGATTAGAGTATACAATATTAAAGGCCGTAATTTTAATTTGGAGGCGGGTAGGTAGCAGGGATGGGAGGCGCTGGAAAGCATTCAGAAAATCTGGAAGTATGAGTTTTCCACAGGCCCTGCTGAATTTAACATCAGGGCCTGATGAGAATTTCAAAGCACTGATCGAAGCAGCTGGCTGTTGGGCAGGTTGGCCTTTGGCACCAGGCCGCAGAGAGGAGGGAAGGAGGAATCGGCGGGGGCGGGGGGGGGGGGGGGTGGCGGGGGGGGATGCGGTTTGTAGACTGGAGCCAAAGGAGGATTGGGGCCGGAGGGGGGAGGCCGGAGGAGGATCGGGGATGGAGAGGGAAGGTCAGAAGGCTGGAGGAGGGATCAGAGGCCACAGAAGGCATTGGGGCCGGAGTGGGGGAGATTAGGGGCAGAGGATCAAAGACCAGAGGGCAGATTGGAGATCAGAGGCCTTGTGGGGGGCCGGAGGCACGGGGGGAGGTCAGGGGAGATCAAAAGGGTCAGGGACAGATCAGAAGATTCGGGGAGAGGGGGTTGTCAGATACCTAGGGAGCAGACCAGAGACCTCGGAAGGAGATCGGAAAGGTTGGGCTTGTGTTTGATCACGGGGGTTGCTGAGGCAGGGATGCTGGATCCAATAGGTAAGTGGAAATGCACTTACCTCCTGGCTCCAACAGTCCTTGCCTCCCATTATCTGGCGATCTCCTGAGGCCGAGGAAACTCAGCCAGAGTTAAATTTTAAATGGTGGATCACCATGAGGCACAGAGCCTCATTTTATTATTTAAATGAGCGACCTGTTTGCTATGAGCCGGTTGGCTTCCTGCAACAGCACCACCCTCCCCCCCCCCCCCCACCCCGCCCCCGCCCACCCATTAAAACTGAAAGTGGACAGGTTAGAGGTGGGTTGGGGTCGGGATTTCGATTTTTTACTCCTTAACTTTGTACCTGACTCCAACCCACCTGTTTTTTGGGGTTAAAATTCTCCCCAAAGAGTTTGTGTTTCAAATCAAAATAACAGAAAAAAATTTCAACTTTAACAATCGGGTCATTTACAGACATCACTAAACAGTAGGACTATCAAGCAATTTTTAAAAAGAACAATTAATCTCACGATTAAATTTTTTTATCTCAGTTAATCTTAGTTTTAATTGCATATTTAATTGATAGGTCTGCTTCAGGGATTAGACATTACTATTAAACAGCTCAAGACCAAAAAAGAAAAATAATAATTATAAGAAAATAACGAAGATGGGTGATTGTATCTTCTGATATTCAAAACAAACACCAAGACACTTGCCCCAATCTCATTATGATGCACTGTGACCGACATTGCAGAGGCCGCTTCACCTCCATCTTTTGCAAAACAAAATAACGTCAGGCTGTTGGCAGTGAGAAATCTGATTGTTCTGTATCATGAGGCCAGGCCAGTCAAAATGTCTCCTATATAATTTAAAATGTAAGTTCACTTCCAGTTCATTAAAATTTAATTTTATATTTATATATGCATTAGGGCTGTCAATTAATCGCAATTAACATTAGCAATTAACGCATGTTAAAGAAATGAATCTCCAAAAATGATTAATTGACAGCTGTACTCCAAATATGACCACTTTGAATTCGGTTTCGGAATCCATATTTGATGTACATTTCAAAGGTAGTGGTACTAATACCAATCCCTGGGGCACTCCACTCAGTTCTTTCCCCCATACTCTGACATAACTCCTCTGAGGTTTACTTGTTTTCTATCCTTCAGCCAACTTCTTATCCATTCCCATGGTTTATGCAGAATCCCCACAGTTTAGAGGTTAAATAATTGTGTTTTGTGTGAAACTTTCCCAAAAGCCTTGGTTCCACCAAGGGAAATTATTTAATAAAAATGACACTTTGTAACATTTTCAGAGCACAGGGCAGGCTGAGTTTCCTTCCCAGTCCTGACTTAACATTATACTAATTTAAGAGTCTAAGTTAGCACTTTTACAAATGCATCCTTTCGTGAATGGCCTTTTATTGAATTTAAAACCCTACCAAAGCCTCACATTGGCATTTAGCAGCTGGTCATTTATCACCTAAGAAATCAAAATACTGCTTTTTATGTAAAAAAAAAAAGGTCAATGTTTGAGTGTGTAAATCACAAGTCTCAAGATGTCCAAGTTTGAGCTCTACATACGTCACTGAATAACTGAATTGAATGGTAGCGCCAGTCTCTCTCAAAATTCAACAATCTCTTTATCTAATTAAAATCTGGCCCGCTATTGCCTTTGCAGCATGGGTGTGTTGATCTCAAGTTTCATAATGTTACAATTATCACAATTGGAGAAACACAATTACCTACTGTTTTATCTTTCCATTAAAATTCTCCTAATAGAGTTGGAATGCTTTTCCCCTCTCTCCAACTCTCCATAAAAACAGTGCACTTGGAAAGGTGTTACTAAGTGGTATGTTGTGCACCGTCCCAAGATAAAAAGAGATGTATGGATAACCCAAAACAAAACATCACTTTAGCAATGAGATAATACCACATTAAGAAATACCTTGTGCCGGGTCAGTTTTTCATCGCTCAGTACAGTTAACCGTAGAAATCTTAAGAAGCTTAACAATGTTCCCCCTAATTTGTTTTTGGTTGCACGGTCCTTTTAACAGGCTGCGCAACCAATTCAAAATTTCATGCATACGCAAAATCTCCCATTCAAAAGCCAGTAAGCGGCCTGCGCAGGACCCCCAGACAACTGTGTGAATGCACAGCTTAGTGGGAACGTTGCAGCTTACTCAGAAATCTTGTTCATTACATGATTGCAAATGCACATTGAAGGAGCCTGATTTTTGTCCGAGTGGTTCATGTTTCAACACTCAGGCATTTTATTTTAAATACTTTTGGTTGCACTTTAACAAATGTAATTTTTCTACTTAGCTCTAGGTAAGAAACGAGCACTAAATAATCCAGTTCTTAAGATGTTTATTGTGTTTTAAAAAAATAAATACTAACCATGCCAAAACTCACAGGAAGGCTGCTGTGCTCAAAGGTGAACATTAAAATATAATATTTGACTGAACAGATACATTTTACAGAGCTTGACATACCTGAGATTAATTCATATCGTAACCATTAGACATGTAATTTTTTTGAATACACTGAATGAGCGACATAGTAATAATTTAGGTATTTCCAATGCCAACCAAGCGTTGTGAACTCTATTACTTAAAAACTCCTGTAAAATTAAATATATTAGGCTGTCAATTAACTGTAGCTAACATCCGTGATTACTGCGCATTAAAAAAACATAGGCGTGGAAGCTGGATATTGCCACGAAACGAGCAGTGTAAGACCTAACACAGTTGAACTGCGCCACCTCAAATGGTCTAGGTAGCATACAAAATTCGTGCTCACTCCTCATGAGCGTGATTAAAGTCTTTGTGGGCAAAATTCCCCAGTGCCCCGTTTGGAGGCGGTAACCCAGTCGGGGAGAGACTTTCTGCACCCAACGTGGAAGTCCCGCCCTAGCCGCAAAATTGGGGTTACCGTCTCTCACAGGAAGGGGATCGTGCCAAGGTCAGCCATCCAGTGCCGAAAGCAGCTTAATGACCTCACACGAGTGCTCAAGGTGAGTGAAGGCTTCAGTAAATGTCACATCCCACCATCTGCACCACAAGCCTCACACACTGCTCAATACACCACACCCCCAACACTCATCTCACAACAATCTCTACCTATCACCACTTGCACTTCACAATCATCACTTCATTTCACCCTCACAACCTTACCACTGCTGCAACACTCATGTCCACATCTCACAACTTGCACACAATGTCAGTTATTCACTGTGATAGGTACATCACCCAAACACATTGCACTACACTCATGCACACACTTTTTCTATTGCAGGCCAAGGTGGCTCATAACCGGAGGGAGCAGCAGTAGACAGGCTGGGGACAGGCTGCCATCTAGAACCTCAGGCAACTGGAGTAGAGTTCTGCAGATAATCGGGCAGCAGATCGTAGAAGTTATGGCAACCGGCGAGATTGAATCCCTTGGGGACAACAACAGTATATTCATTCCTAACCCTTCTTCTCATGTCCCACTTCCCCCTCCTCCCACAATCTCTTTTCACTTTCAAGCTAGTCATACTGTGTACATGCATATCTGGCTCCCCCCAACCCCTCATCATAACCCGACTCCTGTGCCTTTCTGCTGTAAGATAATCAACAACAAGCACTGGAGCTGCCTGTCGCCAAGGCGATGCACGAGAACGAAGAGGAAGAAGACACTGAGTTACTGTATCTGTCACTCACTGACACAAGCTCAGAAACTGCCACTATGTGTACTTTAGAGGTTAGTGTAGTAGCTAGATCTACACAGGGTTAGGCAGCGGGCTCCAGTGGGCTGCAGCAAGGCCAGGGGGAAAGGGTAGCTTGGGGCCAGCTTCCCGGATGGCGAGTTCGCGCGAGAGTTCTGCTATACAGGACTCAGATGTGGACCTCGATGGGGCGGCCTTCAGAAGTAGGGTAATGGGCATGCACACTGAATTGCTAGGTGCAATAGCAAGCCTACCAGAGAGACTTGTGGCAATGTCAAGGAGCGTGGAGGAGTCTGCCTCCATAATTGCACAGGGCTCAGTGCAGAGCTTGGAGCCCATGATTTCCAGGCAGAAAATGTTGGAAGACTCCCGAAGAGACCGTGTTGACCCAGACGATATAGTGCGTTTGATGGGTGATGTTACGGCTGCCATTCCAGCACAGGCGGAGGTGACCCAACAACTTATTGCTGCAGCGTAAATGCAGACCACTCTCATGCAGTCTCAGCTTGATGCCACCCAAGCTTTGACTGCTGCCATCATGACTGGGTTTGCCACTGTTGACCAGAGCTTGCAGGGTGTCACAGCAGCCCAGAAATCTGTGCTCCAACAGATTGCTAGGAATGCTGAGGCACTACCCCAGGAGGGAGTGTTAGTGGGTCAGTGGAGCAAGATCCAGTGTTCCTCTCTCAGGGTGATGGCATTCCTGCTCCCACCACTGCCACTCTGCCATTGCCCTTGCTACTGCCTGTCAGCCAGCCAAGCCACACTGCTGCCACCCATGCCAAAGTCTTGAAATTCTTGGTCTATACTGGCTATGTCAAATGTGTTAATAGTTGCCACCCTCGCCTCATACCGATAGTGTGTGTCGGTTGTTGTTAGACAATAGATAACATGAAAACCACACATCATCTTGTGGTTCATTGTCGGACTATCTTGATCATATGTACCGTAAGTATCACCTCAGCATCTAGCCGTTGTGATCCTCTGTTCCCCATTTCGCTTAATGCTATTGTACTTGGTCTTCAATTGGTCCAATTAACTATCCAAATTCATTATATCTTCCCTTTGGCAGTTACACTTTTAACTCCTTTCTCACAGTGATATTTACTTGCCTACGCAAATAAATACTTAATGAAACCCGCGCCCAAGACTCACAGCTTGGACTGGGGTAATACAAAAAGCTCCTGTTGCAATGGGACATCAGGTTGGTACCGTATTGATATTCCCGGTGTATGATGCTGACACAATATTCACCCTTCCCTCTTTATACAGATCTTACAGGAAAATGCTGTCCCGCAATTACCTTCATGGTGCAGTTCCATGTTATCCCATCCACCCGGGTTACGTTTTCGGTGTTCATTGTATCCTACTAAATCTTTTCAGGCATGCTTGAGTAATATCCTACTATCTCTAACAGAATGATATCATTCTGTTCCTGTAAATGACACTCGTGCCACTGACTTGGCACAGAGTCTTTGTAAGTTGATAAGTGGACATTGCCCTAGGTCTTGATCAGTTACCCAGAAAGAGAGCTCTCCCTCTGCAACATGCTTCAGGTTTCCTTGGGCCTGTTCCACTAACCAAGATCCACACATTACTTCGAGCCGTTTCATTGAAGACTATTTGTTCCCCTTCTATAATCTGGTTTACCCCTTTTTCGCATTAAACCAGTTGCAACATATTAATCAGGCCTCACCGCCATCTGTTATGATTCTCCCCAATAGTCTTAGCACCATTCTTGTCAAGGTACGATGAAGCCCATCACTCTCCCTGAATTCAGTGTAGGTTGTACTGGCCCTCTGCCAAAATCCCTTGATCATTCTCCCATGTAGCCGCACTGTTTTAGGCTTGCACCACCCAGGTAGTCACATTTTGGTCAGATTCAATATTACAGGTACCACTTCATGATGCACATCATGGTACAATATCATCTGAGTTGAGATTACCATTAGCCCATTTGTTGGCCCTTGGATGCGTTTATGACAAATAATTCGCTTTTCCCACAAATCTGTTTATTCATTGGAGAACGAGCCTTTGGATGAGTCTTTTTTGAACTCTACTGTTTATACAACCATGCTCCCATCCTTGCAGCCCTATCCTATACCCTCGGCCGTCCTTACTTCTACCGTTCACAGTATGTCTCTTACTACTTTGTGAGATTGGCAGGGTTTGCGAGGCATGTCTGTGGACAGGAGGCGGTTCCAGATCTGGGACCCAAGGAGATTCTTCCAATTCCCATGTCCTGTCCACTTCCATTTGGATCATTCTGTACTTCATTAGGTGGGGATATCCTATTAGGCACCCCTTCTTCCTCATCCCCCTGGAGAGGACGAATCCCACTCTCCATGTTCATAACCATTTCCTCTTGTGTCGGTACTGTCGAAATCTCGACCTCAGAAAAGAATGACTCCGACACTTACAGCTCCGATGGAAGTTTCCCTTTTTAATTTACTTGCTCGCAAGGGGTAGGTTTCACTCAGTCAAGGGCTAAATGAACACCTCCGCAATGGTACAGCTTCACAAGATATTTATACAGTAAAACCCAAGTTCTGGCCTCTCCCTGTGTATTGCTCTGTCTCACAGTCAGTGAATACAGATAAAGAGTTAATTACTATATCCTGGTCCTGAAATGGTGTCAAGATATTTCCTTTTGTCAGGGTTATCAGAAAGCCAAACGGCCATTACTCCATGAGTCATAGGTAATGGGCTATCACCTGTCTTGTATTGTGTCAGGATTATCCAATTTCCTGGTCAGTTTACCTGTTTGCTTCAAATGGATGAGGTAAAGGAAAGAGATAATGGCTAGAAGATAAGGGTGGGGTGACATGGAACTCCTGTAGTGTAGACAATAGGAGAGCACCATGGGGGGTTACTTGTCTCAGCATGACTTGTCTCCTAGCTGTCTGATAACCATCAGCCATCTAACAGCAGGTTTAGCTGTTTAAAATAAGCTGGCTGCTAAAATGCAGAAAGTTTTGGAAGGGCCAGGACTCCATTTTAATCAAAAGGCACACAAATACCGTATGGTATCAGCTTAGATAAAAATACATTTCCACATTCCCCCATTTTGTCCTTCACAAGGACAACTCAATCCATTCTGATCTTGTACAGTCTCTCCATTTCCATTTCTACACAAGAGCCTTCAGCAGTTGTTGCTACCATAACTCTAGCCGTGGTCTCGGTAGGTAACATAGTTTCTCCCACCCTGGCACAGCAACACTTAATGACGACAAATAATAGATACAGGGCGAAGACTATCAGCAGGAATATGATCAAACCCTGTACCACAGATTTCCCCAGGGCTCCCAACCATCCTGATGCCCAACCCCACAAGGTGATACCGTCCTGGCCAACTGTCTGTTTATACTCTATTACCTTTTTCCTGATGTTTTCAGCTAGACTGCCGATATCTTCTGATTTATCTGGGATATATGTACAGCATTCTTCACCTATTAATGCGCATGTCCCTCCCTCCTTGGCTAGGAGATAATCTAAGGCCATACGATTTTGGAGAGCCACTGTTCGAATAGCTACCATTTCGTCATTTATCCCTTCAAAGGCTTGGGAAGTTGCGTTGGCTACTGATTCTACTAAGTTAGCCAGTTCCCGTAACTGCCATTCGGTCGATGCTATTCCATAGGGTGGCACCATTACCTTGAATATTCCGTTTAGCCACGTCAAATCCCGTTTAAATCTGTGGTTTCCATAGGCCTCCCTTAGAGTCCTTACTGATCTGATAAGGGGTACCACATATCCTAAGTAACAGGACCCTGTCCAGTTGGCTGGTAACCATGGGTAGGCTTTATGGCCACAAATAAAGTAGGTGCAATTATAGGACGTCAGCTCCTGGTCCTTTCGCACTGTCCCTACTCGAGTGGTCTCACCTTCCCACCCTTCACCTGGGGCTTTGTTATGGACCGTTGTCCAGCCAACGGTTGCTATCTTTCTCTCAGTCGGATTAGTTGTGGCTTGCCATTTAATCATTTGGGAACACTTGCTGCGTCCCATTTCTGGTCCTTTTGTCTCATTACTCACTAGGCATATTATACCCTCAGGATTTCTTATTCTGGGAGTAATGCTTAGGAAGGGAGGCTGATGGTTATTATCATAATTGGGCTGGTACCATCCCTGGAAGGCTGTAAGTTTATACCCTGCCGACCTCCATTCTGTTTGCTCCTTCGTTTCTGGCCCCTTAGTTAGTTTTGTCCTGTTTTGCACTGTCAACCATTCTACCATTTCTGATTCGTTAAAGGGGACAGATCTCAGGGGAATACCCCCCCTGGAGTGGACAGGTACATGGGAACATATCCAGCAACTCGACAAGTTTCTTTCTTGAGCATACCTATGACTCAGTGCCATAAATACGTTTACGTGCAATTCCCTTCGGTGGTGGGTCTGTACCCCTGGTGTAATCAATAATGCGAAGTAAAACCCTGTCAAGCCCAGCACCATCAGTCCCCATAGTCCATACAGTTCCTTATTCAGTCTTCCTTTTTCTGTTCCTCTGATTCCTTCGTCCCTTCCTCCTGGTCGGGTGCCCGTTTGCAATGGGATGCGTGGATCCATGTTGGTCTTTCCTTTACCTTGATTGCAGTATTGGTCGCCAGCAGGACCTGGTATGGTCCTTCGAATCTTGGCTGTAGACTGCTTTTCCTTTTAAAAATCTTGATGTAAACGAATTCCCCTGGCTCCAGGTTATGACACTTCCCTTCCGCTGGCTTGACTTGGGCTTCCTTTACCTGTGAATGAAAGCTGGAAATACATTTGGTTAGTGCAATACAATAATTCAACATATTTTCCTCCATTTTGTGGATGTCCATCTGTTTTGCAGTAAATGGTGCTGTAAAAGGTAGTCGTTGGGGACGTCCCATAACTATCTCATGTGGTGACAAGCCTGTTGTTCTGTTGGTTGCAGATCGCATTACCATCAAAGCTAAGGGCAGCAGTTCTGTCCATTTCAGTCCAGTGTCATTGCATAGTTTTGCCAGCTTATTTTTAAGCATTCCATTATATCTTTCAACAAGTCCAGCTGATTGTGGATGATAACTGCAATGAAAACGTTGATTAATCTGTAAAGCTTTACACATTTCTCTTATGACAGTTCCCGTGAAATGTGACCCGTTATCACTGGAAAGCTTAGCAGGGATTCCGAAGCGCGGTACAATTTCTTTTAACAAACATTTAGCAACAGTAGTGGCATCGGCCTTTTTATATGGAAAGGCTTCAATCCATCTAGAGAACACATCTACAATAACTAATACATACTTGAATCCCATACACATAGGTAATTCAATAAAATCCATTTGTAAATGTACAAAAGGCCCGACTGGATTTGGGTGGGAGGCAGATTCTACTTTTTCCGTCTTACCCGGATTCATTGTCTGACAGGTAACACAATTTTCACAGATTTGTTTTGCAATTGCCGAAATACCTGGTGCATACCAAGTTGCCAAAATATAATCTGCCAATCCCCCTTTGCCTGCATGTGTGAATGTATGAACACATCGGGCAATCCATGGAAGTAAGGATCTAGGGGCCACCACGCGGCCGTCATGGTGAACCCATATTCCTTCTGGATTTTTATAACATTGATCCTTCGTCCAGGTCACCACCTCTTCCGTACTGGCCTGTGTCTGAAAGGCCAGCACGTCATTAATAGTGGGTGGCGGGTCTGAGCAATTATTTTTCCTTAGTGGGAACAATGACACCTGCATCCCCCCTTTCGACAGAGCTGCTGACTTAGCTGCATTATCAGCTCTGGCATTCCCAAGTGCCACCTCATTCGACTGGCCTGTATGTGCTTGGCATTTGATAATGGCAAGTTTTAAGGGGCATTGAATGGCTCGCAGGAGATTTTCCACTTGTTCTGCATTTTTGATAGGGGTTCCTGAAGAAGTCAGGTACCCGCGAATCTTCCAAATTTGTCCATAGTCATGTGATACCCCAAAAGCATACCTGGAGTCAGTGTAGATATTAACTGTGTGTCCTTCAGCCAGAATACAGGTTCGAGTTAACGCAAACAATTCGGCTTGTTGGGCTGAAAAGGAGTCTGGAAGAGAGGCTGTTTCGACAACATTAAACTGAGTTACAATTGCATAAGCCGCTCTAGGTTGGCCCCTATCATTTCGTAAGGCTGATCCGTCAACATAGTACACTAGCTCAGGGTTACACATTGGTACATCTGTTAGATTGATACGTGGTTTAGTCACTAATTCGGTTACCATTTCACATGAATGGGGTTCGCCGTCGTCTTCCGTGGGGAGTAGAGTGGCTGGATTTAAGGTAGTACATCTTTTGATGACAAGGTTCGGATTTGATAACAGTTCGACCTCGTATTTGGTGGTTCTTGCGGAGGTTAGGTGTTGGGTGGCACATTTAGTAAGTAAAATCTCGACAGAGTGTGGGATATATAAAATGGTCTGATGATTTAGAGTTATTGTCTGAGCCTGTTGCATAGCATAATAAGCTGCTGCCAACGAAGGAAGACATCCTGGTAGTCCGCGTGCCACTGGGTCTAGTTGGGTACTGAAATATGCTACCGGTCGCTGCCTGTCCCCATGTAACTGAGTCAAAACAGATTGTGCAAAACCCGACTTGTGATGCACAAATAAGTTGAATAGCTTAGTGTAATCTGGTAATCCCAAGGCGGGTGCTGAAGTGAGGGACTGTTTAAGGTTCTGAAAAGCATTCCGGGATACCTCATTCCAAATCAACTTCTCTGGTAGTGCGGGCATGGACATGTCTAACAGTGGTCTAACAATCTCGGAATAACTCGTAACCCATTGCCGGCAGTATCCTGTCATGCCGAGGAGGTGTTTCATTTCTCTCTTGGTTACTGGTAGTGGGGCAGAGCAGATTGCTTTTACTCGGTCTTGTGTCAATTGTCTCGTATCTCTGACCAATTCGTGCCCTAGATACCGAACCTTTTCTGAGACAAATTGTAACTTTGCCTTTGACACCTTGTGTCCTTTCGAGGCCAGAGCTTTTAATAACACAAGGGAGTCCGTTTCGCAGGCCAATTTGGAGGGTGAGGCGAGCAATAAGTCGTCAACATACTGCACAAGTGTAGAACCTGCTGGTAAAATTACATCTTCCAGATCCCTCTTTAGGCACTGTGAGAATATGGTAGAGCTCTCGGTAAATCCCTGCGGGAGTCTTGTCCACGTATATTGGCGTCCTTTATACGTGAAGGCAAACAGGAATTGAGACTCTGGGTGAATAGGTATTGAGAAAAATGCTGAACACAGATCAACTACTGTGTAATACGTTGATGATGCCGGAATACTGGCAAGTATAATTGCCGGGTTGGGTACCACTGGATAAGTTGGGAATACCGAATGATTCACGGCCCGTAGGTCTTGGACAAATCTCCATTTGTCACTATTGGGCTTCTGCACCGGAAAGATCGGTGTGTTACATGGACTTCTAGTTGGAACGATTACTCCCTGGGCCAGCAGGGACTTAATGACTGGCTCAATACCTTGTTCTGCGGCTGAGGACAAGGGGTATTGGGGCTTCTTGGGGAGCGGGGCGGTTGAATTGATTGCTACCTTATAGGGTTGTGCGGTAAGCATCCTCCCTACTTCATTAGCGTGTGTAGACCATAGTTGTTCTGGAACTTTAGCAAGAAGCTCTGCTGTGCTTTGTCGTACTGGGAAGCTAGTGGCTGAGAGCATCCTTTCTTCTAAGACAGCATCGAAGTATACTTTCCCATTCAACTTGACAGAATAGCCTCCCCCCTTTTCATGTTGCCCCAAAGTTCCATTACGTGTGTGCCATTCCTCTTGTACTGGGGATCCTTGCATTCTTTTAACCATCTGTCCTAAATCCTGGGGTTTATACGTGCCTGCAACCGCAAGGGTGCAGTGTGGAACGCTCCCTTTAACCCTAAACAAGCTCTGACTGTGGGAGGATAATTCAACCCCTGCCGCTATCCCTTCGGGTCCGATAAAGATTTTTTCGATCATCAATTGATGTTTCTGGTGCAGGAATGGTTGATAAAAGATTTGTGCTGTAGCGTCTGATCCCGTTTTGTCACAATATGCTGTGCAGTGTAATGTTTCGTACCACTTGCCCAAGGTTTGAGATTTGAGGTAGTCTGTGATTAACCTTGTTACACACCAATATGAACCAACCAAATAGGATAGGGTTTTGCTTAGTGTGGGGTCCAAATTTTCCCAGGCATACAATATGGGAGTTGTGGGTTGAAGTAGTGGATATGCGCCACATTTATCTATGGGGACTCGAACCTCCAGACCAGCTGGGGAACAGAGGATCGTGGCATTCATTTTACATAACAGGTCACGTCCACACAGATTCACTGGAACCTCTTTAGACAGTAGGAATGAATGACTATCTTCGTAATCCTCTATTTGTACATTGATAGGGTTGGAGAAAAACATTTGCTGTGCGTGTCCAGATAGTCCAATCACTGAGGTTTGATTAGTGGAAGTGGGAATTCCCCTCGTATCCTCCCTTGAAAGGACCGAATAGGTGGCACCAGTATCCACTAGGAATGGGACATCCTTTCCTTGTATTCGTATTTTTACTTCAGGTTCTCCTATGGCATTTAACGAAACGACAGGAAGCTGTTTGTTCGCAGCACTCGGGTCTGGGATTGGGCGTCATTGATCATTATACGGGCAATTTGGTGGTTGGCCGAATTGCTTTTGATTCTGTGATCCAAATGGATCTTGCACAGAGAAATTAGTCTGAGGTCTAGCATGTACCTGGACTTGGGTCGCATACTGGTTGGGTTCTGAAGGGGGAGGGTGTGCTCTATTACCTGCTTGTTGAGTCCAATCATGATTTGGTTGTTGCTGTTTTGCCCGGCAAGTTCTAGCCCAGTGTCCAATCTGTCCACAATTGTGACAGGTATAATATTGTTCCTGCCCTGCACCTCCTCTCCCTCTTCCCCTGTAATATCCTCCTCTGGCTCGCCCTCTTCCTCTACCCTGGGGTGGGGCGTAGGACGGTGTCACCGGGGTGGGTGTCATTGGAGCTGCTTGTCCTACAAACATGGTGACCTTGCTTTTAGATTCTCTATTTCGCTCTTGTATGTCCTTTAACATAGATACAACCTTGGATAGCGATTCCTGTCGCCATCCGAGACAAACTAGTTTAAAGGGATCTCTGAGTTCGGGCCGTAGCCCGTTTACCACGGCGCTGATCATAGGAGCCTCTACCTCCTCCATTTTCATGCCTGAACATTGGTTCATGATCTCTCGCACTCTTTCTACATAATCCTCAACATCCTCCTCCTTTCTTTGTGTAGTTTCCATAATTTTGGACCAATTCGTTTTCCTCGGGAACACCGAATGTAAGGCTTCCCAACATCTTCCCCAGAACCCCTCTCCTGGCTTCGTGCTGGGATCTGCATCCGGAGCCTCTCGATGGGTTTTAAAATCTTTGAATTTTATCTCAAGTTCGGCAAATTTTGTATCCTTTAACCATGCTTTCAGTAAGATTTGACCATCTAATATACTGGGTTCGTGGCACAAGATGATTACTTTTAACTGGTCTATGGCCTTTTCAATATTGGTTTTGGGGTCTGCCAATCCTTCCACAATTATTCTTAATTCACTTGGTGACCATGGTCGATAAATAGGGACCGGAGCCCCCCCCGAGAGTGGACTGGGAAAAAGTCTTACTGGGTATACTGATGATGATGGCTCCAGGGCACTGGGCTCTGGTCCACGGGTATGACTTCGTGTGCCCCCTGCAGGGCCGTCACGGTATTGATTCCCTTGTGACTGACTTATAGTTCCTGCAGCCTCACCTGTATTGTTGGGAGCGGGTGTTACCCCGTTTCCCTGTACTCCGGCCCGAGGATCGTCTCCTCCTTGGCCTGGAGCACCCCCCGGGGATGGAACATACGGCGGTGGTCGATGGCTGTAGGGAGTCCAATCCTCATCCCAGTCCTCATCCTCATCCTTATCCTTATCCCAACCCTCCGGAGCCCTAGGTGAGTGTGCTTTTGTCTCTTTAGCAACCATAACGGATGGGTGTTTGTTATGTCGAGGGCGATTCACCTGCTCTACCCGTTCATCCCCCTGCTTTCTCCCTCTAGTACACTGCTTGCTAACTCTTAGGCTCTTCTCGTGTCGTTCCTCAGCTTCCCTTTTCCAATCTCCAAACGCTGACCAATTCACTTTTTTTTTTCCTCTTCTACCTGGGTCTCTGTCTATAAGGCATTCTTCTAGACAGGTTATTCTCTCTAAATTGAATGAACCATCGGGTGGAAATGGCCTGTTTTCACCCTTAGTCCATTTTACCCATTCTCTTAGGTGGTCAATTGAAGACTGACCACAATTCTGGAGCATAAAATGGGCTGGGGTCCCTTTTGGTGGTGGTTTACTTGCTCCAGCCCCCATTCTGGATGATTTAAGATTTTACCACAGTTTCTGATCTCTCAATCCTTTCGGCCAACCGAGTTCTCTACGCCCACTTCTCCTGGCCGTTACGTGGCCTGAAAAGGCTCTTAATTCGGGCTCAGTCTGGGTGTGTGAGATATGTTGGCACGAACCAATCGTAGTTGATCAATCAGTTACTGTTTCTTTTCCCAATCAATCCTTGTGTGTTTTTTTTTTCCGAATCACAACTCTCCCTAGTGACTCTTCCCGTTTCTCTAATGGCAATGACTCACAAAGGTATTGCACACAACAGTAATACAAGGACAACAAACAATATTCCCGTGAGTACACAAATCATAACCTCTAAACAAATTCTCAGTCTGCGTTGTACGCCACTACAGACCGAGTCCTTAACTTATCCTAATAACAGCTGATAAAACTTAAGGTTCCGTACCCAAACTCTTTGATCGATTGCGCTCTTTTTTTTTTAATAGTCTTATCACATAAGAACCCCTTCCGAATTAAAAACAATAAAAATCTTATCACATAAGAACCTTCGATCGATTATTAGCGCTTTCTTTTTTCTTTTCTTTTAATAGTCTTATCACATAAGAACCCCTTCCGAATTAAAAACAATAAAAATCTTATCACATAAGAACCTGGAACCCTTTTCGATTGACTAGCGCTCCCTTACCTACTGAAACCTTCCCCGGGCTGTCTCGAGATTTTTCCCAGAACCTGTTCTCTTCTGCTGGCGAGCTGAGAAAGAAATGGTTATAAAAAAAATACCTTTAACTTTTAAATGCCGAGTCTTGTAGATGCAGTACCTCAGCTGTGGACAACAGATTACATCTGCGATTCAACAGTGAAGAAACCTCTTGTGAGCAAAGGCTCACCTTGTTTGGCCACCGAAGCCTTTCACTGGAGAGGCACTATGCCTGTATCCGTTTTACTCACAGAACAGAGAGTATGCATCTCGGTGGGACCTCCAATAACTGTCGAAATCTCGACCTCAGAAAAGAATGACTCCGACACTTACAGCTCCGATGGAAGTTTCCCTTTTTAATTTACTTGCTCGCAAGGGGTAGGTTTCACTCAGTCAAGGGCTAAATGAACACCTCCGCAATGGTACAGCTTCACAAGATATTTATACAGTAAAACCCAAGTTCTGGCCTCTCCCTGTGTATTGCTCTGTCTCACAGTCAGTGAATACAGATAAAGAGTTAATTACTATATCCTGGTCCTGAAATGGTGTCAAGATATTTCCTTTTGTCAGGGTTATCAGAAAGCCAAACGGCCATTACTCCATGAGTCATAGGTAATGGGCTATCACCTGTCTTGTATTGTGTCAGGATTATCCAATTTCCTGGTCAGTTTACCTGTTTGCTTCAAATGGATGAGGTAAAGGAAAGAGATAATGGCTAGAAGATAAGGGTGGGGTGACATGGAACTCCTGTAGTGTAGACAATAGGAGAGCACCATGGGGGGTTACTTGTCTCAGCATGACTTGTCTCCTAGCTGTCTGATAACCATCAGCCATCTAACAGCAGGTTTAGCTGTTTAAAATAAGCTGGCTGCTAAAATGCAGAAAGTTCTGGAAGGGCCAGGACTCCATTTTAATCAAAAGGCACACAAATACCGTATGGTATCAGCTTAGATAAAAATACATTTCCACAGTACCTACTCGTGAACTGAAAAAACGTAATCTGATTAATATAAAACCATTTAATTCTCCTAAGTAACCGGGCTGTATATACCATGGGACTAGCTTTATCAATGATATTATACGGTCCCTTGTATCGGAGTTCAAAACTTCCACCCTGGCATAGTTTTGTTCCAGTACCTGGCCCCCCCACCCCCACTCCACCTCCCACTCCTGAGATTTACTCGGAGCGAGATGTAGTCAGTTATGGTGGTGTGCCCGCCTGATCCCTCAGGCACAATCCACTAACCTCTTTAAACAACATCGCTTCTTCCTGATGGTCACCTACTTTAAACAAAAGAAACAGAGAATCACTGGTGATTCTCTTCAAATTAAGAAGATTTCCAATATTCAAAAGGTTTCGCCCACTGAGTTAAAACAGAGTTCACAGCTGCCTGTGAAAGCGTGAACTTCCTTTGTTTCGAAAGCCGACAATCACAGACACCATCAATCAATGTTGACTTCAGTCAACTTCAACCTGCAGCCTTTTCAATTTAAACTCTCCAGGTAAAAATCTTACTTTTGTAAAGTCTCTGTGTTTTTATTCTCAAACTAAACATTCAGAAAACCAACTTTGCTCACAATAGCATTTCATGCGTTTCTCCCCAGTCACACATTGGTCAGATTTTTTTTTAAACCATACCAATTATTGATGTGAAATGCCTTATCTCCGGAACTAAAGCTTTCCACACAATTTACACCAACCAGAATTTTATCATGGACATACTAAAAGTCTGATTTTTAATAAGTTAATTAACCTCAGTAATTCCAATCTCAGACTTTCCAATGCCACTTGGAAAAGGGGGAGGAACCACAGCCACACAAAGGTACACACCTTCCCAAAAACTTTAAACACCAAAGGAAAATATCAGAACAGTAAGAAAGAATCTTCTCTTCTCCTTTTTATTGAGTCATAACTATCCATTATTCCTTAAACCAGTTTCAATTTTTGAACCCCGTATGCTTTAAGTGCACCTCCAATTACCTTTCAAATGTGGTGAGGTTTTCTGCTTCTACCACCCTTTCAGGCAGTGAGTTCCAGATCCCCACTACCCTCTGGGTGAAGAGATCATCTCTAAACCTCCCTCTAATTACTTTAAACCTATGTCCCCTATAGGTTTTAGCACTTTTCTCTGCTATATGCCTCCAATTTCATGGTTTGAATTCCCACTAAATATTTCTTTTTTTAAACAATCACCATAACAACTAACTTCAACCCATATTTCCTGCATTACAAAGAGCCCCTCTCTCTCTACATTTAACACCACTTTTGGTGGTCGCTGAGGCGTGAGTCCGGGGATCAGCAGAGGTCTATAAAAGGCCGCGAGAGGCAGCGGGAGTTCGTGGTCACTGAGGCGTGAGTCCGGGGATCGGCAGAGGCCTATAAAAGGCCGCGAGAGGCAGCGGGAGTTCGTGGTCGCTGAGGCGTGAGTCCGAGGATCGGCAGAGGCCTATAAAGGTGTACTTGTGCAGCTACAGGGAGAAGGCAAAAAAGAAGTAGAAAGGTGACGTCACAGCCTAGAGGGCTGGTGATTGGTGAGTAGTTTTTCTTTTTTATATTAGTCAGTAACTTTTAACATTGTTGCCAATTTAAGTGTATCTAAGGGTTAAGTCATGGCAGGAGAGCTCGGTCGGGTGTTATGCTCCTCCTGTACCATGTGGGAACTCAGGGACACTTCCGGTGTCCCTAACGACTACGTGTGCGGGAAGTGTATCCACCTCCAGCTCCTGACGGTCCGCGTTGCGGAATTGGAGCTGAGGGTGGATTCACTCTGGAGCATCCACGATGCTGAGAATGACGTGAGTAGCACGTGTAGCGAGTTGGTCTTGCCGCAGGAGAAGGGTCCACAGCCAGATAGGGAATGGAAGACCAGCAGGAAGAGTAGTGCAAGGAAGGTAGTGCAGGGGTCCCCTGTGGTCATCCCGCTGCAAAACAGATACACTGCTTTGAGTACTGTTGAGGGGGATGACTCATCAGGGGAGGGCAGCAGCAGCCAAGTGCATGGCACCGTGGCTGGCTCTGTTGCACAGGAGGGCAGGAAAAAGAGTGGGAGAGCGATAGTGATAGGGGATTCAATGGTGAGGGGAATAGATAGGCGTTTCTGCGGCCGCAACCGAGACTCCAGGATGGTATGTTGCCTCCCTGGTGCAAGGGTCAAGGATGTCTCGGAGCGGGTGCAGGACATTCTAAAAAGGGAGGGAGAACAGCCAGTTGTCGTGGTGCACATTGGTACCAACGACATAGGTAAAAAAAGGGATGAGGTCCTACGAAACGAATTTAAGGAGCTAGGAGATAAATTAAAAAGTAGGACCTCAAAAGTAGTAATCTCAGGATTGCTACCAGTGCCACATGCTAGTCAGAGTAGGAATCGCAGGATAGCACAGATGAATACGTGGCTTGAGCAGTGGTGCAGCAGGGAGGGATTCAAATTCCTGGGGAATTGGAACCGGTTCTGGGGGAGATGGGACCAATACAAACTGGACGGTCTGCACCTGGGCAGGAATGGAACCAATGTCCTAGGGGGAGTGTTTGCTAGTGCTTGTTGGGGAGGAGTTAAACTAATATGGCAGGGGGATGGGAACCAAGGCAGGGAGACAGAGGGAAACTAAAAGGAGGCAAAAGCAAAAGACAGAAAGGAGATGAGGAAAAGTGGAGGGCAGGAAACCCAAGACAAAGAACAAAAAGGGCCACTGTACAGCAAAATTCTAAAAGGACAAAGGGTGTTAAAAAAACAAGCCTGAAGGCTTTGTGTCTTAATGCAAGGAGTATCCGCAATAAGATGGATGAATTAACTGTGCAAATAGATGTTAACAAATATGATGTGATTGGGATTACGGAGACGTGGCTCCAGGATGATCAGGGCTGGGATCTCAACATCCAGGGGTATTCAACATTCAGGGAGGATAGAATAAAAGGAAAAGGAGGTGGGGTAGCATTGCTGGTTAAAGAGGAGATTAATGCAATAGTTAGGAAAGACATTAGCTTGGATGATGTGGAATCTATATGGGTAGAGCTGCAGAACACCAAAGGGCAAAAAACGTTAGTGGGAGTTGTGTACAGACCTCCAAACAGTAGTAGTGATGTTGGGGAGGGCATCAAACAGGAAATTAGGGGTGCATGCAATAAAGGTGCAGCAGTTATAATGGGTGACTTTAATATGCACATAGATTGGGCTAGCCAAACTGGAAGCAATACGGTGGAGGAGGATTTCCTGGAGTGCAGAAGGGATGGTTTTCTAGACCAATATGTCGAGGAACCAACTAGGGGGGAGGCCATCTTAGACTGGGTGTTGTGTAATGAGAGAGGATTAATTAGCAATCTCATTGTGCGAGGCCCCTTGGGGAAGAGTGACCATAATATGGTGGAATTCTGCATTAGGATGGAGAATGAAACAGTTAATTCAGAGACCATGGTCCAGAACTTAAAGAAGGGTAACTTTGAAGGTATGAGGCGTGAATTGGCTAGGATAGATTGGCGAATGATACTTAAGTGGTTGACTGTGGATGGGCAATGGCAGACATTTAGAGACCGCATGGATGAACTACAACAATTGTACATTCCTGTCTGGCGTAAAAATAAAAAAGGGAAGGTGGCTCAACCGTGGCTATCAAGGGAAATCAGGGATAGTATTAAAGCCAAGGAAGTGGCATACAAATAGGCCAGAAATAACAGCGAACCCGGGGATTGGGAGAAATTTAGAACTCAGCAGAGGAGGACAAAGGGTTTGATTAGGGCAAGGAAAATGGAATACGAGAAGAAGCTTGCAGGGAACATTAAGGCAGATTGCAAAAGTTTCTATAGATATGTAAAGAGAAAAAGGTTAGTAAAGACAAACGTAGGTCCCCTGCAGTTAGAATCAGGGGAAGTCATAACGGGGAACAAAGAAATGGCAGACCAATTGAACAAGTACTTTGGTTCGGTATTCACTAAGGAGGACACAAACAACCTTCCGGATATAAAAGTGGTCAGAGGGTCTAGTAAGGAGGAGGAACTGAGGGAAATCCTTATTAGTCGGGAATTTGTGTTGGGAAATTGATGGGATTGAAGGCCGATAAATCCCCAGGGCCTGATGGACTGCATCCCAGAGTACTTAAGGAGGTGGCCTTGGAAATAGCGGATGCATTGACAGTCATTTTCCAACATTCCATTGACTCTGGATCAGTTCCTATCGAGTGGAGGGTAGCCAATGTAACCCCACTTTTTAAAAAAGGAGGGAGAGAGAAAACAGGGAATTATAGACCGGTCAGCCTGACCTCAGTAGTGGGTAAAATGATGGAATCAATTATTAAAGATGTCATAGCAGCGCATTTGGAAAAAGGTGACATGATAGGTCCAAGTCAGCATGGATTTGTGAAAGGGAAATCATGCTTGACAAATCTTCTGGAATTTTTTGAGGATGTTTCCAGTAAAGTGGACAAGGGAGAACCAGTTGATGTGGTATATTTGGACTTTTAGAAGGCTTTCGACAAGGTCCCACACAAGAGATTAATGTGCAAAGTTAAAGCACATGGGATTGGGGGTAGTGTGCTGACATGGATTGAGAACTGGTTGTCAGACAGGAAGCAAAGAGTAGGAGTAAATGGGTACTTTTCAGAATGGCAGGCAGTGACTAGTGGGGTACCGCAAGGTTCTGTGCTGGGGCCCCAGCTGTTTACATTGTACATTAATGATTTAGACGAGGGGATTAAATGTAGTATCTTCAAATTTGCGGATGACACTAAGTTGGGTGGCAGTGTGAGCTGCGAGGAGGATGCTATGAGGCTGCAGAGTGACTTGGATAGGTTAGGTGAGTGGGCAAATGCATGGCAGATGAAGTATAATGTGGATAAATGTGAGGTTATCCACTTTGATGGTAAAAACAGAGAGACAGACTATTATCTGAATGGTGACAGATTAGGAAAAGGGGAGGTGCAACGAGACCTGAGTGTCATGGTACATCAGTCATTGAAGGTTGGCATGCAGGTACAGCAGGCGGTTAAGAAAGCAAATGGCATGTTGGCCTTCATAGCGAGGGGATTTGAGTACAGGGGCAGGGAGGTGTTGCTACAGTTGTACAGGGCCTTGGTGAGGCCACACCTGGAGTATTGTGTACAGTTTTGGTCTCCTAACTTGAGGAAGAACATTCTTGCTATTGAGGGAGTGCAGTGAAGATTCACCAGACTGATTCCCGGGATGGTGGGACTGACCTGTCAAGAAAGACTGGATCAACTGGGCTTGTATTCACTGGAGTTCAGAAGAATGAGAGGGGACCTCATAGAAACATTTAAAATTCTGACAGGTTTAGACAGGTTAGATGCAGGAAGAATGTTCCCAATGTTGGGGAAGTCCAGAACCAGGGGTCACAGTCTGAGGATAAGGGGTAAGCCATTTAGGACCGAGATGAGGAGAAACTTCTTCACCCAGAGAGTGGTGAACCTGTGGAATTCTCTACCACAGAAAGTAGTTGAGGCCAATTCACTAAATATATTCAAAAGAGAGTTAGATGAAGCCCTTACTACTAGGGGGATCAAGGGGTATGGCGAGAAAGCAGGAAGAGGGGGTACTGAAGTTGCATGTTCAGCCATGAACTCATTGAATGGCGGTGCAGGCTAGAAGGGCTGAATGGCCTACTCCTGCACCTATTTTCTATGTTTCTATGTTTGTCAGAGTTTGTTGTAGTTATAACAGACTTTTGGGTTTTCCTACCACCCTCACTGTTTCTAATTAATGGGGCCTGCTGGCAGTTGTGTCTTTTCATGTGTCCTGTTGGGTGCTGTCGTCATCACACCTACTGTCAGTTTATTTCATCGCTTTCTCAGTCAATAGTCTAGTCCGTCTAATTAATTCATAATACGCGCGAGTGACTAAAACGAGGGCTTTCTCCTCCTTTTGTTTCTTTTCCGATTCCCACCATTTTCTTTGTTCAGTGGGTGGATCGTCTGCTTTCCAATTTTGTTTAATCATCTACCACAGTGTCTGCTAGGTACTGTGTCGGGGCCCCCCCTGGTCCCCACTCGAGTTTCTCACTTCCCATGGCTATAGGTTGTCAGCAGTACGTCCTTTACTTACTTGCCCTGAGTGAGACTAATACTTGCAACCTATTGGTTGTCAGCGGTACGTCCCTTACTCCTCACGAGTGAGACCGATACGTGCAACCTATTGGGATGTTCAACAGTCTTGTTTCATCCTAGCCCATGCCTCAGGCAGGCTGCCGCATTCCCCCCACTGGTCATTCTTGGTCCAATCCTTGGTCAGAACCTGCACACTACCGACATGGGCATGGTTGTCAAGTTCTGGACTCCCCATAGGGTTGTTTTCTTACCATAGCGTAGACATTGCCACGTTATCAAACTCAGGCTTTGTCAGTTTTATTTTTGGAATTAGTTTCTTGTGCTTCTCTGCAAAACCCCATTCATCAGACATCGCACATTAGTAGACATTCTACCCAAATTATTTTATTACCCCAAACTTACTTGTTTTGATCTCCAACAGACACTTTATTGCTTGGAAATCCCATTTGACTTACACCTGACGACCGGAACACATCGGATTTGAGAGTGATAATTTTAAAATACTCACTCAGTGATGGTCCGGTACGATCAGTGTCTCGTCCCCCGGGGATATCCTGTCGATGACGCCAAATGAAGTGGAGATTAAAATAATTAATCTTGACACAGTCTGTTAGGAATCAAACACAAGTATGTTTATTTTACTTGCAAGGGAGAAAGCAGGCCACAAGCCAGTCCGTACTGAACTCTCCTTCCGTTTCTCCATGAACAAAGAACACATGGGGTTTTTATACAGTTGCTCGGCCTATAATGGCTGGACATTCAATACATGAGACATACATTGATTCGAAGGGTCAAAAGCCTTGTCACTCAAAGCAAAGGTACAATACTGCCCACTCTTGTCCCCTGTGAGTGATAAAAGACATTGGAATGTTATCTTACCTCTCTTGCGCCTTGCTATGAGTTATAGCAGATGTGACCTTTGCTTTTCTAAGATCAGGGGCTAGATTTTACACTTTTTTTGCATGCATAATTCCCACTTAACGTCCATTTTACCGCTGAAATGAAGTATAATGCCCAGATATCGCCCATTTAGCCACAAAATGGAAACTCTCGCCCATTTTTCGGACACTTATTGCCGAGCGTTACTTTCCCCATGTACGTAACGCTGGGAAAAAATAAAACCGCCCGCCCACTTTTTTTGAGTGGAATCATCAGAATGGGCGAAACCATAATATCGCCCAGCATTACTTTCCATACGGAATTAACGCCGAAATTCAATAATACCAACAACCCACTTTATTTTGTCGTAAAGATCACATTTGCCGAAACTAACGCCCAGGAGATTGCCCAGCGTCACTTTCACCACCTCGCACACATCTCGTCCACAATATCGCCCGCTCAAAACACCATTCTGAAGAAGTGGAACTGTTCTGAATGAATCACAGCGGTGTGGGCACCATTTTTAAAATCTCAGGTCACTTCATTCAAAAGGCTGCTTCAATTTCGGGGGAGTTTAGATTGATCTGGAGTTCTTCTCAGGTGAAGTGACCATCTCAACAGATATCTTTTCAGACTCTGGATGATTGGAGTTTACTGTAGATGTATTTTAGTGTGGAAATTATTGCATTTGATCAATCGCTATTATACTTTCACTGGAATGGAGCCAGCCATTTCTCAGCCTGCATCAATTAATACAGATGCTGCAGAGTGCAAATGGCTCTATGTCTAATGCACATCATTATGTGTCCAATTTAAGATGTGCTAGAATGAGGAGGAGATCCAGACCATACACACCCCACACTTACAGGGAGAAGAGGTCTTAACTCGACGTGTCCGAGCACACCTGCCTTTGGAGACTGTGCTTCCACAAGGTGGTGACCAATGAAATATGCGAGCTCATCAGGCCAGATATGCAGCCTGCCATCAGGACATCAGTGTCGGTCGAGGTCAAGGTCACCACGGTTCTATCTTTCTACGCGTCCGTTTCCTTTCGGGCCTCCATGGTCAAGATTTCGCCTCTGTCTCACCATGCCACACATCGCTGTATTAGACGGGTCATGGAAGCCCTGTACGTGCGTAGGATGGACTTTATCAGCTTCCCCATGACCACGGAGGCTCAGACTGACAGGGCTGGAGCATTCTACCACATTGCTAAGTTAGCCAGGGTGCAGGGAGCAATACAGTGCACTCGCATCACTATGCGGGCACCTTCTTAGGACCCAGAGCTTTTTCGTAACAGAAAAGGATTTCACTCCCTGAAGGTCCAACTAGTTGTCGACCACAACCAGATAATAATGGCAGTGAATGCCAAATGTCCGGGCAGCTTCAATGAGGCTCACATCCTGCTTGAGAATGCTGTCTCTGACATGTTTAAGAGTCAGCCACAAGGATAATGCTGGATGCTTGGTGACAACTGATATGGCCTAGCCACCTGGCTGATCAATCCCTCTGCCTGACACCCACACCAAGGCCAAGAAGCGATAGAACCAGAGCCACAAAGACACATGCAATGTGGTCCAGAAAACAATAACTGTGCTTAAGCAGCGCTTTAGATGCCTGGATTACAGAAGAAGCATCTGGATTACACATGACGCAAAGTTTAGGCTTAACCCAATTGTCAGTTTTATTACGGAAAAACTAACTAAAAGCTACAGAACAAGATTTCTGAGAGAATTGACCAAAAACATACAATCACCCATCTAGTTAGTTGCTGTAACCGTAGATAGTAGGTTCGTGGTCGTTGGTTCTGTGACCGGTTGTTCCTCTTCGATGGTTCCCTCTTCTGGCCATTCTCTTCTCTTCTGTTTCTTCTGTGTTCATCCGTTCCTTTTCGTTCGCCCCGAGCTGTTTCCAGCTCGTGTATATATATATCCATTTTATGAATAAATCACCCACAGAGCTGAGGTTTCTGTTAATGTGTCTGGATCGATCGGTTGTTTGTGGTGATCTGTTTGACTGACTGCGATGATGGGCCTGGATGTCCCCAATTTGCACACGGAGTCTACAGGGCAAAAGATAACTCCTTATCTTAAGTGCCCCGTTCTCAAAAAATGTATGCCTGTGGGATCATTTGTTGTCCTGGTTTCTTGCAGACTTGTAGTCTCTAAGGGAATTGTTTTTCACCTCCAGCCAATCAATCCAGGGGCTCCTCTGTGGGATTGTATCAATCCCTTTGTTTCTATGCATAAACAGGTCTGTTCCTTGACTGCAGAGATTGTCTTGTTTTTAATTGGTGATGAGTCACCACCTGCCCCAGGCTAGCGTCTTTTCTCCCTAGTCCAGTAAATCTCAAAAGCTTGTATTAAAACATTTTCAGTTCGTGGCCTCTTCCTGTGCCTTCTGTAAAAGTGTGCAACCCTTACATCCCCCGACCTTTCCCCGTAACCCTGCAATTTTTTTTCTTTCAGGTACTTATCCAATTCCCTATTCAAAGTCACGATTGAGTCTGCCTCTTCCACCCTTTCAGGCAGTGCATTCCAGATCATAACCACTCGCTGCGTAAAAACATTTTTCCTCATGTCGCCTTTGGTTCCTTTGCTAGTCATCTTAAATCTGTGTCCTCTGGTTCTCGACCCTTTTGCCAATGGGAACAATTTCTCTCTATCTACTCTGTTTAGACCCCTTGTGATTTTGAATAGCTCGAGCAAATCTCCTCTCAACCTTCTCTGCTCTTCGGAGAACAACCGCTGCTTCTCTAGTCTATCCACGTAACTGAAGTCCCTCTTTTTTGTTAATCTATTCTGCATCCTCTCAGCCCTTCACATCCTTCCTAAAGTGTGACGCACAAAATTGGACACAATCCTCCAATTGAGGCTGATCAGTGTTTTATAAAGGTTCATCATAACTTCCTTGCTTTTGTACTTTAAGTCTCTATTTATGAAGCCAAGTAACCCGTATGCCTTTTTAACCACTTTCTCAACCTGCCCTGCAACCTTTCAATGATTTGTGCACATACACCCCCAGGTATGTCTGAAGCCATGATGCCCTCATCCTGCATCAGTCCAGTGTTCCAGCAATGTTTCAGCAACCACATCAAACTCAAGGGTAGCTGCTCAGAGACAAGGACTATCCGCTCTGCACCTGGCTCATAACTCCCCACTGCAGCCCCACCAATTGTGCCCAGGAGTCATATAATGAGAGCCATGCTTCCACTTGGAATATCATCGAGCAGACCATTCGGTTACTGAAGCGATGAGTCCGCTGCTTTGACAGCTCAAGAGGATCCCTCCAGTAGACAGCAGAGTGGATGTCCCATTAAGTGGTGGTCTGCTGCATACTTCACAATCATGAGGGCATCGCCCTTACCACCAGTGATTGTAGGACCACCTCAGGAGGAGGATGAGGGAGAGGAGCAAGAGGATGAGAAGGGAGGGAAGAGGCAGGCACCCAATCTTCCTGTTGGCTGGGCAGACTGTGAATTAATAATCAGACTCCGAGTCCAATGAATGAAACCCAGATCCCCGTTGCTCACCACATCCCCATTATACCATCTCTCTGGCATTGAATTTCACAGCGTCCTTCTGGGCACAAAACTGAAATGAGAGAGACAACAAAATATTCCAAACAAAATTAAAACATTTATCAAAAATCACTTCACACATATTTACATTAGCAATATTGAAGTGGGACAATAGTCAGAGATGGATAAAGGGTTAAATTGAACCTGCAAAGGACAGGGTAGCAACTGCTTCTACAGAGCTGAAGCAGCAGGACAGCTGTGAGTTATCTCTGGATTGCAGTGACAAAATAGGCATCACTTGCCTGAAATAACAAGATGGGTGAGGGGCCTGGGGCTAGATTTTACACTTTTGTGCAGATTGCCCAAAAATGGACATTATTTCCGGCGTGGGTGGTAAAAATGGGTTTTCAGATCGCCTGCTTGCCACCTATTCTCAAAGACCCTAGCCTCCATTTTTGAAATTGGGCATTAACCATCGATATGAAATGGACGGTAGCGTTAAATCTCTCTGACCTTCTGCCGTAAAGTGTCACCGTCTTTAGCAACGGTATGGCAATACTTGATTCTCATGATTCAGGAGGTCAAGGGTCATCATGACATGCGCAGAAGAGGAGACAGAGAGAGAGAGGGAGCTGAGAGGGAGTGAAGTCGTGTGTGGGTGTGGTGTGGCTGCTTTGGGAGGAAGGAGGGAGAGTTTTGAGCTTTAAGCAAATTGGAGAAAAAAAATTAGCTGTTACCAGCCAGATATTTGGCAGAATTTGATGCTTATAATGGAGGGAGAGGAGGAGGCAACACAGCACGCTGTGGAGACTCTCACTGGCGATTGCAGTGAGCTGGGAGAGGAGCACATTGAAGGGCGCAAAAGAGCGAGTAGGTTCTTGGACGAGGCAAATGCCTCCCTCCTGCAGGAGGTTGAGTTAAGCTGGGGTGATTTGACCCAGGGAGGGCATGGGAAGCATACCCCAAAGGCCTACCAGAAGATATGGGCTGAGATAGCAGAGCTGGTCTCGTCGGCGGCCAACGAGGTACATGGGGGCAACCAATGCCGCAAACAATGGAACGACCTTGTCGGATCTGCGAGAGTAAGTATTACATTTATTTACATGTACTTATGAATTTATATAATTTAATTTGTAAGCATCATGAGTGACTATCATCAGATGTGATGTCTTTCACTTTTACCAGGAATGTTGTACTCAAAGCCTGCGGTCACAGTTTAAGTCTTTAGGTAAAGAATGATAATGATCATAATAATCATGATTACATCTGTCGGTTATGTGTTGTATCAGTCTCTGTGACAGTACCTAGCAATGATATCACGCAATGATCTCATGCCATGTTGCCCTGTTACCTTTTACAGAAGAAGCTATTGACGATGAGGTCCGTGCAGAGGCAAACGGGTGGGGGGCCACCACTAGTGACATCACTGAGATGGAGGAGCGGGTGCTCACACTCGTGGGGAAGCACACCCGGACAGCCACGCAAGCATCTGCAGACCCTGAAGTGATGTGACGTGAGTAAAGTTTATACAATTGCATGATAAAAAAGTCAATAGATGCCACACCCACTCATATCTGAACAATAATATTTGATAGATGATTTCTAAAATTGTCCTATAAATAATGCTGGCCTAATGAAAATCATTGCAATGCAGAATGTGTTGATGGTCATAAAATATGATGTCAGTGATGATTTTGATAGTGGTGGTGCTCTTGTCGGGCATATGCTGTGTGTAGCGTTGGAATCACCTTGTGACCCTAGCAGCCCCTTCTTCTCTAATAACCTTATTTGTGTTTTGCAACTCAGCCTGGACTCGCCAGACGAACCTACATCTGGTGCTGAGGAGCTCCGATTCTCACCCGTCAATCCGCTGGGTCTGTTCTCTACAGATGAGAGCACGGACTTCGAGGAATCTGCATTGCTAAGCTCCAGAAGCCATTCCACCCCAAGGCCATCCACAGCTCCTCCGGCCATTCCCGCCTCCACTCTGGAGGTACCAGGCCCAAGCACCTCACCACAGGGCACTCCATTTATCCCCAGGACGGCGCCGACCCCGCAGAGGTCTCGTGGGCGTGGCAGGTCTGTTCTACGAGCACCACATGATAGCGGAGAGATGGTACAGTTGTCCAGGAGGACTGTAGACATTGGTGACCAGTTCCTCGATGCATTGGAGGGCATATCCCGACAGCTGGCCACCATGACTGAGTACATTCCACGGATAGCAGAGGCCCTGGAGGCGATAGCCAGGAACACTGCTGGCACAGGCCTGCCAGTGGTCCCGGAGCGCAGCACTCCACCCGTAGGTTCCGCAACACCACTGCCAAAGACAGATGAGAGGCAGGACCAAGATCCTGCTTCTCGATCTGAGAATGTTCCCACCTCGGCATCCTGCCCTCCCGTACCCGTGCAACCATCACCTCTGCCTTCATTCCCCCCCACCCCCCCCCCCAATGAGGCACCGCCTGAGGAGCTCTTCGGCCAGGTGGCATGGAGCGAGGAGGGGAAGGGGTAGAGGTGGGGAGAAGAAGGGGAGGGGGGAAGGAAAGTGAGGTGCATGTCCGCAGGTGATGGCTGTGTTATATCTCCATCTGGGTGGATGCAATTTGTTGTAATGTATGGGGGAAGGGGGGCCACCCTCCTGCTTTGCTTTTGTATTCTGTGTTGCTGGACATGTTGACCATTTGATTGATGTCAATCATCAAAAATGTGGGGTGGGGGTGGGGTGTTTTTGCCCGTGATACTTATGATTTCAAACCAATGGTCGTATAAAATGTTTTTTATTCAACATAACCTTGGTGCGCATTATCTCAGATAGCTGGACTGTTACACACTGGTGATTGCTTAACATGAAAGGGTTAAATAAAGCTTAACTTCAATCAATTTAAACTGACACCAAGGTGATGCCCACCATTGATGTCTGAGCTGCACACACACAGCAGTGTGTCAGCGTTGTCAATCACAGCAACGTTCTTTCAGGCAAATCGTTCAGTTATGAGCTCCTGATGTAAGAGTCTTGCAGCTATGTAGCCACCATGTGCCCTTTCCTGCGGTCGAGAGAGGGGCATGGGCATGATTGCATACCTCATTATCTGGCCCTAGCTCAGCGTCCAGTCCCTCATCCTCCTTTTCCTCTGTCTCCTGCGGTGGACCATCAGTCCCTTCTGGCAAGTCTTGTCCCCTTCTGATAGCCAGGTTGTGCAGCATGGAGCACACGACCACAAATTTAGCTACTTGTATTGTAGCTCCCCTCCTGAGTGAATTAGAAGCCAAATATCAATCTCGGATATTAAAAATGTTGTGCATAGTGCTCACTTCCTTTAAATGCCTCCGCTGCGGTATGGAGCTTGCGGCTGTGATGACATCATTACAGTGCTCACCGCTGCTACGTGGCCACACCACCTATATTCACTATAAAAATGCCTGCTTTTTTGTTGACATAGAAACATGGAAACATAGAAAATAGGTGCAGGAGTAGGCATTTCGGCCCTCGAGCCTGCACTGCCATTCAATAAGATCATGGCTGATCATTCCCTCAGCACCACTTTCCTGCTTTCTCTCCATACCCCTTGATCCCCTTAGCCGTAAGGGCCATATCTAACTCCCTCTTGAATATATCCAATTAACTGGCATCAACAACTCTCTGTGGCAGGGAATTCCATAGGTTAAAGAAGTTTCTCCTCATCTCAGTCCTAAATGGCCTACCCCTTATCCTAAGACTACGTCCTCTGGTTCTGGACCTCCCCAACATCGGGAACATTCTTCCCGCATCTAACCTGTCCAGTCCCGTCAGAATCTTATACATTTCTATGAGATCCCCTCTCATCCTTCTAAACTCCAGTGAATAATGGCCCAGTTGATCCAGTCTCTCCTCATATGACAGTCCAGCCATCCCTGGAATCAGTCTGGTGAACCTTTGCTACACTCCCTCAATAGTAAGAACATCCTTCCTCAGATTAGGAGACCAAAACTAAACACAATATTCCAGGTGAGGCGTCACCAAGGCACTGTACAACTTCATTAAGACATCCCTGTTCCTATACTCAAATCCCCTAGCTATGAAGGCCAACATGCCAGTTGCCTTCTTCACTGCCTGCTGTATCTGCATACCAACTTTCAATGACTGATGTACCATGACACCCAGTTCTCGTTGCACCTCCCCTTTTCCTAATCTGCCGCCATTCAGATAATATTCTACCTTCATGTTTTTGCCACCAAAGTGGATAACCTCACATTTATCCACATGATACTGCATCTGCCATGCATTTGCCCACTCACCTAACCTGTCCAAGTCACCCTGCAGCCTCTTAGCTTCCTCCTCAAAGCTCACACCGCCACCTAGCTTAGTGTCATCTGCAAACTTGGAGATATTACACTCAATTCATTCATCTAAATCATTAATGTATATTGTAAATAGCTGGGGTCCCAGCACTGAGCTCTGCGGCACCCCACTAGTTACTCCCTGCCATTCTGAAAGGACCCGTTTATCCCGACTCTCTGTGTCCTGTCTGCCAACCAGTTCTCTATCCACGTCAATGCATTAACCCCAATACCATGTGCTTTAATTTTGCACACCAATCTCTTGTGTGGGACCTCGTCAAAAGCCTTTTGAAAGAGTAAATACAACACATCCACTGGTTCTCCCTTGTCCACTCTACTAGTTACATCCTCAAAAAAGTCTAGAAAATTTGTCAAGCATGATTTCCCTTTCATACATCCATGCTGACTTGGACCGATCTTGTCACTGCTTTCCAAATGCGCTGCTATTTCATCTTTAATAATTGATTCCAACATTTTCCCCACTACTGATATCAGGTTAACCAGTCTATAATTACCAATTTTCTCCCTCCCTCCTGTTTAAAAAAATGGTATTACATTAGCTACCCTCCAGTCCATAGGAACTGATCCGATAGACTGTTGTAAAATGATCACCAATGCATCCATTATTTCGAGGGCCACTTCCTTAAGTACTCTGGAATGCAGACTATCAGATCCTGGGGATTTATCAGTCTTCAATCCCATCAATTTCCCGAACACAATTTCTTGACTAATAAGGATTTCCTTCAGTTCTTCCTTCTCGCTTGACCCTCGGTCCCCTAGTTTTTCCAAAAGGTTATTTGTGTCTTCCTTCCTGAAGACAGAACCAAAGTATTTGTTCAATTGGTCTGCCATTTCTTTGTTCCCCATTATAAATTCACCTCATTCTGACTGCAAGGGACCTATGTTTGTCTTCACTAATCTTTTACTCTTCACATATCTATAGCAGCTTTTGCAGTCAGTTTTTATGTTCCCAGCAAGCTTCCTCTCATACTCTATTTCCCCCCTCCTAATTAAACCCTTTGTCCTCCTCTACTGAATTCTAAATTTTTCCCAGTCCTCTGGTTTGCTGCTTTTTCTGGCCAATGTATATGCCTCTTCCTTGGATTTAACACTATCCCTAATTTCCCTTGTTAGCCACGGTTGAGCCATTTTCCCAGTTTTATTTTTACTCCAGACAGGGATGTACAGTTGTTGAAGTTCATCCATGTGATCTTTAAATGTTTGCCATTGCCTATCCACCATCAACCCTTTAAGTATCGTTCGCCAGTCTATTCTAGCCAATTCACATTTCATACCATCAAAGTTACCTTTCCTTAAGTTCAGGACCCTAGTCTCTGAATTAACTGTGTCATTCTCCATCTTAATAAAGAATTCTACCATATTATGGTCACTCTTCCCCTAGGGGCTTCGCACAACAATTAGTGCTAATTAGTACTTTCTCATTACACATCACCCAATCTAGGATGGCCAACCCTCTAGTTGCTTCCTCGACATATTGGTCTAGAAAACCATCCCTAATACATGCCAGGAAATCCTCCTCCACCATATTGCTACCAGTTTGATTAGGCCAATCTATATGTAGATTAAAGTCGCCCATGATAACTGCTGTACCTTTATTGCATGCATCCCTAATTTCTTGTTTGATGCTGTCCCCAACCTCACTACTACTGTTTGGTGGTCTGTACACAACTCCCACTAGCGTTTTCTGCCCTTTGGTATTCCGCAGCTCTACCCATACAGATTCCACATCATCCAAGCTAATGTCCTTCCTTACTATTGTGTTAATTTCCTCTTTAACCAGCAACGCTACCCCACCTCCTTTTCCTCTCTGTCTATCCTTCCTGAATGTTGAATACCCCTGGATGTTGAGTTCCCAGAGCCATGTCTCCGTGATGCCAATTATATCATAATCTTTAATAGCTGCCTGTGCAGTTATTTCATCCACAGTTATTACGAACACTCCTCGCATTGAGGCACAGAGCCTTCAGGCTTGTCTTTTTAACACACTTTGTCCCTTTAGAATTTTGCTGTAATATGGCCCTTTTTGATTTTTGCCTTGGGTTTCTCTGCCCTCCAATTTTACTTTTCTTCTTTCTATCTTTTGCTTCTGTCTCCATGCATAGGTTCCCATCCCCCTGCCATATTAGTTTAACCCTTCCCCAACAGCACTAGAAAACACTCCCCCTAGGACATCGGTCCGGTCCTGCGCAGGTGCAGACCGTTTGGTCTGTACTGGTCCCATCTCCCCGAGAATCGGTTCCAATATCCCAGGAATTTGAATCCCTCCCTCCTGCATCACTCCTCAAGCCACGTATTCATCTTAGCTATCCTGTCATTCCTACTCTGACTAGCATGTAGCACTGGTAGCAATCCTGAGATTACTACCTTTGAGGTCCTACTTTTTAATTTAACTCCTAGCTCACTAAACTCAGCTTGTAGATCCTCATCCCGTTTTTTACCTATATCGTTGGTACCTATATGTTTACCCTCCCCCCCCAGAATGCCCTGCAGCCGCTCCGAGACATCCTTGATCCTTGCACCAGGGATGCAACATACCATCTTGAATTCTTGTTTGCAGCAACAAACCGCTTATCCATTCCCCTTACAATAGAATCCCCTATCACTATAGCTCTCCCACTCTTTTTCCTGCCCTCCTGTGCAGCAGAGCCACCCCTGGTGCCATGGACTTGGCTGCTGCTGCTCTCCCCTGATGAGTCATCTTCCCCAACAATACCCAAGGTGGTGTATCAGTTTTGGAGGGAGATGCCCGCAGGGGACCCCTGTACTACCTTCCTTCCACTGCTCTTCCTGATGGTGATTCATTTCCTATCTGCCTGTGTAACCTTTATCTGCGGTGACTCATTAAACATCCTCAGCATCGCAGATGCTCCAGATTGAATCCATGCGCAGCTCCAGTGCCACATTTCGGTCTGTCAGGAGCTGCATCTGGATGCACTTCCCACACATGTCGTCGTCAGGGATACTGGAAGCGTCCCTGACTTCCCACATAGCATAGGAGGAGCATGACACGGGTCTGGGCTCTCCTGCCATGACTTAACCATTAAATTACTTAATTTGGCAACAATGCCAAAGGTTTCTTACTGCTAAGAACAAGAAGAAAGATAAAGAAAAAGAAAACTTCTCACCACTCAACCAGCCAATCACTTACCCTCTTGGCTATGACGTCACCCTTCGATTACTTTTTACTTCTTTCTTACTTTTGACCCTGCACCAGCTCACTGCTGCTCGCTTTTACTCTGGCCGCTGCTCCTCCGACTGCCTGCTCCGAACAATCCCGAGTCGAATCGAGCTTCCCGCTGCTCTCTCAGCCCACAGCGGGAAGGCTGCCTCTCTGACCGTGTCTGTCCAGGCCGCCAAGACTTGCAACATTCTGAATCTGTAGTGCAAATTCAGTTTAGAGAAGCTAGTGGATAAGAGAACATTTCTCAATCAGCTGGGAGCTTTGACTTGACATTTGAAGCTGTCAACTCATCAGCTAAAACAATGGCCAGTGACCTTTCGCCTCAGCTTCACAGACGAGGTCCAGGCACCGCAGGAAACTGCTGGGCAACTGATCAACTTCAAAAAGCTGTGAAAAAAAGCATTGTGAAGTGGCTGTAAACAAGCCACTAATGATTTTAATTGCCTCCTCTGCCGCTGCTTGTCGGGTTTGCTCAGCACTGGCACACCTGACCTTTGGTAAAGGCACGTGGCAACAGGTTGACAGTGGGGTCCTGACCCGGTGTAATAAAAACTTTCCCACCTAATCCGGTACCAATCACGCCCACTGATCCCTCTACATCTCTGCTCTGCTCCCAAATAGCATTCAAAAATGTAAAGGGAAAAAGTGGGTGCTAATCCTTTGCTTCCCCTTTGCTCCGAAACATCCCTGCACCTGAGCTTCCTCTATGGGTTTTCTGTTGCTGCATCTGACTATGCTGCAAGAGAGCTCAACGATGTAAATTTAATGCAAGTTAATTTGAGATGGCTTTGCATGCAGAATTCCTCAATAGTGCCAGATGCAGTTCAAAGGCAAACTATCCCCACAACAACATGGTGCTACTGATTTTTGGGCTGCAGTTTAGGTGCACAGTATCGGCTCAATTTTGCCCAAGCCCATTTTTTGGTGTATTGCAAGAGTTACGCCCATTTTTCTACGTCAGAAATGCGCCAAATATATTCGTCCATAGTTTTCCTGCTGTACTTTTCAAATTTGGCGCTGCACAGCCTGTCCAGTTGCCTCGGGGGATGGAGACTGTTGTCTGCGCCGAAAAAACGATGCCGCACCTTCTACACATGTGCAAAAAAAAGGACATTTTTAACGTGATCCCAATGGGCGTGCCTGTGCAGTACAGCTCATGGTCTCCAATGGGCCATTTTTAAAGAGCCAGTTGTGTGTGTGTGAGAATATTGAGTGTTGTGCGAGAGCATTGGAAAAATCAGAGTTGCAATACATGATGCAATGTGGTGCAAAGACCAAGAATTTCTTACAGGATGAAGTGGAGGCACTAGTTACTATGATTGAGGTCAGATGGCAGGAGCTGGACACCAGCAGAGGTCACATAAAAGTTCCACCCAAAGGAATGAAGAAACGCTGGAACCAAGTTGCAGAAGATTACTGTGCAATGGTGACCACCACGAGATCTGGAGGCCAGTGTAAAAATAAATGGCAGGACCGTGGTCAAGTAGTTAATGTAAGTAATATTTTCATTTATTCAATGGATTTGCAATTGTAAATCTGACCAGCTGAAAATGTCCCACCCAGCAGAAAGCACCCTCTCTAAAAAGTTATGTTTTCATCTTGGCAGAGGAAAGTGGCCCACAACAAATGAGAAAGAACTCGAACAAGAGGAGGCCCGGCAAATCTGCAGCCACTGACACCCTTGGAAGAAAGGGTCGCTGCTGTGATGGGTCCTGCCTGGAGAAAAGCAACCACCACTGCACAAGCTGGACCCACCCTCGAGGGAAAGAGTAAGTCCTGCAAATTCCAAAGTCTGGCGTTGCCAAATGTTAAGTACTGTGTGGGCTAGCCATGCTTCGGTTCCTGGGGATGTCACCATCAGATACGCTTTGGTTGATGCAATGTGCTATCATTTATCGTGGCCCTTCAAATCAGCCTGCTGCCTGCATTGTGTGAGCCTACTCATGCCATCCACCCTGCCCCCTCCTCTGCTGCTAACCATTTTTCTGTTCTGTTATATTTTGCAGAACTTGAGGCCAACCCTGACAATGCAGAAGAAGATTCAGACGTGAATGAGCCTGAAGAGAAGAACACCTTCCAATCCCACCCTCCAGACCAAGAGCATGGGGGTGAGGGGGACGGGGAGGGGGAGGGGATGGAGATGGATGAAGCCCCCACTGTTTTACTGACTTTAAAGGAGGTGCAGGTGCCGCCCATTGAGGTGCCAGCCCCTTCCGTGACAAGTGGTTTGAATGTTGGTGGGACATTTCATGGTTCCCGACTGTCCGAGGCTGCGGGTCCCAGTGGTGGGGTGCAACGAGGCACACCCAGGGCTCCACTGTCTGAGGCTGTAGGTCCCAGTGGTGTGGTGCAATGAGGCACATCCAGGGCCCCACCTTCCGAGGCTGCGGTTCCCGGTGGAGGGGTGCAGTGAGGCACACCCAAGGCCCCACCTTCCGAGGCTGTGGGTCCCAGCGGTGAGGTGCGAGTCACACCCGTGGGGAGGAGGGAAAGGAGAGCTCGATCGCGCTCTCCTGAGGTGCAGGATCTAACAGATGTGGTTCAGAAGATGGCAATGAGTCGGGAGAGCATTGACTTTACGTGATCACTCCTGGACAACATCAGTGGGGTGGGTGATGAGGTAGCGGCTCTGTCGGGAGAAGTAACAGCAATCTCACAAGAAATAGGAATGGTATCCGGGACCATGAGTGAGGGAATATCTCAGTCAGTTGAAACCATGTCAGTGACCATTAGGGAGGGAATGTCACAGGTAGCTGATGCGCTGTCAGTGAACATCAGGGAGGAAATGTCAGAGATGGTGCAAACACTATCAGTGAACATGAGGGAGGGAATGTTGCAGGTTGTTGAAACGCTGTCAGGGCGCATGAGGGACATTGGAGTTAGCTGCTGCAACAAGGGAACATGCCAGACCCCGCACCCATTGATAGAATCAACTGCCACTCCCACTCCATTCCCCACACCAGCTTCTGAAGAGCCCCAAGCTGAGCCCTCCACATTGCCACTGTAGTGTCCTTACACTCTACTATAAATTCGCACGAGGCACATTCTGCAGACAAGGTCACTCTTTGTGACCCAAACCTTTATTCACAGGACCAAGAAGTGATGACCCTGCGTGGGACCTCTCTTTATATACCTGGATGACCAGGTGAGGAGTGTCTCCCACAGGTTCACCCCCTGTGGTCAAGGTGTGCATTTCTTAGGTGTATACAGTATGCAGTGTTGTTACATGAAGGTTACAGTTACATGAAGGTTACATACATGACATCACCTCCCCCCCACGTCTTATGGGGTCAAAGATTAAGTCTTTCAGGCGGTCGATGCTCTCTCGTGGAGCGCCGCAGTTGGGGCTCTGGTTGTTGAGCCTTGGCATGCGTCTCTGTCACCTGTGGTGATTCCGGCCTGTCCGGGCTGGCCGCAGGGACTGTGCATGCTGCTGAAAGTTCTTGTTGCTTGTTCACTGGCGGTGGTGTGGGCAGCATCTCATGATCTTCCTCAGGTTCCTCAGTGTCCATGCTGAACCTTTTTTTGACTTGGTCCAGATGCTTGCAGCATATCTGTCCATTGTTAAGTCTGACCACTATGACCCTATTCCCCTCTTTGCCAATTACAGTACCCTCAAGCCACTTGAGCCCCAAAGCGTGATTAAGAACAAATACAGGGTTTTGGATTTCTATGCATCTCCCCTTTGAGTTACGGTCATGGCACTCATTTTGGGACTGGCGCTTGCCCTCAACAATGTCTGACAGGACTGGATGAATGAGGGATAGCCGAGTTTTAAGTGTACATTTCATGAGTAGTTCCGCGGGCGGGGCTCCCGTGAGCGAATGCGGTCGGGACCTCTAGGCCAGCAGGAGGCGCGATAGGCGGCATTGAAGGGAGGGTCCTTGAATCCAGAGCATGCCGTGTTTTATGATTTGGACCACACGTTCCGCCTGGCCATTGGAAGCCGGCTTGAACAGTGCTGTCCTGACATGGTTGATGCCATTACCCGATATGAACTCCCGGAATTCATAGCTAGTGAAACATGGGCCGTTGTCGCTAACCAGGATGTCCGGCAAACTTTGGATCGCAAAGACCGCACGCAGACTCTCCACAATGGTGGATGTCGTGCACGAATTCAATATGATGCACTCGATCCATTTCGAGTATGCATCAACAACAATGAGGAACATTTTTCCCATGAACGGTCCCACATAGTCTTCGTGAATACGTGACCATAGCCTGGTGGGCCAGGGCCATGGGCTGAGTGGGGCCTCTCTGAGGGCATTGCACAGCTGGACACACGTCGTGCACCTGCGAACACAGTGTTCCAGGTCTGAGTCAATTCCCGGCCACCATACATGTGACCGGTCAATGGCCTTCATTAGCACGATGCCTGGGTGCTCGCTGTGGAGTTCCCTGATGAATGCTTCCCTTCCCTTCTGAGGGATGACTACCTGGCCGCCCCATAGTAGGCAGTCGGCTTGGATGGAGAGCTCATCCATCCGTCTGTGAAACGGTATGACCTCCTTGGGGCGTGCTCCGTGTGCAGGCGCCCAATCCCCAGTCAGGACACATTTCTTAATCAAGGATAGGAGCGGATCTCTGTTGTTCCAAATTTTGATCTGGCGGGCTGTGATGGAGGAGCCTGCACTGTCAAAGGCATCGACAGCCACGACCATCTCAGCGCTTTGCTTCACTGCCCCCTCAGTGGTGGCCAGTGGAAGCCTGCTGAGCGCGTCAGCACAATTTCCGGTGCCTGGCTGGTGCCGTATGGTGTAGTCATACGCAGCCAGCGTGAGAGCCCATCACTGTATGCGAGCTGATGCATTGGCATTGACAGCTTTTCTGTCTGACAACAGGGATGTTAACAGCTTGTGGTCCGTTTCTAACTTGAACCTTCTGCCAAAAAGGTACTGGTGCATCTTTTTCACCCCGTAGACACATGCGAGTGCTTCCTTTTCAACCATCCCATATCCCCTTTCTGCTTGGGAGAGCGACCTGGAGGCATAAGCCACAGATTGGAGTTGGCCTTCATCATTACTCTGCTGCAACATGCACCCAACCCCATAGGATGGTGCATCACATGTCAAAACCAATTTCTTACAGGGGTTGTACAGAGTCAACAGCTTACTAGAACAAAGCAGGTTCCGCACCCGATTAAAAGCCCATTCCTGATCGTCCCCCCAAAACCAATTGCAACCCTTACGCAGGAGCATGTGTAGCAGCTCCAACAATGTGCTTAAGTTCGGCAGAAAGTTCCCAAAATAGTTCAAGAGTCCCAGGAATGACTGCAACTCCAATGCGTTGCCGGGCCTGGGCGCACAATGAATCGCCTCCGTTTTGGATTCGGTAGACCGGATCTCGTCTGCAGCAACCCTCCTGCCCAAAAACTCGACCTCTGGGGCCAAAAACACACACTTGGACTTCTTTAGTTGCAGGCCTACCCGGTCCAGTCGGCGTAGCACCTCCTCCAGGTTGTGGAGGTGTTCCTCGGTGTCTCGACCCGTGATAAGGATGTCGTCCTGAAATACGATTGTTCCAGGGATGGCTTTGAGCAGGCTTTCCATGTTCCTTTGAAAGATAGCGGCCGCTGATAGAATGCCAAACGGACAGCTGTTGTAGACAAACAGCCCCTTGTGCGTGGTGATGGTGGTCAGTAGCTTGGATTCTTCGGCCAGTTCCTGGGACATGTAGGCTGAAGTGAAGTCCAACTTGGTGTACAGCTTGCCGCCTGCCAGCGTGGCAAAAAGATCCTCCGCTCTCGGAAGTGGGTATTGGTCTTGTAGTGACACTCGGTTGATAGTGGCCTTGTAGTCGCCACAGATCTTGACTGAGCCATCCGTTTTTCGGACAGGGATAATGGGGCTTGCCCAGTCGTTGAATTAAACGGGTGAAATTATGCCCTCTCTTAGCAACCTGTCCAACTCACTCTCAATTTTCTCCCACATCACATACGGCACTGGTCTGGCGTCGGGGTGATGCGTATCACTACTTTGGTACCTTTGAAAGTCCCGACACCAGGTTGAAATAGTGACTCAAATTTCTGTAGGCCCTGTGAGCATGAACTTCGCTCCACAGATGAAATGGCGTGCACATCCCCCCATTTCCAGTTCATTTTGGCTAGCCAGCTCCTCCCCAAAAGCGCGGGACCATTCCCCGGGACAATCCAGAGTGCCAGCCGGTTCTCTGATCCATTATGTGTGACCACCACCATTGCACTGCCTAGCACTGGGATGATCTCTTTGATGTACGTCCATAATTGCATGTCAATGCGTTCTAGTTTGGGTCTACTAGCTCTGAGTGGCCATAGTTTCTTGAATTGTTGGACACTCATGAGTGACTGGCTGGCCCCTGTGTCCAGCTCCATGCGTACTGGGATACCGTTTAATAGGACTTTCATCATCATAGGTGGCGTTTTAGTATATGAGCTGTGGATGTTTGCCACATGAACCCGCTGAACTTCAGCGTCCATTGCTTTGACCCAAGCATCAACCTGCCTTGCAGACCCCTCTTCTGGTTCATCTGCCTTGTAAATTAGCCTTGCTGCGGGCTTCCTGCACATTCTGGCTAAATGTCCACTAAAGTTACAATTTCTACAGATAAATTGTTGAAACCTACAGGTTTATGCAGCATGTCTGCCCCCGCACCTCCAGCATGAGCTGAGATTGTTGTGAACAAAAGAGCTCTTTCCAGGCATTCCTCTCTGATTGTCTCTTTGATTAGTCTTGAGCACTCTGTTAGTGGATGTCAATGGCCCCATCCTGGGACGCATTGTCCACTGTGATGGCGTAAATGTACGTTCAACCTGCCATTGTCTCTGTTGAGGACCCACTCTAGGGTCTGTTGCTGCCTGGGTGGTGTCGAATTGCCCTTGCCTGCCTGCAGGTTTCTGAGTCGCGTTTACAATGTTAACTCCCTGATCCATCGCCACGTTGGGAGCAGAGTTGCGCGCGTATATTATCTTGGTTTCCTCCTCCCTCGCCATGAAGGTCTGAGCCATCAACGCCGCCGCTTCCAAGGTCAAGTCCTCAGTCTCAATTAGCTATCTGAAAATCGCGGCATGACCAATGCCCTCAGTAAAGAAATCGCTTAACATCTCCCTCCTGCAGGCATCTGTGAACTTAGAGGCTGGCCAAGCGCCGGAAGTCCGCAACGAAGTCCGGTATGCTCTGTCCTTCCCGACGTCGGTGTGTATAGAATCAGTGTCGGGCCATGTGTATACTGCTCGCCGGTTTCAAGTGTTCACCGATCAGTTTCTGAGCTCTTCAAAGGTTTTGTCCACCGGCTTCTCGGGTGCCAGCAGGTCTTTCATCAGCGCGTACGTCTTAGGTCCACAGCTGGTCAGTAGATGCGCCCTTCGCTTGTCAGCCACTGCATCTCCCAGCCAGTCCTTCGTGACATAGCTCTGCTGGAGCCTCTCAACGAAATCGTCCCAGTCCTCACCAACACAGTACCATTCCTCTGTGCTACCAGTGGCCATCCTCGTGAGTCATTGATTCCCATTTCTCATCGCCAAATGTAGTGTCCTTACACTCTACTATAAATTCACACGAGGCACATTCTGCAGACAAGATCACTCTCTGTGACCCGAACCTTTATTCACAGGACCAAGAAGTGATGACCCTGCGTGGGACCTCCCTTTATATACCTGGATGACCAGGTGAGGAGTGTCTCCCACAAGTTCATCCCCTGTGGTCAAGGTGTGCATTTCTTAGGTGTATACAGTATGCAGTGTTGTTACATGAAGGTTATAGTTACATGAAGGTTACATATATTACAGCCACCTGGGCCCTACACATTACCGCCTGCTACTGCACCGCCCCTGCCCCCCCCCCCCCCCAACAGGTGCGCACTATCCGAGATCTTAGAAAGCCGCTTGCGGGCAGGGGTAGTGGAGTCACTAAGAACAAGCATGGCAGGCGGTCTTGGAATAAGGTGGAGGAAAGATGGATGCTGCCATTCTTTGCTGCAGCTGCTGTTGTTGTTGTTATCATATTGTTACTTTTGTAATTGTTGTTCACAAATTAAAATGTTTTGTAAGTTATGTAAATTGACAAGTTTAAAAGTTAGTAAGTGATCTTAAAGTTTGTAAGTAATCGTAACTGAAAACTTTAACGTTTGATACAAGAATAATTTTATTAAAGTTAAGTTAAGTACAAAGAACTGTTTGTTAAACTTTTGAATAAAACATATTTTACATTAAAACTGAATCATTTACATTATTTGTTTGATTATTAACACAACTTTTGAAGTAAACAAGAATAATTTCCATCATTTGTTCCATTATCACAACACAACATTACAGAACAGGTCCAAACAGTAAACATGGTCCATATGGAATAGTTGTCGCTGAGCCCTCAGGCAGCAAAGCGTTCACGGATGAGCTGCTGGTGCAAGTCTCGAGCAATCGTTAAAGGGGTACAATGGCACGCCCTTCTCTGACGTTGTGCTCTGGGTTCAGGTACCTGCATGGCTTCCTTGTCTTCCTGCTCATCATCTGCATCTTCCTCATCATTATCATCAGCCACTGTCACCATAGGTGGGTCTTCTCCTATCAGCTGCTGCTGCCTCATAATGGCTAAGTTATGCAGCATGCAGCACACAACAGTGAACTGACCAATAATCTCAGGGGAGGGTAGCAAGTAGCCTCCAGAATGGTCCAGGCATCAGAACCACTGTTTCAAGATGCCAATGGTGCCCACTATGATGCTGCACTTCACAATGTGTGACATGTTGTATTCCCGGTCAATTTCCGTCCGGTTATGCCAGGTTGTGAGGCCATACCCTTTGTCTCCCAATAGCCAGCTCTGCCCTTCTAGTTGCTGCTGAAACATGGCTGATATAATACTCTCGTGTAGGATGAACGCATCATGGCTGCTCACAGGGTATCTTGCATCAACTGACATGATGTGATGCATGTCGTCACACGTGAGCTGTACATTAATGGAGTGGAAGCCTTTTCTGTTCTTGTACATCTCGGAATCCTCCAAAGGTGCTCGCAAGGCAATGTGGGTACAATCAATGCAGCCCTGTACCTTTGGGAACCCAGCAATCCTGGAGAAGCCCACAGCCCTGTTACACATTCCCTGGGTGGTCATGGGGAACTTTATGTTTTCATTCCTCCGGGCATATAGTGCAGCTGTCACCTGCCAAATGCAGACATGTGTTGCATGTTGAGAAATGGCGCACACATCCCCAGTTGTAGCTTAAAACGATCCAGAGACACAGAATGAAAGTGCAGCTGTAACCTTCACTTCAACTGACAAAGCAGTCCTCCTGACACTCCTAGGTTGCAGGTCTGCTTTCACCAACTCACAGATCTCAGTTACAACTTCTTTGCAGAAACGCAGCCTTCTGACACAGTCTGCATCACTCAGGTGCAGGTACGAATGTCTGTATTGATATACTCGAGGTGGGTAAGGCCTCCTGTCCAGCACCCTACGGGCTCTGAGGTTCCTCATGCGATGACATCGAATAATTTAGCTTCTCCGGAGCACCATAATGCAGAAGGCTCGCACAAGGTATAGCATTGGCAGTATTGGCCCCATGGTTAAATTTTACCTTTGCAAGAAGCTCAAAACAGCAGGAAGGAAAGCAGGACAGGTTCTTTGTTGCCTCTCCCAAAGGTCTGTATGGACCACATCCAGGTCTCAGCAGTCTTGTGACTTCCCCCTCTCCCAGGGCTCATTGCAGTTTTGTGACTTCTCTCTCACACCCCCGCTGCCCCGCCCCCCCCCCTTTGCCAGGCTCATTGCAGTCACGTGACTTCTCTTCCCCGGGCTCATTTGTTGCCTAGTGCAGTCTTCTGATCGCAACCTTCCCCCTCCCCCCGCTCCCCCAACCCCCCCAGTTTGTTTTGCAGCCGAACCCCAAGCCCCTATGTCCAGGCACAGGGCCGGTGCTGCTGGCCAACACTGCGACCCTGCAGCCCTGTTTGAAGATGTTCAGTGGTGGCGTGTGAGTTAAAACAAATGAAAATTTCAGAATTCCATAAAACTTCTATGTACTCCATTGAAAGGTAAAAAAACATCATCTTTATTATGGATATTTAAAGTGTTCTTGACTCCCTCCAAAAACTTCGATGAAAAACAATGGCGTCTTTCAGTGCCAATTTCTCAATGTGCGCTGCTTTCTGTTAGCTCACCAGAACATTTTTCGGGAATGGCCAGATACGTCGACTGAGCAGAAAATTGATTTGGGCAAACTGAAAAATGATCAAAACTGGCGCAGATATGAGGGAACGTCAAAAAAACCGAACGTAAAAAAATCGTAACTAACTCAGTTACACGGCACAGATTTCTGGGGGGAAATTGGATTAAATACTTACGGCAAAAAAAACGGCGCGCGCCAAAAAACGCGCAAATGACTCGGGAAAATTGAGCCCTGTGACTTGTTACAATATGATAGCCGGAATTTTCCTTACCTTCCCTGCTGCTGGCTCCCTCCCGCTGTAGAAAATGAACTTGCCTTAATGGGGCCTATAAGTCCACCCAGTGCTTTACCTGGCCCAATTAGATGGAATGGGTCTGGCAAAGTCTTTCATGATGTGTTTTAAGCCGCGATCCTTAAAGGGACTCTGGCCAAATTACATTTTAAGTTCAAACTAACATAGTGGGTATTGAATCTTTACTATACAATCATATAATAAAAGTTATATATGAGTGACAAAGAAATATTTAAATAAAATTATTAGGTAATATGACTCCATCTACAAATATGATTGAGAATATAATTTAAAAAGTACATTAATTGTGAAGTAATTGGTGCTTTAGTCACAAATCTATAGACTTTTATATCAGTAACTGGTACAAATAAAAGATGTGTATGTATTGGTAATACATAAAATTAAGCATATTTTAAATGTAATTGTAAAGGGGTGGATTTACAATCTGATGCAAGTTTAGCGGAAGAGCTGCGGAATCCCCGACAAACAGCGTAAGTTGTGCTTACAATGTGTTTCTGGGATTTCTGCAGCACTTCCATTGAAGTTAACAATGGACAAGTGAAAGAACCTCCATAGAAAGTCTCAAACTGAAAAGTGAAATTAGTCATATTCTAGGACTGAAAGCAAATTGAACCAGTGAAATGAGTGATGAGAATGAAATTTTTACGGTGGATGACTTGATTAAATGTATAACTGGACAATCATAGTATACGGTGAGGAAAATGCTGAGCAGAAACAACACCAAAATGTATTTAAATGGTATATGTCACTTTTTATAGTGCAGAACAATTCACTGCAATTACTGTTCAGTTGGAAGACAACAGCTGAGAATGGCCAGTGAAAAATTAACATTTACCAGTAGCTTTTTAAGTAGTGCAGAATCTCCATCAATCTGCTAGCTGCTGCAATCAACATGTTTTTATTTTGGTTTGTTCTCCATTCTGTCAAGTAATCAGCTGGAGCAATGGCCATGGAACTCACGCCTCAGGTTGACAGATGTGGTTCCCGAGCTGTGCGCATCTCATGGCCATGCAAGAAAAAGGCTCTTAAGTGCTTGTAAAGTATCTCATAATGATTTCAATTGGGTCCCCCGCATTGCAGGTCGGGTCAGCTCCACGCTGACAGATGCACCTGTGGAAAAAGTGTGTGGAACCAAGTTGACAGCGGGTTCCGCACCCGCTGTCAAAAAAAACCAACTTTCCCACCCAACCCGCTACCGATTGCGCCCGCTACCACCACAGAAAATTCAGCCCATTCTTAGTATTTTACACTTTGTGATTGAGGCAATGTTTGGTTCTGTGCCACCTCTCTTACTTAGAGACATTTTATGGGAAACAATCATAAATTTTTAAATAATTTATAAATAAAGGCCTTTTAATGTGAACACAGATTGGACAAGGAACTATTTGCTTATTTAATTTTCTGTGGAAACCTGTAACAAAGTACAAAGAGTTATTTTGTTCATGCCTAGAGAGTAATCACAGGAAGTGTAGTGTGAGAAATACTGCAAACCTGCAAAAGGTGAGAGGCAGAAGTGTGACCACAAAGTGGAAGTGGAAGTTGTCATAATCAGAGACAAAGGCCATTATATTTATGGGGAGGCAGGGAGGAAGTGGGGGGGCGTGGTAGTGTGGGAAACCGTAAATACTAGGGATGTGGAGATTCTGCCGAGTTTAACAGCAGGACCACATTATCATTTACTTCTTCCATTTCCTGAACGACAACTGGCTAGATTGGCATGCGGGGGAAACTATTAGCAATCGGATAAGATCAGGGGTTGGTAGGGTGGGCAGAGGGAGAATCAAGGCCTGGTAATCGGGAGGGAGGGAGGATTGGTGGGGGCGGGGGGCGGGCGTGGGTGGGGGGGGGAGAGGTTAGAGACAGACAATCGAGTGGGAGGGAGGGAGAGAAAGATCAGGGTTGGTGGAGTGAGGAGTTGATGCATGGCAATCAGGAGGGAGAGAGGGCAGGATCAGGGATTACTGGGGGAGTTGAAGCCTGGTAATTCGGAGGGAGGGAAAGGTCAGGATTTGTGAGGGAGCAGGATGGGTGCCGAGTAATCAGGAGGGAGGTGTTCGGCCGATCGGGGGCAGAAGGTGGGGGTCGGCAGATGGTAGCAGCGAGGTGAGGCCATGATCGGCAAAAGGGTTGCTTGAGGGTCCAGTGGAAGGCACTCCTGTTCCTCCTGGTCCACAAGGGGCACTTGAAAAAGCACTTACCTGCTGTCGTCGGCTGCTCCTGTCTTCCATGTAGCCACCGGATTTCTCGAACCCTGGTAAACCTGGCTGGCATCTGTTAAAGTTAAATCGTGCTCCCAACTGCACTGTGTCAGCCTGATTTAAATATTATAATGAAATGTAACGCCTCTCAAAGAATAGATCTTGCCTCACATGCTTACAGATGCGTAAGCAGCAGGTTTGGGTCATGTTTCGTAATTTAACATTTTTGACCTCCCCCTGACCATATCCCGTCCATCGTGGGGGAGTTAATATCAACCCAATGTGTTGGCATAAAGGTAAGTGCGACACAAAAGCTATTCAATTGTTAACATAACTAAGTGCCTTTCAGTAGGTTCCAAGACAATTATCAATCTCAAGGCAAATAATAGTTGCACTTAAAGAGATGAGCACAGCATTCAGTTGAATGGTATATAATGCGAATGCCAAACTACTTTAGTTTGGTGCTCATCAGACCTCTTCTGTTCATCTCTGGTATGACATAGAAAAGCTTTTTTTTGAAATAAAAATATTAATTTAAGAACAGGTGGACGAATTAATGTACAACATACACCAACATTGTTATGATTTTGTTTGGAAAGTTGTAACGTTCCATCATTTACAATATTAGATTTGTAATTCAGTGTGCAATGCTTTTTCATGAATCTAGTCACAATCCCCTGTTTAATTTTTCTGAATTTCAATTGAGAAAAAATAAAAAATAATTTGGTGCACCGTACTGCCCCTGGACATTTTCAACACGCTTTGTAAATAATATTTAAAGAGTGCACTGGTGGTATCTAAGCTAACAAATTAAATGATTGATTTCTTTATTTGGCATTCTGATAATAAGCCTGCTTGAATTTTTCAGTATTTCAATAGTTGGCTGCAACAATATATTGAAGATTACTATATAAGTTACCTTGAAATATAGTTATAGAACATGCACAACTGTAAAGAGTTGTATATATAGAACACAAAGTGCTGAGTGATACTAGGCACGTAACTCATGATCTCAAAGGGTGAGAGATACAGGCCCAATTCACTGGTGCTTTATTTTTCCATATATCACTCCATTCCATCTCTATATTGGTTATGTCACATTGATTACATGAATTTACTTAAACCATGTTTGAAAGTTGGAAACATTATTATAACTTTATTCTAGGGTGTACACATCTGGTTGGAAGCTGATGTGTGTGCTTTGATACAGAGGTTCTGTGCTGTGATGTACTCATATGCCAGCTGATGAGTTCAAAGTAGTATGCTAGAAATAGTAGTTTAAATTTTTATAATTTATTGTAATAACAGTATTAGCAGATGTAACTATTTAATTTTTTCAGAAGACATTTAATGTTCTACATTTGAAATAAAATGAAGGCTCATGGTATTAATTCGCTTGTTGGATTGAAAACTAGGACAGGAAGCAGAAAGTATTGAAAAATAGAAAAGATCTGTTCTATAGCTATTAATAGTACCGTTTCACCTTGATCTGCTTTTGGTTCTCTGTTCACAGAAGGCATCCAGCGAACTTTTAAACACCACATATTGGTAATTGAGGCTCACCCAGGTGGGAATTAGATTTTAAGCTTTGGGCAAACCTGGTAATCCTATGATTGTGCACCTGTGGTTGGCAGATTTAGCAAGGTCTTCTTATCTGCTTGCACTATGGATTGAGCAAACATAAATAAATGCGGTAAATAAAATGTTTAACCAAAATGTTAAAAGCCTTCTGGCACTGCAGATAGACTCCTTCTCACTGCAAACTGCAATCAGCAGAGTAGTCTGTGAAATGGGTCAAACATTTATTGGATGTCACTGTGCCATTTAGTATCCCAATATAGGTTTATTCAGATTGCAGGACTCTGCTTGTATATTATAATAGTTCAGGGTCTTGCAAGGGTTGGAGCAAGCGGGGACTTCTTTTTTATGCCAGTTTCCTAAAGGGATTGCAGCTGAGGTTAATTATAGATTGAGATGATCAAATAGTCCGTGAGATACAATGGTGCGACTGGAGAGGGGTGGGGTTGGGGGGGACGGGGGGGGGGGGGGGTGGGGGGGGTGATGTTGTTGCCTGGAGAATAGCGAGCTGAATAATGTAGGTGGTGATGGATAAATATTTTAGTTTTGCTTTTGGTGATCAGAGAGCTCTTAAGCAGAATTGTTCCGCTGGATATTAAATAGACAAGATAGAGACTGAAATTGGCCTCATCTGTGCCTCCTGTTAATGCCTACGGGGCACCCTAACAGGGCGCAAATTAGTTTTCGCCCAGGCGATCGCTCCCAGCATAAATTGGCCTCAGGTTTTTTTGAGGCACTACCAGGTACTGCCTCACTCCTGCCGATAGCGACCCATTTGGGTGTACCCATTGATGATAATGCCATCATTGTGCGCACTGCCTCATTACCACCCCCATAAACTCGGCCTCTCTCCCTCAGGTACTGGCTGGCGCTGACAACGACAGCTTCAGCTGTCAAGTTGCAGGTGGGAGGCGGCTGGAGAAGCGTTATTTAAAGGCACCATCGATTCCAAAACTTTTCTGTCAGCCATTATTATTTCTAGCTTGCTGACAGATAAGCAGAGTGCCTGTTGCAAGGATTGTAGCAGTTTTCACTTCAAGGACTGTTCTGGCTCTTAAACATTGCTTTGTTTAATTCAGGGCAGATTTGACTCTGCAACATTTATCTCGTTTCATGGGGGCTGTGTTGGCACTCGACCTCATATTGCAACGTCGCCATCGGAGGTTAGTTAGGTGGAGACAAATGCAGATACAAAGGCAGAGAGAAAGAGAGGCAGCAATACAAAGAGAAAAACAGGTAGAAGGAGATGCAACAATACAAGGAGAAAGGCAAAGAGAGAGACACAGAGAAAGGCACAGAAAGCTAGAGGGAGAAAGGAACAGAGAGAGAGAGGGAGAAAGACAAGGAGAAAGGCAAAGAGAGAGAGGGAGAAAGACAGGAACAAAGAAAGAAGATGTGGACCTTGACTGGCACTGAAACCGGCGCAACCGGGTTCCTGAGGCTCAAGGTCCCAGGAGTATTTGGCACAGCATTCTCATGATCACATTCCTTGCGAAAGCAGCTGCAAAGTCAGTGCTTTAGCAAGGATGTGATCACAGAGCTGTGCCATCTCCTGCAACCAGACCTTGAGCCTCAGACCAGGATGAGGACGGCTCTTTCAGTGGCAGTCAAGGTCACCTCTCTTTCTTTGCCTTTCTTGTCTTTCTACCTCTCTCTCTCTCTCTCTCTCTCTGTTCCTTTCTCCCTCTATCTTTCTGTGAAATTGTGCTCAATTTCTACACTTATGGATCCTTCAAGTTTGCAAAAGGAGACATCTCCAATATCTCCCAGTTTGCCGTCCATTGCTCCATCCGCGAGATCACAGATGATCGTTACAGAAGGAGAAAGGATGGCATTTCCTTCCCCATGACCAAGTGTGCATGTGGATTCGTCAGGATAGCGGGTTTCCTCTTGGTGCAGGGCGCCATTGACTGCACCCAAGTCACTTTAAGGGCACCGCATCACAATCCTCTGATCTTCAGTAACTGCAAAAGCTACCAGTCACTGAATGTGCAGTTGGTGTGCGACCACACACACAGAATATTCACCGTCAATGCCCGCTATCCTGGAACAGCTATGATGTCTACATCCTGTGCCAGACCGGTATATCAGTTCTCTTCCAACCATCACATCAAGCCCGCGGCTGGCTGCTCAGAGACAAGCCCTCCACCTGGCTCATGACTCCCCTCTGTAACCCCACCACTCCTGCCCAGCTCTCATACAATGAGAGCCATGCAGCCACCAGGAACATCATTGAGCAGACCATCGGAATACTCAAGCAACAACTCCGCTGCCTTGAACGCTTGTGAGGAGTCCTCCAGTGCTCGCCAGAGTGATGTCCCTATTCGTCGTCGTCCACTGCATGCTGCATAACCATGCATATACCATGAGGCATAGCCACACCACCTCAGGAGGAGGAGGAGCACTAGAATGAGGAACAGGAGGAGGATGAGGAAGAGCAGGAGCAGCCACAGCCACAATGAAGGAGGCAGCAACTCCATCGCGATCCTGCAAGGGAGGTCCATGACCATTTCATCAAAACTCGTTACCATTGATTCCCATCCCACTTCCTGGTTCTTCTGGACATCCCCATCACCACATCAATTTGCCCTTCCATACCAAAGCCCCAAAACTGAAATGAGAGACAACCGCAAACATTAACCATTCCAACCAACATTTTTAAAAAACAATAAAATGTATAAATGTGTATTTATTCATCACTCCTTATAGCCCCTCTTTCATTGACCTATTCTAATACTCCTCCACTGTCTGTAGCATGGCTGGTGGAAGGCTGCTGTGTGTTAGGGCCAGAGACTACAGATGACCTTGCAGGACGCCCTCAAGCAGCTCTGGGTGTGGAAGGCTCAGCCGTAGACTGCAGCAACTCAGCCTGAGCGGCGGCAGTCTGGTCTGCCTAGATGACAAGCAGCGATAAGCGCAATGGCAGAATGGCAGTGGTGGGATCAGGAATGCTGCTATCCTGACAGCGGACAGCAGGTTCCTGTTCTACTGACCCAGTGCCACTCTCCCGGGGCATCACCTCAGCATCCCCAACAATCTTCTGCAGCATAGTTTGGTGGGCTGCTGCGACACCGTGAGATCCCCCATCGACTGTGGTGGATCCAGTGGTGATGGCAGCAGTCAGAGCTTGCGTAGCATCCAGCTGAGACTGCATGAGTGCAGTCTGAGACTGGATGTCAGCAGTCATTGATTGCATGACACCAGTCAGAGACTGCATGGCACCAGTCAGACCATGCACGGCATCAAGCTGAGACTGCGCGAGAGTAGTCTGAGACTCGCTGCCAACACTCATTGACTGCATGACAGCACCGAGACATTGCGTGGCATGCAGCTGAGACTGCATGAGAGCAGTCTGAGCTGCCATGCGAGCAACCATTGACTCCATTGCAGCACTAAGACGTTGCGTTGCTTCCGCCTGTGCCACAATCAAAGCTGCCACATCGCCCATGACATGTGTCATGAGGTCTGGATCTCTGGGAGCCCACCATGGTCTGCAGACTGGCAATGATGGGCCCCATGGTGTGTGCAGAGCACTGTGCATTGCTGGAGGCGGACTCCTCCACGCTCCTTACCACTGCCAACAGGCTCTCGGGCACTCTTGCTATTGCACCTATCACCGTTTGAGTGAACACTTCCCCTTCAAGGTCTTCATCTGAGTCCTGTGCAGCAGAACTCGCGTGCGAACTCGCCCTCGGGGAGATGGCTTCTGAGGTTCCCTTTCGCCTTGCCCATGCTGCAGGCTGCTCGGTCCCAGTGCATTATCCAGTGCAGAACTCTCTTTAACCTAACCTCTAAGGACACATAGTGTCAGTATCTGAGCTGGTGTCTGTGGGTGAGAGAAACAATGACGCAGTGCTTGGCTCGTTCTCCTCCCCTCCTCATCCTCGTCCCCCTCTTCTCCCTTGTGTCTCAGTTAGGAGGGCTCAGGGACACACTGGTCATCTGCTGCATTGTTATCTGAAAGCATAAATGGCACAAGAGTCGCGTTAAGGTGAGGGCTGGGGGCAGGAATGGAGCAAGGAAGGCAGACAGCATGACGAGCTGGAAAGTGATAAAATCTTCTGGTTTATTGGGGAAGTGGGATGAGAAGAAGGGATAAAAACACCATTGTTGCCCCCATGGGGCTCGATGTCTCTGCCAGCCATGGTGCCCACCACTTGCGGGCCAATGAGCCGCAGCACTCGCTCCTCCAAGTCAGTCAGCTGGTGCAGTTCAGCTTCCCCCCCTCCAGTCCACTGCTGCTCCCTTCTGTTATGTGCCATCTTGGACTGCAAAAGAAAGAAACCTGTGTGAGTAAGAGTCCAGCTATGTATGAGGAAGATATGCCTGCCATGGTTGAATAGCTGTGAATGCAGGCAAGGCGTGACATGAGGATGTGACTGTGAGTAGGTGCAGATGCTTGGTGGTTGCCTGTTGGGTCAAGTGCTGGTTTGCAGAGTGTGCTCAGACAGAGGCTCAGAGACTGGTATGTAAGAATTGTGTAAACATGTATTCACCAAACCACCCGACTGAGATCGTTGAATTTCTTCCAGCACTGTGTTGGGCTTCTGTCGACCACGGTGCTGGCCGACACCTCTGCAATCACCTCTGCCCACATGGCCCTAAAAACCTGCGGTGTTGGTCTCTCAAATGGAGGGAACAGTGCATCCCTCTTTCTCTCCACTGCCCCCACCAATGTCTCCAATGCCAGATCATTGAACCGAGTGGCCCTTCTAAGAGCAGCAGCCATCTCAGAACTTGCTTTCTGGTCTGTGAAGTCCAGCAATGATGAAAATAACCAGGTGCTGCCTGAAACGACATCCCCTTTATGAACTGGAATGATCAGGAGGCTTATGATTGCTGAATGAAAGTCACCTGAAATTTGGTACAGCTTTGGTAATACTGCGGAGGTTCAAATACTGCCTCCCTTCATTTCTGAGGCAAAAATGACCAATTTTCCACAATTTTGCATCTCATCTCACCAGGCACTATCCTTCCAAAAAGTTAAAAGTCAACACCCCAAATGGGGCACTGCTGAATTTCACCCCCCTGGAATTTTCTCAGAACTGCTCCTGTTATGTCACCGTAACTTCATGTATATAAATGGGATTTCCACCACACTTGTGGCCATGTGGCAGCACAGGAGCCGCTCCTGTCAGGAGTCAATGATAGGGCAGATTAAATACGATCTGTAGAAGGAATGAGCTCAGTCGAAAGAATGGCATTTTCTTAATGAATTATGGTCACATTCACCATAATTATGCAAATGTCAGCACCGCTAAAACTTAAATATTGCTTCCAGAAAAATAGATATAGTCAAATATAGGCCATGCCCCTACTTAAACTGCTTGTTTTTTTTTAAATGCTTCCTATATGCAAGTTAATATAATACTAATTAGAACTGATAGGAAGCAACAAGACAAGAGAGAAGGGTGCCATTATTGGGTATATCCATCTGTGTATTACAGAAATAATTAACCACAAATAAACCATTTATACTCAATCAATTTGCGTGCTCGAAAAACTTTTTCTTCCTGTCATTACTGCTGAGCTCCATAGAGCTGATTCCATGATCAGCTCCTCCCAGCAAGGAGAAGCACTTACAGAGAGCACATGTCAGGAAAGGGAGACCCTGCAATCCATTAATTTTAGTGGAGAGAAAATCATGACCTGCATTCCCACATTTTCTGACTTGCATCCTCTCTGTGGTATTTCTTGATGGTAATGTCTGATTGTGGAATTATCCATTATATATCCCCCTTTAATTGCAAGAGGCATAATTTGAATCTCTCTATCACACTTCCTGATGCAGCATCGTTGACAAAAGACCTTGGAACATTGCCTGCTTGACTGCCCTCTTAGTTCAAGAATTGTAAATGGAAAAAGAGTTAAAGGGAAAGGGACCAGATGTAAATAAAATTGGAAAAGGAGAAATGTTCTTTAGTCTTGGCCTATTCAGTGCTGAAGGAGTCCACCCGCCCCCCACCCCCCCCTACTTTTTAACACCTTCCAAGCCCCTCATTACAGTATTGCTTAGCTGGTGCCTCAGAGTTCCAAAATCTTGTGAAATAGAGTAAGAGCCACTAATTATTTGAATGCACATTTTGTATAAACATTAGTCAAGTAATAATACTGGGAGATTCAGAATTACCATTATGAACTTTGTTGCCTACATTCCAAAAATAACTACACTTCAAAAGTCCTTCATTGTCTGTAAAGTAACTCTTATGCCTCAAATACATCACTATTCTGTAAATAAATTTGTATTAATAAAGTTTTGGGCATATATGGGATTGTCCTGGTCAATGTTCCCTCTAAATTGTCTTTGTTGTGCGTGGCCTATTTATTGCAATGCACCGTCCCTTTAAATTTCTGGGCATGCGTGGAATTTCACATGGAAAACCTTGTGACCCTGCAGGTTACTGCACGACTGCGCATGCGTGCAGCTTAGAGGAAGCATTGATCCTGATATAAGAACTAAATATTACTTACAAACTTTAGATGCTTCCTTCTCAGATGGGGTTTTGTGGGTATTAGTGCTTTCAGCAATTGCACAGTCCCCTTTAAATAGAACAATATGAAGCATACAAGAAATTCTGGTTAAAGACGCCTACAATTTACTTTCCGACTGAAAGCCTTTTATGTAGGAATAATAGCATAGAAATTATGGGCAGCACTGTTATTGTGCAAATGCTCAAAGTGCTCATATCACATACTTTTTTCCTTGATTTTAACAGAGATGTTAACCCATGGAATAGCACCTCCGTTAAAATATCAAAGTTATGAATTTATCTAAGTTTGTTATGAGTTTGTATATAACACTGCTGACAGTAATTTCTACTCTCAACAGAAGCAGGCAATGGGAGAGCTCCTAACTTCTGCTTCCCCATTGTCTACCTCAGTACCTAGTTTAAACCTAAATGTAAGAATGTTATAATAGAGAGGTACCTGACACCAGAATGACATGCATTGTACAGACAAGTTATTATTTAAATGGAGAAAGATTGCAAAGTGCCACAGTACAGCGGGACCTGGGGGTACTTGTGCAAGAAACACAAAAGGATAGTATGCAGCTCAGCAAGTGATCAGGAATGCCAATGGTATCTTGACCTTTATTGCAAAGGGGATGGAGTATAAAAGCAGGGAAGTCTTGCTACAGCTATATAAGGTATTGGTGAGGCCACACCTGGAATACTGCGTGCAATTTTGGTTTCCATATTTAAGAAAGGATGTTCTTGCTTTGGAGGCAGTTCAGAGAAGATTCACAAGGTTGAATCCGGAGATGAGGAGGTTGACTTATGAGGAAAGGTTGAGTAGGTTGGGCCTCTACTCATTGGAATTCAGTAAAATGAGAGGTGATCTTATCGAAACGTATAAGATTATGATGGGGCTTGACAAGGTAGATGCAGAGAGGATGTTTCCACTGATGGGAGAGACTAGAACTAGAGGGCATGATCTTAGAATAAGGGGCCACCCAATTAAAACAGAGATGAGCAGAAATTTCTTCTCTCAGAGGGTTGTAAATCCGTGGAATTCGCTGCCGCAGAGAGCTGTGGAAGCTGGGACATTGAATAAATTTAAGACAGAAATAGACAGTTTCTTAAACGATAAGGGGATAGGGGTTATGGGGAGCGGACGGGGAAGTGGAGCTGAGTCCATGATCAGATCGGCCATGATCTTATTGAATGGCGGAGCAGACTCGAGGGGCCGAATGGCCTACTCCTGTTCCTGTTTCTTATGTTCTTATAACAGGTCAGGGACATGGCATCAAATTATAACATGCACACAAAACTACAGGAGAACCAAACTGTAAGACCATCTTTTCTATCACAATAAAGAACTTCATACTGATAATTAAACCTTCATTTATTTTCTCTTGTTTTGGTTTTATTTATTGGCATTTTGTTTCTAACATTGCAGAAATAATGTGGTGGTGTTTGTAAAAAAAAAGTATATAGGGTCTAGAATAATAATTTTAATTTTCAGCTATTCTGTGTCAAAGAAAGGTGAATTATAATCATATCTACACGATTTAATTAGATTTAAATGTTGTGGCAGGTTTAAAGCAGTATAGAAATAACTTAGTATAAAAGTCCTGGTTCACCTTTTTGGTATCCACCTAAATAGGAACTTAATTTTCTTTTGGGCCTCATCTGAATTATGGCAGGTCCGAGAAGCAGCACACCCTTAGTACTGCACTGCAGTGTCAAGCTTGTATTTAAGCAGCATTTTACCATGTACTTACCATTTATGAGCTCAGGTGTAGGGGCTGGGCTTGAATCCATGACCTTCTATCGCAGAGACAAGGGATGGAATTTTGCCGACATTCAGAGGGTAGGTTTGGAGGTGGATCCGCTGTCAAAATATAAAAGATTGACCAGAGCAGGCCCTAAGTGGAGGAAGTGCATCCGGGAGGGCGCTGAGCTCCTCGAGTCTCATCACCGAGAGCATGCAGAAGTCTAGCGCAGGGAGCAGAAGGAGCGTGCGGCAAACCAGACTCCTCGCCAACCCTTTCCTTTAACCACTATCTGTCCCACCTGTGACAGAGATTGTGGTTCTCGCATTGGATGTACAGCCACCTAAGAACACATGCTAAGAGTGGAAGCAAGCCTTCCTCGATTCCGAGGGACTGCCTAAGATGATGATAAAAGATTGACAGTGGGTGGACAGCCCGCTGTCAACTCGCCTCCATGTCAGTTTGCCAAGTGCCGGGTCTGTCTGCACTTCACAGACCTGACACCAAGCGGCGGTGCAACCAATTGACATAGTTAAAAGCTTGTTAAAAGATAGTTAAGCAGCATTTTACCATGTACTTACCATTTTTCCAGCTTGTTCACAAGGTTTCCGGTGCTCGGGAATCATGTCTGGTAAGTAGGTCCGGTTTTCAATAACTCTCCATCCCTCTGAATAGCTGCAAAAGTGGTATAAACGCTACCATTTCACAGCTGTTCACTTTCCAATCTTAGAAGCTATCAGGATTTGGAATACACTTTTGAGGTTTAGGAAGGCAGGACGTGTTTAGAGTAAACTCTCCTTCCACTGTCCCCTCCTTGGAGCAAGCTCTCTCACCAGTGACAGATCACTTCTGTCATCTCAACTTCAGCTGCCATTTATTCCAGCAGTATCGGTGCCCTTCCTTTCACACTCATCAGAATAGAGAGGGGTAGCGTTATGTCTCACCATTCACTGCAACTCACTAAGCCATTTCAAAAGGTGCACACAAATATGGCCAAGTGTTGAAAATAAAGATTTCAATGTTTGCCAACACATTAACAGAAACTTTACATGAACATTGGCTAAAAGACCCAAGTGCCAACCCTTGTGTGTTGTTAGTTGTTATGATTGGATGAGGGTGAGTGTGAGGGGCAGCGAGTGAGATGGAGATGTGATAATGTAGATAGAGGGATGGGTGGAAATGCAAGGTAATTTGGTGTGAGTAAGTATGTGCAGGAATAGGGTAGGGAAGGCAGAGTGATGGGAATGTGATGAATGGCACAGCAGGATGAGGCTGAATGTGGCTTTGCAGCAACATTTCCTAATCTAATGAGATCATTGAAAGTTTTGCACCATTGTCGTCAGGTCCTCCTGACAACATCCCTGCTTGTGCCCTCCTGTGCAATGTGCAACCAGGCTGTGTTGGTGTCCTTGGGAGATCTGTTCCACCCATTGGAAGGGAAGAGAACCTCCCTGCCTGCTGTGATACCCTCCATAAGCATATGGAGGGAGTCATGAGAGAGCCTGGGTGCAGCCATGCACCTTTGTGCAGTGCTTGTCAATGTTTGCAGCACCTCAATGCTGCAGAACACTGACAGCATAATTGTCAAAATGATCGTAAGGAAACCGGCTGATGATGCATCATCAAATGACAGAATCAGACCCGCTTCCTTTTAATTGGCCGGGAACCTCGCAGCATGGGTCCAATCACGGTAAAATTATTTTCACAGAGTGAGATGGAGCCGGGAGCGGGATTCCAACCTGCCACCTACCTCAGCTGCACTGAACCTGCCTCAGTCAGCGAAATTGCAGCCGTGCTATCAGCTGAGGCAAGCAGACACTGCCAAGCAGGCAATGATAAATCTAATATATTGCAAAATTGTCAGTCTTTGAAAAATACTAGTATTGTACACTTTGGGCCCGAACTTGTTAGAAGGTAAGTTCTGCCCAATTGCCGGCCAAAGAACCGCTAAGATACCTGATGGTACTTCGGGTGGGAGCTTCGTAAAAAAAAGTCCTTGAAAGCCTGCCCGGTGACAAAAAAGGGACTTACGCTATGAATCTAGGCGGCAGCGGGCGGGAGCTCCCAATCTCAGCGGCAAATGCAATCCTCACCAAAGTGCAGCCGAAGATTGAGTTGGGCCCAGGGAGGGGGGAGCACATAAAAATAAAAATATACACAAAAAAAAACCCCCGGAAAGCCTTCAGGGGACCCCATCCACATAAATCACAGAAAAAAAAACTAAAAGAAGTTTGCCAACCTTTTGTTGCAGGTCTTCATACTTACCATTGGAGTTAGACCTGTCTTCGCGCAGTGGTCTTTCCCTCTGCTGCCACTGACTCCTGCCCGGAGGAATCTGCCAACTCCGTGGGCGGGAGGACACTTACGCGCCATGCGCGCTAGCAGCTGTCAGCGGGCGGTTCCCAGCGGTCCTCCCCTCCCGCCGGTGGGAGGCCTAATGGAAACTGGCACTGAGGGGTGACCACTGAAAAAACTCGGCGGCAGCCGGCAGCAGTGGGTAATAAGGCCACCAAGTTCGGGCCCATAGTTTATTAATAAAATAGCTACAATTTCTACAAGCAATAAATACACATTCCTTAAAAACATGTATCATTTAAAAATCTTCCGATGTGCCCTTATGGGCACAGGCCACCTGCCTTGAGTATTTAAATGACCCCATTTCTGTGATTTGGAATGGGGTCTGCATTTGGATACAAAGGCAGACAAGAGTGTTACTCTGCCACACTTCTGCCAGGAGAGCAGCGCTCCCAGAATTAGGTTCCTATCTATTGTATCAATAGCTGCTAGCAATATATGATCAGGGAAACCGCAACTTATTATCTTTGGGAGGATAAGAAGCAAGAGAAAGAAAATTCCATCTTTCTCATGCTGCCAGACATAGCAGCTATCTCTTGTCACTTTCCATACCATCAACAAAAGAAATATTTAGAAAAAAGCATTAAATAACAAGGCATTAAAAATATTAAAGGAAAAATCAAGTGTAGGTGCAACATTGAATACTTCTCTGGATCCCCATCTAAGTAAACTAATGAAATATCCTACCCAAACAATAGATACTGGTATTTTTACTGTACTATTTCAATGGTTCAAGCAGTATTTGTAATAAAGCGTGCTCTGTTCCCACTAAAGTCTTTTGTAACCTTTGACCGTGGCTTATTTTTTTTCATTGGAGTTGTGAACTGAATGTGTGCTCAGTCAGCAAAATCAAAGAACTCAATAACCATGAGAAAAAAAAACAGAGCAACATTACATTTCTTATTCCGTATTATATTTATACTTCAAAGATAATCAGTTCTGCAATGCCCTAGGCTCCTAGTGGTATGAAAGGATAATGAATTTTCAGAATAAGCGACCAGGCAAGGTGGTAGACCCAGGAGTGCGATGACAGTGAAGACAAGAGCAAGATAATGAGCAAGGAACATTAGTGGAGTCAGAGAGAGAGAGAGAGAACCACAAAAGGAGGATTGATTAGAGTAAAACAGTGAAAGAGAGGAGACTGAGAAAGACGAGTATAGGTGGAGGAGAGAGACTTTCTTTTTATTATTATCATTAAAGTGAGCGGAGTGAGAGGCTGAAAGATTTTTGGCAGGGACCAGCTTGAAAAAAATTGAGAAGCACTGAATCAGATAGTTTTGCTGAAATTTATTATGAAGAATGACAATCCCCAATGCTTGAACCAAGCATCCTGCTCACTAATCATAAGAGAACATTGACTCTGCAGTACTTACATACACAATAACAGTTTCAGGCAGGAGAAGACCTTCAGTCTACCAAGCCTAGCTATCCACAGTATTCCCTTGGTGGATTTTTAATAACCCTGAATCCGATTTGTTAGATCCTTCTTGAAACCCATTAAAGTTTCTTCCACGATCCGTGCTGGTAATCTGTTCTAGTCCAAAAGGTTCCTCCCGTGTTTCCTATTTTCTTTTGTTGTACTTCATTTGTAAATATGAGCCCCTGGGGGCTAAATTCGATAGCCCCCAATTAGCCTGCGCCTCTTGAGTCCACTACAGGCAGCACTCAAACTTTGTGCTGCCTGCTAATTTAAATGATGCAGCATGCAGCCCAGTGCAAAATGCTCTATTGTGTGTCTGTACAGCTCAATATGGCTGCCCTTGACATGAAGGCAGAATTTGACCGACTGTGGCACCAAGGGGCCCTAGTAAAATTGAAGTCAATGGGAATCAGGGGAAAGATTAATTGACCAGAAACTTAACGGGATCAGCTACATAAATACAGTGGCTACAAGATCAGGTCAGAGACTGGGTATTCTGTGGTGACTGTCGCACCTTCTGACTCCACAAAACCTTTCCACTATTTACAAGGCACGTCAGGAATCTGATGGAATTCTCTCCACTTGCCTGGCTGAGTCTCAAGTTTCTGCGAGGCTAGCACCACGTAAAGCCAGCCTGCTCCTCTTAAAGGGGAAGTGCATTCTGGCAGGAGAAGGTGCTGGAAGTGGCTGGGGAAGAGACTCTGATCTTCAAGGAGAGTGACTAATGGCGCAACACTGAGAGACCATCCGCCAAGGTTCGCAGACGCTGCATTAGAGGCCTTGGTGCAGGAGGTAGACAGGAGGAGAGAGTTCTTCTAGCTACAGCAGGCCAGGAACCCCTCCAGACAAACTCTGTGGCAGCAGGTAACTGTGGTGGTCAATTCCAGGAGTTTAGCCCCGAGGACCAGCATGCAGTGCCACAAGTTCAATGATCCCATATGAGTGATTAAAGTCAGTGAATTCATCTTCAAATGCCATATCCCATCAATTACATCACTAACCTCACATACTGCTCAATTCACCACACCCCCATCACTCACCTACCAACAATCTACAAGTAGCAGACGCATCTGTCCATAACAGTATTGGTAGCAGTGACCACCGCACATTCCTTGTGGAGACAAAGACCCGTCTTCACACTGAGTACACGCTCCATCGTGTTCTGTGGCACTACCACCATGCCACATGGGATAGATTCAGAACAGATCTAGCAGCTCAAAACTGGCCATTCATGAGGTGCTGTGAGCCATCGGCAGCAGCAGAATTGTACTCCACCACAAACTGTAACTTCATGGCCCAGCATATCCCTCACTCTACCATTAACATCAAGCCAGGCGACCAACCCTAGTTCAATGAGGAGTGCAGAAAAGCATGCCAGGAGCAGCACCAGGCGTACCTAAAAATGAGGTGCCAACATGGGGAAGCTGCAACACAGGACTACATACATGCTAAACAACTAAAGCAGCATGCTATAGATAGAGCGTAGCGATCTCACAACCAATGGATTAGATCAAAGCTCTGCAGCCAGTCTTGAATGGTGATGGACCATTAAACAACTGTCAGGAGGAGGAGCCTCCATGAACATACCCATCTTCAATGATGACGGAGCCCAGCACAAGTGAAAAAGACAAGGCTGAAGCATTTGCAACCATCTTCAATCAGAAGTACCAAGTGGATGATCCATCTTGGCTTCCTCCTGAGGTCCCCACCATCACAGAAGCCAGTCTTCAGCGAATTCCATTCACTCCAAGTGATATCAAGAAATGTATCACGCCCACATCCCAACGAATAAAAGGAAAAGAAGCTCCGAGCGCACTGGATACAGAAAAGGCTATGGGCCCTGACAATATCCCGGCTGTCATTCTGAAGATCTATGCCCCAAAACTAGCTGCACCTCTAGCCAAGCTGTTCCAGTAAAGCTACAACACTGGCATCTATGACAAATATGGAAAACTGTCCAGATATGTCCTGTCCACAAAAAATAGGACACATCCAATATGGCCAATTACCGCCCCAACTCTCAATCATCAGCAAAGTGATGGAAGATGTCATCAACAGTGCTATTAAGCAGCACTCTCTTACGAATAACCTGCTCACCATTGCTTAGTTTGGGTTCCGCCAGGACCACCCAGCTCCAGACATGAGCAAAAGAGCTGAATTCCAGAGGTGAGGTGAGAGTGGCTGCCCTTGACATCAAGGCAGCATTTGACCAAGTGTGACACCAAGAAGCCCTAGTAAAATTGAAGTCAATGGGAATCAGGGGAAAGATTAATTGATCAGAAACTTAACGGGACCAGCCACTTAAATAATGTGGCTACAAGAGCAGGTCAGAGACTGGATATTCTGCGACCATGATCTTATTAAATGGCGGAGCAGGCTCGAAGCGCCAAATAAGAACATAAGAAATAGGAACAGGAGTAGGCCATACGGCCCCTCGAGCATGCTCCGCCATTCAATAAGATCATGGCTGATCTGATCATGGACTCAGCTCCACTTCCCCGCCCGCTCCCCATAACCCCTTTTTCCCTTATCATTTAAAAAACTGTCTATTTCTGACTTAAATCTATTCAATGTCCCAGCTTCCACAGCTCTCTGAGGCAGCGAATTCCACAGATTTACAACCCTCTGAGAGAAGAAATTTCTCCTCATCTCAGTTTTAAATGGGTGGCCCCTTATTCGAAGATTATGCCCTCTAGTTTTAGCCTCCCCCATCAGTGGAAACATCCTTTCTGCATCCACCTTGTCAAGATCCCTCATAATCTTATACGTTTCAATAAGATCACCTCTCATTCTGCTGAATTCCAATGAGTAGAGGCCCAACCTACTCAACCTTTCCTCATAAGTCAACCCACTCATCTCCGGAATCAACCTAGTGAACCTTCTCTGAACTGCCTCCAAAGCAAGTATACCCTTTCGTGTATATGGAAACCAAAACTGCATGCAGTATTCCAGGCGTGGCCTCACCAATGCCCTGTATAGCTGTAGCAAGACTTCCCTGCTTTTATACTCCATCCCCTTTGCAATAAAGGCCAAGATTCCATTGGCCTTCCTGATTACTTGCTGTACCTGCATACTATCCTTCTTTGTTTCATGCACAAGTACCCCCAGGTCCTGTACTGCAGCACTTTGCAATCTTTCTCCATTTAAATAATAACTTGTTCTTTGTTTTTTTTCTGCCAAAGTGTATGACCTCACACGTTCTAACATTATACTCCATCTGCCAAATTTTTGCCCACTCACTTAGCCTGTCTATGTCCTTTTGCAGATTTTTTGTGTCCTCTTCACACATTGCGTTTCCTCCCATCTTTGTGTCATCAACAAACTTGGCTACGTTACACTCAGTCCCTTCCTCGAAATCGTTAATATAGATTGTAAATAGTTGGGGTCCCAGCACTGATCTGTGAGGCACACCACTAGTTACTGGTTGCCAACCAGAGAATGGCCTAATCCTGCTCCTATTTCTTATGTTCCTATGTAATGTTCCTATGTAACTGTCTCACCTGCTGACTCCTCATAGTCTTTCCACCACCTACAAGGCACAAGTCAGGAGTGTGATGGCATACTCTCCAATTGCCTGGATGAGTGAAGATCCAACAACACTCAAGAAGTTCGACACCATCCAGGACAATGCAGCCCATTGGCACCTCATCCACCACCTAAAACATTCATTCCCTTCACCACCGGCGCACCGTGGCTGCAGTGTGTACCATCTATAAGATGCACTGCAGCAACTCACCGAGGCTTTTTCGACAGCACCTCCCAAACCCATAACATCGACCACCTAGAAGGACAAGGGCAGCAGGCACTTGGGAACACCACCACCTCCAGGATCCCCGCCAAGTCACACACCATCCTGACTTGGAAATATATCGCCGTTCCTTCAAAACTGTTCAATCAGAATCCTGGAACTCCCTCCCTCACAGGACTATGGGAGTACCTTCACCATCCAGACTGCAGCAGTTCAAGAAGGTGGTTCACCATCACCTTCTTGAAGGCAATTAGGGATGGCAATAAATGCTGGCCTTGCCAGCAATGCCCACATCTCAGGAACAAATTTTAAAAAATCTCTATCAAACAGGACTCATAACTCATATTTGTAGATTCACCTCATCCTCACGCTGCTTCAAGCCTCACAACCACATCTCACAGCTTGCACACACTGTCAACTATTCAACTATGTCAGGCACAACATCCGCACATTGCACCACATTTACCGATACACCTCCACCTCTGTTGCAGGACAAGGTGGCACATAACCGGACGCAGTGGGGCTGCCTGTAGGGGAAGAGATGCGCTCGAGGAGACGGTGGTCGCCATCATTGGATTGGCCATCGCTGAAGCCAATTCCAGTGGCAGGGCTGAAACAATCGAAGGTGATTGTATTCTCATACACAATCCTCCTTCTCACATGCTACTTCCCTGTCATCCCAAAATCTCTTCTGATTTACAAGCTGATGAAGTGTAAGCATGCACCTCTTGTTTTCATCCCCTCGTCTCACCACAGCCCTTCTCCTTTCATATATCCAAGAACTGCAACTTGGCCAGGCAGTGGTGGAGAAGCAAGAACTGGAAGAGGAAGAAGGCAGTGATGCTGAAAACATGATTCACTTGATTTCACAGTTTCAGTCACCAGCTCAGGTATGACCACTTTGTGCACTTTTGAGGATAGCTCAGAAGTCTGATCTGCACATGATGAGACACCGGGAATGAGTGGGGTGCAGCCAGGACAGGGGGCAAGGGAAGTGCAGGAGACAGATTCCTGGATGGCAAGGTTGCACACTCTGCTGCAGAGGACTCAGATGAGCATTTTGATGGGGCAGGATACAGAAGAAGGCTATGCATAATTAAATGCTTGGTGCATTGGCAGACCTGCCAGAGAGCCTGTGTGCAACATCAAGGAGCATGGAGGAGTCTGACACCAATTTGGCACAGGGTTTTGCGAAGAGCTTGGAGCCATCCTTTCCAGCATTGAAGTGATGGCCAACTCCATAAGCACAGTTGCGGACACAAACAGGATGCAGCATCTAATGGCCGATGTCTCAGCTTCCGTTGCACTACAAGCAAAAGCCACCCAACTTCTGGATGCTGCAGCGGAAGCTCAGATTTCAGCTTAGCTTGTCGCCTTGCAAGTTCAGTCTGTGGCCATCATGGTTCCATATGCCAGTGTTCAAAGGGGCTTGCAAGGTGTCACAGCAGTTCAGCAATCTGTCCCACATCAGAATTGCTGAGGCCCTGTCCCACGAGGGTGGCAATGGCTGCGTGGAGCGTGAACCTGCTGTCCTGTCTCAGGATGACAGCATTCGTCCTTCCACCTCTGTCACTCCGCCAATGCCCTTGTTGTTGCCTGTCAGCTAGCCACCCATACAGCTGCCGCCAAGCCAAGATAGTGCAATCCCAATCCCAATCCCATGCCCAGCACTGCTCCAGGCCATCCTCTAAAGTCACCTGCAGTTTCCTCCATTGAAAGTCAGCAACCTTCCAGTAGCCATAAGAACATAAGAAATAGTAGCAGGAGTAGGCCACCTGACCCCTCGAGCCTGCTCCACCATTTAATAAGATAATGGCTGATCTGATCATGGACTCAGCTCCACTTCCCTGCCCACTCCCCATAACCCTTTATTGTCTTCTCACTCAAAAATCTGTCTTTCTGCCTTAAATATATTCAATGACCCAGTATCCACAGCTCTCTGGGGCAGAGAATTCCATAGATTTACAACCCTCTGAGAGAAGAAATTCCTCCTCATCTCAGTTTTAAATGGGCGACCCCTTATTTATGTCCCCTAGTTTTAGTTTCCCCTATGTGTAAATATCCTCTCTGCACCCACCTTGTCAAGCCCCCTAATTATCTTATGTTTCAATAAGATCACCACGCATTCTTCTGAACTCCAATGCCCAACCTACTCAACCTAACTTCATAAGTCAACCCCCTCATCTCCGGAATCAACCTTCTCTGAACAGCTTCCAATGAAAGTATATCCTTCTTTAAATATGGAGACCAAAACTGTATACAGTACTCTAGGTGTGGCCTCACCAATACCTTGTACAGTTGTAGCAGGACTTCTCTGCTTTTATACTCTACCCCCCTTGCAATAAACGCCAACATTCAATTTGCCTTCCTGATTACTTGCTGTACCTGCATTCTACCTTATTGTGTTTCATGCACAAGGACCACAAGATACTGCAACACTTTGCAATTTTTCTCCATTTAAATTATAATTTGCTTATCTATTTTTTCTGCCAAAATGGATAACCTCACATTTTCTCACATTATACTCCATCTGCCAAATGTTTGCCCACTCACTTAGCCTGTCTATATCCCTTTGCAGATTTTTTGTGTCCTCTTCACAATTTGCTTTCCCTCCCATCTTTGTATCATCAGCAAACTTGGCTACATTACACTCGGCCCCTTCATCCAAGTCATTAATATAGATTGGAAATAGTTGAGGACCCAGCACTGATCCCTGCGGCACCCCACTAGTCACTGTTTGCTAACTGGAAAATGACCCATTTATCCCGACTCTCTGTTTACTGTTAGTTAGCCAATCCTCTATCCATGCTAATATATTATCCCCAACCCCGTGAACTTTTATCTTGTGCAGTAACCTTTTATGTGGCACCTTGTCAAATGCCTTCTGGAAATCCAAATACACCACATCCACTGGTTCCCCCTTATCCACCTTGCTCGTTACATTCTCAAAGAACTCCAGCAAATTTGTCAAACATGATTTGCCTTTCTTAAAGCCATGCTGACTCTGCTTGATTGAATTATGCTTTTCCAAATATCCCACTACTACTTCCTTAATAATGGACTCCAGCATGTTCCCAACGACAGATGTTAGACTACCTGGTCTATCATTTCCTGCTTTTTTCTGCCTCCTTTTTAAAATAGGGGCATTACATTTGCAGTTTTCCAATCTGCTGGGACCGCCCCAGAATCCAGTGAATTTTGGTAGATTACAATCAATGCATCCACTATTGCTGCCTTGTAGTAGCCACTGAGGTAGCACTGCATAGCAGCACTTGGATAGACAAGGGGACATGGAAGAAAGCACAAGGGTGATTAGTTTACATTTGTATGCAATATGGCGTGGTTTCAGATATAAATGTGCGTTGGAATGTTTATTTTGTGTTGGCTTTTATTTTTGCAGTGTGGCCAAGTGGACACTATGATGGTCAATAACAGAGGGAAGGTAGGTTGTGGGAATGTTGGTAAATGTGGAATTGGAGTTGTGTTTACTGGTATCGCAGTTAGCTGAATTGGTTATGGACAGCCCGGTCAGAAAGGGCTGTCTGATTTGCCTCCATCCTTCCTCTTCCTCTTCTCTCTCCTCCTACTCCTCCTGCTCCTCTGCTGCTCGCCATATAGCTGGTGGCAAGGGCTGTGTCCTCATGATGGTGAGATTGCGAGATTGTGCAGCATGCGGCAGAGCACCACGAATCTCGGTACTTGCTCTAAAATGCAGGTCACCTCCAGAACGTCATCATCATAGGCAGTCCCTTGAAACAAGGATGACTTGCTTCCATGCCAAAAAGGGATGAGTTCGCAGGTGTTTCAATGAAGGACCTAATATTCTGGATCCCAAACTACATCTTGAAGGGTGGAAGATGCCTGTGCGTGGATTTTTTTACCGTGTGGTGGTCGCTGCACCCCAGCCACCACACGGGCTTGACAGAGCTTGGTCTTGGTCCAGTGGCAAGGATTAACCAAGACGACTGGAGACCAGCTCAGTTGCATGGACCTCGTGCTCACACATATCGCCGTGTGGGCTGGCCCGTGCTACCCCTGAGCCCTCACCTCTTCTGGGTGGTGGAAATATTGCTTCAGCATGCCAATGATCTGCTGATTGACATTTCATGTGGCAGCATGGCTTTCGTTGTATGAATGCGTGTTCAGCTGTGCATATTTAAGAGAAGGAGTTAGCTGGAGCGTTGAGCTCCAAAATGGCAGCGTTGGCGTCAAATCAGCGTAGTGCGAGCTGATTGATGTCACAATCTGCCTACTCTGCATACTCCTTGCCTCCACTCCCTGGACCTGTGCTAACGCCCTACCCAAACAACGAGCGCTACAGAGCCAAATTTTGCAGTCCTTGTGCTTAAATTCTATACGTGGCAGAAAAGCTTACTTGGTTTCAACTTGTCCAAATCTTTCATAAATTCTTTAGAATATCATTTAGTAAATACAATACTTCAAGATTAACAAAATATACCACTTTAAATGAATTCATTTATAACTATCATTGCCAATTCTATTTATTCATTCACTCTTAGAGAATATTTAGCCAATGCAAGATAGCAGTGACATTTACTAAAAAAATAAGAAGTGAGATTTCACAATAGGACATAATTATAATCAGTATCCACAATAGAAAAGAACTAAATATCATAGCAGCATTACATTAAATAATATCCAGTACACTCAATGTAAGAAATAAATTCAAGGGGCCAAGAAAGAACAAATTAGAAATATTTACAGATATCGCCTAGCATTTCTTAGTGTTGGAGGATTTGTAATTTTCTCTTGACAGGGTTATGCCCAAATACTGCTTTCCTCCCTCAGCCTCTACACCAAGCAATATCTGAATTTTGGTGATTTCAACTTCCATATCAACTCAAGATGCCCTCTTTCCTCTGAGTTCCTGCCCTCCTATATTCCCTTAATCTCTCCATCCATATAAACACATTATCTATATTCATGGCCATCCCCTCGGCCCTGCGGTCTCACCAGGCTTCTTTAATCCCATTGTGTCAATAACAGACAAGGCCATCTATCATCACTTCCTTGTATCCCTCTCCAGTCACATCCTCCTTTCAACCGCACTTCCTTCTCTGACCATACCTGGAAAAACTCTCCCCCAACTCATTTGCAATAGGACTTTTAAATTTCTAACTGTCTAGCCTTTGGCCCTCCAGTCACCCTGACATTTCCGCAGCTACAGATCAGCTCAATCACAAGGTCACCTCCAGCTTTGATGACATTATCCCCATTAATACCATTACTTTTTCACCCTGGTCGTTCCTCCTGGTATGGCCCCCATCTCTGCTCCCTGAAGTCCAAGGGACGCAAACTTGAACGCTTATGGTGGATAACTGGTTGTGCCATTCATTGCCAGATCTGGCTGGACCACATAAAGTAGTAAGAACATAAGAACATAAGAATTATGAGCAGGAGTAGGCCATACAGCCCCTTGAGCCTGCTCGGTCATTCAATAAAATTATTGCTGATCTACGACCGCAACTCCACATTCCCACTAAATTTCCGTATGCCTTGATTTCCCTGGAGTCCAAAAAATCTTCTATCTCAGTCTTGAATATATTCAATGATTCAGCACCCACAGTCCTTTGTCACCCCAAAGATTCACAACCCTCTGAGTGAAGAAATATCTCTTCATCTCAGTCTTTGGCCGACCCTTATCCTGAGATTATGCCCCCTTGTTCCAGACAGAAGGGGAGGACCAGGGAAATAGTGCAGAAGTCCTCTGAGTGCAACTCGCTTTCCAACCAGAATTCTGTTGTGAATACTGGTGGGGAGATGGTTACTCTGGGGGGCACAGCCAGAGCCAAGTCCATGGCACCACGGGTGGCTCAGCTGCATGAGGGGGGAAGGGGGAGGAAGAAAAGTGGAAGAGTGGTAGGGAATTCAATAATTAGGGGACGCATTCTCTCAGCATCTACGCTGTCAATCCCCCTCAGAATCTTATATGTTTCAATGAGATCACTTCTCATTCTTCTAATGCAGAGAAAGCAGGAAAGAGGTACTGAGGTGAATGATCAGCCATGATCTTATTGAATGGTGGTGCCGGCTCAAAGGGCAAATGGCCTACTCCTGCACCTATTTTCTATGTTTCTATGTTTCTATAAAGTGCAGCAGACAACTGTTTTGTACAAAGAAGGAATCAATCCAGTGAACCTTTGTTGCATCGTCTCTAAGGCAAGTATATATCTCCTCAGATAAGGAAACCAAAACTGTGCACAGTATTCCAGGTGTGGTCTCACCAAATTCCTGTACAAATATAGAAAGTTTTCCTTACTCTTGTACTCCAACACCCTTACAATAAAGGCCAACATGTCATTTACCTTCCTAATTGCTTGCTGTCCCTGCATCCATGTTTCCTGTATGAGGGCACATAAATCTTTCTGAACAACAACATTTAATAGTTTCTCATCATTTAAAAAATATTCTGTTTTCTTATTCTTCCGGCTAAAGTGAATAACCTCACATTTCACTACATAAACTCCACACGTGCAGGAAGTGTCGCCAGCTACAGCAACTCGAGCTCAGTGTTTCGGAGCTTGAGCAGCAGCTGGAGTCACTGCAGTGCATCGTCGAGGCTGAGAACTTCATGGATAGCACGTTTCTAGAGGTAGCCACCTCACAGCTTAAGAGTGTGCAGGCAGAAAAGGAATGGATGACTGCCAGACAGAAGGGGAGAACCAGGCAAGGAGTGCAGGAGTCCTCTGAGTGCAACTCGCTCTCCAACCTGTATTCTGTTCTGAATATTGATGGGACAATGGCTCCTCTGGGGAGCGCAGCCAGAGCCAAGTCGACGGCACCACGGGTGGCTCAGCTGCACAAGGGGGGGAGGGGGAAGAAGAAGAGTAGAGGAGCAATAGGGTAGGGAATTTGATAATTAGGGGCACAGACAGGTGTTTCTGCAACCACAGAAGTAACTCCAGGATGGTTTGTTGTCTCCCTGGTGATACGATTAAAGATGTCACCGAGCGGCTACAGAGCATTCGGGGGGGAGAGGGTTAACAGCCAGAGATCGTGGTTCATATCTGTATCAATGACATAGGTAGAAAGAGGGATGAGGTCCTGCAGGCAGAGTTTAGGGAGCTAAAAAGCAGGACCGCAAAGGTAGTATTCTCCAGATTACTCCCGGTGCCACATGCTAGTGAGTACAGAAATAGGAGGATAGAGCAGATGAATGCATGGCTGGAAAGATGGTGCAGGTGGAAGGGCTTTAGATTCCTGAGGCATTGGGACCGTTTCTGGGGGAAGTGGGACCTGTACAAGCCAGACGGATTGCACCTCAAAAGAGCCGGGACCAATATCCTCACGGGGAGATTTGCTAGTGCTGTTGCGGAGGGTTTAAAGTGGCTTGGCAGGGGGATAGGAGCCTGAGAATAGATTCAGAAGGAGAAAAGCAAAGCTGAAATTGGAAAGCAGAAAAGTAGAAAGTGAATTTGGAAGACAGAGGAAATAAGGGCTAGAAAATAGACAACAAGGGAGTTTGGCAGTGCTAAATGGTATATATTTCAATGCAAGGAATATAAGGAATAAGGTAGATGAGTTGAGAGCACAGATAGACACTTGGGAGTGTGATATTATAGCTATTACTGAGTCATGGCTGAAAGAAGGGCAGGTATAGCAGCTCAACATTCCTGGTTACAGTGTTTTCAGATGGGATAGAGAGGGAGTAAAAAAGGAAGGGGGGAGTCGCAGTATTGATCAAAGAAACAATTACAGCTGTGAGGAGGTGTGATCTGTTGGAAGGATCATCAATTGAGGCCATATGGGTTGAATTGAGGAACAAATAAGGGGTGTTCTCACTGCTGGGAGTGTACTATAGACCCCCAAACATTCAGAGGGAGATAAAAGAACAAATCTGTAGGCAAATTTCTGTGAAATGCAAAAACTACAGGGCCGTAATAGCAGGTAATTTCAACTACCCTAATATTAATTGGGATAAAATGAATGTTAAAAGTATAGAGAGTGCGGAATTCCTAAAATGCATTAAGGAGAACTTTTTTATGTAACAAGCCCAACAAGGCAGGGAGAAGTTCTGGACTTAGTTTTAGGGAATGAAGCAAGGTAGGTGGAAGGGTATCAATGGGAAAGCATTTCAATGCTAGTGATTATAATTCATTTAGATTTAGGGTAGTTATGGAAAAGGACAAAGATAGACCAGGAATAAAAGTTCTCAATTAAGGAAAAGCCAATTTTGCTAAGCTGAGATGGGATTTAGCCAAAGTGGACTGGAAACAGTTACTTGAAGGTAAATCAGTGTCAGAGCAGTGGGAGACATTCAAGGAGGAGATCCTGAGGGTTCAGAGCAAATAATTTCCCTTAAAGAAAAAGGGTGGGACTAACAAATCTAGAACCCCCTGAATATCAAGGGACATACAGGGTCGTATAAAGAAAAAAAGGGAGGCTTATGACAAATACCAAGAGCTCAATACTGCAGAAACTCTAGAGGGACACAGAAAATGCAGGGGTGAAATTAAAAAGGAAATTAGGAAAGCAAAGAGAGAGCATGAAAAGATTTTGGCAGGTAAAATCAAGGAAAACCCAAAGATGTTTTATAAATACATTGAACAAGAGGATAACTAAAGAGAGAGTAGGACCTATTAGAGACCATAAAGGTAATCTGCATGTGGAGGCGGAAGACATAGGTATGGTTCTTCATTAAACTTTGCGTCTGTTTTCACAAAAGAAAGGGGTGATGCAAACATTGCAATCAGGGAGGAGTGTGAAATATTAAATGAAATAAACAGTGAGAGAGAAAGTATGAAGGAGCTTAGCAGCTTTGAAAGTGGATAAATCCCCAGGCCCAGGTGAAATGTATCCCAGGCTGTTTAGAGAAGCAAAAGAGGAAATAGCTGAGGCTCTGACCATTATTTTCCAATCTTTGCTGGCTACAGGTGTGGTGCCAGAGGACTGGAGGACTGCTAACATTGTACCTTTGTTTAAAAAGGGAGAAAGGGATAGTGTAAGGGGTGGTCCCAGGGGTTCACCTCTGACCAACTTGAGCAGTTTGAATCGCTCCCACTCCCTTGGGTTCTAAACTCTGGATTTATTTGGGGGATGTGATAAAGTGCAAAGGACAACTGGTTTCGTGCAATAGAACTTTGATTTTATTAAAGACAAGAAAATACAATGTCAAACTTATAATCACTCTAATAAAAAACAATACATTACACATTCAAAGGGGGGTACAGTAAAATTTCACCTCCCACCTCCCAATACCTAATTCTAGCTAGGTTAGACTCCATGGCAGGCAGGGACTATGCTTACCAATCCTTTATGGTCAGTTAGCAGTAGTTCGCAATTTCGGGGTTCTTTGAAATCTGTAGGTTCTGCTTGCCGTACCCCGAATGTCGGAGCAGACTTCTTACTGCGCAATCTTCAGTTGGGTTGAGTCCGCTGATGCGGTAAGGCGCGTTTTAGATCTATGGGGTAATACCCAGTTTTCTTCATTAGAAATAGGTTCAAAGTCTCTTTAGGTAATGTTTTCACCTGTTGGTAGTCAGGCCTTAGATTGTACAGTGGAAACTTTTCGATTCTTTGGTTTCTTCCTGTTGGAGTTTTGTTTCCAGTTTGGTCGATCGCGGTGGTTTTTCGTTGGGACCACGTTGGCTGTGGTTGGTTGCTGCTGCGATGGTGATGTTCTTCCTCCCTTCAGGACTTCAGGTCTTTGAGGCTGGGGAAGTTAGTTTACAACTGTCACGTTGGTTTCTCTCCTTGTCTTGATGACACAAGCATAGTATGGTACTGTTAAAACAGGGGATCAGTTATATTGGTTGAGTTGTTCTAATCTTGGCGCCAAATCAGTTCAGAATTCTTTGTTTAAATTTGGCAGGCTTGAGTCTTCTTTGTAATATTTTGGCGGGCTCGTTAAAAGTTAATATGTTTTGGGTGGGTTGATGTTCGAAAATTGTTTCCTGATGGAAATATTAGCTTGGTAATTGCAATGTCCTTTTGTGCTTAGTTTTTCGCATACAGGCTGGATTGGGCCACTTTGTGATGTATATGCTGAAACGGTTTTCCAGTTTTAGTCGATGGTTGGCTATCTCTGGGTTATTTGTTGTAATGTTAATGTCTCTTGTGGAGAAGGATGCTCAAATACCCATTTCTCCAGACAAGTTACACTAGTCCCAACACCCAGACAGCCTCAATAATCAAGTTGTCTCCTGTTAGTTCTTTAGGCTCGCCCACAGCCTTGAATTTGTCTTTTAAAAGTCCAAAATTCGATTAAAGTTTGTAGTTTCTTCCATAAGCACTTTAGGGTTCCAATCTTTCTGGTAGATAGTCCCAAATTAAATTTCCTTTCGAATGAGCCCAAACATTGTGGGGGGTTCTCGTGAATTTTGCATCCTTCAATAGACAGAGTAATTACAGGCCAATCAGCCTAGCGTTAGTGGTGGGAAAATTATGGAAACATTTCTGTGGGACAAGATAAATCTTCATTTAGAAAGACACGGATTAATCAAAGACAGTCAGCATGGTTTTGTTAAGGGAAGGTCATGTCTGACTAACTTGATTGAATTTTTTGAGGAGGTATCAAGGAGGGTCGATGATGGTAGTGCATTTGATGTAAGTATATGGATTTTAGCTAGGCTTTTGATAAAGTCCCACATGGCAGACTGGTCACGAAAGTAAAAGATCATGGGATCTAGTGAAAATGGCAAATTGGATCCAAAATTGGCTCAGAGGCAGGAAGCAAAAGGTAATGGTTGATGGGTGCTTTTGTGACTGGAGGATGTTTCCAATGGAGTTCCACAGGGCTCAGTACTAGATCCTTTGATTTTTGTGGTATATATCAATGACTTAGACTTGAATGTAAGGGGTATGATTAAGAAGTTTGCAGATGACACCAAAATAGGTTGTGTGATTGATAATGAAGAGGAAAGCTGCGGACTGCAGGAAGATAGCAATGTACTGGTCAGGTGGGCAGAACAATAGCAAATGGAATTTAATCCAGATAAGTGTGAGGTAATGCATCTGGGGAGGTCTAACAAGGCAAGGGAATATACATTAAATGCTACGGCACTGAAAAGAGGACCAAAGGGACCTTGGAGCGCAGGTCCACAGATCCCTGAAGGTAGCAGGCCAGGTAGATAAGGTGATTAAGAAGGCATACGGAATACTTGCCTTTATTAGTCGAGGCATGGAATACAAGAGCAAGGAGGTCATGCTTGAACTGTATAAAACACCGGTTAGGCCGCAGTTGGAGTACGGTGTGCAGTTCTGGTCACCACATTACAGGAAACATGTGAGTGCACTGGAAAGGGTGCAAGAGGAGATTTATAAGAATGTTGCCTGGACTGGAGAATTTTGGCTATGAGGAAAGATTGGAGATGCTGGGTCTGTTTTATTTGGAACAAAAACGGCTGAGGGAAGACCTGATTGAGGTGTACAAAATTATGAGGGGCCTAGATAAGAGTGGATAGGAAGGACCTGGTTCTCTTGGCAGAGGGATCGACAACCAGGGAACATAGAATAAAATAATTGGAGGGAGGTTTAGAGAAGATAGGAGGGAAAATTTCTTCATCCAGAGGGTGTTGGGGGTCTGAAACTCAGTGCCTGAAAGGGTGGTAGAGGCAGGAACCCTCACTACATTTAAAAAATACTTGGATGTGCACTTAAAGTGACGTAACCTACAGGGCTGTGGACCAAGAGCTGGAAAGTACGATTAGGCTGGATAGCTCTTGGTCAGCCGGTGTGGACTTGATGTGCCGAAACGGCCTCCTTCGTGCTGTCAATTTCTGTGATTCTATGATAATGAAGAAGAAAGCTGTAGACTGCAGGAAGATATCAATGAACTAGTCAGGTGGGCAGAATAGTGGCAAATGGAATTCAATCCAGAGAAGTGTGAGGTAATGCATTTGGGGAGTGCTAACAAGGCAAGGAATACATATTAAATGAAGGCATATGAAATACTTTCCTTTATTAGCTGAGACATAGAATACAAGAGCGGGGTGGTTATGCTTGAACTGTATAAAATACTAGCTAGGCCATAGCTAGAGTACTGCATGCAGGCTAACATCCCCAGTATTGAAGCACTGACCACACTCGATCAGCTTCGTTGGGCAGGCCACATAGTATGCATGCCAGATATGAGACTCCCTAAGCAAATGCTTTATGTGGAGCTCCTTCATGGTAAACATGCCAAAGGCAGACAGCGGAAACATTATAAGGACACCCTCAAAGCCTCCCTGGTAAAGTGCAACATCACCACTGACACCTGGGAGACCCTGGCTGCAGACCACCCGAGGTGGAGAAAGTCCATCCGGGAGGGCGTTGAGCTCTTCGAGTCTCAACACAAAGAGCATAAAGAGGCCAGGCGCAGGCAGCGGAAGGAGCGCGCGGCAAATCAGCCCTACCGACTCCCTCCCCCGACGAATGCCTGTCCCACCTGTAACAGATGGCTCTCGTATCGGACTGTTCAGCCATCAAAGAACTCACTTTGGGAGTGGAAGCAAGTCTTCCTTGATTCCGAGGGACTGCCTATGATGAAGACTGCGTGCAGCTCTGGTCACCACATTACAGCAAAGATATGATTGCACTAGAGAGAGTATGGAGGAGATTTATGTGGATGCTGTCTGGAATGGAGAATTTTAGCTATGAGGAAAGAGTGGATAAGCTGGGTTTGTTTTCTTTGGAACAGAGGAGGCTGAGTGGAGATCTTATTGAGGTGTATAAAATTATGAGGGGCCTAGATAGAGTGGATAGGAAGGACCTATTTCCCTTAGCAGAGGACATAGGGGGGACATAGATTTAAAGTCATTGGTAGGAGGTTTAGAGAGGATTTGAGGGGAAATGTCTTTACCCAGATGGTGGTGGGGGTCTGGAACTCACTACCTGAAAGGGTGGTGGAGGCAGAAATCCTCACCACATTTAAAAAGTGCTTGGTTGTGCACTTGAAGTGCCGTAACCTACAGGGCTATGGACCAAGAGCTGGAAAATGGGATTAGGCTGGGAATGGGCCGAAATGGCCTCCTTCCCTGCTGTAAAATTCTATGATTCTATGATCTGCCACCTTATTGCCCATTCACTTGCAGACTCCTTGTGTCCTCCTCACAGCTTACTTTCTCACCTAGCTTTGTTTCCTCAGCAAATTTGGATACATTACACTCGGTCACTTCATCTGAGGCATTAATATAAATTGTAAATTGCTAAGGCCCAAGCACTGATTCTCGCAGCACCCCACTAATTACAACCTGCCAACTGGAAAATGACCCGTTAATCCCTACTCTGTTTTCTGTCCGTTAACCAATCCTCTATTGATGCTAATATATTACCCCAACCCCTTGAGCCCTTATCTTCCATAACAACACTCTTCCCAGAGGATCTTTTACTATGATATTACTAATTAACCATGTCTCATTACACAATACACAATCTAAAATCGTCTGCTCCCTGGTTGGTTCCATGCCATATTGTTTTAAGAAACTGTCTCAAATGTATTCCATGAACTCGTCCTCCAGACTACCTTTGCCAATTTGATTTGCGTAGTCTATATGAAGATTCCCCCACAATTATTGCATTAGTTTTGTTATAAACTCCAATTATTTGTTGATTAATACTCTGTCCAACGGTATAGCTACTGTTAGGAGGGCTATTAAACTACTTCCACCAGTGTTTTCTGCCCTTTGTTATTTCTCATCGCAACCCATAGTGATCCTACTTCCTGATCTTCCAAGCCAAGATCCTTTCTCGCTACTGTCCTTATGTCACCCTTTATTATCAGGGGTATCCACCCCCCTTCCTTTTCCATTCTGCCTGTCCTTTCGAAAGATCAAGTACCCTGGAATATTTAGTTCCCAACTTTGGTCACCTTATGACTATGTCTCTGCAATGGCTATTAAATCAAATCTATTTATCTCTAGTTGTACCACTAATTCGTACATCTTATTACGAATGCTTCGTGCACTCAGATAAAAATTCTTTTGGGACGAAATTGCATACCGTCCCAGTTGGGGGCGCTAACAGCCATGATGCCCCATGAGCTGATTTGGGCTTACTGCCCCCTGAGAGGAAGTGAAGCGCAAAATCTCATGCTCCACTTACTCTCGGGGATGGGACCGGGGCGCTAAGCAACACAAATTTTCAAGTGCTCTGCGTAACGCTGGTGAGAAGACAGGGCCTTAAGGGGAAGGCCAAGCTGCTGACCTGTAATACAAAGCACTACAAGTATTGGAGGCAAAAAGCAGAATCTCCTTCTCTCTCTGCTCTGAATTCCTACTCTCTCCAAATTCCCAACTTTAACACTCTGTTTAGAAGCACTCCGTTTAAGACCACTTTGTGCAGATCACTCTCCATCAAGTCCTGCTCTCTTCTGCCACTATTCCAGGATCATCTTGGAATGCAAAGATAACCTCAGGCTTCATTTCACTACAAACCATATTTTTAAATCCTTCTCCCTTGCCCCCTCCATGTTCACCTCCAACAAAAAGTGCAACGAGCTTATGGATTTTTTTGTCATTAAGATTGTGACCATCCATTCAGCTGCCTCTGCCACTTCCATTCCTTCCACCAGCTCACCAAGCCAAACTTCCCCTAAGGTTCCCCACCTGCCCTAGCTCTGAAGTAAAATATTTCTCTTGCTTGTTACCTATCTCCCCTCATGCCCTCTCCAAGCTCATCTCATCAATGAGATGACCTCCTGTTCTCTCGAGCCTCTTCCCTCCAAACTGCTGCCACCCAACTTCCCTAACTGGCCCCCATGGTAGCTAATATTGTTAATGCTTTCCTACACTCAGGTACTGTCCCCCTCCCCATCAACTCTGCTATCATGACCTCCCTCCTCAAAAAAAACACCCTTTACACCCCTATCCTTGCAAACTACTGCTCCATCTCCAACCTCCTTTTCCTGTCCAAAGTCTTGGAACGTGTTGTTGCCTCTCAAATCCATGCCCATCTTTCCGGTAACTCCATGTTTGAACCCCTCCAATCAAGTTTTCGTCCCTGTCACAGCACTAAAATGACCCTTATCAAAAATTACATCCTATTCGATTGTGACAATGGTAAACTATCACTCCTCATCCTTCTCAACATATCTAAAGTCATCCTCTTCCACGGCCTCTCCTCTGTTGTCCAGCTAATCCTATCTATCCAGTTATAGCTAGAGAATCACCTGCAATGGCTTCTCTTCCCACTCCAACATTATTGTCTCTGGAGACTCCTAAAGATCTATCCTTGGTCCCCTCCTATTTGCATAGTATCACATGGTATTTACAGCACGGAAACAGGCCATTTGACCCCGAAAGGAGAAAGGCAGTAGTGTAGGGTTGCGGTGAGGGGATGGAGGTGCATGATTACAACTTCTGCAGTTTGTAAATCAGAAGAGGTTGTGGGATTAGGGAAAGTGCGATGTGAGAAGGAAGATTAGGTATGAGGTGACCATCATCTTAGATTGTTTCAGCCCACCGCTGGCCACGGATTCTGTGATGGCTGCTTCAATAATCTCTAGCACTGTCTCCTCTATGGGGGTTTGGTCATGCAGGTGCACCTGTCTCCCTGCGGGTAGCCCCAGCTGCCTCCGATTATGAGCCACCTTGTCCTGCAAGAGAGAGGGAAGTGTATCAGTGAGTGTTGTGCAATCTGTTTAGGTGATGTGCTTGTCATGGTTGAAGAGCTGGCAGTCTGTTCAAGTTGTGAGATGTGGGTGTGAGGTTTACAGCAGTGCTAAGTATATAAGGGTCAGGTGAAGCTAGGAATGTGAGATCCGAGTTCTGATTGATACAGATTGCTGGTAGTTGAGTGAAGGGGTGGTGAAATAGAGCAGAGTGTGAGGCTAGTGATTCAGTTGTAAGGATATGGAATTTGGGGATGAATTCACTGACGTGACCACTTGTGTGAGGTCATTAAACTTTGAGGAATACTGCATCCAGGTCCTCGGGGCTGAACTGCTGGCATTCTTTGGGGCTCAAATTGGTCGACATACCACCACATACCACCTGGGTACCACCAACATACCGCCGAAAATTACAAAATTCATAAAAAATCGCCTTCATACCACCCGACGGAAAATTCTTCAGTAACATACCGCCGGGCGGTATGCATACCACCCGCCCATGCAGACCGCCGACCCATTGGCCAAAATTACAAAATTCGTGACTTGCCACCAACATACCACCGGAGCTGCAGACCGTCCTGGAAAAGGTGGTTTTAAGTCAATCTTCAGTGGGTGGTATGTAGACAGAGCTGACAGTTCATCTTTAACTTTAATAAAAATGTTGCCTCGAACCCCCCAGTCTCTCCCACACCCCTGTCTTTCTCAGCCCCACCCCCCCTGCACTGATCTCGCCCCCCCCTGCAGCAATTCCCCCCCCTACCCGCAATGAGCTACCCACTCTGCAGTGATCCCTCACACCGCAGCGATCTCCGACCCCACTGCACCGATCCCGCAGCAATTCCACCTCCTCCCACACCGATCTCCACCCCCCCCGCACCAATTTCCACCCCCCCTCCCCGCACCAATCTCCCCCCCCCCACACAGCGATCTCAGGCTGCCCCACAATGTCATGAATAGGGGAGAGAGTCGAGAAACATTGATGCACTGTACCTCTGACCTTTCAGAGGATTGTGTGGTGAATGGGAGATATACAAATAATGGACACAATTAAAAGTACCAACTATGGATGTTACATTATACAGCTGTTCTCAATACATTGAAAGCACATTCACTATTAAAGTAAGTAATAATTTGGAGAACTACATTAAGAAAGAGCAATGCATTTAAGGTTAAACTCATATCTGTGTATCAGGAACTCCAAACAGTCTCTGGCCTCTCATCGGTGCCTCTCGGTGAGCGGAGCTTCACAGTAGCATGCGCGTGCGCACAACTCGGGAGCCGAAGATTCCCGAGTGAAAAGGTCTCTCCACTGCTCACCACCGGCTGCACCCCGCTCCTGCCCGCTGCACTCCGCTCGTCTTACCGCCGAGAAAAAAATGTATGAAAATCCCATACGATCCGCCCCAGCGGTACTGGGTGGTAAAAAACGACGCACTGCTGAAAAACGGGCAGACCATCTGTTCGACCAATTTCAGTCCATCAGAATTTGTCTGGAGAGCCTCCTGCCCCCCTGTGGATATCGGACCTCTCTCTTCCTGTTCACCTCCTGCACCAAGACCTCCAGCGCTGCGTCAGAGAATCTTAGTGGTACACTCATAATAAAGGATGAAACTGAGTACTGTGTACAATGAGCAAGTGCGACCTTAGCTCCTTTAATAAGACTCCTGAGTTCAGGTACCTCGTGGGTGGCCTGCTTATATACTGTGGTCCCAAGGGATGCTGCGATCCCTTGGGACTCCAACAGGTGGGCCCTCTGGTGGTCAGGTGTCATGCAGGTTAATACACAGGGTTAAATACATTACATCAATCCCCCGTGCAGTCAACAGTACACTTATTTACAAGGTGAGACGAGCTGGGGCTTTATCCTCCCTTGTCGATCGTCTCGGTACAAATGCTGGTGTGGGTGGGTTGGTCAGTTCTTCACAGGGCTGTTGGGCAGCCGGCCTTGTCGGGCTGCTGGGGATGATGAGTTCAGCATCGTGGTGTTCTCTTCGGGTTGTTTGTAGCTGTTGGTGAACCGCAATTTGATTTGGTCCAAATGTTTTCTGTGTGTTTGTCCATTGGCCAATTTGACCTGCAACACCCTACTCCCCTCTTTGGCTGTGACCGTGCCAGCGAGCCATTTGGGACCATGTCCATAATTGAGCACAAACACAGGATCAATATCGCGTGACAGATTTGCGCGATCATGGTACACACTTTGTTGATGCCGCTTGCCCTCCACGTGATCATGGAGATCAGGGAGGACAAGAGAGAGCCTTGTTTTGAGCGCCTTTTTCATGAGCAGCTCAACTGGGGGAACCCCGGTGAGTGAGTGGGATCTGGTGCAGTGGCTGAGCAGCACTCGGGACAATCGGGTCTGCAGGGAGCCTTCCGACACATGTTTCAAGCTTTGCTTGATGGTCTGAACTGCCTGTTCTGCCTGGCCGTTGGAAGCGGGCTTGAACGGAGCAGATGTGACGTGTTTGATCCCGTTGCAGGTCATGAATTCCTTGAAGTTAGCACTGGTGAAGCACAGACCATTTTCGCTGACTAGGACATCAGGCAAGCCGTGCGTGGCAAACATGGTTCGTAGGCTTTCAATAGTGGCCGTGGACATGCTTACTGACATTATTGCACATTCAATCCATTTTGAGTAAGCGTCCATGACAACCAAAACCATTTTGCCTAAAAATGGGTCCGCAGAGTCTACATGGATCCTCGACCATGGTTTGGAGGGCCATGACCACAAAATTAACAGTGCCTCTCTGGGTGCATTGCTCAGCTGACAACAAGTGTTGCACTGGTGCAAGCATGACTCTAAATCTGAGTCGATGCCGGGCCACCACACATAGGATCTGGCTATGGCTTTCATATTACGATGCCTGGGTGGGTGTTGTCCAGTTCACAAATGAACGTATCTCTGCCTTTCTTGGGCAAGACCACGCGATTGTCCCACAATAGACAGTCTGCCTGCAGGGACAACTCATCTTTGTGTCTGCGGAACGGCTTAATCGCCTCTTGCATCTCCACTGGGACACTGGACTAGCTCCCAGGGAGGACACGGTTTTGTATCAAAGACAGTAAAGGATCCTGGCTGGTCCAGGTCCTGAGCTGGCGGGCCATAACGGGGGACTTCTCGTTCTCAAATGTCTTCATGACCATGAGCAAGTCAGCTGGCTGTGCCATTTCCACCCCGGTGGTGGGCAATGGCAGCCGACTGAGAGCAGTTCTCTGTGCCCGGTCTGTGATGTATTACATAGTTGTATGCCAACAGCGTGAGCGCCCATCTTTGGATGCGGGCAGAGGCATTGGTATTAATCCCTTTGCTCTCAGAGAACAGCAATATGAGCAGCTTGTGGTCAGTTTCAAGCTCAAACTTGAGGCCAAATAAGTACTGGTGCATTTTTTTCACCCGTAGACACATGCCAGAGCCTCTTTTTCAATCATGCTGTCGGCCCTTTTGGCCTTGGACAAACTCCTGGATGCATAAGCGACCTGTTGCAAAATCCCCGATTCATTAGCCTGTTGTAACACACACCCGACCCCATATGACGACACATCACAAGCTAACACTAATCATTTACAAGAGTTATACAGGACAAGCAGTTTGTTTGAACACAACAGATTTCTGGCTTTCTTAAAGGCAGCCTCTTGTGAATTCCCCAATACCCAGTCATGTCCCATGCGCAGTAGCGCATGTAGGGGTTCAAGCAGGGTGCTTAACCCAGGTAGGAATTTACCGAAATAGTTAAGGAGTCCCAGGAACGACCGCAGTTCTGTCACGTTCTGTGGTTGCAGCGCGTTCTTGATGGCCTCTGTCTTGGCGTCGGTGGGTCTGATGCCGTTCGCTGCAATTCTTCTTCCCAAGAATTCGACGTCCTGTGCCAGGAAAACACACTTTGAGCGTTTCAACCTGAGTCCCATGCGATCCAACCGACTAAACCTCTTCCAGATTCTTCAAGTGCTCCATGGTGTCCCGACCTGTAACCAATATGTCGTCCTGGAAAACCACTGTGCAAGGAACCGACTTTAGCAGGCTCTTCATGTTCCGTTGGAAGATTGCCATGGCCGACTGAATCCCAAACGGGCACCGGTTGTAGAAAACAGACCTTTGTGCGTGTTGATACAGGTGAAGCCTTTCGAAGACTCCTCCAGCTCCTGTGTCATGTAGGCCGAGGTCAGGTCCAGCTTGGTGAATGTCTTCCCTCCAGCCAGGGTCACAAATAGGTCATCTGCCTTTTGTAGCGGGTATCGGTTCCGCAGCGGAAAACGGTTAATCGTTACTTTATAGCTTCCGCAAATTCTAACCGTGCCATCCTCCTTAAGTACCAGGACAATTGGACTGGCCCAGTCGTTGAATTCCACCAACGCGATGATGCCTTCACATTGCAGCCTGTCCAGCTCAATTTCCACTTTTTCATGCATCATTTATGGTACCGCCCGTGCCTGGTGGTGGATGGGTCGCGTACTGGGAACCAAATGGATCTGCACTTTCGCCCGCTGGAAGCTTCCAATGCCTGGCTCGAACAACGATAGGAACTTGCTCAGAACCTGGGTATATGAGGCGTCATCAACGGACGAAAGCGCTCGGATGTCATCCCAGTTCCAGCAGATTTTTCCCAACCAGCATCTGCCAAACAAAGTGGGGCCATCCTTTGGCACAATCCACAGCGGGAGTTTGTGTACTGCTCCGTCAGCACTGCCAATTACAAGGATTAGTTCCTTGGTGTAAGTTCTTAGTTTGGTGTGAATGGGGCTGAGCTTGGGCCTGTATGCCTTTTTGCCCCACAGCCTGTCAAAGGCCTTTTTACTCATTATGGATTGACTTGCCCCCGTGTCCAGTTCCATAGATACAGGAATACCGTTCAATTCAACTTTCAACATTACTGGTGAACATTTCGTAGTGAATGTGTGTTCCCTGTACACTTTTGCCTCCTCAGTACGAGTCTTCAATTCAGCCTGATCCACTGTGGATCGATCTTCCTCTGCAACGTGGTGGTTTGCAAGGGTTGCAGTTCGCCTGCACATTCGTTAGAGGTGTCCCATTGTTCTGCAGCCGTTGCACGCATAGTGCTTAAAGCGGCATTGATGGGGCCGATGATCACCTCCACAGCACCAACAAGGTGTTAACTGCCTCGCATTAACAGATGATGGCGGACTCTAGGTCAATTGAGGTCGGGCCACAGTAGCCGGCGTGTACGTTCTGCCATGTACATTTCTGCTCGAGACCAACGTTACTTTATGCACAGTACTGGCCGAAACTTCGTTACTCAGTGAAATCTGTTTGATGTTGTCGCTGGTGGACATAAATGCCTGGGCTATCGTTATGGCTTTACTTAGATTTGGAGTTTCTACAGTCAACAGTTTGCAAAGGATTGTCTCATGTCCAATGTCAGTACAAAAAAGTCTCTGAGCATTTGTTCTAGGAAACCCTCAAACTCACAATGTCCTGCGAGGCACCTTAGTTCGGCGACATAGCTCGCCATTTCCTGGCTCTCCGTGTAGACATGTGTAGAACTGATACCTCGCCATCAAAACGCTTTCCTTAGGATTTAGGTGCTCCAGGACCAGCGTACACAATTCTTCGTAGGATTTCTCTGTTGGTTTTGCTGGGGCCAGGAGATTCTTCATGAGGCCATACGTTGTTGCCCCATAGACAGTTAGGAGGATCGCCCTTCGTTTGGTAGCGTTCTCGTCCCCTTCCAGCTCATTGGCCACGAAGTATTGGTCGAGTCTCTCCACGAAGGCCTCCCAATCGTCCCCTTCTGAGAACTTCTCCAGGATACTGACTATTCTTTGCATTTTCGCGCGGTTGTTCGTTACCTCGTTGCCAATTGGTACACTCATAATAAAGGATGAAACTGAGTACTGTGTACAATGAGCAAGTGTGACCTTAGCTCCTTTAATAAGACGCCAGAGTGCAGGTACCTCGTGGGTGGCCTGCTTTTATACAGTGCTCCCAAGGAATGCTGGGATCCCTTGGGATTCCAACAGGTAGGCCCTCTGGTGGTCAGCTGTCGTGCAGATTACACAGGGTTAAATACATTACACTTACAATGTGCTCTCTGCCCTGTTGTGCTCTCAGTATGTCTTCTTCTTGCTCACACTCTCTTCCCCAGCCACTTTCAGCATCTGCTTCAGCCAGAAGGCACCTCCCTTTTAAGAGGTGCAGGTTGCCTTTAATGGCACTAGCCTCGCATGAACTTGGGCCCCTTGCTGAGGCGTGCAGCCACTCAGCAGCATGTTCAGTGCTGGGCTGCATGTTACTATTATGTAAATTAGCAGGCAGCACGAAGTTAACAGGCACAGATTAATTGCGCATTGCAATCACTACGCCCATTTTTGGGCCTTGTCCAATTTCTAGGCTCGGGTGTCCAGAGGTTGGGAGTACTTAATGTGGCTGGTCCCTGGGAGTATTGAGGTGGGAGATAAGGCCAGGAATCACTCGGGGAAGGAAGCAGAAGTGGTTGTAGTGTAGGATCTGTGAGCTCTCAAAGACTCTGAGAACGCTCAGGATAGCTCAGTGTGGGGCACTGGAAGGTTGAAGTTTGCTAGCTAGGAGCAGTTGGGGTTGGGGTGAGAGGTCTTGAAACCCCTGGAATGGATTATATTGAAAGCCATTGGAGCGGTTGGGGTTATATAAATGTGTTGTTTATATATTAAAACTACTGATTACACTTTTCAGTGTCAGCCATGGCTCAGTTAGTAGCATTCTCACCTCTGAGTCAGAAGGTTGTGTGTTCAAGTTGCACTCCAGAGAGTTGAGCTCAAAAATATAGGTTCCCACTCCAGTGCAGTACAGAGGGAATGCTGCCCTGTCAGAGGTCCCATCTTTTGGATGAGACGATAAACCAAGCTCTCTCAGATAGATGTAAAAGATCCCATGGCACTATCTCGAAGAAGAGCAGGGGAGTTATCCCCGGTGTCTTTGCCAATATTTATCCCTCAATCAACGTAACAAAAACACATTATCTGGTCATTATCACATTGCTGTTTGTGGGAGCTTTCTGAGTGCAATTGGCTGCTGCTTCTCCTACATTACAACAGTGACTATACTTCAAAAGTACTTCATTAGCTGTGAAGTGCGTTGAGACATTCTGGGGTTGTGAAAGGCACTATATAAATGCAAGTGTTCTTTTTTATTTTAGTTTTGCTGAGCTACAGAACCTGGGAAACATTTAGTGATATTCAGAGAATCACCAGGTACCATGGTGTCAGGTAAGGGATTTTGGAGAGATACAACACAAGGAAGGAGAATTACTGACAAGATAGCAGTAGTGGGGGTCATATACATCACACTATATTTTACTTACAGTTTTGATAATATGGATCTTGGATGATATTTTTGTGTCTTTACAAATGACAGTCCCTTGCCTAAAGAAAACTAATCCATAGATATGTACAATATGAATTCAAATACACCAAGGCTACGCAATGACATAAAACCTATCTGGTTCACTAATGTCCTGTCGGGAAGGAAATCTGCCGTCCTTACCTGGTCTGGCCTACATGTGACTCCAGATCCACAGCAATGTGGTTGACTTTTAACTGCCCCCTGAAATGGCCTAGCAAGCAACTCAGTTGTAACCACTACGAGAAAAAATAATAAGAATTAAACTAGATGGACCATCTGGCATCGACCTAGACACTGGTTTCAGACATGACGATGGCACACTTAGCTCAGATGACCCTGCAAAGTCCTCCTCACTAGCATTTTGGGACTTGTGTTAACATTGGGAGAGAAATCCCACAGATTAGTCAAGCAACAGCCTGACATAGTCATACTAACAGAATCATACTTTTCTGCCAATGTTCCAGACTCCTCCATCACCATCCTTTGGTATGTCTTGTCCCAACGGAAGGACAGACCCACCAGAGGTGGCAGCACAGTGATATGTAATCGGGAGAGAGTGACCCTGGGAGTCCTCAACATTGACTCCGGACCTCATGAAGTCTTATGGCATCATGTCAAGCATGGACAAGGAAAGCTCCTGCTGATTACCACCTACCACACTCCCGCAGCTGATGAATCAGTACTCCTTCATGTTGAACACTATAATATACATAGCTCCATGCAGTGGACTACTGCGGTAATGCAGCCATTGCTGTATACAATAATAATGAGAGAACAGGTCCCCTGAAAGGTTCCTGAAGTTATCAGCCATCTTAAAGTCTGTATGTTTGTGAGGTCGTACAGAGGATATCAGATTGGCGATGAAGGATAGGATTTCTGGATAACCTAACTGAAATTGTTGTGGTGGATGATTCAGCCAACCGACAGAGAGACTTTGAGGGCTTCTTTGTTTTGATTAACAGCTAAAATTCCAAGGTAAATTACAAGCACACTTGGCTGAACTGTCAAAGTCCAAATGGCCGCGTCTTTGGGAATGATAGGGCGCTTGGGTGAGTTTCAACGTCACTGTGAAACTTTCGGAGCATATGTGGGGAGGCTAGAAATGTTTTTCAATGCAAATAGTATCATCGAAGTCCCCAATGACGAAAACCGTAATCGGGTGGTGCTGGAAGGAAAACAGGTTATTTTCCGAATTGAAGCAGGGCCCGAGGTGTATGAAACCCTGAAAAATTTGCTTGTGCCTGTCAAACCAAAGGACATATCAATTAAGCAGTTAGAACAGCACTACAGTCCTGACCCCCTGGAAATTGCGAAAAGTTATCGTTTCAGAATGCGAGATCAGTTAATCAATGAAATATTCAGTGAGTACATTGTAGCATTAAAAAAGCTATCTATTCATTGTCATTTTTGAAACTTTCAGAACCGAACATTGCGTGACCGCTTTGTTTGTGGGATGGAAAATGAAGCAATCAGAACAAAGTTGTTGACATCTCCTAACTTGACTTGTGATTTAGCTTGTCAGACAGCTATGTCAATGGATATTACCGACCAATATTCCCGAGAATTTCATACCATTTCGAGTCATCAGACAACCGAGGTGAATCACCTGCAGGTTAAAAGTAAAAGGCAGTTGGGCCCTAAGGCCTCAGCAACTGGCCAAGGTAATATTACGTTGAAGTCCTGCTATTGGTGCCTGGGACAACACATTGCTCAAAGTTGTCCATATATGAATGCAGAGTGTTTTTCTGCAGGAAAACTAGGCATCTTGTGAAGGCATGCTGACTGAACAGTAAATCAACTTTCAAGGCTGTAAGTAGAAATCCACAGAGACTACATAACGTGGAAGAAAAGTAACAGGCTGAGAGATACAAGCTATCAGGAGCACGAGGGTATCTAACAGCGAGAACTCAAAAGAGCAGAGACTGAGAATATTATCTCTAAGATAGATCAATATAATTGGGCTACACTCATTGTTGTTGTACCTAAGTCCGATGTTAAGGTAAGATTGTGTGGTGATTATAAAGTAAACGTAAACCAGGTTCTAGAGGGTAATCTCCCCAATACATTGCCAAATGTAGAAGATTTGTTCACAACACTGACAGGTGGTCAGATCTTCTCAAAGTTGGATCTCACAAATGCCTGCTTACAACTTGAACTAGATGAGGAGTCCAAGTCATGCTTGACTATAAATACTCATTTAGGCCTATATCAATTTAATAGGCTACCATTTGGAATGTCCTCCATCCCCGCCATATTTCAAGAGGTGATGGACCAGATTTTGCAAGGTATTGAAGGGGTAGTATGTTATTTAGATGGCATACTAATTTCAGCAACAAACAGGCAAATTCATAATAACATATTGAATGAAGTCCTCAAATGGCTAGCGAAGCAGAGAGTACAAGTGACTGCTCGCAAGTGTGAGTTATTTCAAAACTCAGTGGAGTACTTAGGGCACAGAGTAGACAAAGATGGTTTATATCCAACCAAGGGAAAGCTGGTTGCAATTAGAAATGCACCCACTCCCAAGAATGTCACTGAACTTCGATCATTTTTGGGTCTTTTGAACTATTATGGGAAGTTCCTACCAAATTTGGCAACAGTGTTATATCCACTGAATGAGCTGTTGAAAAAACAGGTCCATTGTGATCAGAATAATGCGATGCAGCATTCAAGGAATGTAAAAGCCAATTGGTAGAGAGCACCATGTTAGTTCACTATGACATATCTAAGGACATCAAGCTACATGTGACGCCTCTCTGTATGGATTTGGGGCAGTGATCGCTCATATATTACATAGTGGGAAGGAGAGAAATTGCTTTTGCTTCACGCACTCTCAGTGCCAGTGATCGTAATTATGCGCAAATTGACAGGGAAGCTTTGGCATTAATTTTTGGGTCAAGAAGCTCCACAAATACTTGTATAGTCATAAGTTAACCATCGTTATGGACAATAAGCCTCTAACAGCAATCCTCCATCCAAAGTCCCCAGTTCCAACATTAACTGCTGCCGAATGCCGAGATGGGCTTTGATTTTGTCAGCATATATATACATATGATATTGAATACAGATGATCAGTTGATCACAGTAATGCTGATGCTATATTTAGATTCCCCATCACAAGTTACACCCGTTAGGGAAGAAGTGTTCTATTTTCCATACATTGATGAACTGCCAGTCACAGCTGAAGAGATTGGTAGAGCAATCAAACGTGACCCAGTTATGTCAAAGGTGTATGATTACATCGCAAATGACTGGCCAAACCAGGTATCAGAGGAAGATATTCATCCATTCTTCATTCATAGAAATAAATTATCAGTCGATAAAGATTTTATCATGTGGGGCGCAAGAGTGGTTATACCAAATAAATTTAGGTCCAAATTATTAGGAGATCTTCATGACCAGTACCTGGGAATGTGCTTGACCAAGAGTTTTGCATGCAGTTACTTCTGGTGGCCAGGTCTAGATAAAGATATAGAGTACATCATTCGGCAGTGTACTTACTACATGTCAATCGGTAAGCAAGAAACCACCATCAGTGCCATCACAGCCATGGAAATAGCCTCCCAGGGTGTGGCAAAGATTACATATTGATTTTGCTGAGCTAGAAGGACAGCAATTATTCATTGTGATTGATAGCCATTCAAAGTGGGTAGAAATGTTTCCAATGTGGAAAATCACAACAAGTAAAACATTAGACATTTTGCGATGATTATTTTCTTCATTTGGCCTCCCAGAAGAAATTGTGTCTGATAATGGACCACAATTTTGTTCAGAAGAATTTGCACAGTTCACAAGCAAAAATGGTGTGAAACATACCAAGATTCCACCATACCACCTTGCTTCAAATGGTGCAGCAAAGTGCACGGTACAAATTGAAAAAATGTGCCCTCATCAAACAGATGTTGGATTGGATTCAAATCCAAAGAATCGACAGCTGTCATTGGATTATACATTGGCTAATTTTCTAATTATGTATGTAATACTCCTCATACAACTACTGATAGAACACCAACAGAGTTGTTTTTCAAACGACAGCCACGAACCAGATTCTCGTTGTTAAAACTAAACTTGGCACAGTCCGTAGAAGAGAAACGATTAAGACAAAAAGAGAATCATGATAGAGGTAGTGTAAAAGAGAGAAGTATGAAATTAAATCAGAAGGTGAGAGTGACGAACCATCACCATAAATGGTTAAAGTGGTTACCAGGAAGAGTGGTGAACACATGTGGTTCTCGCACAAATTTGTTTGTTCATGGACAGGTTAGGTTTGTTCACATTGATCATATTTTATCTACAGATATGGAAGGAGTTGAAGGTTGGAATGATTCAATTATTTCTGACTCATCAGATAGTTTTGATACAATTAGAATACCAGTAGCATATCCTACATCAAATGTACTGGAAACAAGTCAAAGAGAAAGTCAGAATTTAAGTCTGAGTCCGAGTCAGGCAGACAAACAGTCTGAAGTTGTACAGAGTTCAAATGTAAATCAAGGGCATCACTTGGAGGAAAACTTTCCTCAGGATCAACCTAGAATGAGTAAGTTCGACACCATGTATGGAAGGTTCAAAACAGAAAACAAATTGTTCAGCTTGATTTGTAAATATGGCAAAATAACTCCATATCCTTTGTTATGTATAACCATGCAAGTTATGTATGATGATTGTTGTTATAATTACTTCTTCATTAAGGAGGGAGAAGTATAATATATATATGGTAATGCAGCCATTGCTGTTTACAACAATAAAGAGGGAACAGGTCACCTGACAGGTTCCTGAAGTTATCAGACATCTTAAAGCCTGTGTGTTTGTGAAGTCGTACAGAAAATATCACAAAGACCACTTGGAAGAAGCACTGAGGGTAGCAAGGGTGCATAATGTACTCTGGGTGGAGGACTTCAATGTCCATCACCAAGAGTGGCTTGGTAGCACCGCTACTGACTGAGCTGGCTGAGTCCTGAAGGACATAGCTGCCAGACTGAGCCTTCAGCAGCTGGTGAGAGAACCAACATGGGGGAAAAAATCTACTTGACCTCGTCCTCACCAATCTGCCTGTTGCAGATGCATCTGTCCACGACAGTATTGGTAGCAGTGACCACCACATAATCCTTGTGGAGGCAAAATCCTGTTTTCATACTCAGGACATCCTCCATCGTGTTGTGTGGCACTACCACCATGCTAAATGGGATAGATTCAGAACAGATCAAGCAGCTCAAAACTGGGAATCCATGAGGCGCTTGTATTACACTACAATCTGTAACTTCATGGCCTGGCATATCCCTCACTCTACCATTAACATCAACAACAAAAACAACTTGTATTTACATACCACCTTTAAAGCAGTAAAATGTTCCAAGGTGCGTCACAGGAGTGTTATAAGACAAAAAAAAAAAATTTGACACCGACCTACATAAGAAGAAATTACAGTAGATGACCAAAAGTTTGGTCAAAGAGGTAAGGAATGTCTTGAAAGAGGAAAGAGAGATAGAGAGCCGGAGCAGTTTAGGGAGGGAGTTCCAGAGCTTAGGGTCTAGGCAGCTGAAGGCACGACCACCGATGGTTGAGCAGTTATAATCAGGGATGCTTAGGAGGGCAGAATTTGAGGAGCGCTGATATCTTGGGGGGTTGTGATGCTGATAAGATTACAGAGATAGGGAGGGGCGAGGCCATGGAGGGATTTGTAAACAAAGATGAGAGTTTTGAAATCGAGGCGTTTTGAACCGGGAGCAACTGTAGGTCAGTGAACACAGGGGTGATGGGTTATCGGGACTTGGTGTGAGTTAGGACAAGGGCAGCAGGGTTTTGGATGACCTCAAGTTTACTTGGGTAGAATGTGGGAGGCCAGCTCAGGGTTGGAGTAGTCAAGTCTAGAGGTAACAAAGGCATGAATGAGGGTTTCAGCAGCAGATGAGCTGAGGCAGGGGCGGAGACAGGCAATGTTACGGAGGTGGAAATAGGCGGCTTTAGTTATGCCGCGGATATGTGGCCAGAAGCTCATTTCAGGGTCAAATATGACACCTAGGTTGCAAACAATCTGGTTCAGCCTCAGACAAATGCTAGGGAGAGGGATGGAGTCGGTGGCTAGGGAACGCAGTTTGTGGTGGGGACCAAAGACAATGACTTTGGACTTCCCAATATTTAATTGGAGAAAATTTCTGCTCATCCAGTACTGGATGTCAGACAAGCAGTCTGACAATTTAGAGACCGTGGAGAGGACGAGAGAGTGGTGGTGAGGTAAAGCTGGGTGTCGTCGGTGTACATGTGGAAACTGACGGCGTGTTTTCGGATGATGTCGCCAAGGGGCAGCATATAGATGAGAAATAGGAGGGGACAAAGGATAGAACTTTGGGAGACACCAGAGGTAACGATGTGGGAGTGGGAAGAGAAGCGATTGCAGGTGATTTTCTGCTTATGATTAGATAGATAAGAATGGAACCAGGCGAGTGTAGTCCCATCCAGCTGGACGCTGGTGGAGAGGTGTTGGAGGAGGATGGAGTGATCAACCATATCAAAGGCCGCAGACAGGTCGAAAAGGACGAGGAGGGATAGTTTACCTTTGTCACAAAGGATGTGATTTTGATGAGAGCCGTTTCGGTACTGTGGCAGGGCAGACACCAGATTGAAGGAATTCAAACATTGGAGTTCCAGGAAAGATGGGCATGGATTTGGGAGGTGACCACACATTCAAGGTCCTTGGAGAGGAAAGGGAGACTGGAGATGGGGCAGTAGCTAGTAAGCACAGTGGGGGTCAAGGGTTGTTTTTTTGAGGAGAGGGGTAATGACGGCAGATTTGAAGTAGAGGGAGACCGTAGCTGAGGACAGAGAACCGTTAACAATGTCAGCTAACATGGGAGTCAGAAAAGGAAGTTGGGTGGTCAGCAGTTTCGTGGGAATAGGGTCAAGGGAGCAAGAAGTAGGTCTCATAGACAAGATGAGCTCGGAGAGGTCATGATGGAAGGTCAGAGAAAAACTGGAGAAAGATGCGAGTTTAGGGCTAGGGCAGGAGAACCTCAGAGGAAGTGAGTTCTCAGGTTGCTGTACAGTCCAATGCGGGAATTACAGTCTCTGTCACAGGTGGGGCAGAAAGTAGATGAAGGAAAGGGTGGGCCTGGTTTGACGTACATTCCTTCCGCTGTCTGCGCTTGATTTCTGCATGCTCTCGGTGACGAGACTTGAGGTGCTCAGCACCCTCCTGAATGCTCTTCCTCCACTTTAGGCGGTCTTGCACCAGGGATTCCCAGGTGCTGGTGGGGATGTTGCACTTTATCAAGGAAGCGAGGGACTATGAAGCGTCCTCCTCCGTTTCGGCTGCCCCCAAAAGTTTGTCCCCATCCTCTGCCTGTTCCACGATGACATGCAAGCTGTAATCCAGACCAACAGATCCACCACAGACCCAATCCATGTCCGGACCGGGATCAAGCAGGGCTGCGTCATCGCATCAACATTTTCTCAATCTTCCTTGCTGCAATGTTCCATCTCACTCTCAACAAGCTCCCCACTGGAATGGAACTAAACCGTAGAACCAATTGGAACCTGTTCAACCTTCGCCACCTCCAGGCTAGATCCAAGGTTGTCCCACCCTCTGTCATCGAACTACAGTACGTGAATAATGCTTACGTCTGTGCACACTCAAAGGCCGAACTCCAAGACATCGTCAACGCCTTCACCGAGGCGTACGAAAGCATGGACCTTATGCTAAACATCCGTAAGATAAAGGGTCCTCCCAACCTGACCCCGTCACACAGCACTGCCCCCAGGTTATTTCGCTCTTACACACAAGCCAGCTGCCGCATTCCACCGGAAACACCCGAGTAACTGTCTGACAGGATTCAAATGAGGCCCCGCAGTAAAAATATGCCAAGAATCCAACTCACTCTCCCGCAAAAGATTGATGTCCACTCCTGCCGGCTTCCCACCGGGAGTTAAAACTGGCTCTATCATGTTATCTCAGCTCCATTGTTGCGAGCCTGTCACTTAATGTGACCTTACAGCGTCACCTACAGGCACAATTCTAATAGCATGCTGTGATCCACTCTGCGATTTGAATGTACAACAGATTTATTGCACTTGGAGTGTCCCATTTGGGGTGCTAACTTTTAAAAGTTGGAAAAATTAGCCCCAGATGCTAATGATATCTAACTTTTAAAAAATTTGCAATTTGCGCTCCATGAAGGAAGTGGAGCGCTAAATAAAACTGCATGAGGCAGCAGGCAGGGCGGTACTTCTGCAGCACTGCACAATGGGCCGTGCAGCACTACCGCGTTGGAAAGATCCTTCCCTCCCTTAAAGGGAAGGGCCATCGCTGCAGGCTCTGCAAAAGAAGAATATACCTGGACACTGACGGCAGCCGCAATCCAGCCCAATGCGCTGCAGCAGAGTGCTGGGTTGATCGATCACAGGGAAGAAAGATTTAAAAAAAAAACAAAGACAGTACTGGCAATTTTTTTTTCATTTATCTTGACCACCTTGCCTTTAAGCATTGCCCCCGAAGTGCCCGGCCTCCCGATGAATGCCTCCTATAGCTGCTTTTTTCGCCGGGCGATGCTGCGGGGATGGAACCAAAGTTTAGATCCGGTGCGCTACCGGGGCGATGCACACGGCGATGACGTCATGATCTCTGGGCGAAGGAGAGCGGGGCACAACGTCTTACTGCCACCGCAAGCCTCCGTCCAATATGGCGGGAGTCGATCTTCTCAGCGCCCCCAGTCGGTAAGTCGCTAACACCTCATTGTAGCCCTGCGGAGGCAATAACGGGAGGTGCTAAGGAGGCCAATTTCAAGGACATTGACTCTTACGGCACAGGAGGCCACCATTCGGCCCATCATGTCTTTGTTGGCTCCTTGCAAGAGCTATTCAATTAGTCCCACTCCCCCATTCTTTACCCATAACACTGCAAAAGTTTTCTTTTCATGTATTTATCCAATTCTCTTTTGAAATTTTATATTGCAGACAGTGCATTCCAGATCACAACAACTCGCTGTATAAAAACATGTCTCCTCATCCCCCTCTGGTTCTTTTGCAAATTATCTTAAATCTGTGTCATCTGGTTACCAGCCCACCCACCAGTGGAAAGTTTCTCCTTATTTACTCTATCCAATCCCCTCATAATTCTGAATACCATTGTAAAGTCTTCTTTTAATCTTCTCTGCTCTAATGAGAACAATACTAGCTTCTCTGGTCTCTCCACATAACTGAAATCCCTAACTCATGCTATAATTCCGGTATATCTACTCTGCATTCTCTCTAAAGCCTTGATATGCTTCCTAATGTGTGATAGAAACATAGAAACATAGAAAATAGGTGCAGGAGTAGGCCATTCGGCCATTCTAGCCTGCACCGCCATTCAATGAGTTCATGGCTGAACATGCAACTTCAGTACCCCATTCCTGCTTTCTCACCATACCCCTTGATCCCCCTAGTAGTAAGGACTTCATCTAACTCCTTTTTGAATATATTTAGTGAATTGGCCTCAACAACTTTCTGTGGTAGAGAATTCCACAGGTTCACCACTCTCTGGGTGAAGAAATTCCTCCTCATCTCGGACCTAAATGGCTTACCCCTTATCCTTAGACTGTGTCCCCTGGTTCTGGACTTCCCCAACATTGGGAACATTCTTCCTGTTTCTAACCTGTCTAACCCCGTCAGAATTGTAAACGTTTCTATGAGGTCCCCTCTCATTCTTCTGAACTCCAGTGAATACAAGCCCAGTTGATCCAGTCTTTCTTGATAGGTCAGTCCCGCCATCCCGGGAATCAGTCTGGTGAACCTTCGCTGCACTCCCTCAATAGCAAGAATGTCCTTCCTCAGGTTAGGAGACCAAAACTGTACACAATACTCCAGGTGTAGCCTCACCAAGGCCCTGTACAACTGTAGCAACACCTCCCTGCCCCTGTACTCAAATCCCCTCGCTATGAAGGCCAACATGTCATTTGCTTTCTTAACCGCCTGCTGTACCTGCATGCCAACCTTCAATGACTGATGTACCATGACACCCAGGTCTCGTTGCACCTCCCCTTTTCCTAATCTGCTACCATTCAGATAATAGTCTGTCTCTCTGTTTTTACCGCCAAAGTGGATAACCTCACATTTATCCACATTATACTTCATCTGCCATGCATTTGCCCACTCACCTAACCTATGATGTTCAGAATTGGATGCAATACTTTAGTTGAGGCCTAACCAGTGATTTATGGAGGTTCAGCATAATTTTCTTGCTTTTACATTTCTACGTTTTGTATCAGCTACAAACTTTGAAATTGTCCCCGCTATACTCAATTCCAGGTCATTAATATATATCAAAAAGAGTTACGGTTTTGATACCAACCCCTGAGGGACATCACTGTATACTTCCTTCCAGTCTGAAAAACAACTGTTCACCACTAATCTCTGTTTTCTGTCTCTTAGCCAATTTCGTATCCATGCTACCATTGCCTTTTAATAAGTCATTTCCTTTCTCTGTACTTCTGCCGCACAAATCCACCATTCAATGATCAAGCCCATGCAGGCTTCTGGCAGTGCTGCTCCTAAGCTTATCAGCAGGGGTGTGTAAAGTTAGCTCCTGTTACATCTCTCTGATTTCCTATCCATTCCTTTGGGGAAAGTGTTTCATCTCCACTTTATACCTTCCCTGGGATCTAACTAGAGAAAATCACTACTGTGGGATTCTTTAAAATGATCAGACTGACATTTTTAACCTTATACTGACAGCTTTGAAAGCTGCCTTGCCTGAAGAGTTTCTCATTGTTTGAGAGAGATCAGTGCAAACAGCTGAATGGTGGGCAAGGGTAGGAGTGTTTGGTGTCAGCTTTGTGGTATAAGCCAAAACTGGACTGAATAATGGAGTACAATCCACAAACACAGATACAATCTTGGAAAATCTCATGTGATAAAAACAGAATTTGACTTATTCAGTTACATCAAACAGTAGTCCACTATAAATGCTGGCATATGCTGTGCCGATCTTTGTAATATTAAAATAAATGGCAGCAACAATCAGGATGCTATCCTTTAATGATTAAGCTTCATTTAAATGCTTACAGATTTAAGTTTAAGGATTACAAAAACCTTATGATGTCTTACCCTAGAATATTCCTTCAAGAGAAAAATTGAATGAGTGTCTTAAAAGGTATTCTACTGTTAAAATTGTCAGACACACACAGTATCATCAATGGGAAAATTTGCTTTCATCAGTGAGAAAAGCCAAAGACAAAATAATATTGTAAATAACCATTAATTAAACTTCCAATGATTTATTATTTTTTATTATAATAATTATTATTATAAATTATCACCCCTGTGCTTTCTGACCTATATTGGCTCCAGGTTAAACAATGCCTCGATTTCAAAATTCTCATCCTTGTTTACAAATCACTCTATGGCCTTGCCCCTCCCTATCTCTGTAATCTTTTTCAGCCTCACAACCCCACAAGATGTCTGCGCTCCTCAAATTCTGCCCTCTTGAACATCCCTCATTATAACTGCTCAACCATCGTTGGCCGTGCCTTCAGCCGTTTGGGCCCTAACCTCTGGAACCCCCTCCCTAAACCTCTCCGCCTCTCTACCTCTCTTTCCTCCTTTAAGAAGCTCCTTTAAACCTACCTCTTTAACCAAGCTTTTGGTCATCTGCATTAATCTCTTCTTTTGTGGATCAGTGTCAAATATATCTATTTTGTCTTGTAACACTGCTGTTAAAGGCGCTAGATAAATAAAAGTTATATTAAGTTATTATTATTATAATATGTTTATTAACATATGAAAGTCTCTAATTTTCTGTACATGTAGAATAATATAATCAAAATAAATACTATGTCATGCAGAAAATATGAGAATCGGAGAGATTTACTGCAGTTTGTCTCAGATCCCAGAGGTAACTGTTGTTAGACTCCTGCCAAAGAAGGAACCCCGCTGCTAAATCCCAGTGCAACACCAGAAGAGGTGTCCAGGCAGTTAAAGGGTCAGAAGCACCCTGAAGATTAACACAGCTGTTGCCTTGTAGATCTTTGTTGGGAGACTTTAGGGCTATTACCACAACTTCCCAGAGCCTATTACCACATTCCCTATTGCAGTAGCAACACAGGTAAATGGAAGACAAATCTCCCTGGCCACATCTCCACCACTATTTACATGCGGTGTGTGAGGAAGAATAAGCCAGTGGTGGTCCCATTCGAGGCAGGATTGCAGAGGAGATTCCAGCTCAAAGAATCAAGCTAAAGAGTGTTGAATATTAGATGATGGCACAATATGTATTTAACATTGAAAAAATACTTAGATAACTTCTTTATGTCTTAGATGAGTTACAGTGATGTTGAATTCCCACTGGGTTAATGTGTTTACATAAAATTCCTTTGTGCACTATTCTCAGTGCAATGTTTAATCCATTTATTTTAAACATGGCCGAGAAATTGAGCTACTTATCACCACGCGCTAGCGCTGGAATCCTGGTAAAATATGGTGATCACCATTCCAACGCTCTTCTCTGGTGCGGTGTTCGGTGTCCGTCATTTTGGTGAGAGCCTTAGCACTGTCGATAGCAGCACTGGCCCTGGAAATGCAAATGGGGAGAGCGTGACGTCAATCGGTGTGCAATGCCGAATTAACGTCACGCTCTGCGAACGTTGACCTTAGTGCTGAGTTTATCCTAAGCTCACTATGAAAAGCAAGCATGCAGCAGACTGACAGAGACACTGTCAGCACTTCTTAAAGTGACACACACATCTTTCAGGTAAGTTTACATTTAAGCTTTTGGACTGGACTTGTTACATTTTATTGAAAGTTTGGTGCAATACATGTTTAAAGTTTTTTTTAAGTGTGCAGGGAATGCTGATGGCCACTTGTAAGGCCTTGGGGAGTAAAGGAAGGCCTATGAGAAGACAGAAAATGCTCGAAATACTCAAAAAGTCAGGCAGCATCTGTGCAGTGAGAAACAGAGTTCATGTCTCAGGTCGAAATGTTGCCTGACCTGCTGAGTATTTCCAGCATTTTATGATTTTATTTCAGATTTACAGCAATTACTCACAGAGGGAAGAAGAAGACACATTAGAGGAAGACGCAGAAGGGGAAGACTCAGAAGAAGGAAGCAGAAGAGGAGGAAGCAGAAGGAAGGTTGCAACCGAGACAGCCCCTTTCTGGGCGGGATATCTGGGATGGAATCACCCGCCTTGCGGTACCAGTGGCCACTATTATATATGTATACTTGCATTTACTCTGTATAGCCACCAGAGGGCTCATCGCCTGGAGTCCCAAGGGATCCCATAATCTTGGAGAGCACAGGTATTTAAGAAGGCTTCACAGGTTGGAGAGGCACTCTGGAGACCTGCAATAAAAGACTAAGGTCACACTTTACTTTGAGCTCACAGTGTTCAGTCTGACTCTTTCTCCATACACTACAACTGGCAACAAAACACAGATAGCGAACCCAAAGATGCAGAGAACAGTGGGCATCCTGGAGAAATTTTCGGAGGGAGATGATTGGGAAACTTTTGTGGAGCGACTCGACCAATACTTTGTGGTGAACGAGCTAGATGGGGAAGAGCACTGCCAAACGTAGAGCGATCCTCCTCACCATCTGTGGGGCACCAACGTATGACCTCATGAAGAATCTGCTCACTCCAGCGAAACCCACAGAGAAATCATACGACGATTTGTGCACACTGGTCTGAGAGCATTTGAACCTGAAGGAAAGCGTTCTGATGGCGAGGTACCGGTTCTACACCTACAAAAGGTCTGAAGACCAGGAAGTGGCGAGTTATGTCGCCGAGCTAAGACACCTTGCAGGACGTTGCGAATTTGAAGGACATTTGGAGCACATGCTCAGAGACTTTTTCGTACTTGGCCTTGCCACAAAACCATACTTCGCAAACTTTTGAATGTAGAGACCCTAACCCTGAGTAAGGCCTCAGCGATAGCCCAGGCGTTCATTGCAACCAGTGACAATATGAAGCAAATCTCTCAGCACACAAGTTCTGCTGCAAGTACTGTGAACAAAGTGATGTTGTTTTCGAATCGTAACGTACAGGGCGGGTCACACATACCAGCAGCTACACGTCCGCAGATGTCTCAGAGTCCACCATCAAGGGTGATGAATGCAAGGCCATTAACACCTTACTGGCGCTGCAGGGCTGATCATCATTTCCATTCATGCCAATTCAAAGGATACGTTTGTATGTGCTGTGGAACAATGGGTCACCTCCAACGAGTGTGCAGGCAAGCTGCTAAGCCTGCTAAATCTGCAAACCACCACGTTGCAGAGGAGGACAGATCCACAGAGGATCACTATGAACCAGAGCCTCAGATAGAGGAGACAGAGGTACATGGGGTGCACACATTCACCACGAATTGTCCCCTGATAACGCTGAATGTTGAACTAAATGGACTCCCGGTGTCAATGGAGCTGGACACGGGCGCGAGCCAGTCCATCATGGGCAAAAAGATTTTCGAAAGGTTGTGGTGCAGCAAGGCCGCAAGGCCAGTCTTAACACCAGTTTGCACGAGACGAAGAATTTACACTAAAGAACTGATTCCTGTAATCGGCAGTGCTACCGTAAAGATCTCCTACGATGCAGCGGTGCACAAACTACCACTCTGGCTGGTAATGGGTGATGGTCCCACGCTGCTCAGCAGGAGCTGGCTGTGAAAAAAAAGCTGGAATTGGGATGACGTCCAAGCGCTATCACCTGCTGACGACTCGTCGTGTGCCCAGGTCTTAAACAAATTTCCTTCGCTGTTCGAACCAGGCATCGGGAAATCCCAAGGAGCAAAAGTGCAGACCCATCTAGCCCCAGAGGCATGACTCATCCATCACAAGGCGAGAGCAATACCGTACATGATGAGAAAAAGGGTAGAAATCGAGGTAGATCGGCTGCAACGAGACGGCATTATTTCACCGATCGAATTCAGCGAGTGGACCAGTCCTATTGTCCCAGTCCTCAAGGGAGACGGCACTGTCAGAATCTGTGGCAATTATAAAGTAACAATCAATCGTTTCTCCCTGCAGGACCAATACCCACTACCAAAAACCGACGACCTCTTTGCAATGCTGGCTGGAGGAAAGACATTCATGAAGCTGGATCTGACTTCAGCCTACATGACGCAGGAACTGAAGGAATCATCGAAGGCCCTCACCTGTATCAACATGCACAAAGGTCTTTTTGTTTATAACAGGTGCCCGTTTGGAATCCGATCAGCGTCGGCAATATTCCAGAGAAACATGGAAAGTTTACTGAAGTCGGTCCCGCACACCGTGGTCTTCCAGGACGACATCTTGGTCACAGGTTGGAACACAGCCAAGTATCTGCAGAACCTGGAGGAGGTTCTTAGTCGACTTAACCACGTGGGGCTCAGGTTAGAATGCTCGAAGTGCGTTTTCCTGGAACCTGAAGTGGAATTCCTGGGAAGGAGGATTGCGGTGGACGGCATCAGGCACACCAACGGAAGCAATTGAGAACGCACCGAGGCCACAGAACGTAACGGAGCTGCGGTCGTTTCTGGAACTCTTGAACTACTTTGGTAATTTCTTACCGGGTCTCAGCACACTGTTAGAACCACTACATATCTTACTATGAAAAGGAGGCGAATGGGTTTGGGGCAATAGCCAAGAAAATGCCTTTGTAAAAGCGAGAAAATTGTTATGCTGAAACAAATTACTTGTGTTCTACGATCCATGTAAGCGTTTGGTACTAGCATGCGATGCGTCGTCATATGGCGTCGGGTGTGTATTGCAACAAGCTAATGATTTCAGGAAACTGCAACTGGTTGCTTATGCATCCAGGCGTCTGTCCAAGGCTGAGAGAGCCTACAGCACGATTGAAAAAGAAGCGTTAGCGTGTGTCTATGGGGTAAAGAAAACACATCAATATCTGTTTGGGCTAAAATTCGAATTGGAAACTGACCATAAGCCACTTATATTCCTGTTTTCCGAGAGTAAAGGGATAAATACCAACGTATTGGCCCGCATCCAGAGATGGGCACTCACATTGTCCGCATACAACTACGCCATCCACCACAGGCCAGGCACAGAAAACTGTGCCGATGCTCTCAGTAGGCTGCCATTGCCCACCACGGGGATGGAAATGGCACAGCCCGCAGATCTAGCCATGGTTATGGAAGCATTTGAGAGTGAGCAATCACCCGTCACTGCCCTGCAGATAAAAACCTGGACAAGCCAAGACCCCTTATTATCTCTAGTCAAAAGCTGTTTGCTTCACGGGAGCTGGTCCAGTGTCCCAGTGGAGATGCAGGAAGAGATTAAGCCGTCCAGCGGCGCAAAGGTGAAATGGCTATACAGGCAGACTGCCTTCTGTGGGGCAGTCGAGTAGTGGTCCCCAAGAAGGGCAGAGACACCTTCATCAATGACCTCCACAGTACCCACCCAGGCATCGTAATGATGAAAGCGATAGCCAGATCCCACGTGTGGTGGCCTGGTATCGATGCGGACTTAGAGTCCTTCATTCACAGATGTAATACATGCTCGCAGTTAAGTAATGTACCCAGGGAGGCGCCGCTAAGTTTATGGTCTTTGCCCTCCAAACCGTGGTCTAGGGTACACGTCGACTATGCAGGCCCGTTCTTGGGTAAAATGTTCCTTGTGGTTGTAGATGCATACTCCAAGTGGATTGAATGTGAGATAATGTCGGCTAGCATGTCCGCTGCCACCACTGAAAGCCTGCAGGCCATGTTTGCCACACATGGCTTAACCGATGTCCTGGTGAGCAACAACGGGCCATGTTTCACCAGTGCTGAGTTCAAAGAATTCATGACCCGCAACGGGATCAAACATGTCACATCTGCCCCGCTTAAACCAGCATCTAATGATCAGGCAGAGAGACTAGTGCAAACCATCAAGCAAGGCTTGAAGAGGGTAACTGAAGGCTCACTGCAAACTCGTCTATCCTGAGTCCTGCTTAGCTACCGCATGAGACCCCACTCACTCACTGGGATCCTACCTGCTGAACTATTCATGAAAAGAACACTTAAGACAAGGCTCTCGTTAGTTCACCCTGATCTACATGAACAGGTAGAGAGCAGGCGGCTTCAACAAGGTGCATACCATGTATCACGCGAGATGGAAATCACTGATCCTGTATTTGCTTTAAATTATGGACAAGGTCCCAAGTGGCTTCCCGACATTGTCATGGCCAAAGAGGGGAGCAGGTTATTTCGGGTCAAACTTTCAAATGGACTCATTCACCGGAAACACTTGGACCAAATCAAACTCAGATTCACGGACTATCCTGAGCAGCCCACCTTAGACCCTACCTTTTTTGATCCCCCAACATACATACCAGTGACAACCGGCACCACAGTTGACCACAAAACAGATCCAGCATCCACAGCAGCCCTGCAGGGCCCAACACACCAGGCAGTCCAGCAAGGCCAGCTGCACAGCAGCCCAGCGAGGGCCCAACAAATGATTCAACAACACCAGCTTTCACACCGAGACGATCAACCAGGACAAGAAGAGCCCCAGATTGACTCACATTGTAAATAGTTACACTATTGACTTTGGAGGGGAGTGTTGTTATCTATGTATACTTGCATTTACTCTGTACAACCACCAGAGGGCTCATCCTCTGGAGTCCCAAGGGATCCTATAATCCCTTGGGAGCACAGGTATATAAAGAGGCTCCACAGGTTGGAGCGGTGCTCTGGAGACCTGCAATAAAAGACTAAGTTCACACTTTACTTTGAGCTCACAGTGTTCAGTGTGACTCTTTCTCCATACACTACACCCACAACCGCAATTCCCTTTTTAACCTCCTCCTCCTTCTCTCTCCTCTCCCTCTTCTTGGTCAACTACTGGCTGGGCAGGCTGCATTTCTTAGGTGTGTGGCACAAGGGTTGTGGTGAGGGGGCATGGGAAAGCAAGAGGTGCAGGCGAGAAGGAGGATAACGTATGTGAATACTGGCATCTTGTAGCATCAGCTCCACGATTGGCCAAGGGCTCAGCCTTGCACTTGTCCTCCAACTGTCTCCTCCAAGGGGTTGAGGTGAAGCTATGAATAGGAGATGTTCCATGTGTTTGGTACAAATTATTGATAGGTAAGTGATTGGGTGGAGGTAGGGTCATGCATTGAGAATTGTGAGAGGCTAATGGTGCAGTTGGTAGGAAGTGGCTTTTGAAGATGCATTCACTGACCTTGACCACTGGACTGAGGTCACAAAGCTTCTTTGGGCACTGGAGCCAGGTCATGGGTCAACACTGCTGGTAGTGATGGACTCGGTGATCTGGTCTCACATTCTTCTTTCTGGAGGGACTCCTGGCCCCTGTGGGAACAGGACCTCTTTTCCAGTATTGACTACCTGTACAAAGCTGGACTGCTGCATGCGAGACCCTTGGTACCCTTTCTCTGACTTGCTGAGCCATTTGTGTTAATGCTGAAGCACTTTTAGCAGTTTTTTAGGTGTGGAAGACAATTTAGCTTTAAGAGTGAAGACTGCCCTTTGGGAATTCTTTTTCATGTTAAATTTTCTTTTCAGAAGGTAGTTGAGCTGTAAGGGCTAAAAACCACCTATTTTTACCTGATTTTTATTTATTTCATTTCAAAAAGCCTTTAAAGGGCTGAACTGCTTTCTGAAATTACAGTCTTGCTTTAAGAAAAGGCTGTTTTTGCTGCAATGACGCTACATCCACATTACATTGGGGGCTCCTACCATGACTAATGACACCAGAACAGCAGTTTAGCACTGGGCTAATGTTAATTAGCCACCATTAGCCAATTTACCGGTCCTTCCAGTGCCATCATTTTCGGCGGCCATTAACCAGCCCATGTAGCACCATCAGGTTTTGTCCGATATCAAATTTCTAGGCCGATATTTTTTGTAAACAAGTTAAAAATCTGCATAAAATAGCACCCAAAAAAAATTACGCAAACATTAAGCAGCAGCTACCAAAGGATATTAAACTGTAGTGTTTCATTTATTACTGCTTATTTGGAAATAACTTGGGGATTAAAACACTTCTGCATATCTGGCATTAGATTATATGCACAAATTAATCTGGTGACAAACCTCTCTTGACAGTGCGAGGAGTGACAGTGTCCTGACCAACTACAGTGACATTTCTTCTGGCTCCAATCATTATGGCAACATCCTATAGTACATACAAGGCAAACATTTCAATCAGATTTTGCATGGAAACATTTTATGCCATAAAATTCACCTTCTATTATTTTTTTACTGTATCTTAGAAACATAGAAACATAGAAACATAGAAAATATGTGCAGGTGTCGGCCTATTTTGAATATAAACAAGGGGAGGATGACAATAATAAATGAAATCAGTGATATCTAAGGTAATGGAATATTCAGTTTTATGACAAGAGGTATAAAACATAAAAGTCGAGCTGTAATGTTGAATCTATATAGACTATAGTTGGATTTCTTTGTGCAGTTTTGAGCTTCACACAATAGGAAGGATGCAATAGAGAGGATACAGTGCAGATTCACCAGGGTACTGCCTGATGTGAGGAAATATAAATACAAACACTTGAAAAATTGGAAGTGTTTTAGTTAGAACAGAAGAGGAATGGGGTGATTTGATCGAAATGTTCAAAATTATGAAAGTATAAGATGGAGTAGATAGAAACAGACTGTTTCCAGTGGTACTGGCTCTACAATGAAGAGAACATTGATATTGATATAGATTATATTTAAGAGATTTAGGACAGAGAGAAGAAAAACATTGCTTTGCGCAAAAAGTTGTGAGACTGTGGAATGCATTACCAGAGTTAAGTGACACTATTTCCTCCCCATTCAGTATCAGAAAAAAAACAATGACTCACCATTGGTTGCATATCATTTGCAATGTGGCATGCCAGCATCACTTCCAACTTTCCAAATTAATTTTCCCTGAAATAAAAATCCACTGGTGCAGATAAGACCAACTGAAAACTGGTCTTATCATTGACAGAGAGGCCAACTGACAAAATACTCATGGATTACCTCCGGTCTGGTATTACTCTCTCACTGTTTCCAAACAAATATTTTGGCACATGTTATTCTTCATGGATGAACAATGCAATCCTTTTGGGCTGTAGTGTGGAACTGCAAATCACAAATAATAGCCAAGCTGTTGTGGGACAATGGATTGCTGAGTAGTGGTACTTTAATTAACAAATTATCTTTCCATATATACGACTACATGAGACCGAAATTGCCATGTGGCCCATCCGGGGGTGGTAATCTCTGGGCCCGGGTCAGTTAACGCCCAGGGCGAAAGTCCCACCCCCAGCGTGGAATTGCCCTTTAGCACCCCTCAAACAAGGCTGAGCACTTCTCTAAGGAGATCCTCACTGAAATCTGCCGACTGCTACAGCCACAACTCCAACCTAAGAGCCGGGCAAGGACCGCATTGCCAATGGCTGTGAAGATGACCGTGAACATTTAAGCGTCTCACTCCTTCCAGGCTGGTGCTGGATATATCTCAGTTTGCCATCCATTGTTGCATAAGGAAGGTCTCTATTCAAAGAGAGCTAACTACATTTCATTCTCTCTTGCCAGAGACAAGCATGCGGAGCAAGCATGAGGGTTTGCTAGGATTGCAGACTTCCCGCTTGTGCAGGATGCTATTGACTGCACGCACATGCTGCTGGATGATGTTGCTGAGGGGCAGGATGTGTATGAAGAGGAGTGAGCCAAAATAACAGAAATGCCTACTGAATTCTGAACTATGAGAGATTATTCAAAGATGTAAGCTAAACTGATGTTTGGAAGGCATGATATTTGTCATATATCAACCAGAGCAAACATTTTTGGTTTGCATGATGTAGCAAAAATACATTTAGTCAATGAAAATGTTACTCCAAAGCATCTGCCTTTCTTCAGAAATGCAACAGTCTTTGCAGATGGCTCCCCTGTTTGTTTGTTAATTGAGATCTTTGTAACCAGTGCAGTGCCTGAAAGGGTGAGGTAAAAGTTTTGAGGAACATGACGTTGACGAATGATGACTCTTCCAGGTCCAAAACTAAAAAGAAAATCAGGGAGGAAAAAAAATTAAATGTACTTATATGCAAAATAAAGTGTCAATTAGATGCTCAGCATTTATTTTGGCAGTCCTTAGCTTTGTCTTCAAATGTACTGTGACTAAGATGCACTGACTCATATATGCCACTTGTAAAGTCAGACCAAAACCTTGTAAGCAACCTTTCCAATACCATCACAGACTTTATTCTGATTACAATTAGCCATTTAAGCCACTTGTATAGAAAGAATTAAGGTATGAATGAACGGCAGTACTTTAGCACTGAGTACTACCTTGCAAGTTGTCCAGTCTGTTATCATTTTGGCAAATCAGAACACCTTTATGCCCATTATTTCTTGCTACACTAAACAGTATTCTTAGCTATATTTTTTACTGTAAAATATTTTAGCTTTAGATTATACTTTAATATTTAGTGCCTTTGGTTCATCTCTGCCCATATTCATTTAGATATCCAATTTGTTTTTATTACTTTGACTGAATATTGAAATTGTATTGCTTTTCAAACTAATATTTGCAAATACATACCTTTCATACCAACCAGCTTTGGCCATGATCTCCTGCATGTGAACAGGAAATTCACCAAATGTCGTAACTGCTGCTCGCGGGGAAAGGGTTACCTTGAAGTTAAAAACATAGCAATAAGTTCTGTTAAGATAGAAATAGTTTCACTCATCTTTTGACAAAGAAATATATTTCACAATGTTAATAAGTAAAGCTAACCATCCAAATGTGTAGTAACAGAGATCCAAGCAGTTGTGCATGTAATACATTACATACAACATGAAAAGTGTTAAAAGTGGGCCAGTCTTCTAAATACCATGTCTAATACATGGAAAGATACAACTTCAATCTTTGAGGAACTTTGACAGAAGCTAAATATGATATAGATTACACAATATCATTGTCACAAAGTTGATTCCATTTTAAGTTGGGCTGTTCAAAAGCAATGAAGTGTTGAGTAAATTTTCTCAGCCTACGCCAGCACCACAATAATTTACTTTTGCACATAATAACAAGTTGCAGCAGGAGACAACTCCAGCAAGGGCTGATATCTTGTGAACAAGATCCTGATGATTGCTGAGTAAACACTCGAAGAAAGAAAGAACTTGCATTTATATAGTGCTTTTCATGACCTCAGAATGTCCCAGAGTGCTTTACAGAAAATTATGTACTTATGAAGTGTATCACTGTTGTAATGTAGGAAACTTGGCAGGAACTTGCAGACAAATGGCAATGAGATAATGACCAAATTATCTGTTTTGTGGTGTTGATTGAGAGATAAATATTGGCCAGGATATCGGTGAGAACCCCCCCTGCTTTCATTCCTATAGTGCCATGGGATCTTTTATATCCACCCGAGAGGGAAGATGGAGACTCAATTTAACATCTCATCTGAAAGATATCGGGGCCGAAATTCAACTCCTCAAAAAGGCCTCTTACCACCAGAAAGCAGCGACCAGGCAGCGGAGTCGAGCAGCCACCAACTTCCAGTCCAAAGGCCGTCACCAGCGATATTCAGCTCAGGGATTTTTCTGCCAGTCCCCACTCACGCCCTGCTGCTGCTGACCATTCTAAGTGCTTCATCAAAGGGCGCACCGCCGATCTTCCGCAAGTCCATCGCACCTCCAGCTAAATTTAGCTGCAAAAATCTTTATTCCACCATGTATACCCCCGACAGCTTTTTCTGTCAGTGCACCCCTCTTGGGTGCCAGACTGCTGGCCTTGCCGAAAATCTCCCTACTGGCCCTGTGGACCGAAGTTTCAAAGTGCCGAAGGGAGAGCGTGGTGACGCACATGCGTCATGACGTCATTTCCGCTCCACTGTTAACTGACAGCGGCGGAGACTCTGCCTCACTTCCACTTCCACCACTCTAGAGTATTTACTGTCCCACTTCTGCCCCCATTATGATCGACTTCCTGTCCGCTGCAAAAAAAGGACAAAGAGCTGAATTTACGGATTTACGGCAACCTCATCCGAAGCGGCGGAAAAACACTTCAGGAGCGGATAGTGCGACCCGTTTTGGGTGAAGATAAGTTTTGGCCCCATCATCTCCAACAGTACAGCATTTCCTCAGTACTGTGCTAGAGAGTCAGCCTGGATTTTGTGTTTATGTTTCTGAAGTGAGACTTGAACCCACAACCTTCTTAGGGAAAGGCAAGAGTGTTACCACTAAGCCAAACCAAACAATTATGTACAGAAAAACATGAGCTGGAGTACCAACATGTAACTCTTCTTATAGGTTAATGCAAGCTCCAGTAATCATGGTGCACTGTGTAGCTTTTAGTACTGCATTTAAACTTCTTATTTACAAGGAACAAAAATTTGGAAAAAAAAGAAATATTGTCATGTTTACCAGCTCACAACACAACAGTCATTGAACTTCAAAAGTAATTCACTATGGAAAGCGGAGATGTTTTGATGTGATAGCAAACATTATTTCAAATGTATTTGTTCATGGGATGTGGGCATCACTGGCAAAGCCAGCAGTTATTGCTCATCCCTAATTACCCTTGAGAAGGTGCTGGGGAGCCACCTTCTTGAACCACTGCATCCATGTAGTGAAGATACTCCCATAATGCTGTTAGGGAGGGAGTTCCAAGATTTTGAACCAGTGACAATGAAGAAAAGTCGATATATTTCCAAGTCAGGATGGCATGTGACTTGTAGGGGAACTTGGAGGTGATGGTGTTCCCATGCGCCTGCTGCCCTTGTCCTTCTAGGTGGTAGAGGTCGCGAGTTTGGGAGGTGCTGTCGAAGAAGCCCTAGTGAATTGCTACAGTGCATCTTGTCGATGGTACACACTGCAGCCAAGGTGCACCAGTGGGGGAGGGAATGAATGTTTCAGGTAGTGGATGGCGTGCCAATCAAGCAAGATGCTTTGTCCTGGATGGTGTCAAGCTTCTTGAGTGTTGTTGGAGCTGCACTCATCCAGGCAAGTGGAGGGTATTCCATCAGACTCCTGACTTATGCCTTTTCAATGATAGAAAGGTTTTGTGGAGTCAGGAGGTGAGACATCCACCGCAGAATACCCAGCCTCTGACTTCCTCTTGTAGTCACAGTATTTATGTGGCTGGTCCAGTTAAATTTCTGGTCAATGGTGAGCCCCAGGATGTTATTGGTAGGGGATTCGATGATGGTAATGCCATTCAAGGGGCGGTCGTTAGAGTCTCTCTTGCTGGAGATAGTCATTGCCTGGCAATTGTGTCGTGCAAATTTATTATTGCATATATTTATACCACAGTATCAGTTAAATGCTGACAAACATAAGATACATTGGGACAATTTATTCAACATTTATGCATTATGCATTAAATAAAAATTTTACATTTTTAATTGCCTAAGCATTGACATTGGTATCTGGTGATATTATGTAAGTAGCCTAATAACATACTTATGTAGTTACACATACTGAATTATGTGCTTGTGTATCTGTGTAAGATCCATTTATTAATGTATCTATTTCCTAGTCGATATGATTTATATTAGAAGAGAAAATTACTCTCGAGGAAGTACTTTCAAACAAGTGCATCACAAGCAGCCTCCTGGAGTTCAATCACATCTGATCTCCTCGTCAGAATAGATTTGCTTGAATGGCACATATGGCTTGTCCATTTTTGATACCTCTCTGGGGACCACAACACTTTGGTCACTAAATGAAAAGGCATTTGAAATGACACCAGAGTTGCACCCTGCAGAGTTCATTAATACAGGTAGCATTTCTGGCCTCCAAATTGTTTAAGGTCATCCTTTGAATCTAAATGAAAGACTTGCAAATTAGCCTGATGTTGCATATTACATTTGAATAATGCAATAGCTTAAACTAAAAACAAGGTTGGAAGTATCATGTTTTTCTGATGATTGCCACAGTACATACACAACTAAAAAAACCAGAACAATGCATTTCCTTTTAGCCCACTTATAGCTGTAATTCAGATTGATTTCTCCTTTAAAGAAAAAATATTTAAAAGAAGAAAACCAGGGGGACAAAATTGCCCCGCGCTGGGTTTGGGGCGGTTATTTTGCTAAAAGTTATTTTTTTTGCGCCGGTGCAGATTTGGGTGACAGCAGCGCAGTGTGCATCACGCTAATGCCTTATAACGTCCCTCCCGTTCCTTTAAAGAGGAGGGCCGCTGTGAACTCTGCAGCCTCTTTAGTGGCACCCATTGGGCCACCAGGGAGGGTGTTGGCCAGGACACCCTTTAAGGGTGGCCGGGGCTCCAAAACCACCACAGCTTCTCGCACCAGGAAGCTGTCGGTGGCTTCGCCTCTCACCGATCTCGTGTCCTGCGGGGCAATTTCCCCCAAGGTTAGCAAAGGGGTTGGCACGGGCATGCACAAGTCGCGGCGCAAACCATTTTTCACCGGCGAAGGCCCGGGGGCAATTCCTCGCAGGTCGATATGGCCGCCACGCCTGCGCGCTAACTTATTAGCGCTGCATTAGCACTGACATACAGCATTAACTGGCCCTGTGCAAAGGGGAAATTTCAGCCCCCAAGTGTTTCATTTTGGATTTACTAATTGGGCCAAAATTGGGTGATGCTTAATTAGCACATCCCCAACCACTAGTGTCAACCGTGGCTCTGTGCGTAGCGATCTTGCTTCTGAGTCAAACAATCATGGGTTCAAGTCCCACTCCAGAGACTTGAGCACATAATCCAGGCCGACACTCCCTGTGCAGTACTGAGGGAGTGCTGCACTGTCAGAGTTGCTGTCTTTTGGATGAGATTTTAATCTGAGGCCCTGTTTGCTCACTCAGGTGAATGTAAAAGATATCATTGCACTTTTTTGAACAAGAGCAGGATGTTTTCCCTGGTGTCCTGGGCAATATTTAGTGATCAACCAACATCGACAACAGCAACTTGCATTTATATACTGCCTTTAACATAGTAAAATGTCCCACAATGCGTCACACAAAACTTGGCACCGGGAAACACAAGGCGATATTAGGACAGGTGACCAAAAGCTTGGACAAAGAGTTAAGTTTTAAGGACGTCTTAAAGGAGTGAAAAGTAGAGAGCTGGAGAAGTTTAGGGATGGAGTTCCAGGGCTTAGGGCCTAGTTAGCTGAAGGCACGGCCGCCAATGGTGGAACAAATAAAACTGGGGGGTGCACAAGAGGCCAGAATTGGAGGAGCACAGAGATCACGGATGATTATAGGGCTGGAGGAGGTTTCAGGGATAGGGAAGATTTGAAAACAAGGATGAGAATTTTAAAATTGAAGCATTGCCAGACCGGGAGTCAATGCAGGTCAATGAGCACAAGGGTGATGGGAAAACGGGACTTGGTGCGAGTTAGGTTGCGGCCAGCCAAGTTTTGGATGAGCTTAAGTTTACGGAGGGTGGTGGAAGGCTGGCACCGAGAGCATTGCAATAATGGAGTCTGGAGGTAACAAATGGATGAGGGTTCATCCGCAGATAAACTGAGGCGGGGCGGAGATGGGGAATGTTACGAAGGTGGAAGTAGGCAGTCTTGGTGATGTAAAAGATATGGGGTCGGAAGTTCAGTTCGGGGTTAAATAGGGCTCAAGGTTGGCATTTATTGTTCATCTCTCATTGCCCTGGATACAACTTAGTGGCTTGATTGACCACTTCAGAGGGCAGTTTAGAGTCAAACACATTGGTGTGGAAGTGGAGTCACATATAGGTTAGACAAGGTAAGGACAGCAGATTTCCTTCCATAAAATACATGGTTTTTACAATAATCCAATAGCATCATGATTACTTTTTTTTATTGATGCCAGCTTTTTAATTTCCAGATTTTATTTTAACTGAATTCAGATTTGTTGAGGGCATGGTAAACATGTAGGAACACCTGTTGATGTAATGGATGGGTGGGGTCTGTGGGAGAAGATCTTAATGACAGCTTAGTAAGCAGCTCTAGCTGCTGCTTCCTCCTGCTTGTCAGGGTCATCTCTTAAATGTAGTTCATTACCATCTTTCTCCATATTTCCATTGATTTGTCAATGGAGGGCAAAGCAGATTATGATGATTTAACAAACTGTGACCAGACTATATTTGTAAGACAATGCAGATCAGACTAAGCACCTGAAGCACTGCTTTAACATATCTATGATGTGTTTTATAATGACTCTGGTAGATACCATACACCTCATTGCACCTGTGCTCAAAAGGTTTATGAGGCTGTTATAAAGGGATCATTAACCAGAGCTTCAGAAGGTAGCCTTGGTCACCTAGCAGCTAACCCTTTCTTAGTGGGTCCAATAATGTGAGTCCAATATTTGCCTAAAATTAAAAAACATCACATTTGCTGCCTGGAAAGTTGAAATTCACCTACATGATGCTGTTCTGATGATCACAGATAAGCTACACCATGATGGAGTGATAATGCCAGCGATTCATGAATGTATAGCTTGTGTGTAGGAGCACATAGGGCCACATGGATGCCATTAATTATGTCCTGGACTTTGGAGAATCCTGCTATCTGAAAAAAATGGTAGTGTCCGCTCACATTTTGAATGGGGAAAAGTGATGATGTTGCTAACTTTGGCAAACAATGTACAGGATGTTTAACACATCTATGCACTGCAGATTGATTGATGTCACTAATGTGCCATGTGGCAGCATGAGGCATAACTTTTCAGGACTGAAGTATTCGAGAGCTACTGGCAGCCCGAACCTGTCCTACATTTTGGTTGTAGGTCATATTGTGGCATGTGGGGTAGTCCTCCTCTGGTGCAATCTCAGCTGTCAGTGCCTCTCTATTCCACCTTCTTTTCTTTCTCTAAATAACAAATCGTGAAAGATTTCCATAGGAACACCCATTCTTCCATTTCCAAAAAAACTCATGATACAAATCCTTTTCGGCTATTAATTTAGCTAAAAGAAAAAGCAGAAATACCAATGGAAAAAGACTTGAAAATAACAATCCAAAAGTATATATTTAACTTGCTGGATTTTCCTTTATTTTTTTCCATTCAGAGGAATGTTGATTTATATGGGCAAACATATAAAGCAGTGACCTTTCCGTGTTCCAAAGGAAGAGTGAGGGCATCAAAATTTCATTAAATTGAGCTCATTATAATATTGAAATAAAACTTCAGTTTGCTTGCCGGCAGTGTATGTTGTGCATGTAATGGGTAGAGATTCAGCATAATTGATCTCCAGCCACATCTTAGTTAAAATCTGATTATGTACATTTATGTAGGGTAGCACATTTATGGGGTGTAACTCAGCTGAAAATTGGACTAGAATCACACTAAATACACAAAAATAATTGTTTTTTTTGTATTTAAGTTAAGTACTATATATTTGGAAATGATCTGGTAGCCAGATTGGGATTTTCTGCACTGGCGTAATCCCAGCACAGCTTCAAGAAGACGGGAATTCTGCCCAACTCTGATCCTGGCTGATTTTCCATGGTCAGGGTCGTATAAACAATGTTACTGAGCTCTCAGCAGGATTTGCGCTCCTGCAGTGAAGCCTACCTTGGATAACATGCCTGAGAGGTGGCTGAAAAGGAGTGTAATGTATTTTTAATTTAGATTTTGAAGGGCTAGGAAGATAAAGTCATTGCTCTGTGACGTAATCTCCATTTGTATGCCCCTTTGAATATATCCACTCATATTTGGCCAGCCATATTCTACATCCCACATGATTTCCAGTAGAAAATCCCCTAAGTGATAAAGAAGCATGGTGAGCTTTTAGAGGGTCTAGGAATGACACCAAGGGTAGGAGAGGAAGATTATGTGTAAGTCAAATGTTAACAAATGAAGATAAAGCGGAAAATTGAGTGCAGTGTAAACTGGAAATTTGGATGTGCACTGCCCATAATTTTCCAACCATTATAATCAATGTTAGTAAAAACACTTCAAAATTAAACATGGAAATCGAAATGAGAAAACATTGACTGAAAAATGTGTGCGCGATTGAATTACTAATTCTATTGACTAGCAAGTTTGTAACAAGTAATTTCCATACATAAATACAGTAATCCAGAAATTCTGGCCTCTCCGGGTCCGTGCAGAGTTTCTACAGACCTGGGAAGGCATTGCAAAAGCCGGTTTTCAGCACGCAATGTGCATGCGCTGAAAATCGGCTTTTCTAATCTGTCAAGCTGGGCCTTGACAGATCCTCCACATCTCGGGAGTGAGGACATTTGCATGGGCAAGATTGCGGTATTTACCCATATCTTGCCCAGTAAATGTCCTCAAAACTCTTGCGCCTGATAAAAGCAGGTGCATAGCATACTTTTACAGAGGTAAGAGTTTTAAAACACACAAAAACATTGTAAAATATAATTTTAAAAACACATTTTATTGTTAAAAACCCTCCCCACTACGGTTATTTTAAAACATAATTAAAAAAACTTCTTTAAAAATCGGGAAAATATATATTTTTTAAATACATAACTTTAATTTAAATTAATAAAAATATATTGTGCATTTTTTCTATCTTTCATTACTGGTTATGTGTGTTTTGGGGGCTGTTTCTCATTCATAATAACGGGAACTCCAACTTACGGAGTTAGAATCCAGTCAAACGCCCGCGGGAAGGAGAAACCGGGATTTCTGGGCCAAACTCTTAATGTAAGAACAGGAAAAAAATAATAGATTAATGGGATGAAGTTGCCCCACACCCCATTTGGGGCGTACAATTTAAATTAAATGATTATTTAGCGCCCAGCGAGATGGGCCACTAAATGTTGCAGAATTGGGGTCTTTGTTTTTAAAAATGTGCAGGAGGTAACGGAGGCGTAATTTGCCTCCGCGGGGCGTTGCCTGTTACGGGGTGTTAGTGGGGAAAGAGGCTCAATGCCGCACTAACCACATCAGCACGATGCAGTTGTGCCACGTCCGCTGACATGTCACAACATCCCTCCCCTTCGATTAAAGGGGAGGGCCGCTGCGAACTCTGCAGCCGCTTTCCTGGTGCCCACTGGGCCACCAGAGAGGGTTTCGGCCAGGCCAGTGGCCCGGCACTTAAGACGGGGTGCCGGACTGCCTGTTGATGGCCCGGCCAAACCAACGGCTGCCATTGTCAGGCCGACTGAAAAGTCAGCCAACAAAAAAAAGATGATGGCCCTTTCCTTTCAGGGCGGCCGGGATGCCCCAACTACGACAGCTTTGCGACCCGCGAAGTCGTCATTGGCATCACCTCATGTCAATCTCGTGTCCTATGGGGCATTTTCCCTTATGGGGTGAAAAGGGACCACGTGAGGCGATAAAGGTCGGCGAGCACGGCGATGATATCATCGCTATGTGTGTGTCCTCGCCCAGGTGAAAAGTAAGAGGCGCAGTGCAAACCTGTTTTCTCCATGGCATCCCGGGACAATTCTGGGAGGGTCACTTCCGCCACCTGGCCCCGGGCGATAAATCTTTAGTGCCCAAAGGGAAATTTCGGCCCCTAAATTTTAAGTATTAAAAATTGACTTTTATGTTAAATAAGAAAACTGCTGAATTTCCAGTATCTACACCAAGCTTTTCCTGCTTTTTTTAAATACAAGCCATCTTTAGCCACAATCTAAAGGGATTGTCTTCTGATTAAAATCCTTCTGCTTTAGATAAGCTTTGAGCTTTGAAAAGTTACTTAAAGCCTTTTGCTTTATCCTTGTTGAGGCAGGCAATCCACCAAACTGCTCATTTGAATTTTCTTTGGATTATTTCTCTTTTAAGTAATGAAGACTCTGTAGCTGTTTAAAGCTTTTAAAACTGTATTATGCTAGCTGTGAATTGATCTCCTTTCACACTTTTTATAACCTTATTGTTGATTTACTCTACAATTCCTGATTATCGTATCCACTCACAAAAAGCAGAGGGCTAGGAGCAAGCAGCATGAAAACATGGAGAGGGTGCTATCATGAGAAAGAAAAAAATGAAGTCAGGCTGTCAAGGAGTGGAAACATCCAGGTTATGCATTCAGGGAGCAGCAGTAGGGGCACTGAGGCTCCAGAAACATTGAAGGACACTGACTGTGTGCATGTGTGGAGCCCTGTGAACACTTGCAAGTAAATTGTAGATTAAGATAATTTCTCATGGAAATGGGGCAGAATTCACATGGTATGCTCAAGAGAGAGGAGCTGGGGATAGTTGATAGTGTTCTAATGTATCATGATTAAATTTATGGGTGACTTTTTAAAGAACTACACATTTTTAAATGTATTTATTATAACTATTTTATGTGTTTATGATGTGATACACCAGAAAACAACATGGCCACCAAAATGAGGTTGAAAAAATTATTTCAGCAATTAGTTTTCTTGGCACTTGTTACTTCCAGATTGGTAGTATTGAGAAAAAAAAACTGAGTGATTTGTTTGGTTAGTTTTGCTGCTTCCTGATTGGCAATTGTGACTTCTTCTACGTGTCTAATGACAATTGAATATTTGACAAATCAACCTGAAAGGTTATTTGAGAAAATCATTAAAATGTGGTGGTTGATATTTGGATCAAGCAAGTCGTTTTGGCCCATGGATGCTATGAATGTGGGACGGATCTTTCAGATATGTGACAATTTGGTTTGTGTCACTTTGATTTGTGATGGGACACTTTTCCATACCCTACAGATTCATACTAGATAAAAGACTTGTAATTGTACAGGTTCATAACACTTACCATCTTGAGTTCTTCTGGCGTGCGCTCTGGTGGTGGGTTTGACAATATAATTTTTACTTCATTACAAAATTCATTCTTGAATGAAAAAAGAGTACAATAACATAATATAGTATGGTTAATGATAAATCCTGTTCTAAAATTTGCTCTAAAGGGAAGAAATCAAGACGGTGGAGTTAAGTGGTTAACCAGTGGAATGGTTGACCAAGTGGTTAAACAATAGTCTATGAAGTTTGATTTCCACTACGCTTAACATTTTCATGGTCAAATATTTATTGTGAACAATAAAAAACAAAAGGCCGTCATTCGCCCTCTGAAACTGACCACAGCTTCAGGATTTAGCACATGTGCATCTAAACGTGGAAATCCTGAAGTTGCAGTCAGTCACTTACTGCTCCGACACTGGCTACATTGTGGCCACACCCCCACTATAACCAGCAATCAGTGTAATTAGTGCAATCAGTGAAACTGACAAAAACTTGGGCTTTTCTGCAGTAATATCGCTGTTAAATACCACATTAGGTGTAACTGGGGTTTTAACTGCGTTTGATTGGTAAACAAACATTCTTGCCCTGAAAAACGAATTTTTATATTTGTGGAGTATCAAATTTTTCCATTATGATAAAAACTTATTTTTAAACTTAAAAAATCACATTTTAAGCTTGTTCATGATATTTCAGCTTCTAACTTATCCCCATGTGAATGTGCCAATCTTTATTTCACTCACTAACATTTTTTTTTAAGTCAGGATAAAAGCAGCTTCTCATTTCCTAAGTTCATGTCTGGGAGAATTCTTCAATGTAATTGGCTGCTTAGATAGCTTGTTGATGTCACAGCAGCATCGTTATAGGAATTCCCTATTTACAGTATTGCAAACTATTGAGTGTCGAAAAATGCAAACTTCTTGCCACAGAGTTCGAGATCTCTGCGAGTAGCTTTCTTCTGGGCCAACGGCGAGCACCTTTCCTTCACCACTGACTGCAAATTACGGGCCATTTTATTCAACAGAAACATATGCCAATTCAATCTTAAATGAAGCATAAAGAACAAAATTTGTATATTTTATTAAAACTTCAAAATTAATTGAACTGTTGTTTATACCTTAATAAATTGTTTTCTTTTATGCTATAATCCAAATCATAAAATCTTCTCTTTGAATATTTTTAGGTATTTGTAAGTAAATCAGTAAACAAAAATAAATCCTATCCTACCTTCTAACCTTGGTATTACTTAACTGCCACCTGCTGATGGGCTCTGTTCTGTCCCTTACACTTTTCAACTTGTTGGTATTCTAACTAGTGCTTTGGCCCGTCACCTAAGTTTCTTAATTAAAAATATTGATGCCACCTTTATGCTCACAGGTGAAAGATCAGTAATGATACTGATACGTCATATCATTTGCACAATACAGATATACACATATACTGACAAAAAGGGCAAAATTACACAAAGTTTTCATTAAGTACATTTTTCAGTTTAATAAATAAAGCTAACCCTTTATGGAATAAATATTATACATAACATGTCAGGCAAGTTTTGTCGACTGCAATTTCAAATAAATTGCTGATATTCAATTTATCCATAGTAGCCATCACAGAAAAGATTATGCTATCTATAGAATAATAATTTAGCAATTATACTTAGAAATATGGGGCTACAAATTGATCAGCCTACCATCGGGTACCGCCGGGGTTTTCAGCGGTATTTCCTTGTTTTGGGTGGTCTTTCCTTCATTGGGAAATTCATTGCAGTCTTCCGCCGGTGGTTTCGAAATACCGCTGGGGAGCGGACCACCGGCGTGCAACACTGGGAAAACCACTCCCGCCCAAGTTTGGTGGCAGCAGTGATCCGTACTTCTTCAAAAAAAAACGCTCAGTCAGGCCAGCCTTTTGATGGATGGTAGGTATGAAACCCTGCACAAAAAAGTAAGGAACTTTTTTTTAAAATTCTTTTGCAGCGATTCAGTGGAAAAGGGTCCTCTGAATGTTTTCCGATGTTTTATTTTTTACTTTTTGCAAAAATATTTTTGTGTTTTCCCCCTCCCTAGGCTAACTCTTGCATTGTACTTAATTTGACCAGGATCGCCGAGAATCCACGTGCAATGCCCATTTTTTCCACCAGGCATTTTTTTTAAACTATTTTTTGATCAATTTTCCGCCGGCATTAATTGCAGAATCTCAGCAGTATTTTGGGCAATAAATGGGCGGTGGCGGCCTTTGATCAATTTATAGCCCATGGAAATTGAACCAAATGAGAAACAACTGCTATGCGCATTAAAATGCATGAAAATGCCTACGTCACTCTCAGTTGAGGTAAGAACACGTACGCAAAGTACTTTTGGAAATTTATAATCATGACTGGTAATATACTTTATAATTCACTTTTACAACATTCCTGGGACAATATTTTGCATTCATAGTAAAAAGAAAACTGCAATTAATATTTACATAATTGTTTGCTTTTTCTATAGTCATTTGCTGATACAAAAACAAGGATTGCAGCTTCAGCACAGTCCCATAAACAATATAAGACATCAACTCAAGATTCGTTTTGGAACCACAAAATGGAACTTGGATCTTATTTTTACGCAAAGGGTCTTCAGATATCATGGTTGACCATTGAAACTGAATCAATTGCTACATCTAGGAGGGAATTAGATAAACTAACATAGCGGTTTTGTTACTGGACTAGTAACCCAGAGGCCTGGACTAATAATCCAGATAATGGGAGTTCAAATTCCACCATGGCAGTTTGAAAATTTGAATTCAGTTTCAAATTGTCAAGCTGTCAGATTGTTGTAAATAAACAACTGGTTCAGGGAAGGAAACCTGCTGTCCTTACCTAGTCTGGGCTATATGTGACTCCAGTCCCATGCCAATGTGGTTGACTCTTAAGATGTCGATCAAACCACTCAGTTGTATCACCACCTTCTCAGGATGAGCAATAAATGCTGGCCTTGACAATGACTCCCACATCCTGAGAATCAATAAAAAAAAGATAAACACAGGAAGAAGGAAAATCTTAAAGAATATGGGGGAAAGCAGGGAAATAAAAGAGATAGCTCCTGTGGGGAGGCAACTTCAGAACAAACATGATCAGCTGAATAGCCTGCTTTGTACAAATGTTTCTATGATTCTATGAAATGTCTTCTGTTTTGTGACTCTCTGAAACAATTTATTAAACAATACAATTCCTGCATTCATCCAATAAGCAAAAAAAACTTGTTTTCATACACAGGGCTGTCTTTTAGGTTAGCTAATCAAGTTCATAACTGGAAACCGATATCACAAATCACAAATAAAATAATATATATATGAATTGGTATTCCCCACAAAAAGTAGCAGGAATATATTTTAAAAAATCAACAGTGCAAGTTATTGTAACATGTTATTGTGCAGACAGAAAGATGTTATGATAACTTGCGATAACAAAACTGGCTATTCCAGGTGGTGTGATGGCATCAATGAACAACAAAGTTTATTGTGTTGGTAGGCCACAAAGAGCAGAAAATAATTTAAGAAGGGATATGACTCCAGAAAAAATCTATGAGCATTCACCACAAATTAGATAATAGTATTAGGGTCATGGAAGCTTTAGATGCTAAATTATATGCTGATTTTATGTTAGCTGAAAACCTTGAAAGAGCTGTACCATTATATAAGATTGCAAAATTCTTGATGTTGATTATATGTTAAAACAAAAAAATCCATCTTACTCAACATTGATGTATTTTCAGACAGGTCTGATACCATATTGGCTGCTAAAAAAGTTAATGTACAAGCAACTCCAGAATCTGCTACTGCAACACCAACTGTAGTGGCATGTTTTTTTAAATGCCTTAATATTTGCTAGCAAACTTTCTTTGACTATTTTCTGCCCTACCCTTCTCCTCTCCTGATTGCTGAGGTATAATTCCATGGGTGCCATGCATTCACTGGCAACTCATTCATGTCAACATTAGTCATCAGTAGGCCCAGACAGTGAATTCTGGCTGAGGTTTTAATTGGAGAGGCTTCTCAGCGGAGCTCAATCTTGCCTTCACCCAACATTTGTGCTTGCATGTTTCTAACAGCGACCACAATAACCATTATGAGAGGGAACTTTGATAATTAACCCTTTCCTAATTCAGGGGTACTGAGGCCAAGTACATCTACTGCCTCCCCAACAGTGACCATAGCTTGAAAATTCCGGAACATGTGCACTTCAGGAGAAAACCACACAATTCCACATTACTGCTGACTGCATTCACAATACTTGAGAATTCAAAATAGTAACTATTCCGTCCCAGCCAAAGTGGGGACAGCCAAAGGGGCACTGACACATGGAATATAGCTAACTAGAACTAACTAGAATTGCAGAAGGCATTTGACAAGATGTCACATAAAAGGTTACTGCACAAGATAAAAGATCACAGGGTTGGGGTAATATATTAGCATGGATAGAGGATTGGCTGATGAACAGAAAACAGAGAGCAGGGATAAATGGTTCATTCTCGGGATGGCAATCAGTAACCAGTGGGGTGCCGCAGGGATCAGTGCTGGGACTCCAACTATTTACAATCTATATTAACGACTTGGAGGAAGGGACTGAGTGTAACATAGCCAAGTTTGCCAATGATACAAAGATGGGAGGAAAAGCAATATGTGAGGAGGACACACAAAATCTGCAAAAGGACATAGACAGGCTAAGTGAGTGGGCAAAAATTTTGCAGATGGAGTATCATGTTGGGAAGTGTGAGGTCATGCACTTTGGCAGAAAAAAAATCATAAAGCAAGTTATTATTTAAATGGAGAAAAATTGCAAAGTGCTGCAGTACAGTGGGACCTGGGGGTACTTGTGCATGAAACAAAAGGTTAGTATGCAGGTACTGCAAGTGATCAGGAAGGCTTGGAAACTTGGCCTTTATTGCAAATGGGATGGAGTATAAAAGCAGGGAAGTCTTGCTACAGTTGTACAGGGTATTGGTGAGGCCACACCTGGAATACTGCGTACAGTTCTGGTTTCCATATTTACGAAAGGATATACTTGCTTTGGGGGCAGTTCAGAGAAGGTTCACAAGGTTAATTCCAGAGATAAGGGGGTTGACTTATGAGGAAAGGTTGAGTAGGTTGGGCGTCTATTCATTGGAATTCAGAAGAATGAGAGGTAATCTTATCGAAAAGTATAAGATTATGAGGGGACTTGACAAGGTGGATGCAGAGAGGATATTTCCGCTGATAGGGGAGACGAGAACTAGAGGGCATAATCTTAGAATAAGGGGCCGCACATTTAAAACTGAGATGAGGAGAAATTTCTTCTCTCAGAGGGTTGTGGAACTGTGGAATTCGCTGCCTCAGAGAGCTGTGGTAGCTGGGACATTGAATAAATTTAAGACAGAAATAGACAGTTTCTTGAACGATAAGGTAATAAGGGGTTAGGGAGACCGGGCAGGGAAGTGGACCCGAGTCCATGATCAGATCAGCCATGATCATATTAAATGGCGGAGCAGGCTCGAGGGGCCGCATGGCATCCTCCTGCTTCTATTTCTTATGTTCTTATGTTCTTAAAGAAAATTCATAATGTGACATCACAATCGGCGGCAGAACCAGTGGAAATTAAGCTAAGCATTTAATTTAATAGACACACTTTTACAAAACTCAACTAAGAGTAAATCGTTAAATAAATAGTCGGATTAATTAATATCTACTGTAAAACTTAGCTTAAGAAGAGGGGCAGTGAAAGGGAAAATCTGAAAAAGCAAGTTCACGGAGGGCACAAGTGAGGATCTCTGAGATGGAGTAAACATAGAAACATAGAAAATAGGTGCAGGATTAGGCCATTCGCCCCTTCGAGCCTGCACCACTATTCAATGTGATCATGGCTGACCAGGCTACTTCAGTACCCCTTTCATGCTTTCTCTCCATACCCCTTGATCCCTTTAGCCATAAGGGCCACATCTAACTCCCTTTTGAATATATCTAACGAACTGGCCTCAACAACTTTCTGTGGTAGAGAATTCCACAGGTTCAAAATTTTCTGAGTGAAGAAGTTTCTCCTCATCTCAGTCCTAAATAGCTTACCCCTTATCCTTAGACTGTGCCCCCTGGTTCTGGACTTCCCCAACATCGGAAACATTCTTCCTGCATCTAACCTGTCCAATCCTGTCAGAATTTTATATGTTTCTATGAGATCCCCTCTCATTCTTCTAAATTCCAGTGAATATAAGCCTAGTCGATCCAGTCTTTCTTCATATGTCAGTCCTGCCATCCCGGGAATCAGTCTGGTGAACCTTTGCTGCACTCCTTCAATAGCAAGAATGTCTTTCCTCAGATTAGGAGACCAAAACTGTATAAATATTCAAGGTGTGGCCTCACCAAGACCCTGTACAACTGCAGTAAGACCTCCCTGCTCCTATGAAGGCCAACATGCCATTTGCCTTTTTCACTGCCTGCTGTACCCGCATGCCAACTTTCAATGACTGATGTACCATGACACCCAGGTCTCGTTGCACCTCCCCTTTTCCTAATCTGCCACCATTCAGATAATACTCTGCCTTCTTGTTTTTGCCACCAAAGCGGATAACCTCACATTTATCTACATTATACTGCATCTGCCATGCATTTGCCCACTCACCTAACCTGTCCAAGTCACCCTGCAGCCCCTTAGCATCCTTCTTACAGCTCACACTGCCACCCAGCTTAGTGTCATCTGCAAACTTGGAGATATTACATTCAATTCCTTTGTCTAAATCATTAATGTATATTGTAAATAGCTGGGGTCCCAGCACTGAACCTTGCGGTACCCCAAAAGTCACTGCCTGCCATTCTGAAAAGGACCCATTTATTCCTACTCTTTGCTTCCTGCCTACTAACCTGTTCTCTATCCACATCAATACATCACCTCCAATACCATGTGCTTTAATTTTGCACACTAATCTCTTGTGTGGGACCTTGTCAAAAGCCTTTTGAATGTCCAAATACACCACATCCACTGGTTCTCCCTTGTCCACTCTACTAGTTAAATCCTCAAAAAATTCTAGAGATTTGTCAAGCATGATTTCCCTTTCATAAATCCATGCTGACTTGGACTGATCCTGTCACTGCTTTCTAAATGCGCTGCTATTACATCCTTAATAATTGATTCCAACATTTTCCCCACTACCGATGTCAGGCTAACTGGTCTGTCAATTCCCTGTTTCCTCTCTCCCTCCTTCTTTAAAAAGTGGGGTTACATTAGCTACCCTCCAATCCATAGGAACTGATCCAGAGTCTATAGAATGTTGGAAAATGACCACCAATGCATCTACAATTTCTAGGGCCACTTCCTTAAGTACTCTGGGATGCAGACTATCAGGCCCTGGGGGTTTATCGGCCTTCACTCCCATCAATTTCCCTCACACAATTTCCTGACTAATATGAATTTCCTTCAGTTCCTCCTTCTCGCTAGACTCTCAGTCCCGTAGTATTTCCGAATGGCTATTTATGTCTTCTTTAGTGAAGACAGAACCAAAGTACTTGTTCAATTGGTCTTCCATTTCTTTGTTCCCCTTTATAAATTCACCTGATTCTGACTGCAAGAGACCTACATTTGTCTTCACTAATCCTTTTCTCTTCATATATCTATAGAAGCTTTTGCAGTCAGTTTTTATGTTCCCTGCAAGCTTACTCTCATACTCTATTTTCCCCCTCCTAATTAAATCCTTTGTCCTCCTCTGCTGAATTCTAAATTTCTCCCAGTCCTCAGGTTCACTGCTTTTTCTGGCTGTAATACGGTGAGTAAACATTCACTAATTTTTTTTAACAAAATCTCTCTACTGAATTTTAATTTGACTTTAATTGAATAAATAAACTCAGAGAGCAGCATAGGCAGAGAAGTGGAATAAAAAAAAGGAGTGACCGGACAGCAGGTAGGTGATTGGTGGGTGAGTTGTACAATTGTTTTCTTTAAACCATGTGCTGGGAAACTATAAGGTTATTAAATAGTAAATTAACTAGATAAACTAAATAATGACTATAACTATAAATAAATATTTGATTAAAAACTTTAACTAATTAAATAAGCAAATAAATAAAGTCTAGCGATGGCAGGGCAGTCTATGTGTCGAGACTGTAGTATGTGGGAGTTTGTGGACAGCATGACTGTCCCTGATTCCAACATCTGCAGGAAATGTCTCTGCCTTCAGTCACTCCGGCTCAGAGTCATTGAGCTGAAGTGCGAGTTAGAGACACTCCGAAACATAAAGGAATTTCTGGATGGTCAGAGGAAAGCAGAGGTTCAGGAAAGCGATGGAGACGGGTAGTGGCTACTTAGGAAAGGTTGAGAAGGAGGTCACACAGACACTGGTCATGTCTAACAGGTACGATGTACTCGCTACGTATGAGGACAAGGAGAAAGACTGAGGGGAGGACAGCCACAATGCAGACCAAGGCACTGTGGCTCAGAAAGCTGTCCAGCGGTGGGAAGAGCAGAATAGAAATGTGGTAGTGATAGGGGATTCTATAATTATAAGGAATTGATAGCAACCTCTCGAGCCAAGAACAAAAATCCCAAAGTGTGTTGCCTACCCGGTGCCAGGGTAAAGGATATCTCGTGGCAGCTGGAGAGGAATTTGGAAAAGGAGGGAGTAAATCCAGTTGGCATGGTCCATGTCGGAACAAACGACTTAGGCAAGAGCAGGGAGGAGGTCTTGCTCAGGGAGTATCAGAAGTTAGGAGCTAATGACGATGCAAATGATTTAGATAGGTTGAGTGAGTGGGCAAACACATGGCAGATGCACCATAATGTGGATAAATGTGAAGTTATCCACTTTGGTAGGAAAAACATAAGGACAAAGTATTATTTAAATGGTGATGGCTTGGGAAGTGTTGATGTATGGAGGGACCTTGGTGTACTTGTACACCAGTCATTGAAAGCAAGCATGCAGGTGTAGGAGCAGTTAGGAAGGCAAATGATATGTTGGCCTTCATTGCAAGAGGATTTGAGTACAGGAGCAAGGATGTCTTATTACAGTTATACAGGGCTTGGTGAGACCGCACCTGGAGTATTGTGTGCAGCTTTGGACTCCTTAGCCAAGAAAGGATATACTTGCCATAGAGGGAGTGCAGCGAAGGTTCACGAGACTGATTCCTGGGATGGCAGGACTGTCGTATGAGGAGAGATTGGGTCAACGAGGCCTGTATTCACTAGAGTTTAGAAGAATGAGAGGGGATCTCATTGAAACATATAAAATTCTGACTGGGTTGGATAGACTGGATGCGGGGAGGATGTTTCCCCTGGCTGGGAAGTCTAGAACAAGGGGTCACAGTCTCAGGATATGGGGTATGAAATTTAGGACCAAGATGAGGAGAAATGTTTTCACTCAGAGGGTGAAGAACCTGTGGAATTCTCTACCACAGAAGGCTGTGGGGGCCAAGTCACTGAATATATTTAAAGGGGAGATAGGTAGATTTCCAGACACAAAAGACATCAAGGAGTATGGGGGAAAAGCGGGAAGAGGGTGTTAAGATAGAGGATCATATTGAATGGCGATGCAGACTTGAAGGGCCGAATGGCCTACTACTGCTCCTATTTTCTATGTAAATTAAAAAGCAGGATCTCGACGGTAATAATCTCTGCATGAATTAACATGTGGCTAAAGGGCTGGTGTAGAAAAGCGGGATTCCTTTTCACAAGAACATAAGAACATAAGAAATAGGAACAGGAGTAGGCCATATGGCCCCTCGAGCCTGCTCCGCCTTTCAAAAGATCATGGCTGATCTGATCATGGACTCAGCTCCACTTCCCCACCCACTCTCCATAACCCCTTATCCCCTTATCGTTTCAGAAACTGTCTATTTCTGTCTTAAATTTATTCAATGTCCCAGCTTCCACAGTTCTCTGAGGCAGCGAATTCCACAGATTTACAACCTTCTGAGAGAAGAAATTTCTCCTCATCTCTGTTTTAAATGGGCCACCCCTTATTCCAAGATCATGCCTTCTAGTTCTAGTCTCCCCCATCAGTGGAAACATCTTCTCTGCATCCACCTTGTCAAGCCCCCTCATAATCATATGTTTCGATAAGATCACCTCTCATTCTTCTGCATTCCAATGAGTAGAGGACCAACCTACTCAACCTTTCCTCATAAGTCAACCCCCTCATCCCCGGAATCAACCTAGTGAACCTTCTCTGAACTGCCCCAAAGCAAGTATATCCTTTCGTAAATATGGAAACCAAACTGTGCGCAGTATTTCAGGTGCGGCCTCACGAGTACCTTATAAGCTGTAGCAAGACTTCCCTGCTTTTATATTCCATCCCCTTTGCAATAAAGGTCAAGATACCATTGGCTTTCCTGATCACTTGCTATTCCTGCATACTATCCTTTTGTGTTTCATGCACAAGTACCCCCAGGTCCCGCTGTACTGCGGCACTTTGCAATCTTTCTCCACTTAAATAATAACCTGCTCTTTGATTTTTTTTCTGCCAAGTGCATGACCTCACACTTTCCAACATTATACTCCATCTGCCAAATTTTTGCCCACTCACTTAGTCTGTCTATGTCCTTTTGCAGATTTTTTGTGTCCTCCTCACACGTTGTTTTTCCTCCCATCTTTGTATCATCAGCAAACTTGGCTATGTTACACTCAGTCCCTTCTTCCAAGTAGTTAATATAGATTGTAAATAGTTGGGGTCCCAGCACTGATCCCTGCGGCACCCCACTAGTTACTGGTTGCCAAACAGAGAATGAACCATTTATCCTGACTCACTGTTCTCTGTTCATCAGCCAATCCTCTATCCATGCTAATATATTACCCCAACCCTGTGAACTTTTATCTTGTGCAGTAACCTTTTATGTATCAAATGCCTTCTGGAAGTCCAAATACACCACATCCACTGGTTCCCCTTTATCCACCCTGTTCGTTACATCTTCAAAGAACTCCAGCAAATTTGTCAAACATGACTTCCCCTTCATAAATCCATGCTGACTCTGCCTGACCAAATTTTGCTTTTCCAAATGTCTTGCTACTGCTTTCTTAATAATGCACTCCAACATTTTCCCAACCACAGATGTTAGGCTAACTGTTCTATAGTTCCCTGCTTTTTGTCTGCCTTCTTTTTTAAATAGGGGCGTTACATTTGCAGTTTTCCAATCTGCTGGGACCTCCCCAGAATCCAGGGAATTTTGGTAAATTACAACCAATGCATCCACAATCCCTGTCGTTACTTCTCTTAAGACCCTAGGATGCAAGCCATCAGGTCCAGGGGATTTATCTGCCTTTAGTCCCATTATCTCACTAAGTACCACCTCCTTAGTGATTGTGATTGTGTTAAGTTCTTCCCCCACTATAACCCCTTGACTATCCACTGTTGGAATATTGTTAGTGTCCTCTACCGTAAAAAATGATACAAAATATTTCTTCAGAGTTTCTGCCATCTCCATGTTCCCCATTACTAATTCTCCGGTCTCGTCCTCTAAGGGACCAACATTTACTTTAGCCACTCTTTTCCTTTTTATATACCTGTAGAAACTCTTGCTATCTTAATGGGACACTGGTCCAAGTACTGGGACAAAAAGGAGCTGTATCAATGGGACGGGCTCCACCTGAACCAGGATGGGACCCGTGTCCTAGCGGAAAGGATAAATAGGGAGGTGGCAAATGCTTTAAACTAGTAAGACGGGGGAGGGATTGTTGTAAAAAGCCCAACAAGGGCGGATTCTCTATTGGATCTAGTAATGGGGAATAAACCAGAGCAGGTAAGAGAAGTGAAAGTCGGGGAACATCTAGGCAACAGTGATCATAATAAAATATTCTTTAAGATAATAATTGAGAAGGACATAAGGAAGAAATAAAGATGATACCAAAAATGTGAGAGTACACCTGTCAGAAAAGGATAAACAGGCTGGGCCTCTTCTCTTGAAACGAGAAGGTTGAGGGGTGACCTAATGGAGGTCTTCAAAATTATGAAAGGTTTTGATAGAGTAGAAACAAAAAGCGTGCTTCCACTTTTGGGGAGTGTAATGACTCAAGAGTCTTTTTACGGTAAACGACCCCAGGTGTCAACCTGATCCAACTTTATTCTTGCCCAAAGTACCCGCGTGACACAGTACCTGTGTTTATATACCAGTCCACGCACACGCGCGTACAGTCGGATGACCTCTGACAGTGGCGCCCCCTGGTGTCTGGTGACCCCAAGCATCAATACATAACAACATCCCCTTTCAAGATCTTAATATCAGTCTCTTTACAAATTAAGACGGCCTAGGACTTTCCGCTCACGAGTTGATCGTCACAGTTCAACTTTAGTTCTGGGCGAGCGTTCTGAGTCAGTTGTGATTGAAGGCTGAGTAACTGATCTGATGGGATTGGTAATGGCCATATCAGAGACTGAAGGTCCAGGTTCAGTAATGACAGCAAAGTCCTCTGATGAATGAACATTGGTTGGTTGGTCACTGATTGCATCTTCCTCAAACGGTTCCAGTTCATCTGTCTGATGCAGTTTGACCTGATCAACATGTTTCCTGCATCTTTGCCCATTCTTGAGCATGACAATAAACACTCTGTTACCCCCCCTTGGCTGTAACAGTACTGGCGATCCACTTTGGACCTTGTCCATAGTTCAGTACATAAACCGGATCGTTGACAGAGATGTCACGTGACACAGCAGCACGATCATGATACCATTGCTGACTTTGATGTCTGTTTTCAACACGATCATTCAGATCAGGATGAACAAGAGAAAACTTGGTCTTGAGATTTCTCTTCATCAGTAGTTCAGCAGGGGAAACCCCAGTAAAGGTATGAGGTCTTGTCCTGCGACTGAGCAATATACATGACAAACGAGTCTGCAGTGAACCCTGAGTTTCACGTATCATACTCCGCTTGATCGTTTGAACAGAACGCCCTGCTTGACCATTAGAAGCAGGTTTGAACGGAGCTGACCTCACTTGTCTAATGCCATTGAGTTTCATGAACTCCTGAAACTCAAGACTTGTGAAGCAAGATCCATTGTCGCTCACAACAATGTCAGGCAAGCCATGAGTAGCAAACATGACACGAAGGCTCTCAATAGTAGCTGTAGATGTGCTGGATGACATGATAAGACACTCTATCCACTTTGAATATGCATCCACCACAACAAAAAACATCTTTCCCATGAAAGGGCCCGCAAAACCGATGTGGATCCTCGACAATGGTTTAGGTGGCCACGACCAAAGACTCAGCGGAGATTCCACTGGTACTTTATTTAGCTGCTTGCAAGTATTGCAGTGATGCACACATGATTCCAGATCAGAGTCAATTCCAGGCCACCATACATGAGATCCATCAATGGCTTTCATCATGACAATACCGGGATGAGTGCTATGTAGTTCACGTACAAATTTTCCTCTACCTTTCTTTGGCATAATGACATGATTACCCTGCAGTAAACAATCTGACTGAAAGAACAGCTCATCTTTGTGACTCATCACACTTTTCCTAGATATTGCAGACCAATCCCCACTGAGGACACAACATTTCACAACCGATAAATAGGGTCAGAGCTGGTCCAGATCCTAACTTTCTAAGCAGTGACAGGAGTTCCTTCACTCTCAAAAGCATCCATTACTAACAGTAGATCTGCAGGTTGAGGTGTCTCCATCTCAGGTGTGGGCAAAGGCAGACGACTCAGTGCATCGGCACAATTCTCAGTGCCTGGTCTGTGACGAATAACATAATCATAGGCAGACAATGTCAACGCCCACCTCTGGATACGGGACGATGCATTGGTATTAATACCTTTGTTTTCCGAAAACAATGAAATGAGTGGCTTGTGATCCATTTGGAGCCCAAAATAAAGACCAAACAGGTACTGATGCATCTTTTTGACACAGGCCAAAGCTTCTTTTTCTACCAAGCTGTAACTCTTTCCACCTTTGACAAACTTCTCGAAGCATACGCAACAGGTTGTAGCTTACCCGACTCATTTGCTTGTTGGAGTACACAGCCAACCTCATATGATGAAGCATCACAGGCCAATACAAGATACTTACACAGATCATATTGAACAAGCAACTTGTTTGAACAGAGCAGATTCTTAGCTTTCTCAAAGGCTCTATCTTGAGACACACCCCAGACCCAGTTGTCGCCTTTTCTGAGTAGTATGTGCAGTGGCTCTAATAAAGTGTTCAATCTGGGTAAGAAATTACTGAAGTAATTGAGTAGACCAAGGAATGAACGCAGCTCCATCACATCCTGAGGCCCGGGTGAATTTTTGATGGCCTTGGTTTTCAAATCAGCAGGCCTGATGGCATCAGCAGCAATCTTCCTCCACAGGAATTCAACTTCAGGTGCCATGAAGACACACTTCATGGCCTGCGTCCCACTTTGTCCAGACGATGTAGGACTTTGTCAAGATTGTTCAGATGTTCAGCAGTGTCACGACCTGTGACCAGAATGTCATCTTGAAACATGACAGTTCTAGGAATGAACTTCAGTAGACTCTCCATATTTCTCCGAAATATGGCTGTAGTCGAATGAAATCCAAAAGGACATCTATTTTAGACAAACAGTCTTTAATGGGTGTTGATGCAGCTGAGTATCTTCGAAGTGCCGACAAGCTCCTGTGTCATATAGGACAACATCAGATCTAGTTTAGTGAACGACTTTCCACCAGCTCGCATGGCAAAAAGTCATCAGCCTTCGGTAACAGATACTGATCCTGTTTCGAAAATCGGTTAATCGTAACCTTGTAGTTACAAATCCTGACAGTGCCATCACTGTTCAATACAGGAACAATGGGACTGGCCCACTCGTTTAACTCGACCAGTGATATGATCCCTTCATGTTGGAGTCTGTCAAGCTCAATTTCAACCTTCTCCCTCATCATGTAAAGAACAGACCCAGCTTTGTAATAGACTGGCTTTGCATCAGAATCCAGGTGAATCTGCACCTTGGCTCCAGTAAAATTACCAATGCCTGGTTCAAACAAAGAAGGAAACTTCTTCAACACTTGAGCACACGAAGTGTCATCCACCGAGGACAATGCTTTGACGTCATTCCAGTTCCACTTGATTTTCTCGAGCTAATTCCTGCCGAACAGTGTTGGACCATTACCTGGGATGATCCATAATGGTAGATCATGAACCACACCGTCACATTACACCTTGACTACTGCACTGCCAATCACCGGTATGAGTTCCTTAGTGTAAGTACGCAACTTGGCATTGACTGGACTCAGCTAACGCTTCACAGCCTCAGTGTCCCACAGCTTGTCAAATGTGCTTTCGCTCATTATCGACTGACTCGCACCCGTGTCCAGCTCCATTGATACAGGCACGCCATTCAGCTTCACATTAACAATTATCAGACTGTACACTTCCTCACCGGGTTGTGTATGTAGGCCAGCACTGGACTGGTCATCATCAACAATGTGATGAGCGGCAGCACGCTTGCTCAGTTGTGGGCACATTCTCTGAAGATGCCCCACTTTCGAACAGCCATTACAGGTGTATTATTTAAACCGACACTGATAAGGCCAATGATTGCCCGCACAATGCCAACAGGGTGAAATCAGATTCGTACCAGTTGGTGGACTCTGAGCAGTTACAGGTTTCACATAAGCAGCCATAAGCAACTTGGCCAGAAGACGACACAATCTTGTTTACAGTACCTGCCATGGAGATCCGACTCTTCGATGATATCTGCCTCAAATTATCCTAGGCAGTCGCGATGGCCTTTCTCAAATCCAGCTTCTCTTCGGCCAATAACTTCCAAAGAATTACGTCATGGTTGATGCCTATCATGAAGAAATCTCGCAACGTGTCTTCCAACATGTTCCCGAACTTACACGGCTCAGTAAGACGTTGTAGGTCGGCGACGAACCCCGACACATCCTGGCCCTCAGCATGAATATGCATATAGAAGCAATAGTGTGAGATAATGATCCCCTCTTTTGGCTTAAGATGGTCATGCACCCAAGCACACAAATCCTCGCACTCTTTGTCCATTGGACGTAAAGGCGAGAGAAGGTTCTTCATAAGGCCGTAAATTTTCGGACCACAAACGTGAGGAAAACCGTCCTGTGCCTGACTGCGTCAGCCTCTCCCTCCATTTTGTTGGCCACAAAATACTGATCCAGGGGGTCGATAAAATCCGCCCAATCCTCACCCTCCGCAAATCTCTCCAGAATTCCAATAGTGCCCACTGTACATGCGAAGGTTCTTAAGTTACCTTGTCACCAAATATAATGACTCAAGAGTCTTGTTACTGTAAATGGCCTCAGGTGTTAACCTGATCCAACTTTATTCGCGCCCAAAGTACCCGCGTGTCATAGTACCTGCCTCTATATATCAGTCCGCGCACACGCGCGTACAGCCCGATGACCTCTGACAGTGGTGCCCCCTGGTGTCTGGTGACCCCAAGCTTCAATACATAACAGGGAGAAACATAATTAGAGGTCATCAATATATGATAGTCACCAAGAAAACAAATAGGGAATTCAGAAGAAACTTCTTGACCCAGAGAATGGTGAGAATGTGGAACTCGCTACCACAGCGAGTAGTTGAAGTGAATAGCATTTAAGGGGCGGTTAGATAAGCATAGGAGGGAGAAGGGAATAGAGAGTTATGCTGATAGGTTTCGATGAGGAAAGACGGAAGGAGGCTCAAGTGGAACATAAGCATAGGCATGAACTGGTTGAGCCGAATGGCCTGTTTCTGTGCTGTATATCCTATGTAATCTGATTAAAGGGGCCATGGTATGAGACGTGAATTGGCTAGAATAGATGGCAAATAATACTTAAAGGGTTGACAGTGGATAGGCAATGGCAGACATTTAAATATCACATGGATGAACTTCAACAATTGTACATCCCTGTCTGGAGTAAAAATAAAACGGGGAAGGTGGCTCAACTGTGGCTAACAAGGGAAATTAGGGATAGTGTTAAATCCAAGAAAGAGGCATATAAATTGGCGAGAGAACGCAGCACAGTTGAGAACTGGGAGAAATTTAGAATTTAGCAGAGGAGGACAAAGGGTTTAATTAGGAGGGGGAAAATAGAGTATGAAAGGAAGTTTGCTGGGAACATAAAAACTGACTGCAAAAGCGTCTATAGATATGTGAAGAGAAAGACATTAGTGAAGACTAATGTAGGTCCCTTGCAGTCAGAATCAGGTGAATTTACAATGGGGAACAAAGAAATGGCAGACCAATTGACCAAATACTTTGGTTCTGTCTTCACTAAGGAAGACACAAATAACCTTCCGGAAATACTAGGGCACAGAGGATCTAGCGAGAAGGAGGAACTGAAGGAAATCCTTAATAGTCAGGAAATTTTGTCAGGGAAACTGATGGGATTGAAGGCCGATAAATCCCCAGGGCCTGATAGTCTGCATCCCAGAGTACTTAAGGAAGTGGCCCTAGAAATAGTGGATGCATTGGTGATCATTTTCCAGTAGTCTATCGATTTAGGATCAGTTCCTATGGACTGGAGGGTAGCTAATATAACACTACTTTTTAAAGAAGGAGGGAGAGAGAAAAAGGAGAATTATAGACTGGTTAGCATGACATTGGTAGTAGGGAAAATGTTAGAATCAATTATTAAAGATGAAATAGCAGCGCATTTGGAAAGCAGTGACAGGATCGGTCCAAGTCAACATGGATTTATGAAAGAGAAATCATGCTGACAAATCTTCTGGAATTTTTTGAGGATGTAACTAGTAGAGTGGACAAGGGAGAACCAGTGGATGTGGTGTATTTGGACTTTCAAAAGGCTTTTGACAAGGTCCCACACAAGAGATTGCTGTGCAAAATCAAAGCACATGGTATTGGGGGTAATGTACTGACGTGGATAGAGAACTGGTTGGCAGACAGGAAGCAGAGAGTTGGGATTAATGGGTCCTTTTCAGAATGGCAGGCAGTGACTAGTGGGGTGCCGCAGGGCTCAGTGCTGGGACCCCAGCTATTTACAAAATACTTCAATAATTTAGATGAAGGAATTGAGTGTAATATCTCGAAGTTTGCAGATGACACTAAGCTGGGAGGCGGATGCTAAGAGGCTGCAGGGTTACTTGGACAGGTTAGATCAGTGGGCACATGCATGGCAGATTCAGTATAATGTGAATAAATGTGAGGTTATCCACTTTGGTGGCAAAAACTTGAAGGCAGAATATTATCTGAATGGTGGCAGATTAGGAAAATGGAAAGTGCAATGAGACCTGGGTGTCATGGTACATCAGTCATTGAAAGTTGGCATGCAGGTACAGCAGGCGGTGAAGAAGGCAAATGGCATGTTGGCCTTCATAGCTAGGGGTTTTGCGTTTAGGAGCAGGAAGGTCTTACTGTAGTTGTACAGGGCCTTGATGTGGCCTCACCTGGAATATGGTGTTAGTTTTGGGCTCCTAATCTGAGGAAGGGCATTCTTGCTATTGAGGGAATGCAGCGAAGGTTCAACAGACTGATTCCCGGTATGGCAGGACTGACATTTGAGGAGAGACTGGATCGACTGGGCCTGTATTCACTGGAGTTTAGAAGAATGAGAGGGGATCTCATAGAAACATATATAATTCTGGCGATCTGGACAGGTTAGATGCAGGAAGAATGTTCCGATGTTGGGGAAGTCCAGAACTAGAGGTTACAGTCTAAGGATAAGGGGTAAGCCATTTAGGACCGAGATGAGGAGAAACTTCTTCACTCAGAGAGTTGTGAACCTGTGGAATTCTCTACCGCAGAGAGCTGTTGATGCCAATTTGTTAGATATATTCAAGGGGGAGTTAGATATAGCTATCATGGCTAAAGGGATCAAGGGGTATGGAGAGGAAGCAGGAAAGGGGTACTGAGGTGAATGATCAGCCATGATCTTATTGAATGGTGGTGCTGGCTTGAAGAGCTGAATGGCCTACTCCTGCACCTATTTTCTATGTTTCTATGTTTCTATTGGCATTTAGAGCTGCCAAGTTCCTGTACCATGGAGGATTCCCATCCACACAGGAAAAGATTCACAGATGCTTGTGCTTGAAGTCATGATACATGAAGTGAGGGAAAGGAGGGTTGCCCTCTTTAGTACTATAACAAGCCTGGCAGAAGATCATTGGCAGTGTGAATGGTATCGGTAATATTCTGAGGACCTGGCTGCAAATATGGAGAAAGATGGCAGACATGAGCCATTGGTACCAACATCTGGCTATCCAACAATTTCCAACACCAAACATGTCAAAATGTTTCCTCGTGACCCAGTAGTATGTTGCTGCTGGCTCATTCAAAGCTAACAGCCTTTGAATGTTTACCATACTGCAGTAGGGAACAAGTACAAGCTGAAAGTTAATCTAAAACTGTAATCATACTCAAATCTTAAAGGGGCTTCATACAGCACATTCTTCCTAAATAAGCTGCATAATGTATGTTTCTGAAGCTACTGAGACTGGTGATGGTATGTGTTCTCATTGGCATTAAACAGCCCCTTCTTCTAAATAGAAACATAGAAATATAGAGAATAGGTGCAGGAGTAGGCCCTTTGAGACTGCACCAACATTCCACAAGATCATGGCTGATCATTCACCTCTGTACTCCTTTCCTGCTTCCTCTCCATACCCCTTGATCCCTTTAGCTGTATGGGCATATCCACCTCCCTCTTGAATATATCTAACGAACTGGCATCAACAACTCTCTGCAGAAGAGAATTCCACAGGTTAACAATTCTCTGAGTGAAGAAGTTTCTCCTCATCTCAATCCTAAATGACTTACCCCTTATCCTTAGTCTCTGACCCCTGGTTCTGAACTCCTCCAAGATCGGGAACATTCTTCCTGCATCTAACCTGTCCAGTCCCATCAGAATTTTATACATTTCTATGAGATCCCCTCTCATTCTTCTAAACTCCAGTGAATACAGGCCCAGTCGATCCAGTCTCTCATCTGTCAGTCCTGCCATCCCAGGAATCAGTTGGTGAACCTTCGCTGCACTCCCTCAATAGCAAGAACGTCCTTACTGAGATTAGGAGACCAAAACTGAACACAATATTCCAGGTGAGGCCTCACTAAGGCCCTGTACAGCTGCAGCAAGACCTCCCTGCTCCTATACTCAAATCCCCTAGCTATGAACGCCAACATGCCATTTGCCTTCTTCACCGCCTGCTGCACCTGTATGCTAACCTTCAATGATTGATGTACCATGACACCCAGGTCTCGTTGCACCTCCCCTTTTCCTAATCTGCCGTCATTCAGATAATATTCTGCTTTTAGGTTTTTGCCACCAAAGTGGATAACCTCACATTTATCCACATTATACTGCATCTGCCATGCATTGGCCCACTCACCTAACCTGTCCAAGTCACCCTGCAGCCTCTTAGCAACTTCCTCACAGCTCAGATTGCCAGCCAGCTTAATGTCATCTGCAAACTTGGAGATATTACTCTCAATTCCTTCATCTAAATCATTGATGTATATTGTACATAGCTGGGGTCCCAGCACTGAGCCCTGCGGCACCTTACTAGTCACTGCCTGCCATTCTGAAAAGGACCCATTTATCCCGACTTTCTGCTTCCTGTCTGCCAACCAATTCTCTATCCACATCAATACATTACCCCCAATACCATGTGCTTTAATTTTGTACACCAATCTCTTGTGTGGGACCTTGTCAAAAGCCTTTTGAAAGTCCAAATACATTACATCCACTGGTTCTCCCTTGTCCACTCTACTAATTACATCCTCAAAAAATTCCAGAAGATTTGTCAAGCATGATTTCCCTTTCACAAATCCATGCTGACTTGGACCAATCCTGTCACTGCTTTCCAAATGCGCTGCTATTTCATTTATTAATAATTGATTCCAACATTTTCCCCACTACTGATGTCAGGCTAACCGGTCTATAATTCCCCATTTTCTCTCTCTCTCCTTTTTTAAAAAGTGATGTTACATTAGCTACCCTCCAGTCCATAGGAACTGATCCCGAGTCGATAGACTATTGGAAAATGATCACCAATGCATCCACTATTTTTAGGGCCTCTTCCTTAAGTACTTTGGGATACAGACTATCACGCCCTGGGGATTTATCGGCCTTCAATCCCATCATTTTCTCTTACACAATTTCCTGACTAATAAGGATTTCCTTCAGTTCCTCCTTCTCACTAGACCCTCAGTCCCCTAGTATTTCCGGAAGGTTATTTGTGTCTTCCTTCATGAAGACAGAACCAAAGTATTTGTTCAATTGGTCTGCCATTTCTTTGTTCCCCATCATAAATTCACCTGATTCTGACTGCAAGGGACCTATGTTAGTCTTCACTAAGCTTTTTCTCTTCACATATCTATAGAAGCTTTTGCAGTCAGTTTTTATGTTTCCAGCAAGCTTCCTCTCATACTCTATTTTCCCCCTCCTAATTAAACCCTTTGTCCTCCTCTGCTGAATTCTCAATTTCTCCCAGTCCTCAGGTTTGCTGCTTTTTCTGGTCAATTTTATATGCCTCTTCCTTGGATTTAACACTATCTCTAATTTCCCTTGTTAGCCACGGTTGAGCCACCTTCCCTGTTTTATTTTTACTCCAGACAAAGATGTACAACTGTTGAGGTTCATCCTTGTGATCTTTAAATGTTTGCCATTGCCTGTCCACCATCAACCCTTTACGTATCATTCGCCAGTCTATTCTAGCCAATTCACTTCTCATACCATCAAAGTTACCTTTCCTTACATTCAGGACCCTAGTCTCTGAATTATCTGTGTCACTCTCCATCTTAATAAAGAATTCTACCATATTATGTTCACTCTTCCCCAAGGGGCCTTGCACAACAAGATTGCTAATTAGTCCTTTCTCGTTACACATCACCCAGTCGAGGATGGCCAGCCCTCTAGTTGGTTCCTTGACATATTGGTCCAGAAAACCATCCCTAATACACTCCAGGAAATCCTCCTCCGCCATACAGCTACTAGTTTGGTTAGCCCAATCTATATGTAGATTAAAGTCGCCCATGATAACTGCTGTACCTTTATTGCACGCATCCCTAATTTCTTGTTTGATGCCGTCCCCACCCTCACTACTACTGTTTGGTGGTCTGTACACAACTCCCACAAGAGTTTTCTGCCCTTTGGTATTCCGCAGCTCTATCCATACAGATTCCACATCATCCAAGCTAATGTCCTTCCTTACTATTGCGTTAATTTGCTCTTTAACCAGCAATGCCACCCCACCTCCTTTTGCTTTCTGTCTATCCTTTCTGAATGTTGAATACCCCTGGATGTTGAGTTCCCAGCCTTGGTCACCCTAGAGCCATGTCTCTGTAGTCCCAATTATATCATATTCGTTAATAACAAATTGTTAAAGTCTGCAGGAAGAGCGGCTGGACTGCTTGATAATTTACCACTTCTGTCTATGTATCACATGCTCTAACTGGCATAGATGCCTCATCCATATATTTGTGGTGGGAGAAATAGGGTTTCACCAAAGTAGGGAGATGCATCTTCTGGCTGTTGGCATTGAGAATTAGTCTGTGTACTTCAGACTTGCACTCTTGGGAAAAGAAATAGCAGAGATAGGGAAGTGGATTTGAGGGAATATTAATTCCAAAATTGTTTGGATTCAGTGGCAGGACAGAAGGTGTGTATAAATGTGCCAGTCTCACCATGATCTATCCAGCAGGGTCAGAATCTACAAAGTTTAGGTAGGTGTGGGATTTTCGGTGTGTAAATTTGAATTGACGACATGTAATCTACTGTCAGTGGTGGTTATGAAGGCTTGATCCCAGATTCTTTTCCATTCTTCGTCATTATTTGGTGATTTAGATCTCATGCTCCTTTTGGAGTTTTCTGTGAGCAGAAATATTTTTATGATTATTTGGGAGATTAAGTGGGGTTGGCTCTTGCTGATGTTTGCAAAATGTCATGCTCCTAGATACGCATGATTTCGAGATACCTCAACACATCCTTCTGAGTGAGGTCATTATTTTTCACTAATTATTATAAGGAAAAAATGTAGCACTGAAAGTGAAGTACCATATATGATCTTATATGCTGATTTATTCTTGCCTCTATAAAAATTTACACTTCCTGCTGATTACCACCTATCGCATTCTCTTAGCTGATGACTCAGTATGCTTTTATGTTGAACACCACTTGGAAGAAGCACTGAGTGTAGAAAGGGCACAGAATGTACTCTGGATGGGGATCTTCAATGTTCATCATCAAGAATGGTTCGGTAGCACTACTACTGACCAAGCTGTCTGAGTCCTGAAGGACATAGCTGCCAGACTGGGTCTGCGGCAGGTGGCGAGAGAATTAACACAAGGGAAAAACCTACTTGACCTTCTCCGCACAAGACTACCTGCTCCAGATGCATCTGTCCATGACAGTATTGGTAGGACTGACCACCGCACAAGTCATGTGGAGACAAAGTCTTGTCTTCACACTGAGAACACCCTCCATGGTGTTGCATGGCACTACCACTGTGCTAAACATAATGGATTCACAACAGATCTTGCAGCTCAAAACTGGGCATCCATAAGGCGATGTGGGCCATGAGCAGCAGCAGAATTGTATTCCGCCACAATATGTAGCTTCATGGCCCAGCATATCCTCACTCTACCATTACCATCAAACCAGGTGACCAAACCTGGATCAATGAAGAGTGTAGAAAAGTATGCCAGGAGCAGCACCAGGCATCTTAAAAGTGAGTTGCCAACCTGGCAAAGTCTGTACCACGAGTGTTCCTGGCTATCGCCTCCGCCATCCGCGGAACGTACTTCATCATGGAGCTGGAGATGCTGGCCATCTGTTGGAATATGCCCCCCAATGCATGTAGCATCTGGTCACCTATGTCTACAATCCTCCTGGACAACTGTACCATCTCTCTGCTCTCATCTGGCGCTCGTGGAACAGACCTGCCGCATCCACGAAACCTCCGTGGGGTCGGTGCCATCCTGGGGCCACCTGAGGTGCCCTGTGGCGAGGTACTTGGGCCCGGTACCTCCAGAGTGGAGGTGGGAATGGCCGAAGGAGCACTCGATCGCCTTGGGGTGGAATGCCTTCTGGATCCTGGCGATGCAGACTCCTCAAAGTCCACGCTCTCATCCATGGAGAACAGACCCAGCTGATTGACGGGCAAGAATTGGACCTCCTCAGCACCAGATGTCGGATCATCCGGCGAGTCCAGCCCCGGGCCCCCACCTTCTGGCCTCTGTGGTCTTGCCTTGGGATATGCTGCTGGCTGAGAGGAGAAGGGGGTGCTGGGTCACAAGGTGAGTCCAGCACTACACACAGCATATGCACGACAACAACACCACCGCTATCAAAATCATCACAGACTTCACATTCTGCATTGCAATGATTCTCATGAGGCCAACATTATTTATAGGACACTTATAGAAATCATTATGATATATTATTGTTCGGATATGAGTGGGTGTGGCATCTATTGACTTTATAGCATGCAATGATCTCATGCCATGAGTAAAATATATACCATTGCGTGATATAAAGTCAATAGATGCCACACCCACTCATATCCGAACAATAATATACTCACGTGGCATCACTTCAGGGTCTGTAGCTGCTTGCGTGGCCATCCGGGGGTTGCTCCCCACGAGTGCGAGCAACCACTCCTCAATGTCACTGAGGTCGCTGGTGACTGGTGGCCCCCCACCCGTTCGCCTCTGCACGGACCTATGCATCGAGAGCTTCTTCTGTAAAAGGTAACAGGACGACATGGCATGAGATCATTGCGTGATATCATTGCTAGGTACTGTCACAGAGACTGATACAACACATAACCGACAGATGTAATCATGATTATTATGATAATTATCATTCTTTACCTAAAGACGTGCACCGTGACCGCAGGCTTTGAGTACAACATTCCCGGTAAAAGTGAAAGGCCTCACATCTGATGATAGTTACTCATGACTCTTACAAATCAAATTATATAAAATACATAAGTACATATAAATAAATGTAATATTTACTCTTGTGGATCCGACAAGGTCGTTCCATCGCTTGCGGCATTGGTTGCCCTCACGCACCTCGTTGGTCACCGACGAGACCACATCTGTTATCTCGGCCCATATCTTCTGGTAGGTCTTTGAAGTGGGCTTCTCATGCCCTACCTGTGTCAAATCACCCCAGTGTGACTGGACTTCCATGATGAGGGAGGCATTAGCCTCGTCCGAGAATATCCTCGCTGTTTTGCATCCTCCAATGTGCTCCTCTCCCAAGTCATTGCTCTCGCCAGTGTCAGTCTCCAGCGTGCTGTGTCGCCTCTTCCTCTCCCTCCATTATAAGCACCAAATTCGGGAAAATATCTGGTTGGTAACAGCTAATTTTTTGGTCACAATTTGCTATAAAGCTTGAAATTCTCCCTCCTTCCTCCCAAAGCAGCCACACCACACCCACACACATCTACACTTCCCCTCTGCTCCCTCCCTCTCTGTCTCCTCTCATGCGCATGTAATGATGACCCTTAACCTCCTGAATCATGCAAATCGAGCGTTGCCATGCCGTTGCTAAGGACGGCAACACTTTACGGCAGAAAGTCAGAGAGATTTAACGCTAACATCCATTTTAGATCGCTCGCGGTAACACCCAATTTTTAAATGGAAACTAGAGGCTTTGAAAATGGGCGATAATCCGGCGATCTGAAAACCCATTTTTATCGTCCACGCCGGAAATAACGCCAGTTTTTGGGCGACCTGCACAAAAGTGCATGCATAATGCCCACAACGTCCATTTTACTGCTGAAATGATGTATAACGCCCAGATATCGCCCATGTAACTACAAAATGGAAACTGACGCCCATTTTTCCGACACTTATTGTCGAGCATTACTTTCCCCATGTACGTAACGCTGGGAAAAAATAATACCGCCCGTCCACTTTTTTTGGGCGAAATCATCAGAATTGGTGAAACGAACATCCATAATATCGCAGAGCATTACTTTCCGCATGTAATTAACGCTGAGATTCAATAATACCGACCATCTACTTTATTTTGTTGTAAAGGTCACATTTGCCAAAACTAACGCCCAGAAGATCGCCCAACATCACTTTCACCACCTCGCACACATCTCGCCCACAATATCGCTCACCCAAAAAACCGCCGGGGAAAAGTGGAACTACCCGGAACTACTCACAGCGATTTGCACACCATGTTCTAAATCACACGTCGCATCATTTAAAAGGCTGCTCTGCTTCAACTTCGCGGGAGTTTGGATGTACTCTGGAGGTCTTTGCAGATGATGTGAACATCTGAACAAACATCTTTATCATAATGTGAACGATTGGAATTTAATAGGTGTCTTCGTCAGGACATTCATTCTTTGTGACCAATCGGTGGAAAACAGATAGCAATTGGAATGGGGCCTGTCCTTTCTCACCCTCTCTTAATGACCAGTCACATGCTGCAGAGTTGAGATGGCCGAAGCTACGCTCCATAGCATCATGTGCTCAATGTAAGACGTGCCAGACTGATGAGGAGGACCAGACGTTAAACTCCCCGCAAGTACAGGGAGAAGCGGCCTTATCTCAACTTGTCTGATAACACCTGCGTTCAGAGACTGTGCTTCCAGAAAGAGGTTATCACTGAGGTATGCCAGCTCATAGGGAGATCTGCAGCCTGCCAGCACCATCAGTACTGCACTGTCCGTCGAGGTCAAAGTCACCACGACGTTCAAAGGGATTCCAGTTAAGGTATGTTATGTTTTTAACCTGCATAATTGCGGTGAAACATCATTAAGTCTTTTAATGCACTGTCATTCTACGCCTTTTCAGGCCTCAGCTGGTGACATTTGCGGTATGTCTCAACATGCCACACATTGCTGCATTAGACAGGTCACTGAAGCCCTGTATGCACGCAGGATGGACTTTATCAGCTTCCCTATGACCAGGGAGGCTCAGACTGAGAGGGCTTTAGGATTCTACTGAATTGCTAATTTACCCAAGGTGCAGGGGGCAATAGACTGTACGCACATCGCGATGCGGGCATCTTTTCAGAATGCAGAGGTTTTCAGGAACCGCAAGGATTCCACTCCCTGAATGTGCAACTTGTTGTCGACCACCAGCAAATTATTATGCCAGTGAATGCTAAATTTCCGGGTAGTATCCATGATGTTCACATCCTGCGTGAGAGCACTGTATCTGACATGTTTAATAATCAGCCACAAGGTCAATGCTGGATGCTTGGTGACAAAGGATATGGCCTCGCCACCTGGCTGCTGACCACCCTGCGTGACATCCACACCGAAGCCGAGAGCCGATACAATGACAGCCACAGAGCCACTCACAATATCGTGGAGAAAACCATTGGAATGCTTAAGCGCGCTTTAGATGTCTGGACCACTCAGGAGGAGAGTTCCAATACCATACTGAGCAGATAGCTCAATTCGTACTGGTGTGCCCCATGCTGCACAACTTGACTATCAGGAGGGGACATGAATTGCCAGAAGGGTCTGACAGTCCACCTCAGCAGAGAGAGGGAGAGGAGGAAGAGAAGGTGGACGCTGACATCAGCCCAGACAATCAGGCTGACGCTGAAGCCATGCCCACGCCCCCCTGTAGACCGCATGAAAGGACCCGTGTTGGCATGATAGCTACAAGACTCTTACATCAGCAGCTCATAAATGAGCGCTTTGCCTGAAAGAACGTTGGTGGTATTTACAAGGCTGACACACTGCTGGGTGTGCAGGTCATACATCAATGGTGGGCACTACCTTGGTGACAGTTAAACTTTAAATTGATTGAAGTTAAGTGTAATTATACTCTTTGATGTAAAGGAATCACCAGTGTGTAACGGTACAGCTATCTGAGCCAATACACATCAAGGTTTTGTTAAATAAAAAATATTTAAACCGAACATTTGTCTGAAATCATAAGTATTTCTGTAAAAAACAACCTTTCTCCCCACCCCCACTTTTCCTCCCCACCTCTAACCCTTCCCCTTCCCCTCCTGACTCCAAGCCGCCTGGCCGAGGAACTCCTCAGATGCTGCTTCATTGGGAGGGGAGGTGAGGGGATGACGGCTGAACCGCTGCTTGGATGGATATGGGAGAGCACAATCCCGAGATGGGAACCTGCTCCGAGCCAGAAGCAAGATGTTGCTCCTGACTCTCATGTGTAGTTGGCAATGGGGGTGCAGCACCTTGTGGTGCAGCATTGCACTCCGGGACCACTGGGAGCCTCTGCCACCAGTGTTCCTGGCTACCAGCTCCAGGGCCTCCTCCATCCCTTCCATGTTATATATTATTTATTGGACAAAAACTCGGTGCCAACTATATTCTGATGCTTAGTAGGCTTTTTGCTGCTGGTGAATCTCCCTCGTGCCTCCCAGAACAGCCAAACAAACACTCACCACACCTGTTGTGTATGGAGAAAGAGTCAGACTGAACAATGTGAGCTCAAAGTAAAGTATGACCATAGTCTTTTAGTGCAGGTCTCCAGGGTGCCTCTCCAACCTGTGAAGCCTCCTTAAAAACCTGTGCTCCCAAGGGATTATGGGATCCCTTGGGACTCCAGGGGATGAGCCCTCTGGTGGCTGTACAGAGTAAATACAAGTCTGCATATTTAACAATACTCACCCCCCCCAAAGTCAATAGTGTAACTATTTACAATGTGAGTCGATCTGGGGCCCTTCTTGCCCTGGTTGATTGTCTCAGTGTGAAAGCTGGTGTTGTTGAATCATTTGTTGGGCCCTCACTGGGCTGCTGTGCAGCTGGTCTTGATGGGCTACCTGGTGTGTTGGGCCCTGCAGGGCTGATGTGGATGATGGGTTCTGCTTCGTGGTCAACTGTGATGTCGGTTGCCACTGGTATGTATGTTGGGGGATCAAAAAAGGTAGGGTCCAGGGTGGGTTGCTCAGGATAGTCCATGAACCTGAGTTTGATTTGGTCCAAGTGTTTCCGGTGAATGAGTCCATTTGAAATTTTGATCCGAAACACCCTGCTCCCCTCTTTGGCCACGACAGTGCCGGGAAGCCACTTGGGACCTTGTCCATAATTTAATACAACTACAGGATCATTGATTTCAATCTCGCGTGACACATTTGCACTTTCATGGTATGCACTTTGTTGAAGCCGCCTGCTCTCTACCTGTTCATGTTGATCAGTGTGAACTAACGAGAGCCTTGTCTTAAGTGCTCTTTTCATGAGTAGTGCAGCAGGTGGGATCCCAGTGAGTGAGTGGGGTCTCGTGCAGTAGCTAAGCAGGATTCGGGATAGGCGAGTCTGCAGTGAGCCTTCAGTTACCCTCTTCAAGCCTTGCTTGATGGTTTGCACTGCTCTCTCTGCCTGACCATTGGACATTGGGGTAAATGTGACATGTTTGATCCTGTTACGGGTCATGAATTCTTTGAACTCAGCACTGGTAAAACATGCCCCATTGTCGCTCACCAGGACATCGGGTAAGCCGTGTGTGGCAAACATGGCCCGCAGGCTTTCAGTAGTGGCAGCGGATGTGCTAGCCGAAACTACCTCACATTCAATCCACTTGGAGTATGCATCTACAACCACAAGGAACATTTTACCCAAGAACGGGCCTGCATAGCCGACATGTACCTAGACCATGGTTTGGAGGGCCAAGACCATAAACTTAGTGGCGCCTCCCTGGGTACATTGTTTAACTGCGAGCATGTATTACATCTGTGAACACAGGACTCTAAGTCCGCATCGACACCGAGCCACCACAGGTAGGATCTGGCTATCACTTTCATCATTACGATGCCTGGGTGGTTACTGTGAAGGTCATTGATGAAGGTCTCTCTGACCTTCTTGGGGACCACTACTCGATTGCCCCACAGAAGGCAGTCTGCCTGTATAGACATTTCATCATTGCGCTGCTGGAACGGCTTTATCTCTTCCTGCATTTCCACTGGGACACTGGACCAGCTCACGTGAAGCACAAAGCTTTTGACTAGAGATAATAAGGGGTCCTGGCTTGTCCAGTTTTTATCTGCCGGGCAGTGACGGGTGATTGCTAACTCTCAAATGCTTCCATAACCATGGCTAGATCTGCGGGCTGCGCCATTTCCACCCCCGTGGTGGGCAATGGCAGCCTACTGAGAGCATCGGCGCAGTTTTCTGTGCCTGGCCTGTGGCAGATGGTGTAGTTGTATGCGGACAACGTGAGCACCCACCTCTGGATGTGGGCCGATGCGTTGGTATTTATCCCTTTACTCTCGGAAAACAGGGATATAAATGGCTTATGGGCAGTTTCCAACTCGAATTTTAGCCCAAACAGATATTGATGCATTTTCTTTACCCCATAGGCACACGCTAACGCTTCTTTCTCAATCATGCTATAGGCTCTCTCAGCCTTAGACAGACTCCTGAATGCATAAGCAACCGGTTGCAGTTTCCCCAAATCATTAGCTTGCTGCAATACACACCCGACGCCATATGATGACACATCACATGCTAGTACCAAATGCTTACATGGATCATACAACTCAAGCAATTTGTTTGATCATAACATTTTTCTCGCTTTTACAAAGGCATTTTCTTGGCTTTTGCCCCAAACCCATTTGCCCCCTTCTCGTAGTAAGACATGTAGTGGTTCTAGCAGTGTGCTGAGACCCAGTAAGAAGTTATCAAAGTAGTTCAAGAGTCCCAGAAATGACCGCAGCTCCGTCACGTTCTGTGGCCTTGGTGCGTTCTTGATTGCCTCTGTCTTTGCGTTGGTGGGCCTGATGCCATCCGCCGCAATCCTCCTTCTCAAGAACCCCACTTCAGGTACCAGAAAAATGCACTTCAAGTGTTTTAACCTGAGCCCCATGCGGTTGAGCCGACTAAGAACCTCCTCCAGGTTCTGCAGGTGCTCGACTCTGTTCCGACCTGTGACCAAGAGGTCGTCCTCAAAGACCACGGTGTGCGGGACCGACTTCAGTAAACTTTCCATGTTTCTCTGGAATATCGCCGCCGCTGATCGGATTCCAAACGGTCATCTGTTATAAACAAAAAGACCTTTGTGCGTGTTGATGCAGGTGACGGCCTTCGATGATTCCTCCAGTTCCTGCGTCATGTAGGCTGAAGTCAGATCCAGCTTCGTGAATGTCTTTCCTCCAGCCAGCATTGCAAAGAGGTCGTCGGCCTTTGGTAGTGGATATTGGTCCTGCAGGGAGAAACGATTGATAGTTACTTTGTAACCGCCACAGATTCTGACGGTGCTGTCTCTCTTGAGGACTGGGACAATAGGACTGGCCCACTCCCTGAACTCGATCGATGAAATGATGCCCTCTCTTTTCAGCTGGTCTAGCTCGATCTCCACCCTTTCACTCATCATGTACGGTACTGCTCTCGCCTTGTGATGAATGGGTCGCACCCCCAGAATTAGATGAACCTGCACTTTTGCTCCTTGGAATTTCCCAATGCCTGGTTGGAACAGCGAAGGAAATTTGTTTAAGACCTGTGCACACGAAGTGTCGTCAGCGGGCGATAGTGCTCGGACATCGTCCCAGTTCCAGCGTATCTTTCCCAGCCAGCTACTGCCAAGCAGCGTGGGACCATTGCCCGGTACCACCCAGAGTGGTAGCTTGTGCACCACTCCATCGTAGGAGATCTTTACGGTAGCACTGCCGATTACAGGAATCAGTTCTTTAGTGTAAGTTCTTAGTTTCATGCGAACTGGAGTTAAGACTGGCCTTGAGGCCTTGTTGCACCACAACCTTTCGAAAGTCTTTTTGCCCATGCTGGACTGGCTCGCACCTGTGTCCAGCTCCATTGAAACCGGGAGTCCATTTAGGTCAACATTCAGCATTATCGGGGGCAATTCGTGGTGAATGTGTGCACCCCATGTACCTCTGCCTCCTCTATCTGAGGTTCTGGTTCGTCATGATCCTCCATGGATCTGTCCTCCTCTGCAACATGGTGGTTTGCAGGTTTAACAGGCTTTGCAGCTCGCCTGCACACTTGTGGGAGGTGTCCCATTGTTCCACAGCCCTTGCAAACGTACTCTTTGAATCAGCGTGAATGGAAACGATGATCACCCCGCAGCGGCAACAAGGTGTTAATGGCCTTGCATTCATCACCCTTGATGGTGGACTCTGAATCTTCTGCGGACATGCAGCTGCAGGTATGTGTGACCTGCCCTGTACATTATGATTCGAAAACAACATCAATTTGTTCACAGTACTTATAGCAGCACTCGTGTGCTGAGCGATTTACTTCGTATTGTCACTGGTGGCAATGAACACCTGGGCTATCGCTGTGGCCTTACTCAAGGTTGGGGTCTCTCCAGTCAAAAGTTTGCTAAGTATGGTTTTGTTGCCAATACCAAGTACGAAAAAGTTTCTGAGCAAGTGCTCCAAATGTCCTTCAAATCTGCAATGTCCTGCAAGGCGCCTTAGCTCAGCGACAAAACTTGCCACTTCCTGGTCTTCAGACCTTTTATAGGTGTAGAACCGGTACTTTGCCATCAGAACGCTTTCCTTCGGGTTCAAATGCTCTCAGACCAGTGTGTACAAATCGTCGTACGATTTCTCCGTGGGTTTCTCTGGAGTGAGCAGTTTCTTCATGAGGTCATACGTTGGTGCCCCACAGATGGTGAGGAGGATCATCCTTCGTTTGGCAGCGCTCTCTTCCCCATTTAGCTCGTTGGCCACGAAGTACTGGTCGAGTCTCTCCACAAAACTTTCCAAACATCTCCCACCGAAAGTTTCTCCAGGATGCCCACTGTTCTCTGCATCTTTGGGTTCGCTATCTGTATCTCATCGCTGTTTGTTGTGTATGGATAAAGAGTCAGGCTGAACACTGTGAGCTCAAAGTAAAGTGTGACCTTAGTCTTTTATTGCAGGTCTCCAGAGTGCCTCTCCAACCTGTGAAGCCTCCTTAAATACCTGTGCTCTCAAGGGATTATGGGATCCCTTGGGACTCCAGGGGATGAGCCCTCTGTTGGCTGTACAGAGTAAATACAAGTCCACATATATAACAACACCCACACATGCTTTCAGTCCCTCTCTGCTCCCTCTCTCTCTGTCTCCTTTTCTGCACATGTAATGATGACCCCTGACCTCCTGAATCATGGGAAACGGGTGTTGCCATGTCATTGCTAAGGACGGCAACACTTTATGGCAGAAGGTCATAGAGATTTAACGCTAATGCCCATTTCATATCGCTCGTAACGCCCAATTTCAAAAATGGAGACTAGGGGCTCTGCGAATGGGCGACAAGCCGGCAATCTGAAAACCCATTTTTACCGCCCACGCCAGAAAAAACGCCCTTTTTTGGGTGATATGCACAAAAGTGTAAAATCTAGCCCCATGACTTTTAATTTTATTTCCCCCCAAATTTCCTTGATGGTTTTCTTGGATATGCTCCACAAATCCTGTGGGTAAAGGCAGGCACCTAGTTATGCCTGGGAGTTTTTAAATCGGCCTTTTAAAGGGTGAAACTTCCGACCGCCTCTTACATTGCCAATAATGCCACGAAGATGGAGCCAAGGGTGGGGACTCCCTACACTAGGAGTTTCCACTTTCTTAGCTCACAAGGGACCCAGTGTAATACTGGAGGCTGGTCTGCTGGGAGAAATGATGTAGACCATCCATTGCAGGTTCACAATTGGGGCCTACAAGCGGGGTTTCAGGCAACGGCAGTGGCTTGGGCACCCAGTGAGGAGTTGTGGATCTTGGGGAAGATGTCTTCTTCTTCTTCTTCTTAGGCAGTCCCCTGGAGTTGAGGATGACTGGCTTCCACACTAAAATGAGTTCTAAGGTGACTGATGAGACCAATACAGGATCTCCAGTTTCGGTCACAGTTGGGGCAGATGGTGGTTGGAGGGACGGGTGGTGGGGTGCTTGATTTGTCTTACACTCCTTCCACTGTTTATACTTGGCTTCCGCATGCTCCCGGCGAAGAGACTCGAAGTGTTCGGCGCCTTCTCAGATGTATCTCCTCCACTTTGAGCGGTCTTGGGCCAGGGATTCCCAAGAATTGGTGGAGTGTTTACATTTTTTCAAGGAGGCTTTGAGGGTGTCCTGGAAGCGTTTTCTCTGCCCTCCATAGCTCACCTGCCGTAACGTAATTCAGAGTAGAGTGCTTGTTTTGGGAGTCTAGTATCGGGCATGTGGACAATGTGGCCTGCCATCGAAGCTGATCGAGCGTGGTCAATGCCTCCATGCTGGGGATGTTGGCCTAAGAGAGAACGTTGACGTTGGTGCGTTTATCCTGCCAATGAATTTGCAGGATTTTGCGGAAGCAGCATTGGTGGTACTTTGCCAGTGCTTTGAGGTGCCTACTGTATATAGTCCATATCTCTGAAGCATATAGGAGGGCGGGTATCGCGACTGCTCTGTAGACCATGAGCTTGGTGCCGGATTTGAGATCCTGGTCTTTGAACACTTTTTCCTCAGGTGGCCGAAGGCTGCATTGGCACACTGAAGGCGGTGTTGGACTTCGTCATTGATGTCTGTCCTTGCTGATAGTAGGCTCCCAATGTATGGGAAGTGGTCCACATTGTCCAAGGTCTCGCCATGGATCTTGATAATCGGTGAGCAGTACTGTGTGGCAGGGGCAGGTTGGTAGAGAACCGTTGTCTTACTGATGTTTAAAGAAAGGCCCAGACTCTCGTACGCTTCAGTGAAGGTGTCAACGATGATTTTGAGTTCTGACACAAACGCAAGCATCATCTGCATATTGTAATTCAATGACAGAGGTTGGAACAACCTTGGATCGGGACTGGAGGCGTCGGGAGTGGAACAATTTCCCGCTTGTCCTGTAGATTAATTCCACTCCAGCGGGTGCTTGTTAAATGTGAGATGAAGCATTGCAGCGAGAAAGATTGAAAAGAGCATTGGTGCGATGACAGAGCCTTGGCTTGACCCCTGCACTTGTATTGGGTCTGTGGTGAATCTGTTGGTAAGAATCACAGCTTGCATGTCATCATGAAGCAGGCGGAGGATGATGACAATTTTTTGAGGACATGTGAATTTGGGAAGGACATTCCATAATCCCTCAAAGGCCTTTGTGAGGTCAAAGAAAGCCATGTACAGAGGTTGATGCTGTTCCCTACATTTTTCTTGGATTTGTCGCACAGTGAAGATCATGTCCGTTGTGTCCCTTAGTGGGTGGAATCCACATTGCGACTCTGGGAGGAGCTCTTCAGCCACTGGGAGGAGACGATTGAGAAAGATTAATGCGATAATTTTTCCTGCGGCAAACAACAGGGAAACTCTGCTGTAATTACCGCAGTCGGACTTGTCTCCTTTCTTGAAGATGGTCACGATTACGCCTCTGAGATCCCCTGGCATGCTCTCGTCCTTCCAGATAAGAGAGATGAGGTCGTGGATTGGCACCAAGAGTACCGCTCTGCCATGCTTTAGTACTTCGGCCAGAATTCCATCTGCTCCTGAGGCCTTGTTGTTTTTTAGTTGTCGGATGGCCTTTTCAACCTCATGCTGGGCTGGGATTGTGTCAAAGTGGTGACGGGTAGTATGCTGTGGGATGGAGTCAAGGACACTCATGTCAAAGACAGAGTCTTGGTTGAACAGATCCTCTAAGTGCTCCTTCCAGGGGGCACTGACTGCCCCTCTGCTCTTGATGGTCACCTCTCTGCTCTTAGCTCTCAGTGGAATAGGACCTTGAGTGCTTGGGCCATAGGTGGTCTTGACTGTGCTAAAAAATCCACGCACGTCATGATTGTTGGCTAGTTGCTGGATCTCCTATGCTTTTTCCACCCACCATCTGTTCTTTAGGTCCTGAGTTTTTTGTTCGACCTCAGCCCTTCAGTTGCCTGTAGATCTGTTTTCTTTTGCCCGAGTTGTGGTGTTGTTTCAAGTTCAAAATTGCCTTGCATTAGTGGTCTATTCGCTCCTGGATCTGCTGGTCATTCTCATCGAACCAGTTTTGATGTTTTCTGGTAGAGTAATCAAGAGTCTCTTCGCAGGTGCTAATTATCGGGACCCAGGGAAGTTACAGAACGGACCACTGGGGAGGCCAGAACACGAGGCTAACAGCAAGAAGTAGTGGGATCTAGGCACGTCCCCCATGATAACTTGCAGTTGTTAGGCCTTCCAGCCACATGGGCAAATGCACACATAATGCCACATGTGCCCAGAAGACCCATGGAAATGAGGTGTCCTCCTGCTAACACCGTACCCTCTGGCACAGTCAACATTTGAGGGCATTATGTGGCACGAATCTGGCATAACTACCAGGATCACGGTCCACTGATTTTCAAGACCATTGTATTAAACAGAAGCTCTATCTTTATTTTCAATTATTGAATTTTTGTAATACTGATGCGACTGTCTCAGATTATCTCTTCCATGAATTGCTGTGTTTCACCTGGTGCATCGTCTTTGTTTAAGAGTGGATGACTTTATTTTCCCACAGTAGTAAAATGATTAATATGATCTGATTGTGACACCCATAGTTGTAGCTGTGTTTTTAAATTTATAATCGCCACGAATTGGGGAGGAATCGGAAGTTCCCCGGAAAATTTTGGGGATTTTTTTTTTCAAATAGAAATGTCCATTTATTATTTTCATATGAGGTTTATTTCAAACTAATATTCCAGACTACATTTGAAGAAATTATTTAAACATACTAAAATAAAATGGAAAAGGGAGTAAATATGAATGAACGTTGAATGTAGAACAAAATCATATCGAAAAGCTGAGATAAACTTAACTTGCAAAGATAATGATATTTATCATTAAAACTCAGAAAAGATCACAAATAAGCAATAACAGAAAACGGGACATAGCTGATATCTTTTTTGAAGCCTTAAAATATGAAAGATCTAAAAACATGTCCTCACTAAATGTCAATGGAGCGCTGCTTTGACACATGGCAAATGATAACAGTTCAATTTTAGATGCTGCGAGTCACTGTAATTGAAACAAAAATAAGATTGTGTTTAAAAGTAAGTAAAAGTTATTTTGTTGAAGACTGTCATTGTCTATCAATTTTATCATAAATCTTCATTCTCAAAATTTGAAAACATGTAGCAATGAAAATCTGAAAATTTTGCAGTTGCTTTCAGAATCCAAATCATTCAGAAATTAGGTCCAAACACGGACTGTTGTAGGATTCCAGTGAAAGCAATGGAAACCATTTTAAGGGTTACCTGTATAGAAAGTATCTAATAATAAACGGTCAATATGGTTTTGGGAAAGCAGAAAATACTGTAAACATTCAACGGGTCAATTAGCATGTCCAGAAAACACATAAGTCAACATTTCAGGCATTGACCCTTCTTCAGAACATCATCTTGAATTGTCTGTTCTCTCCACAAATGCTACCTGACCTGCAAAGTATATCTGGAACTTTTTGTTTTTGTTTCAGATTTCCAGTATCAACAGAGTTTTGCTGTTGATTTAAAAAGGGAACGGTCATACCACACATGCCTCCTTGATTTCTTTCAGAACATTACGGATAAAGTTAGATGCTGGAGTTTCCTATGATATAGCATACATAGGGGCCTTGTTTTGCGCTTCCCATTAGCACCTCAGGGGGGAGCTAACGGGGCGTGAAACTGTTTTTGCCCAGGATGGGGGGAGCACTACCGATCCCCACAAAATTGCGCGGGAGTTAGCGGAAGCGTTGACAGGGTAGCATCGTGCCTGCCGGTAGCACCCTGGGCCACCGCAAACCGCCGATAACGTCATCACCGTGCACGCCGACCCCTTAGTGCCACGTGCCCACAGCAGAAATTGGCCAGAGCCCTGCGAGGCTGTCGCGAGCAGTGTCAGCACCAGCCTCGCAGGTCGCAAGCTAGGCCGACCTCCACTCCCAGGGCGGAAGTTAAAGAGGAGATGGGGAGCGCTGCGCGCCACCATTTTGTATGTTTGGCCAACTCACTGGTCGATCCATCTTGGTCCTCTATTGCATGGTCCAGGCCGCCATCATGCAGCCTGGCGCTCCATTTTGGGTGCCAGGCTGTGGCCTCAGCACCACGCCGCCTGGGTAGCCCAGTGGAGGCCATCAGAGGCTGTGCAGAGTGCCCAGCGGCCCTCCCCTTTACGGAAGGGGAGTGGCGTTACACCGCGTCAGTACTGCGCGGAACAGCTGAGCAGCGCTGGTGAACGCGCCTGAGTAGCATCCCAGAACCCGCCTCAACAGGAAGTGGAGCGCGCGACATTGCACTCCACTTCCTCTGAGGGGCGGTAACTGCAATTTCATGGCCGGGGCAAGTCCCGCCCCAACTTGGTTACCACGCTTGGGAATTTTGCTCGTTTAGACTCTTGGTAAGGTCCCATGTTAAAAAAAAAAATCGAATTAAACTGGGATCTGAAGTAAAGTAGGGTACTAGATACAAAGTTGGTTAAAGGATAAGAAACAGAGGCCTAGAAATTCATTGTGTTAGAGCTTTTAATGCCCGTTATTGGAATAAAAAGGCAGCCACTGTACTTCTGCCTACTGCCTGCGGGAACCATGGTCGCTGCCATTTTTGGTGCCGACGTCTGCGCTCGTTAGCAGTATGGAAATTATGCCGATCGTGACGTCAGTGAATGTGCAATGCTCACCTGATGCCCGATCTGCCCTTTTTGGAGTGTGCCACTCAACTGTGTTAATTCTGACCAACTGACCAAGTGTTCACAAGCAGGAAGGAGGTTCCAGCAGCATTATTTAAAGGGATAAAAAAAGATTTGCATTTAAATAGTGCCTTTCACGACCACCGGACATCTCAAAGCACTTTATAGCCAATGACGTACTTTTGGAGTGTAGTCACTGTTGTAATGTAGGAAACGGGCAGCCAATTTGCACACAAACAAGGTTCCACAAACAGCAATGTGATAATGACCAGATCATCTGTTTTTATTATGTCAATTGAAGGATAAATATTGGTCAGGACACCAGGGATAACTTCCTTGCTTGTCTTCATAATAGTGCCATGGGATCTTTTATGTCCACCTGAGAGAGCAGGCAGGGCCTCAGTTTAACATCTCATCCGAAAGGTAGCACTCCCTCAGCACTGCACCAAAGTGTCAGCCTAATTTTATGTGCTCAAGTCTCTGGAGTGTGACTTGAACTCACAACCTTGTGACTCAGAGATGAGAGTGCTACTCACTGAGCCACAGCTGACACTTCATTAGTAACAACTTGCAGCTGACATGTTTGTGCAGTTTGACTGGCTCTGTGGAACTTTCTGCAACTCTAGCAGCTTTCTAAACTTCTTTCAAGATCCTAAGGTGGCAAAGAGTGTTGGGGCAAGCGGAGAATGCCTTCATTCTTATTTAAAGACCTCTTCACAACACTTGCTCACAGTTATGGGGGCTTTACTGGCAGTCCACCTCACTTTCGAGTATCTTCAGGAGCAGGGGCAGTGAAGGAGAGCAGATGCAGCAGAGGGCAGAGCAGGAGGTACAGGAGGGCTCCCAACAGGAGGCCTTACCCACCTAGGGTATTCAGAGAGCACATCCCTTATCGCTACTTAAGCGAGGAGTAGTGTATTAGAAGGCTCCACTTCACCAAGGACGTGATCATAGAACTCTGCCACTGCCTGCAACCAAACCTGGAGCCTCAGAGCAGGGTGAACACGGCTCTCCCAGTAGTCCTCAAGGTCTTGTCTCTGAGCAAAGAGAAACAGGAGGAGCATGCATGTAGCTTTGCCAGGATAGCGGGCTTCCTCATGGTGCAGGGCGCCATCAACTGCACCCACGCAGCTTTGCGGGTGCCATATAGCAATCCTGAGATTTGCTCTAACTACAATGCCTACCACTCACTTAATGTGCAGTTGTTGTGCGACCATGCATCATAATGCCTTCATCCTGCATCAGTCCAATGTGCCAGCAATCTTCCAAACCCATGTCAAACCTGAGGGTGGCTGCTCGGAGACAAGGGCTATCCACTTTGCATCAGGCTCATGACTCCCCTCCATAACCACACCACCCATATAATGAGAGTGATGCTGCCACCAGGAACATCATCGAGCAGACCATTGGGCTGCTGAAGCAATGGTCCTGCGGCCTTGACCGCTCGGGAGGAGCACTCTCGTACTCAGCGGAGCGGGTGTCCCATTTCATGGTGTTCTGCTGCATGCTTCACAACCTAGCCATCATGAGGGTGCAACTCCAGCAGAGATTGCGGGACCGTCTCAGGAAGAGGACAAGGGAGAGGAGGAGGAAGAAGAGGAAGAGGAGGAGGATGAGAAGGAAGGCAAGAGGCAGGCAGCAAATCTCCCTTTGGCACAAGCTGTCTGTGAACGCCTCACCAGACTCCGATTTGAGTGAATGAAACCCCAGATCTCCGTTGCTCACCACAGCCCCATCAACCAAATCCCTATCATATCATCCCTGTCACGGAATATCACAGCGCCTCCTGGGCACAAAGCTGAAATGACAGCCACCATAAAACATTCCAAACAAAATGAATAAATTTATCACTACTCAATTCACATTACAATGCAACTAATTACCGTTGTGCAATCCCTTAGTGTCCGTCATTCGGCTGTACTTTCCTGCTCAGATGCTTCTACACAGTGCTCCCCTAGTGGCTACAGCATGGGTGGTGGAAGGCCACTTTCAGTCGGGGAGGCATCAAATACCCCCATTGATCAGAAACTTAACTGGACCAGCCACATAAATACTGTGGCTACAAGAACAGGTCAGAGCTGGGTACTCTGCAGTGGATGTCTCACCCCCTGACTCTCCAAAGCCTTTCCACCATCCAATAGGCACAAGTAAGAAGTGTGATGGACTCTTCATTTGCCTAGATGAGTGCAACTCCAACAACCCACGAGAAGCTCGACACCATCCAGGACAAAACAGCCCATTTGATTGGCACCTCATCCACCACCTTAAACATTCACTCCCTCTACCACCGGTGTACCGTGGCTGCAGTGTGTATCATCTACAAGATGCACTGCAGCAACTCGCCAAGGTTTCTTCGGCAGCACCTCCCAAACCCTCGACCTCAACCATCTGGAAGGACAATGTCAAAAGGTGCATGGGAGCACCAACACTTCCAAGTTCCCCTCATTTATGGGAAATAAATGCTGGCCTTGCCAGCGATGTCAACTACCCGTAAATGAATAAATATCATGGCTAGATTAGGAGAGGACGAATATTAGAGGGGCAAGTTTGGTTGGGCCAAATTATCTCTTCTCATCCTTAATATTCTAATTTCGAGTTAATTTTATTCTATAATAGTAGCAAAATATTCTTTTTAGAACAATGTTTACCTGTAAATCTTAATTAGATTTTAAATAAATTGGACTGCTAGAACAACACTGCGGAAGTCACCGAGGCGCTACATAAATAAAGAAACCAAGCTTAAAGCACATCCTTTTGAATTGGTTAAAATATTTATAAATATGTTAAAATCTGTACACACATACACATTCAAAGTAGCAAATAATATTTGTAAAGCAATCGTGGGCTTATTGACCATTTTGTAGTTGCAAATGCATATGTAAACCAGTGGCACAGCACTGGTGGTATCGTAGTTGGATTAGTAACTAAACCTCTGCGTAGTTAGTTCAGCACCAAAAGCACTAGGTTACTTTATCTGCTTAATATAACCATTCTAAATCGCAAAGCCATGGAAAGAACTTCATTTCCCCGTTTCACCTAAACCTATGCAATTTTGACAAAGTTACAGCACCACAGTGGCAGAAAGTCCATAGAAATTCAGTGGCATGATCTCCTATCCTACTAGCTAAGCTAACCAAAAGAATGCAGCCCCGTGCCACCATTTTTTTACGTAGAATTATACATTGCAGAGAGATTATTGTTCGTGTGAATGAATTCTGGAAGAATCACTCGTCTCTCGGGTCAGTTCCAAACGTCAAAACGGCTTTATTTACGCTGGCGGGGAGAAAGCCTCTGGGTAACACCAGGCACTCCTCTCCGCCAAACAAAGAAATTCATTGATACTTATATGTTTTACAACAGTTTACTACAGTTACTCAGCCCATTTCAGCTGGACACAATAACGAGTATAGATTATATATAGATTTATTTGGGCCAATGGAATTGGCCCCTGCGTGATCACTTCGAGTTCAGCTAGGGGGTTACTCATGGTCTCGTGATGTTTACCAAGCCCCCCCTTATCTACTGTCCTTGGGTTCTGTGTGCGCATAGACTCCTTATCTTAACACTGTTACAGGAGTACCATTGTTTAGCATTTTACCAGGACATCTTGTCTGAGGGTCTGGAGGTTGTTGATTAGAGACATCTTCTGAACGTGCCTTTTTGTGTGTTCCTGTGTGAGGAAATGCAGTTATGTCAGTTAACTAGAAATGTGGTCGTCGGCTAGCTAAGTTCCCCATATGCTTTGCGGAATCCCTGGCAACCATTTTATATGTACCTTGCAGGTGCCTTTGCCTTAGGAAACGCCCTTCAACAATCATCCCTTTCGGTAAGTGACTAGCCCTAGTCTCTTTAACCGACATTATTTGTTACCCTATTTATTGTTTTACGTACCACCCAGTACTCCCTGCCTCAACGTGCTGGCCAGTCACATGGTTTAGGAGTTCCAGTTGCTTAGATCAAATTGATATAGTTCAAATTACCCTGTCCTTCTGATAGACAGATTTCCTTGTTTACTTGAGCTCTGGTTCTGATTCTCCTTTGTTGTGCATAATGCCTGCAGGTCTGACAGCCCATAAAATCCCATGTTAGCGCCAAGACTAGCTGTACCCTGACCAGTATGTGTGATATGAGAGACAGACTATTATCTGAATGGTGACAGATTAGGAAAAGGGAAGGTGCAACGAGACCTGGGTGTCATGGTACATCAGTCATTGAAGGTTGGCATGCAGGTACAGCAGGCGGTTAAGAAAGCAAATGGCATGTTGGCCTTCATAGCGAGGGGATTTGAGTACAGGGGCAGGGAGATGTTGCTACAGTTGTACAGGGCCTTGGTGAGGCCACACCTGGAGTATTGTGTACAATTTTGGTCTCCTAACTTGAGGAAGGACATTCTTGCTATTGAGGGAGTGCAGCGAAGATTCACCAGACTGATTCCCGGGATGGTGGGACTGACCTATCAAGAAAGACTGGATCAACTGGGCTTGTATTCACTGGAGTTCAGAAGAATGAGAGGGGACCTCATGGAAACGTTTAAAATTCTGACGGGTTTAGACAGGTTAGATGCAGGAAGAATGTTCCCAATGTTGGGTAAGTCCGGAACCAGGGGTCACAGTCTAAGGATAAGGGGTAAGCCATTTAGGACCGAGATGAGGAGAGACTTCTTCACCCAGAAAGTGGTTGGGGCCAATTCACTAAATATATTCAAAAGGGAGTTAGATGAAGTCCTTACTACTCGGGGGATCAAGGGGTATGGCGAAAAAGCAGGAAGGGGGTACTGAAGTTTCATGTTCAGTCATGAACTCATTGAATGGCGGTGCAGGCTAGAAGGGCTGAATGGCCTGCTCCTGCACCTATTTTCTATGTTTCTATGTTTCTATATTATTCGAATCCAGGGTTGGATGTTAATATTCATCCCCAGTTCGAGATCTTCCTCCACCAAATCTGATTTTTTAACTCTAAATCGGTATCCTTTTCCAGTATTTTAATCTTTGTCTGTAATTAGTGGTAGAGCTTAACAGACTGGCCCACTCTGAGTCTTAGTTCCCTCAATACCTCGGCTAAATGTGGGATAGGGGCCTGCTCTGGCTCGTCATAATCCTGTAGGTGATCGTGGAGCTGATCGGTGATGTTAATGATTTCAGTATCTCGGGCATCTAAGCTGGATAATGCGGGCTTGTCCAATAATAACGGGTCATAGAGGCGTAAAGCAAAAGTTTGGCAATGGGATCTGGCATTGTAGGCCATTGTACTGATAAGAGCGTTCCATGGTAGAGACACAGTACTATCCTTTGCCTCCGTAATCTGCTCTGGCAAAGTGTGTGGGGGCAGATACTATTTCTAATATGCATCCATCGGTTCGATTGAACCCACATTCATCTAGTTCTCCTTGTCCCACCGGGTGAGGAAACACCGTAACGTCACCCCTCTATTTGCATCCCATTAGGGAGATCCCATAGAGTGTTTTGTCTCTGTGGACAGCAGAGATTGCGGTTAGATAGTAACGGAGGGAGGTATTTTCCCGTATGATCCCGATAGTCTCCAATTGATAAAGTGGAAACGGCCCGGAGTCTTCTGTGACTATAGGGATCACCAGGACTATTCCCATTCCAGCAGCTTTGCCCCTTGGGCAGTTTGGGATCACTGGGTATACTCTGGTCAGTCCCTTCAGAGTGCAGTTATCCAATGTCCCCTTCAGTTTGGCCAACTGAGCCAGATGTTGGCTATCTATCCAGTCTAGCACCTTCCCACTTTGGATCAGATCTTGGTTGTATCGTATTTGCCCCACCATCATGCTTGACAAATCTTCTGGAATTTTTGATGGATGTTTCCAGTAGAGTGGACAAGGGAGAACCAGTTGATGTGATGTAATTGGACTTTCAGAAAGCTTTTGACAAGGTCCTACACAAGAGATTAATGTGCAAAGTTAAAGCACATGGGATTAGGGGTAGTGTGCTGACATGGATTGAGAACTGGTTGGCAGACAGGAAGCAAAGAGTAGGAGTAAATGGGTACTTTTCAGAATGGTAGGCAGTGACAAGTGGGGTACAGCAAGGTTCTGTGCTGGGGCCCCAGCTGTTTACATTGTACATTAATGATTTAGTCGAGGGGATTAAATGTAGTATCTCCAAATTTGCGGATAACACTAAGTTGGGTGGCAGTGTGAGCTGCGAGGAGGATGCTATGAGGCTGCAGAGTGACTTGGATAGGTTAGGTGAGTGGGCAAATGCATGGCAGATGAAGTATAATGTGGATAAATGTGAGGTTATCCACTTTGGTGGTAAAAACAGAGAGACAGACTATTATCTGAATGGTGACAGATTAGGAAAAGGGGAGGTGCAACGACACCTGGGTGTCATGGTACATCAGTCATTGAAGGTTGGCATGCAGGTACAGCAGGCGGTTAAGAAAGCAAATGGCATGTTGGGCTTCATAGCGAGGGGATTTGAGTACAGGGGCAGGGAGGTGTTACTACAGTTGTACAGGGTCTTGGTGAGGCCACACCTGGAGTATTGTGTACAGTTTTCGTCTCATAACTTGAGGAAGGACATTCTTGCTATTGAGGGAGTGCAGCGAAGTTTCACCAAACTGATTCCTGGGATGACGGGACTGACATATCAAGAAAGACTGGATCGACTGGGCTTGTATTCACTGGAGTTCAGAAGAATGAGAGGGGATCTCATAGAAACATATAAAATTCTGACAGGTTTAGACAGATTAGATGCAGGAAGAATGTTCCCAATGTTGGGGAAGTCCAGAACCAGGGGTAAGGGGTAAGCCATTTAGGACCGAGATGAGGAGAAACTTCTTCACCCAGAGAGTGGTGAACCTGTGGAATTCTCTACCACAGAAAGTTGTTGAGGCCAATTCACTAAATATATTCAAAAAGGAGTTTGATGTAGTCCTTACTACTAGGGGGATTAAGGGGTATGACGAGAAAGCAGGAATGGGGTACTGAAGAGCCATGAACTCATTGAATGGTGGTGCAGGCTCAAAGGGCCAAATGGCCTACTCCTGCACCTATTTTCTATGTTTCTATATTTCTATCCATAAGCCATAAGTGTGACAGAGTTGTCCCTTTAAGTTGTTCCACCTTTTCATTTCGCCCTTGTATATCCAGTGAGTTTACTATGGAGGTTCCGGTGTTAAAACCGGTAGCAGCATCATTAACTATTCCCCTCTTGGTCCTATGAACTTGCTCCTGTCCTCGGAATCTACTGGCGCCCATGGCATTGGCAGCCTGCTGCCTTACAACCTTACTTAATACACTATACATATTTCTTGCTTGTTCCGTACAATTCGTATGCCTGAGATATTGATCAGAACAGGCACAATTTCATGCTTAACATTATCATATAGCCATGCGTTAAAATAAGTTCTGTCCTTGCTCCAGTCTTTGGCTGCTGGGATGCATATTCCGTCAGTTAAATTAAACAAAGCCCCATAGTTCATGTCATTGTGTCTTTCCTACGTGTGCTGTATCTCTCGTAGTCCGTCTGTACTATCCAGTGCTTTGCGTGGGCCTTAAGGTTCCCAGTATCATGAGTCTCCAGAGTCGAAGTAGTTGCTGCAGTCCCATCTCGGTGAGTGTTTTATTTGCAAATTTTAAACAGATAGCCTAGTCATCACCAGGTGTTACGTTCTGGTCTACTCATCTTTTATCCATGCATGTCAAGGTCACTCTGTGAAATCGGAGGTAAGGGTTAGGTTAACAATATCCTTTATAGTCGTACCATCTCTATCACTTCATGTTCCTGTCTGAGCTGCCGTCGGTTTTGCATTTGAGCATGTTGTGCTCGAGCCTGCATGGTGGCCCATCTAAATATTATCCAAACTCCAATCAACATCAATGCCACCACTATTCCTCTAAAAAGTCCATCTGTCGTACCTTTATATTCTTTCAGCTGGAACAAGTGCTTCCATCGACCCCTACTTTTCATTTTCACGCAAGCACACTGTGATAGAGCACAGCACAAACAGCTCCCAACATGGCAGGCAGCTCTGTTGGAAGCCTCCGGAATCTGCCTGGTTCTGTTTATTATTAACTATGCAGTTGCAGTACACAATACGTCCACATCCACAGTGTGGAACTACAAACATTACAAGCTTACGGACATTACACTTCTCCCTCCTTAATGAAGAAGTTATTATAACAATCATCATACATAACTTTCGTGTTTATACATAACACAGGATATAAACTTATTTTTTTCCATATTTACAAAGATAACTTTACCACGTGTTTTCTGTTTCTAAGAGGATACCTTCGCTTTCGAACAGAACCTTCCAAACCTGATGTCGATTTCACATTCATTCGAGGCACATCCTGAGGAACGTTTTCCTCCACGGAATTTCCTTGATTTTCATTTGAACTCACTCTAACTTCAGGCTCTTTATTTTCCTGACTCGGACTCAGACTTTCATTCTGATTCTCCCCTGGATTTGTTTCCAGTACATTGGATTTGGATTTGCTACTGGTATATCCAAACTATCTGATGAGTCAGAAATAGTTGAATTATTCCCACCTTCAACTCCTTCCATGTCTGTAGGTAAAATATGATCAATATGAACAAACCTAACCTGTCCATTATCAAACATCTTTACCAAATATGTGTGAGGACCAAATATCTTCACCCCTCTTCCTGGTAACCACTTGAACCATTTATGGTGATGGTTCTTCACTCTCACCTTCTGGTTTAATTTCACACTTCTCTCTTTTACTCTACCTCTATCATGATTCTCTTTTTGTCTTAATTGTGTCTCTTCTACGGACTGTGCCAAATTTGGTTTTAACAACGAGAATCTGGTTCGTGGCTGTCGTTTGAGAAACAACTCTGCTGGTGTTCTATCAGTAGTTGCAGAGGAGTATTACGATATGTAATCAAAAAATTTGCCAATTTGTGATCCAATGACAACTGTCATTTCCTTGGATCTGGATCTAACATTTGTTTTATGAGGGCACGTTTTACAATTTGTACAGTGCACTCTGCTGCACCATTCGAAGCAGGATGGTATGGTGGAACCTTAGTATGTTTCACAACATTTCTGCTTGTGAATTGTGCAAATTCTTCTGAACGAAATTGTGGTCCATTATCCGAAACAATCTCTTCAGGGAGGCCAAATGAAGAAAATAATTTTCATAAAATGTCCAATATTTTACTTGTTGTTATTTTCCACATTGAAAACACCTCAACCCACTTCGAATGGCTATCAATCACAATGAACAATTGTTGTCCTTCTTGCTCAGCAAAATCAGCAAAGTCCTTCAAGTTCAGCCATGAACTCATTGAATGGCGGTGCAGGCTCGAAGGGCTGAATGGCCTACTCCTGCACCTATTTTCTATGTTTTTCTATATTTCTAATATGTAGCCTTTGCCTCACCCTGGGAGGCCATTTCCATGGCTGTAATGGTAATGGTGGTGGTTGCTTGCTTACCAATTGACATGTCGTACACTGACTCACGATGTACTCTATATCTTTATCAAGACCTGGCCACCATAAATAACTGCATGCAAAACTCTTGGTCAAGCATATTCCCAGGTGCTGGTCATGGAGGTCTTCTAATAATTTGGACCTGAATTTAATTGGCATAACCATTCTTGCACCCCACATGATACAATCTTTATCTCCTGATAATTCATTCCTACGAATGAAGAATGGATGTGTATCTTTGTCTGTTACCTGGTTTGGCCATCCATTTGCAATGTAATCATACACCTTTGACATCACTGGGTCACGTTTGGTTTCTCTACCAATCTCTTCAGCTGTGACTGGCAGTTCATCAATGTATGAAAAATAAAACACTTCTTCCCTATCGTGTGTAACTTGTGATGGGGAAGGCAATCTAGACATTGCATCAGCATTACTGTGATCAGCTGATCGTCTGTATTCAACATCATATGTATATGCTGACAAAATCATAGCCCATCTCTGCATTCGGGCTGCAGCTAATGTTGGAACTGGGGACTTTGGATGGAGGATTGCTGTTAGGGGCTTATGGTCCGTAACGATGGTAAACTTATGACCATACAAGTATTTGTGAAACTTCTTGACCCCAAAAATTAATGCCAAAGCTTTCCTTTCAATTTGCGCACAATTACTCTCACTAGCACTGAGAGTGCGTGAAGCAAAAGCAATTGATCTCTCCTCCCCACTACGTGATACATGAGAGATCACTGCCCCAAATCCATATGGAGAGGCATCACATGCTAGCTTAATCTCCTTAGATATGTCATAGTGAACTAACATGGTGCTCTCTACCAATTTCCCTTTACACTCCTTGAATGCTGTATCATATTCTTTTGATCAATTCCAAATGACCTGTTTTTTCACAAGTTCATTCAGTGGATGTAATACTGTAGCCAAATTTGGTAGGAACTTCCCATAATAGTTCCAAAGACCCAAGAATGAGCGAAGTTCAATGACATTCCTGGGAATGGGTGCATTTCGAATTGCATCCAATTTTTCCATGGTTGGATGTAAACCATCTTTGTCTACTCTGTACCCTAAGTACTCCACTGAGTTTTTAAATAACTCACACTTCCAAGCAGACACTCGTACTCTGTGCTTCTCTAGTCGGTTGAGGACTTCATTCAATATGTTATTATGAATTTGCCTATTTGGTGCTGAAATTAGTATGTCATCCAAATAACGCACTACCCCTTCAATACCTTGCAAAATCTGGTTCATCACCCCTTGGAATATAGCAGGGATGGAAGACATTCCAAACGGTAGCCTATTAAATTGATATAGGCCTAGATGAGTATTTATAGTCAAGCATGACTTGGACTCCTCATCTAGTTCAAGTTGTAAGTAGGCATTCGTAAGATCCAGTTTTGAGAAGATCTGACCACCTGTCAGTGTTATGAACAAATCTTCTATATTCGGCAAAGTATTGTGGACATTACCCTCGTGAACCTGGTTTACGGTTACTTTATAATCACCACACAATCTTACCTTACCATCGGACTTAGGTACAACAAAATGGGTGTAGCCCAATTACATCGATCTATCTTACAAATAATGTTCTTAGTCTCTAGTCTTTTGAGTTCTTGCTCAACTTTCTCCTCGAGTGCATATGGTACGGAACATGGCTTGCAGTAAACCGATACCCTGACACTCACCTTGAAGCCTTGGATCGGACTGCCCGTTTCAGAGAACACCTTCGGATACTTCTTGATAACTTCATCCGTTGATGAAAATCTCGCTTCCACACAGAAAATCTTACTCCAATCCAGCTTCAGTGAGCTCAACCAATTTCTTACTAGTAAGGCAGACTTATCTCCTTTCACTACTATTAGAGGCAAGTTCTAAAATTGATCTTTATATTTCACTGGTATGGTGATATGACCTACCACAGGAATTTTCTCTTCCGAATAGCCTTGCAGCTCTTTCTTGGATTTCTCCAGTTGGAAATCACGCAATTTGTCGCGATATAGTGACTCCGGTACTACACTCACGGAGGCACCCGTGTCAATTTCCATTGGTATCTTGAATCCCGCAACATCTATGTGGATTTTGATGCTTTCCGAATCGCTGTCCATTAACCTTGTGCTCCTGATGACGTGTAACTCTAACATCTCCTCGTCCTGTTGTTGTTCTTCCATGAGATGTAGTCTCTTGGGATTTCTACTCATAGCTTTGAACGCTGGACTCATAGCTTTGGAAGCTGGTTTACCCTTCAGTCGGCATGCCTTCGCAAGACGCCCAGTCTTCCTGCAGACGAAACACTCTGCCTTCACGTATGGACAACTTTGAGCAATGTGTTGTCCCAGGCACCTATAGCATGACTTCAACGCTCTGTTAGAATTTCCAGTTTCTGAGACTTTGGGCCCCCACCGTCTTTTACTTTGAACCTGCAGGTGATTTACCTTGGTTGACTGACGACCGTAATTATTATTTAATTCTCGTGAATATTGTTTGGCCATGCCCATCGACCTCGCTATCTGACAAGCAATCTCAAAAGTTAAGTCATCCATTGTCAATAACTTCCTTCTGATCGCATCATTTATCACCCCACAAACAAAACTATCCCGTAATGCTCGGTTTTGAAAATTTCCAAAATTACAGTGCATCGATAGTTTTTTTAATGCTACGATGTAATCGCTGATACTTTCATCAGCCTTTTGATTCCGAATCCCAAAACTATAGCTTTCAGCAATTTCTAACGGTTTGGGGTCATAATGCTGCTCCAGCTTCGTTAAAATCTCTTTAAACGTTGTGTCCTTTGACTCGTCAGGCACAAGTAGATTTACAAGGGTTTCATACAATGCCGGACCCACCACCGATAAGAAGATCGCTTTCTTACGTTCCAACACAGCTCGGTTCTGAACTGCATTGTCTGGAACTTCGATTATGTTATTTGCAGTGAAATACATTTCTAGCCGATCCCCATATGCTTTAAAATGTTTCCGGCTGTGTCTATATTCCCCCAAATGTCCGATTACACCTGTCATTTTAATCTCTAGCTGTTCACACCGTGTGTTGTATTTTACCTCGGATTTTGTAGCTTTTTGCAAAGACAGAAACTTCCAAAGTTTCTCTGTCGGCTGGCTGAATCCTTCACCAACAAAATTTAAGCTTTAAATCATCCTAAAAAATCCCATCTCGCCACCAAATGTGATATCTTCACAGAACACAGCACACACAGCTCCTAATATGACAGGCAGCTCTGTCGGAAGCCTCCGGAATCTGCCTGGATCTGTTTATTATTAACTATGCAGTTGCAGTACACAATACGTCCACATTCACAGTTTGGAGCTACAAACATTATAAGCTTACAGACATTACACACACATATCTCCACTAATTAATACCTCATATGGTCCGCTCCACCTAGGTGCGAACCCTGGTTTCTCTGCTACCTCCTTAACCATTACGTTCGTGCCTGCCTCGGGGATTATAGCTGAGGCGGTCATCACACCACCTTCGTCCTCCTCCTTCTGCCTTTCGCAGACCTCCTGTCGCATACCTTTCAACTGCTCACTCAATTCCCTCACATACTTTCTGATTCTGTTTTGTAGGGGGGCCTAAGTCGGTTCCTCCTATCACTATTCCTTCTGGCATCCTCATTGCCTCACTTAAGGTTCCGATTCATTCTCTCTACCATCCCTGAATTCACGGTTGATATGGGATGTGAAATTTCTGCTTAATGTCGAATATTCTGCAAGTTTCCTTCATCACTTGACCCGTGAAATGAGTTCCTTGATCCGAGTCAATGATGTGGTAATAAGACTGCCTCCCATTTAGCATTTCCACCAGTGCGTGTTTTGTGTGCAGTATTATTTCTCCTGTCATTATGACAGGCTCGCTAATTTTGACTGCCCAAGTGGCACAATCCAGTACGGCCATGCACCTGGACAGAGCGGCAGCCACTGGTGATTGCTGTGGTGAGTAGTAAGCTACGGGTCTCATCCTATTCCCATGCATTTGTGTCACCATGGCTCCATAGAAGCCTCCTTGGTTCTCACAATAGACATGGAACAGGAGATCCATGTTCGGGAGTCCCAGCCCTGGAGCTGACATTAGGGCTTCCTTCAGATTATCGTATGCTGCTTCTTGTTCGGGGCCCCACTCTATAGTTTCTAAGGATGGTCTTCCCCCTTTCACTAGCCGCTGTATTGGTTCTGCAATTGCCGTGGTTAGGTACAAAATTCCTGCAATAGTTAAAGAGCCCCAGTACCTTACACATCCCTCAGACTGTTTTTGGTCGGGGCATAATCCTAATGGCCTCCTTCCTGTCATTGGACATGGTCTTAGTTCCTTGAGATATTTCGTGTACCAGGTACTGTACCACGGCTTGTCCAATTTGTACCTTTTTGGGATTTACTTTAAATCCTGCTTTCCATTATCTCAAATGTCTTTTCCATAACTAGAACAGAGTCTAGCACATAGGCTTTGAAAGTTGCTTTCTGTTATCTCAAATGTTCCAGTTTCAAGGCCTTCACATTGTCCTTTGTTCTAAACTGCTAAAGCCTGCTGTTTTAACATTTTAATTTTTCCAAAGTCCCTTTTACACTTTCGCTGGTAGCTCACCACTTGCCCAGGAGTTTGACCTGATCCCTGAAGGTATTTCTAGATTGTTTCCAAACCTTTTAGCTTTATTTCTTTTTTTTTAAGAGATCAGATTTAACTTATTATTTTAAATGTATCACATTTTGTTGTGCCTTTTCTTAACCAGTGTTACTTGAAACTTTCACAACAAAATTAACTCTTCACTGTTCCCATCTTAATTTCTGCTCCCCTTTTGTAGTATTTGTATTTATTGTTGAATTACAAAATGTCAAATATGGTAACACTGTTTTTTTTTAATATCGGACTTCTCATTTATGCTTAGTGATTCACAGATCACAGAATGCAAAGTACTTGTTTAATAATTATGTGCCTAACTTCTGTTTTAGAAGCCGAACATCAAAAACTCTAATCTTTTGCTCTGTAACTTCAATTTTGTGATATAGTAGCTCATAAGTTACATCTTTTTAAGCTTCAGCTTCTGACGCAGTATATGTACTTTTATTAAAAAGGCTTCCAAACCCAAGATTTTCCAATACAACCAAAATCTTTTATTTAAAACCCCTTTTACTGAGCTAGAAGCTTTCGTGTCAAGGTTTTACACAAAGGAAAATGGGGGCGTACTTCCCCAGCCCGCAGCCTTGGGAGACCCGTGCAGGCTTTTTATTTAAAAGACAATTTTTTTTAAAAACCAACGGGACCACGCATTTTTTATCTTTTGCTCAACAAATCTATCCTTTGTGCATTTCCTAGCTCTGTAACTTATCATCCGAATAAATCCACACCTGCGTTTCTAACTTAAAATGTAATTCAATTCTAGGTTCACACATTCTTAAAACTTTCCACATACAGGACAACACTACAAAGGGTTAAACAAACTTTCACTCGGCCTGAAAAAGTGGGTGGAGCTAAAACAAACAGACAGCTCCACCATTTTTTCAAACAGGCTTTCAGACACATGAAAAATTAATTAATTCCCACCTCAAATATTCCGCAGTCAAAAGTCTCACAAGCACTCTCATTCAAAGACAGACATTCACAAAAATGTCTCTTCATTCAACAAAGCTTATTGTTTGGCCAAATCTATTTTTGGATCCATACATCACTTAAGATAGTCACTATCAGGTTTTTTTTATGGCATTACGTAATTACGCAAGTTACAATTAATACATGATGATAGGTTAATACATGATTGATTTACTTTGTTAATTTTATGTGGGCTCGAAGAATCAGAACCCAGGCCTTTTCTTCCTTATCTTTCTTTTCCTTCTTCCACCATTCCCGCTGGTCAGCCGGCGGGTCGTGGGGTTTCCAGCCTGGTGTAATCATCCTTCTATTACTTTCTTCTGTTTCTCCACCAGGTAGCGGCAAGGGACCCTTCTGGCCCCCGCTTGAGTTTTGTCTGTTCATTGGCCATTCCTGGGTAGGATTAGAACCATTATGAATCTACTCTCAGAGGTCTGCTTTCTGTCTAGCGCTACTTGTAGTAGACCATCTCCTGGATACTCTCTGGTCACAAGTCTGTCACGCTGTCTTTCTTACACCAGGCTTATGATACAATTCTTAAATACTTTAAGCAATTCCCAATAGCGCTCTATGTCTCCTTAATGAACTACCTACCACCGTTTTGCCTGTTGGTCCAACCCTGTTCACAGGTTTGATATTCATCGGTCGCTGGACACCACCCGGCCCCGGGATAAATTTAAATTAAATACTCACCCGGTGTTTCAAAGGGTATCAAGCAAACTTTGAAATATCCTGCCGACTACTCCACTGTTAGCAGAATGAATCCTGGAAGAATCACTCGTCACTCTGGTCGGTTCCAAACATCAAAATGGTTTTATTTACGCCGGCGGGGAGAAAGCCTCTAGGTAACACTAGGCACTCCTCTCCGCCGAACAAAGAAATTCATCGAAACTTATATATTTTACAACAGTTTACTACAGTTACTCAGCCCATTTCGGCTGGACACAATCCAATCATAACGAGTATAGCTTACATATAGGTCTATTTGGGCCAATAGAATTGGCCCCTAAGTAGCAGGGGACTGCCTGATCACTTCATGTTCAGCTAGGGGGTTACTCATGGTCTCGTGATGTTTTCCAAGCCCCCCCCCCTTACCTACTGTCCTTGGGTTCTGTGTGCGCATAGCCGCCTTTTCTTAACAGTGTTACAGGAGTAACATTGTTTAGCATTTTACCAGGACATTTTGTCTGGGGGTCTGGAGGTTGTTGACTAGAGACACTTGCTGAACGTGCCTTTTTGTGTGTTCCTGTGTGAGGAAGTGCGGTTATGTCAGTTAATTAGAAATGTGGTCAAGTCGGCTAGCTAAGTTCCCCTAATGCTTTGCGGAATCTCTGGCAGCCATTTTACATGTACCTTGCAAGTGCCTTTGCCATAGGAAATACCCTTCAACACTATCAATGTACATTCTTTCTTTTTGATTGATGTAGTCCCCTGCTCTTTTTCACTTGACAGGCTTGAGTCTAGGCTCAGGTTTCTTGGGCTGCTACTCTGCTGAAAATTAGGTTAGGCAGCCCAATAAGTTGAATACTATATCCGGGGCCTGATGATCATAGCTTTGAAACCTGGCAGTGGTCATGCAGCTTTTTATTACTCCGAGGGGATAAACTGAATACCATGGGGAGAAAATAGGAGACTGCAGGAGATGAATAGCTTTGCCATACTGCAGTATTTGCTGGCTGTTCATCAATAAACTGTGGATACAATGGGCATTCTACACCTAATGGAGGAAATCTCCATTAATAACCTCTCAGCTCCATTAAACACTCAAAAGTGCAGATACACAAAAGGCCAACTCTTTGAGGTAGATCTTCCTGGTCCTGTATCTCAGTGCATTGAATCATCCATAAGAAAGGCCTTCTGATTGAAATGAATAGATGGCAATCAGGTGAGCTCCCTTATAGCCATTTGCTCCTGCCTGCCCAATTTTCCTGTATTCGCTGCACCCACATCATCCAATGCACCAAGACACAAGACAGAGAAAATGTACCAAATTCTTGGGAATTTGGCTCCCATAGCTCAGCATCCTACTATTACAGCGTAGCAGGAGCCTATTGTGAGGGGTTACTTTAGTATGGTCAAAAAGTCAAAAACGTTGCACCTCTAAATCTCTAATGTCGGTTTCAGCTTTTAGCAGCCTGGCATAAATATGCCAATTCCACAAACCCAGAGAATCTATTTTTTTATGTTAATGATTGAAATAAATCTTGGCTGCCCAGCTCCCAAGTATATTCCAAGCCCATTTTCGGTTTTATTTCTGGGACGTCAATAATGTTTTCCCTGGGAGGGAAGGACTTCTAGGTAAACAGATAGTCCATATACGTATGGAAATGAACATCATAGCCTGAAGCAGCCATCATGGTTGCTTTCCTGCATGAAACAATCCTTTTTGCCCTGGGTGTTTGCTCATTCAATGGAGCATTTCTAACTAAGTTGGTCAGTTGCAAGATTCTGGTGCTCAACCACTCCCTCACATATGTCTTTGATGTCATTCCAGCAAAACCTTTACTCTCTCCCATTCCTCCTGATGCCCTCTTGGAACTCATCTCATCCTTGAGATCCACCTTCTGCTCTCTTGCCCCATTCCCACTCAACTTCCCTTTCTGGTCCTCATGCTAGGTGACATTGTAATTGGTTCCTTCTCTTCAGGGACTGCCGTCCTCAATATCAAAACCACCATCATCATCCCTTCCTCAAAAATCTCATTCTCATCTTTAAATCCCATCATGGCTTCACTCAGCCCTATCTCTGTAACATCCTTTAGCCCTACAACCTCCCTTCCAGAACTCTCCATTCTTCTGATACTGGCCTCTTGTGCATCCACTCCTCCCTTCACACCACTAGTGGCAGCTATACCTGTAATGTTCAAAGCTTCATACTCTGGCATTCTCTCCCTAAAACCCCTCCGTCTCTCTACTTCCATCTCCTTTAAATCCATCCTTAAAAAGCTTTTCTATTTTCTGTAGTGTATGAAATGGTACAATGAACTTCGTACTGTGATCCAGTGACTAGATGTAACCTGGTCAGTCTTTCATGGCTTCCAGAAGTGAAGATACAAAGGTGAAGTTCAAGTTATATAACAGGCCCAGCACAAGTGTAACTATGACCCTAGGACCTCCTACAATAGTGCCCCCTGATGGTGGGCAGACCTTATGTACATACATTACATCATTCCCTCCCCAGTTCTTGGCACAAGTCCATATTACAAGTTCAGGCGGTCCGGAGCCCTTTGCCCCCTGATTGACCGTCTCAGTACAATCCCAGTGCTTTCTGAGTCTCTCATGACTTGGGGCTGGGCGTTGACCACAGTGGGTTCTTCTGATGGCTGGACGTAAGTTGGTTGATCGTCTAAGCTCGCGGTGTCTTCTTCCAACTGTTCCGGTTCGTCAGTGTGTCTTAGCTTGATTTGATCAATGTGTTCCCTGCACATCTGCCCATTCTTCAGCTTAACCATATATACCCGGTTACCCTCCTTATCCATAACATTGCCCGGGAGCCACTTGGATCCTTGACCGTGGTTAAGTACATACACTGGGTCATTTACAGATATGTCGCGTGACACTGCTGGCGTTGACATCAGGTTTCAACATGATCGTTAAGGTCAGGATGAACTAGAGAGAGCCTGGTTTTGAGGCCTCTCTTCATCAATAGGCAGGCGGGAACCCAGTGAGCATGTGTGGCCTTGTCCTGTAACTGAGCAGTATGCGTGACAGGCGTGTCTGCAAGGAACCGTGAGTTACACATTTCAGGCTCTGCTTGATGGTTTGAACTACCCGCTCCGATTGACCATTGGACATGGATTTGAATGGGGTTGACCTCACATGTGTTATGCTGTTGCGTTTCATGAAATCTTGAAACTCCAGGCTCGTGAAACACGGTCCATTGTCGCTGACAACAATGTCTGGCAGATCATGTGTGGCAAACATGGCTCTCAGGTTCTCAACGGTGTCAGTGGAAGTGTTGGATGACATGATCACATATTCTATCTGTTACACTCATAATAGATGGTGAGACTGAGTACTGTGTGTAATGAGCAAGAGTGACCTTAACTCCTTTATTAAGGTTCCAGAGTGCAGTTACCTCGTGGGTGGCCTGCTTATATACTGTGCTCCCAAGGGATGCTGGGATCCCTTGGGACTCCAACGGGTGGGCCCTCTGGTGGTCAGGTGTAATGCAAGTTACAAAGGGTTAAATACATAACATCATTCCCCCGTGAAGTCAACAGTATGCTTATTTACAAGGTGAGATGATCTGGGGCTTCGCGCTCCCTTGTCGATCGTCTTGGTACAAATGCTGGTATGGGTGGGTTGATCAGTTCTTCACTGGGCTTTTGGGCAACCAGCCTTGCTGGACTGCTGGGGATGATGAGTTCGATTTCATGGTGAACTATGATGTCAGTTGCCATTTGTGTGTGTGTTGGAAGGTCAAATTTGGTTGTGTCCTCTTCGGGTTGTTCGTAGCTGTTGGTGAACCGCAATTTGATTTGGTCCAAATGTTTTCTGTGTGTTTGTCCATTGATCAGTTTGACCTGAAACACCCTACTCCCCTCTTTGGTTGTGACCATGCCAGTGAGCCATTTGGGACCATGTCCATAATTGAGCACAAACACAGCATCATTGATCTCAATTTCGCGTGAAAAGTTTGCACGGTCATGGTACATACTTTGTTGATGCCGATTGCCCTCCACGTAATCATGGAGATCAGGGTGGACAAGAGATAGCCTTGTTTTAAGCGCCCTTTTCATGAGCAGCTCAACTGGGGGAATCCCGGTGAGTGAGTGAGGTCTGGTGCGTAGCTGAGTAGCACTCGTAACAACCGGATCTGCAGGGAGTCTTCCGACACACGTTTCAAGCTTTGCTTGATGATCTGAACTGCCCATTCTGCTTGGCCGTTGGATGTGGGCTTGAACGGGGCAGATGTGACGTGTTTGATCCCATTGTGGGTCATGAATTCCTTGAATTCAGCACTGGTGAAGCACGGCCTATTTTCGCTGACTAGGACATCAGGCAAGCCATGCATGGCAAACATGGCTCCTAAGCTTTCAATGGTGGCTGTGGATGTGCTTACATACATTATTGCACATTCAATCCATTTGGAGTAAAAGTCCACGACAACCAAAAACATTTTGCCTAGGAATGGGCCTGCATAATCTACATGGATCCTCGACCACAATTTGGATGGCCACGACCACAAACTTAGCGGTACCTCTCTGGGTGCATTGTTCAACTGAGAACTAGTGTTGCATGACTCTAAAGCTGAGCTGATGCCAGGCCACCACACGTGAGATCTGGCTATTGCTTTCATCATTACGATGCATGGATGGGGGTTGTGCAGTTCGCAAATAAATGTGTCTCTGCCTTTCTTGGGCAAAACCACACGATTGCCCCACAAAAGACAGTCTGCCAGCAGGGACAACTCGTCTTTGCCTTAATCACTTCCTGCATCTCCACTGGGACACTGGATCAGCTCCCATGGAGGACACAGTTTTTTTTAACCAAGGACAGTAAAGGATCCTGGCTGGTCCAGGTCCTGATCTGGCGAGCCATAACGGGGGACTTCTCGTTCTCAAATGTCTCCATGACCATGAGCAAGTCAGCTGGCTGTGCCATTTCCACCCCGGTGGTGGGCAATGGTATGCCAACAGCGTGAGTGCCCATCTTTGGATGTGGGCAGAGGCATTCGTATTAATCCCTTTGCTCTCAGAGAACAGCGATATGAGCGGCTTGTGATCAGTTTCAAGCTCGAACTTGAAGCCAAATAAGTACTGGTGCATTTTTTTTACCCGTAAATGCACGCCAGAGCCTCTTTTTCATCCTTGGACAAACTCCTGGATGCATACGCAACCGGTTGCAAAATCCCCGAATCATTAGCCTGTTGTAACACACACCCGATCCCGTGTGATGACAAATCGCAACCTAACACTAATCATTTACATGGATTATACAGGACAAGCAGTTTGTTAGAACACATTAAATTTCTGGCTTTCTTTAAGGCAGCCTCTTGTGAATTCCCCCATACCCAGTCATCTCCCTTGTGCAGTAGCGCATGTAGGGATTCTAGCAGGGTGCTTAACCCAGGTAGGAAATTACCGAAATAGTTAAGGAGTCCCAGGAACGATCGCAGCTCTGTCACGTTCTATGGCCGCGGCGCGTTCTTGATGGCCTCCATCTTGGCGTCGGTGGGTCTGATGACGCCTGCTGTGATTCTCCTTCCGAAGAATTCGATGTCCTGTGCCAGGAAAACACACTTCGAGCTTTTCAACCTGAGCCCCACGCGATCCAACCGACTAAGAACCTCTTCCAGATTCTTCAAGTGCTCCATGGTGTCCTGACCTGTAACCAATATGTTGTCTTGGAAGACCACTGTGCAAGGAACAGACTTTAGCAGGCTCTCCATGTTCCGCTGGAAGATCGCCACGGCCGACCAATTCCCGAACGGGCACCGGTTGTAGATATACAGAACTTTGTGCGTGTTGATGCAGGTGAGGCCTTTCGAAGACTCCTCCAGCTCCTGTGTCATGTAGGTCGAGGTCAGGTCCAGCTTGGTGAACGTCTTCCCTCCAGCCAGGGTCGCAAATAGGTCATCTGCCATGGATAGTGGGTACTGGTGCTGCAGAGAAAAATGGTTAATCATTACTTTATAGTCCCCGCAAATTCTAACCTTACCGTCCTCGTTGAGTACCGGGACAATCGGACTGGCCCAGTCGTTGAATTCAACCGGCGCGATGATACCTTCATGTTGCTGCCTGTCCAGCTCAATTTCCACTTTTTCATGCATCATATATGGTACAGCCCGAGCCTTGTGGTGGATGGGTCGCGTACCGGGAACCAAATGGATCTGCACTTTCGCCCACGAGAAGCTTCCCATGCTTGGCTCACATGACGATGGGAACTTGCTTAGAACATGGGTAAATGAGGCATCGTTGATGGACGAAAGAGCTCGGATGTTGTCCCAGTACCAGCGGATTTTCCCCAGCCAGCTTCTGCCAAACAACGTGGGACCATCCCCGGCACAATCCACAGCGGGAGTTCGTGTATTGCTCCATCATAGGAGACTTTGACTTCTGCACTGCGAATTACAAGAATTAGTTCCTTGGTGTAAGTCCTTAGTTTTGTGTGAATGGGGCTGAGCTTGGGCCTGTGTGCCTTCTTTCCCCACAGCCTGTCGAAGGCCTTTTTACTCATTCTGAACTGACTTGCCCCTGTGTCCAGCTCGAAAGATACTGGAATGCCATTAGTTCAACTTTCAACATTATTGGTGGGCATTTCGTTGTGAATGTGTGTACCCCGTACATTTCTGCCTCCTCGTACGAGTTTCCAACTCAGTCTGATCCACTGTGGATCGATCTTCCGCTACAACATGGTGGTTTGCAGGGTTTGTAGGGTTTGCAGCTCGCCTGCACATTCGTTGGAGGTGTCCTATTGTTCTGCAACCATTGCACGCATAGTGCCTAAAGCGTCTTTGATGGAGCCTATCATGTATTCAACCAGCATTGTAACCCATGTATAATCTGACCTAAGTTGTACACTGTGAGAACAATGACCACTAGGTGGGAGACACTCCTAACCTGGACCTTCAAGTATAAAAGGGAAAGCTCCACCCACCTTCATCACTTGAGTGCTCAGGAATAAAGGACAGGTCACAGACTGACCTTCTCTCAAGCATGGGCCTCGTGTGCATTTATACTGTATAGTAAGGACGTATCAATGGCGACGAGAAACTGGGATTTAAACCACGCGAGCATGGCCACTAGCAGAACAGACGAGAGGTACTGTGTTAAGGAATGGTTGGGACAGAGATTCAACATTGTTAAAGCAGCACACAGTTCTCCAGGCAGACAAGGGCAGTCGGGCATGCCCCAACATGTAGTCGAACCCAGAGGGGGAGTTCGACAGAGACAATGGCAAGTTGAACGGCGCTTCACACCATTGTAAGGGACAATGCGGCCAGTAATGGGGCCATCAACACCTGTTAATGGTGCACTCAAGGACAGTCACAGGGGCAGTCAAGGACGATCGACTGGCAAGGGACCTTTTGTTTCCAACAGCAGCTCATGTTGGAGGCGTGGAGGCACACACTCAGCCGGAGTTTGCAGAGATGAGCAAAATACCTGCAGAAATTGCAGAAATGAACGCTGGGGGAAATCGCTGGAAGCTGAAGTTCAGCGAGTTCATGTGGAGCACGTATACAGTTCATACACCAGGACGCCACCGATAATGTTAAAGTGCTCCTCAATGGCATCCCAGTATCAATGGAGCTAGACACGGGGGCCAGCCAGTCCCTGATGGGTATCAAACAGTTCGAAAAGTTGTAGGCGTCCAAGGCCAGGAGGCCAAAATTATCGGCGATTGACACACAGCTACGGACTTACACAAAGCAGATCATTCCGGTGCTAGGTAGTCGTGACCCACAAAGATTCGGAGAACAGGTTGCCACTCTGGATTGTCCCAGGGGACGGTCCCGCACTACTGGGGAGGAGTTGGCTTGCTGTCATGACCTGGAAATGGGGCGATGTCAATGCAATTTCCTCTGTGGAGCGAGTATCATGCTCACAGATCCTGGACAAATTTGACTCATTATTTCAACCTGGCATCGGCACTTTCATGGGGGCCAAGGTAGTGATTCACATATACCCTGACGCCAGGCCAGTACACCACAAGGCCAGAGCGGTGCCGTACATGATGCGGGAAAAGATAGAAGGTGAATTGGACCGCCTGCTGAGGGAAGGCATCATCTCGCCAGTCGAATTCAGTGACTGGGCGAGCCCGATCGTGCCGGTGCTCAAGGCGGATGGGTCGGTCAGGATATGTGATGATTACAAGGCCACTATCAATCAGGTGTAACTCCAAGACCAGTACCCGCTACCGAGAGTGGAGGACCTCTTTACGACGCTATCCGATGGCAAACTTTTTTCAAAATTGGACCTGACCTCAGCTTACATGACCCAGGAGCTGGCGAGTGAGTTGAAGAAGCTGACTACCATCACGACACACAAGGGGTTATTTGAGTACAACAGATGTCCGTTCGGGATTCGCTCGGCTGCCGCAATCTTCCAATGAAATATGGAAAGCCTCCTCAAGTCGATTCCAGGGACGATAGTTTTTCAGGACAACATCCTCATCACGGGTTACGATACTGAAGAACACCTCCACAACCTGGAGGAGGTGCTACGCAGACTGGACCGGGTAGGGCTGCGACTGAAAAAGGCGAAGTGCGTCTTCCTAGCTCCAGAGGTAGAATTCCTGGGGATGAGGGTAGCAGCAGACGGGATCAGCCCTACTGCGTCCAAGACGGAAGCGATCCAGAGAGCACCCAGACCCCGTAACACGACGGAGCTGCGTTCGTTCCTGGGGCTCCTGAACTATTTTGGTAACTTTCTTCCCAAATTGAGCACGCTGCTAGAGCCGCTACACGTGCTCCTATGCAAAGGTCGTGAATGGGTTTGGGGGGACAGCCAGGAAAGGGCTTTTAATAGAGCACGCAATTTGTTATGTTCCAACACTCTGTTAACACTATACGACCCATGTAAGAAACTTGTGTTAACATGCAATGCGTCGTCCTATGGTGTCGGGTGTGTGTTACAGCATGTCAATGTCAAGGCTCAGTTACAGCCGGTAGCTTATGTCTCCAGGAGTCTGTCCCAGGCAGAAAAGGGTTACAGGGTGGTAGAAAAGGAGGTGCTCGTATGTGTATATGCTGTAAAGAAAATGCTCCAGTACCTGTTTGGCAGGAAATTTGAGCTGGAGACAGGTCACAAACCCCTAATGTCCCTTTTGGTCGACAACAAGGCCATAAATGCAAACGCATCGGCCTGCATACAGAGGTGGGCACTCACGTTAGCCGCCTATGACTACACAATTCGGCACAGACCGGGCACCGAAAACTGTGCCGATGCACTCAGCAGGCTCCCATTAGCCACCACTGAGCGGGCTACCGAGCATGCTGCTGAGATGGTCATGGCTGTTGAAGCTTTCGGAAGCGAAGGCTCACCCGTGACAGCCCGTCAGATTAAAGTCTGGACAAATAGAGACCCGCTATTGTCTCTAGTCAAGAAATGTGTCCTGAATGGGGACTGGACAGCCACGTACAGGGCATGCCCTGAGAAATTTAAACCATTTCACAGGCGCAGGGATGAACTCTCGATTCAGGCCGATTGCCTACTGTGGGGAAACCGCATAGTCATGCCCCAGATGGGCAGAGAGGTGTTCATCAGAGAACTCCACAATGAGCACCCGGGCATTGTCATGATGAAGGCAATTGCCAGGTCACACGTTTGGTGGCCAGGGATAGATGCAGATCTGGAACTTTGTGTTTGCAGGTGCAACACGTGTGCCCAGCTGGGCAATGCGCCCAGGGAAGTCCCCCTTAGCCCCTAGCCATGGCCCGCCAAGCCTTGATCACGCATCCATGTAGACTACGCAGGTCCTTTCATGGGAAAAATGTTTTTGGTTGTAGTAGATGCCTACTCCAAATGGATCGAGTGTGACATTTTAAATTCAAGCACATCCTCTGCTACGGTAGAAAGTCTACAGGCAATGTTCGCTGCCCACGGTCTACCGGACGTCTTGGTCAGCGACAATGGCCCGTGCTTCACAAGCACTGAATTCCAGGACTTCATGGCAGGCAATGGAATTAACCATGTCAGAATGGACCGTTCAAGCCGGCCTCAAACGGCCAGGCAGAACGAGCAGTGCAGATAATCAAACAGGGGATGCTCAGAATCCAAGGGGGTTCCCTACAAAGACGCTTATCACACCTCCTGTTGGCCTATAGATCCCGACCACACTCGCTCACAGGGGTTCCACCCGCAGAGCTACTAATGAAAAGGATGCTCAAAACCCGGCTATCCCTTATACACTCCACCATGAAAGAAATTGACAAGAGCAGGCGCCAGCCACAATATGACTACCATGACAGGAATGTGAGGGCGCGATCTATTGATGTAAATTATCCTGTTTTTGTCCTCAACTACGCTGCAGGGCCCAAATGGCTTGCAGGTACTGTGATTGCCAAAGAGGGAAATAGGATTCTGGTAGTTAAACTTACCAATGGACAAATCTGCCGCAAACACGTGGATCAAACAAAAAGGAGGTTCAGCAACCCCATAGAAGAAGCAGAGGATGAACACGATGTAGAGTTCACTCCACCACAGGTGACCGCACACCGGAACCAAAGGGAGGAGAGCCCAATCACTGTGGGCAGTCTGGATAGGCCCGAGGCACCGCAAACAGCAGACACTCAGGCCAGCGCCCAACAACCGGAGCCCCAACTCAGGCGCTCTACAAGAGAGCGTAAACCACCAGAGAGACTCAACCTGTGATCCCAATAAGACTTTGGGGGGGGAGGTGATGTCATGTATTCAACCAGCATTGTAACCCATGTATAATCTGACCTAAGTTGTACACTGTGAGAACAATGACCACTAGGTGGGAGACACTCCTAACATGGACCTTCAGGTATAAAAGGGGAAGCTCTACCCACCTTCATCACTTGAGTGCTAAGGAATAAAGGACAGGTCACAGACTGACCTTCTCTCAAGCATGGGCCTCGTGTGCATTTATACTGTATCGTAAGGACGTATCAGAGCCGATGATCACCTCCGCAGCGCTAACAGGGTGTTAACTTCCTCGCATTAACAGATGATGGCGGGCTCTGGGTCAATTGAGGTCGGGCCACAGCAGCCGGCATGTACATCCTGCCATGTACATTTCTGCTCAAAACCGACATTACTTTATGCACAGTACTGGCCGAAACTTCTTTGTTCTGCAAAATCTGCTTGTGTTGTCGCTGGTGGACATAAATGCCTGGGCTATCGTTATGGCTTTATTCAGATTCGGAGTTTCTACAATCAACAGTTTGCGAAGGATTGTCTCGTGTCCGGTGCCCAGTACAAATAAGTCTCTGAGCATTTGTGCTAAAAATCCCTCAAACTCACAATGTCCTGTGAGGCGCCTTGGTTCGGCGACATAGCTCGCCACTTCCTGGCCCTCCAATCATTGACAAGTGTAGAACTGATATCTCACCATCAAAACACTTTCCTTAGGATTTAGGTGCTCCCGGACCAGCGTACACAATTCTTCATAGGATTTCTCTGTTGGTTTTGCCGGGGCCAGGAGATTTTTCAGGAGGCCATAGGTTGTTGCCCCACAGACAGTTAGGAGGATCGCCCTTCGTTTGGTGGCATTCTCATCCCTTTCCAGCTCGTTGGCCACAAAGTATTGGTCGAGTCTCTCCACGAAGGCCTCCCAATCGTCCCCTTCTGAAAACTTCTCCAGAATGCCGACTGTTCTTTGCACTTTCGCGCAGTTTTTCATTACCCCGGATTAGAAACTGGACTGAAATAACGACATTTGAACTGCTTTACATAGTTTTAAGATGTTCTTTTGCACTTTTTAATTTGCACTGTGGGTAGGTGGAGGTTTTAAATCAACATTCTCACTGATGAAGTGTTTTGTTACACTCATATTAGATGGTGAGACTGAGTACTGTGTGTAATGAGCAAATGTGACCTTAGCTCCTTTATTAAGGTTCCAGAGTGCAGGTACCTCGTGGGTGACCTGCTTATATACTGTGCTCCCAAGGGATGCTGGGATCCCTTGAGACTGCAACAGGTGAGCCCTCTGGTGGTCACGTGTAATGCAAGTTACAAAGGGTTAAATACATAACATTATCCATTTGGAGTATGCATCCACCACCACCACCAAAACATTTTACCAAGGAAGGGGCCCGAAAAGTCGATGTGGATTCTAGACCACGGTTTGGATGGCCATGACCACAGACTGAGCGGAGCTTCCTTTGGGTCATTGCTTAACTGCATGCATGCATGACTCTAAGTCCGAGTCAATGCCAGGCCACCAATCATGGGACCTGGTGATGGCCTTCATCATGACAATACCGGGATGCGTACTATGTAACTCCCGTACAAATCTCGCCCTGCCTTTCTTGGGCATTACAACACGATTACCCCACAGTAAACAGTCAGACTGGATGGAAAGCTCATCTTTGCGACAGCTGTACGGTTTGGTTTCATCACCCATTTCCTTGGGGATGGTCAACCAGTCCCCGTTAAGAACAGAACATTTTACAACCACTAGGGTTGGATCCTGGCTGGTCCAGGTCTTAGCTTGCTGAGCAGTGACAGGCGACCCTTCAATCTCAAAGGCATTCATGACCATGAGTAGCTCTATGGGCATTGACGTTTCCACCTCCAGTGTGGGCAACGGTAACCGGCTCAATGCATCAGTGCCTGGTTTAGGGCGAATGATATAGTCATAGGCAGATAATATCAGTGCCCACCTCTGGATGTGGGACAGCGCGTTGGTATTGATACCTTTATGTTCCGAGAACAACGATATAAGTGGCTTGTGATCGGTTTCCAGCTCGAAGCGAAGCCCAAACAGGCACTGGTGCATTTCTTTTACCACATAAACACATGCTAAAGCCTCTTTCTCTACCATGTTGTAGGCTCTTTCCGCCTTGGACAGGCTTCGAGACGCGTATGCAACTGGTTGTAGTTTGCCTGACTCATTGGTTTGCTGGAGTATGCAGCCGACCCCAAAGGACGACGCATCACAGGTCAAAACTAGACGCTTGTATGGGTCATAGAGTACCAATAGCTTGTGGGAACACAACAGATTTCTAATCTTCTCAAAGGCTCTGTCTTGAAGTTCATCCCACACCCCTTTCCTGAACAGCTTGTGCAAAGGCTCTAATACTGTGCTCAATTTGAGTAAGAAGTTACCGAAGTAGTTGAGAAGACCCAGGAACGAACGCAGCTCCATCACATTCTGGGGCCTGGGCGCATTTTTGATGGCCTCTGTTTTCGTGTCTGTAGGCCTGATTCCGTCTGCAGCAATCTTTCATCCAAGGAATTCGACCTCTGGTGCCATGAAAATGCACTTTGAACGTTTCAGCCTTAGTCCCACTTTGTCCAGACGATGCAGAACCTCTTCCAGATTGTGCTGGTTCTCGGTGGTGTCACGACCTGTGACTAGGATGTCATCTTGGAATACCACGGTCTTGGGGATGGATTTCAATAGGGTCTCCATGTTTCTCTGAAATATGGCTGCTGCCGAACGAATGCCAAAAGGGCACCTGTTGTAAATAAACAGTCCTTTGTGCGTGTTGATGCACGTAAGTTTCTTTGATGATTCAACCAGTTCCTGTATCATGTAGGCCGACGTTAGATCCAATTTGGTGAACGATTTTCCCCCGGCTAGTGTTGCAAACAGGTCATCAGCTTTCGGTAGCAGGTACTGATCTTGTTTCGAAACTCGGTTGATCGTGACCTTGTAGTTTCCACAAATCCTGACCGTGCCTTCGCTCTTTAATAGCAGAACAATGGGGCTGGCCCATTCATTAAACTCGACCGGTGAGATGACCCCCTTGCGTTGTAGCCTATCCAATTCGAGCTCGACCTTTTCTCTCATTATGTGCGGGACCGCCCTGGCTTTGTGATGGATGGGCCTTGCATCTAGGCCTAGGTGAATCTGCACCTTGGCTCCCTTGAAGCTGCCAATTCCCAGTTCAAACAGTGAGGGAAATTTGCTCAGCACTTGAGCACACAAAGCTTTGATATCGTACCATTTCCATTTTATTTTCTTGAGCCAACTCCTGCCGAATAACGATGGCCCGGGATAATCCATACCGGTAAATCATGAACTGCTCCCTCGTACGACACTCTTACTGCTGCACTATCGATCACTGGTATGAGCTCTTTGGTGTAGGTATGCAACTTCGCATTTATCAGACTCAGCTTGGGTATCTCTGCCTTGGTCTCCCACAGCTTTTCGAAAGTCCTCTGGCTCATTATCGATTGACTCGCACCCGTGTCTAGTTCCATAGATACCAGCACGCCATTTAATTTTACCTCCATCATTATTGGTTGGCTCTTTGTTAGTAATTTTGCCTCCATCATTATCGGTTGGCTCTTTGTTAGTAATTTTACCTACATCATTATCGGATGGCTCTTTGTTAGGAACGCACGTACTCTATACACTTCCTCCTTGGAGCTCTCAAATGCCTCGGGCTGCATCGCCAGATTCCCGCTGAATTGATCATCATCCACGTGGTGTGTCGCAGCTCGCTTGCTCTGCTGTGGACACGTCCGCTGAAGATGCCCCATCTTCGCACACCCTCTGCATACATACTGCCTGAAGCGGCACTGATGGGGTCGGTGATTGCCCCCGCAACGCCAACATGTTGAGCTCGGATTTGCGCCCGATGGCGGGCTTTGAGCGGCTCCCATTCTCGCATACGCAGTCGAGTAGGCCCTGCCATGTGCAGCTCTGCTGGCCGTCGATACAATTTTGTACACAGTACTTGCCGTGGAATTCCTGTTTTGTTGCGATATCTGCTTTGTGCTTGTCTGCGTGGACATGCAAGCCTGGGCGATGGTGATGACCTTGCTGAGGTCCGGCGTCTCCGCAGCCAGCAGCTTACTTAAGATCGCCTCGTGTTTGACCCCGATCATGAAAAAGTCACGCAGCATGTCTTCCAACGCAGGCCCAAATTTGCAAGGCCCTTCAAGAAATCTCAGGTCGGCAACAAATGACGCTATGTCCTGGCCTTCTGGACGAACGTGTGTATAGAAGCGATATCTGGATATGACGATTCGTTCTGTGGGTTTAAGGTGTTCCTGAACTAGAACACACAGTTCTTTGTAATCCTTTTCTGTAGGAAGAGTGGGTGAGAGCAGATTCTTGATGAGTGCATAGATCGTTGGGCCAGAGACGGTGAGAAGAACTGCCCTGCGCTTCTCTGCATCCTTGTCTTTGTTTAGGTCGTTTGCCACGAAATACTAGTCAAGATGATCCGTGAAATCTCCCCAATCCTCTCCCTCATTGAATCTCTCGATAATTCCAACAGTATTCGATCGTGCTGTGCTTGGCATACTTTTGCGTGGTTTCATATTTGCCTCATTGCTAGTGTATGAAATGATACAATAAACTCCATACTGTGAGCCAGTGAGTAGGTGTAACCTGATCAATCTTTAATGGCTTCCAGAAGTGAAGATACAATGGTGAAGTTCAGGTTATATACCGGGCCCAGCACGAGTGTATCCATGACCCTAGGACCTCCGATGGTAGTGCCTCCTTTTGGTGGGCAAACCTTATGTACATACATTACATTTCCTTCTTTGGTTTGGCATCCGTTTGTTCGATTACAACTCTATGAATTGCTTCAGGGCATTTGTCTGTGTGAGTGTAAGGATTGAGTATGGGTTCATGTTCCAGTGCTTCACTGACGAGAGTTCTAGTGCATGGGTAAGCTGAAGATACAGTAACTAGCAGGTGAAATATAGCATGGATATTTTTGATCGATGAAGCATATCTAGACATTTAAACATGTACCTGTTGTGGACTTGGCTGGATTAGAAAATTGCACAGTCTATCTGGACATTGTTTGGCTGTCATTTTGATCACTGTATGCCTTTGTATATAAAATGAGGGTCTTAACACGTATGGCATGAAATGATTAGACACTTCAAAAAATCTATATGCTTTTCTTACCAAGAGCAGTGACTTCTTCGAGAAGTTGAGTCCATTTGTTACATTTTCAGTTAATTAAAAAAAATTCTGCAAGCAAAATAATGTTTCATAAGCTGCTTTTGAATGTTTACCCCCTCTTCTGGTGCCTCATCTCTCAGAGTGTTCCTTGGTCTTGGTAAGACTTTTATTAATTGTCCCAAATTCTACTTCTGTGAGCTATTACCTTTTTCCAAATTTGAGCATATCTGTTTTACCTTCTGTTTCTCGCTATCAACCAACACATGCTGCTGCTGTCTTTGACTAACTCTGTCATCACAGTGCCCTCTTCTGGCTAATTGATTCTCTACCCTTTTCTATAGAGATGTGAATTGACAGGAAAAGGAGACGACTTTGAAGCTTAATTTTTTTCACTGTGGCCTTTTTCTAGCAATTCACTTCTCCTAATTCTACTTAACACCTTTATGTACGTTATTCGACAAAACTCATACTGCTTGAACCAGTATAGAAATGAACCGGTTATAGTCTGTTTTTAAATTGCAGACAAATAAATATCGTACAAGTGCAGCATGTGTTCATCCACTAATATTATCAACAGTAATTTCTAAACATAAATCTTAAACAATAGAGTTCCTAAATATTAATGGAGAAATCCTGGGTGTCTTTGTTATGTATGCAACACCTTGTAACCAGCATTCTACCACCACCAGAGGGCAGATCTGTTGGAGTCCAAAGGGATCCCAGCATCCCTTGGGAGCACTGCATATAAGCAGGCTTCCCATGCTGTGTGAGCACTCTGGAGTCAGAATAAAGATACTAAAGTCACACTTACTCAAGCCTACAGTACTCAGTCACATTGCTTTATTTGAGACATGACAACTGGCGACGAGTAATAGATAACAAACCATCACGCGAAAATGCAGAGAACTGTTGGTATCCTGGAGAAATTCTCAGAAGGTGATGATTGGGAAGCTTTCGTGGAGCGACTCGACCAATACTTCGTGGCCAACAAGCTGGAAGGGAATGAGAACACTGCCAAACGAAGGACGATCCTCCTCACCGTCTGCGGGGCAACAACCTATGGCCTCATAAAGAATCTTCTTGCTCCGGTGAAACCAACAACCAAATCGTATGAAGAACTGTGTACACTGGTCCGGGAGCACCTAAATCTGAAAGAGAGCATTCTGATGGCAAGGTATCAATTTTATACATGTCAACGGTCTGAAGGCCAGGAAGTGGCGAGCTACATCGCCGAACTAAGGTGCCTTGCAGGACATTGCGAATTCGGTGGATTCCTGGAGCAAATGCTAAGAGACTTTGTTGTGCTTGGCATTGGCTATGAGGTTATCCTTCACAAACTACTGACTGTTGAAACACCAAACCTGAACAAAGCCATAACGACAGCCCAGGCATTTATGTCCACCAGCGATAACACCAAACAAATTTTGCAGCATAAAGATGCATCGGCAAGTACTATACACAAAGTAACATTGTTTTCAGGCAGGAATGCATATGGCAGAACGAACACGTCTGCAGCTGCACGACCTCAGATGACTCAGAGTCCATCATCAAGTGTGAATGTGAGGCAATTAGCACCTTGTTGGTGCTGCGGAGGTGATCATCGAGCCCATCAATGGCGCTTCAAACACTATGCATGCAAAGGCTGTGGAACAATGGGACACTTCCAGTGAATGTATAGACGAGCTGCAAACCTGCAAACCATCACGTTGCAGAGGAAGACTGATCCATGGTGGATCAAACTGAACTAGAGACTCGAACCGAGGAGGCAGAAGTGTACGGGGTACACACCTTCACCACGAAATGTCCACCGATCATGTTAAAAGTTGAACTGAACGGAATTCCAGTATCCATGGAATTGGACCCGGGTGCAAGTCAGTCTATCATGAGCAAAAAGGCCTTCAAGAGGCTGTGGTGCAAAAAGGCACAAAGGCCCAAGCTGAGCCCTATTCATATCAAGCTGAGAACTTACACTAAACGGCTGATCCCTGTAATTGACAGTGCAGCAGTAAAAGTCTCCTATGATGGAGCAGTGCATGAACTACCACTATGGATTGTACCAGGAGATGGCCCCACACTGTTTGACAGAAGCTGGTTGGGAAAAATCCGCTGGAACTGGAACGACATCCAAGCACTCTCGTCCGTCGACGACGTCTATGTGCCCAGGTTTTGAGCAAGTTCCCGTCATTGTTTGAGCCAGGCATCGGAAAGTTCTCTGGGGCAAAGGTGCAGATCCACTTTGTTCCCGGTACACGACCCATCCACCACAAGGCACGTGCGGTGCCATATATGATGCGAGAGAAAGTGGAGATCGAGCTGGACAGGCTGCAACGAGAGGGCATCATCGCGCCGGTTGAGTTCAACGAGTGGGCCAGTCCAATTGTTCCAGTTCTCAAGGGCGATGGCACGGTCAGAATTTGCAGGGACTATAAAGTAACGATTATAGCGTTTTTCGTTGCAGGACCAGTACCCACTACCCAAGGCAGATGACGTATTTGCAACGCTGGCAGGAGGGAAGACGTTCACCAAGTTGGACCTGACCTCAGCCTATATGACGCAGGAGCTGGTGGAATCTTCGAAAGGCCTCACCTGCATCAACACGCACAAAGGTCTGCTCATCTATAATAGATGCCCATTTGGGATTCGATCGGCCGCGGCTATTTTCCAAAGGAACATGGAGAGTCTGCTAAAGTTGGTTCCACGCACTGTGGCTTTCCAGGATGACATATTGATCACAGGTTGGGACACCATCGAACACTTGCAGCACCTGGAAGAGGTTCTAAGCCGGCTAGATTGTGTGGGACTCAGGTTGAAATGCTCAAAGTGTGTTTTCCTGGTGGCAGAGGTCGAGTTATTAGGGAGAAGAATCGCGGCAGACGGCATCAGACCCACCGACGCCAAGACGGATGCCATCAAGAACGTGGCGAGACCACAGAACGTGATGGAGCTGCGATCGTTCCTGGGTCTCAATTATTTTGGTAATTTCCTACCAGGGTTAAGCACCTTGCTAGAACCTCTACATGTGTTGCTACGCAAGGGAGATGACTGGGTATGGGGGAAATCATAAGAGACTGCTTTTAAGAAAGCCAGAAATCTGTTATGTTCCAACAAACTGCTTGTTCAGTATGACCCATGTAAACGTTTAGTGCTAACTTGCGATGCGTCTTCGTACAGGGACGGGTGCGTGTTACAACAAGCAAATGAATTGGGAACATTGCAATCAGTTGCTTATGCGTCCGGGAGTTTGTCCAAGGCCGAAAGGGCCTACAGCATGATTGAAAAAGAAGCTCTAGCATGCATTTACGGGGTGAAAAAAATGCACCAGTATCTGTTTGGGCTTAAGTTCGAGTTAGAAACTGACAATAAGCCGCTCATATCGCTATTCTCAGAGAGCAAAGATATCAATACCAATGCCTCTGCTTGCATCCAAAGATGGGCGCTCACGCTGTCTGCATATAACTATATAATTCGCCACAGGCCAGGCACAGAGAATTGCGCTGATGCTCTCAGTCGGCTACCATTGCCCACCACCGGGGTGGAAATGGCACAGCATGCAGACTTGCTCTTGGTGATGGATGCATTTGAAAACAAAAAGTCACCCATTACGGCCCGCCAGATCAGGACCTGGACCAGCCAGGATTCTTTACTGTCCCTTGTAAAAAACTGTGTCCTCCATGGGAGCTGGTCCAGCGTCCCGGCAGAGATGCATGAAGAGATCAAGCCGTTCCAGCGGCGCAAAGACGAAATGTCCATACAGGCGGACTGTCTTTTGTGGGGTAATCACATGGTTTTGCCTAAGAAAGGCAGGGAAACAAGTATACGCGACCTGCACAGTACCCACCCAGGCATAGTAATGATGAAAGCTATAGCCAGATCACATGTGTGGTGGCCCGGCATTGACTCAGATTTGGAGTCTTGCGTGCGCCAATGCAACACTTCCTCTCAACTGAGCAATGCACCCAAGGAGGCACCGCTAAGTTTGTGGTCATGGCCCTCCAAACCATGGTCTAGCATCCACGTTGACTTCGCTGGCCTGTTTCTAGGCAAAATGTTTTTGGTTATTGTGGATGCTTATTCAAAATGGATTGAGTGTGTAATAATGTCTGTAAGCACGTCCACTGCCACCATCGAAAGCCTATGAGCCATGTTTGCCACGCACGGCCTGCCTGATGTCCTTGTCAGCGACAATGGACCTTGCTTCACCCGCGCTGAATTCAAGGAATTCATGACCCACAATGGGATCAAGCACGTCATGTCTGCCCCATTCAAGCCCGCATCTAATGGCCAGGCAGAACGGGCGGTCCAAACCATCAAGCAAAGCTTGAAACACATGTCGGAATGCTCTCTGCAGACCCACCTGTCCTGAGTCCTGCTCAGCTACCGCACAAGACCTCACTCACCGGAGGTCCCCCTACCGAACTGCTCATGAAAAGGGCTCTCTCTAGTCTACCCTGATCGTCATGATCATGTCGAAAGCAGGCGGCATCAACAAAGCATGTACCATGATCGCGCAAATTTGTCACGCAATATTGAAATCAATGACCCTGTATTTGTACTCAACTATGGTCCGAAATGGCTTGCTGGCACTGTCGTAGCCAAAGATGGGAGTAGGGTGTTTGAAGTCAAACTTGCAAATGGACTAACTTGCAGAAAGCATTTGGACCAAACCAAACTGCAATTCACAGACAGCCACGAGCAACCTGAAGAGGACACCACCAACTTCGACCCTCCGATACACACACAACTAGCAACCGACATCACTGTTGAGCACGAAGCTGAACTCATCATCCCCAGCAGCCCAGCAAGTCCAGCTGTGCAGCAGCTCAGCGAAGGCCCAACCAACTTACTTGCAGCTGTGTTTGTACCGAGACGATCGACTAGGGAGCAGAAAGCCCCAGATCGTCTCACCCTGTAAATAAGTGTACTATTGACTTTGGGAGGGAGTAATGTTATGTATGCAACACCTTATAACCAATATTCTACTGCCACCAGTGGCGCATCTGTTGGAGTCCCAAGGGATCCCAGCAATTCTTGGGAGCACTGCATATAAGCAGGCCTCCCATACACTGGAGTCAGAATAAAGAGACTAAGGTCACACTTACTCAAGTCTCAAGTACTCAGTCACATTGCTTTATTTGAGACATAACAGTCCTTTTTTGTTTATGATTGTAAAATGGGCAGAATGTATCATGTGAGTAATATTTTCATGTGTTACACCTTCTGAAATTGTTACACTAAGCAACTCTGAACAAATATGCAAAGTAGTGATTTATTTATATCAAAACGAGTGGTTTATATACATTATTATGAGTGACAAGCTAGCATAATGTATTAGGCATAATTCACACCAAAGGAAATACATCAATCTACTGTTGCTATGTTTTTATTTACATTTGTTTGATTTATATTGTACCCTACTTGCATTGTATTGTAAATCTTTGTGTGTTACACTGGAATCCAAACATTGAAGACAATATACTCCTACATATAGACAAGAGCTTGTGTAAATTAATAATGGAGGAATTGCTCACAAATGGCTCAATTGGTAAAGGCTCACACTAAACCATACAAAGAAGGCGGCATCAAGTTTGATCCTTGGCCTATATTAACTCAGTTGGCCTCAGTTCGGCTGATGGCAGTAGTATTATAATTGGCCTCAATGACGTGGGCTAGAAAAGAAAAAAATCAAATAGGATTCCCACTCCTGATCACTATCCAGTGGGGTTGATAACCATCCTGGATTGCCCGGGAGTCTCCCGGAATGGGGCACTGATCAGCTTGCAGATCGGGAGATCTTTGCGCATTAAGTTCTCCGCTGCAGCAGTTGCTCCTTCTCCCACCATGCAACCCCCCCCCCCTCCACCCCACTCCAAGATGTCACCAGCTGCCATCGCAGAGAGGCCTCTGGCTTGGTGACGCCACCGCCCCCATCCCCAGAAACAAGGTGAGACTAACTGCTGTGCAAGGTATAATCGGGAGTTGGGGGAACTTGGGAGTTATGGAGAGAGGGAGACTATGGAATGGGAATTGGTGAAAAGGGATTCAGGGGAGAAAGGCAGACGAGAGAATGGTGCAGGGATATGGAAGGTAGCAGATAGGGGAGTTGGAGGAGCACTGAAAGAGAAGCAGCCAGTAAAGGGATGAGTAAAACCAAGGGACTTTATTGTGGGTAAATAATGAATGTTTCCACTGATAGAGATAGAGACCAAATATTCTCACTGGAAGAACCAAGGGGGAAGAGAGGAAAAAGGATCTTGAACTGTGGGTTATTACAACATGGGGTGCTTCACCATAAGTGGCTATTGAGGTGAAGAAGAGAACACCATATAAAAGAGAACCAAATAAATATTTGAAGAGGAATATAAAAGCATCTGGGGGGAAATGGGATTGCAGGAGAGAGCAGCAGCATTGGCACAGCACCAGGGATCAAATGGCCTACTCCAGTGCTGTAATTTCTATTATTCATTTATTTATTGAGACTGAGCCCAGGGAGTGGTTTAGAAATGTTGCTGCTGATCTGAGTTTAGGGCGATGTGCCTTGTGAGAAGTACCCCTAACACTGAGCCCTTCTGAGCGATCTCTTGGTTTGATTCAGGTGATCTGTGGCAGACTCTTTTGACGTGTGAAGTTCAAATACAAATCGACTCTGAGGAGGCTCCAGTTTAGAGTTGTCACCTTCATACAGAATCTGAGTCCAAACCAGAGTCCAAGGAGATAGAGAGAGAAATTGGACCAATTGAAAGTGGCATTGACTAGGGAGCCCGACTACACCTTTTGCAGTGCAGGGCAATTCAAGCTAGTTTCAGGGTGAATATTAGCGGGTTATAGGATTATTACAAGAGACCCAACCTTTATAAGGTAAATCCAGTAATATTTGCAGACGTCGAATGGTCAGACGTCACCTGGTTAGATGTCACATGGTCAGACATCATGTGATCAGAACATCATGTGATCAAACCTCCAGGAATGCCTCCAACCAGAGTTGGCAAACCTACAATCCAGTGACTCTTGCTGAAAATGCACACATGAATACTGAGTGAGGAAAATAACAGGCTCCCTTGTGATGCCTTCAATGGTAAATAGCTTGCAGATATCAGGGCTCATGCATGAAAAATGGACACTGGATAAAGTACTGGAGGGAGTGTGCCACTTGTGTCACACAAGTTACTGCCCCAGGAGAGATCGGCAGGAAATTAGAGGGAGAAGAAACATTGGAATTTACTTTGATATGATCTGAGCTTGTTACTATGGATGAGCATTTGAGCTCCAAAGCCTTACCCTTGTGTCACACAAGTTACTGCCCCAGGAGAGATCGGCAGGAAATTAGAGGGAGAAGAAACATTGGAATTTACTTTGATATGATCTGAGCTTGTTACTATGGATGAGCATTTGAGCTCCAAAGCCTTACCCTTGTATAAAAAAAGTTGTGGGCCCTATTTTTGGACAGCGAGAACTAAAAATACTGTTATTTTCTCTACCTCCAAATTTAGTATCAGTTGCAAATTTAGTCATTTATTTATGTATTAGACTACATAAAATAGAATGCCAATGCGTTTCCCTTTTCAGGCTAGAAGGTGCAATTGCTGTAGTTTTTTTGAAAAATGAATGATGGGTCAGTTTCAGGTCAAGCTACAGATCAGACCACTGGTTTTGCTTGATTGATAGGTCAATTAAGATATTGAGAAACACTGTGGAACTTGTATGTTCTTGGAGAGAGGGAGCTAAAGTAAACAGCATTTTAAGCTTGTTTTGATTCCTCTTTAGATTGGTTGTATATTCATTCAAAAAATTATCTTCTGAACCATTTGGAGGCTTACGGATTTATTTTATATCGAAAAGCTTTGAAACTATGTAAGCAATGGACTTTTGAGCGCTTTAATAAGAACATAGGAACAGGAGTACACCATTCAGCCCCTTGAGCCTGTTCCACCATTCAGTCAGATCATGGTTGATCTGTATAGTAACTGCATTTACCCGCCTTGGTTCCAATTCCCTTAATACCCTTACCTAACAAAAAATTATCAATCTGTTTTGAAATTTTCAATTGGCCTAGCCTCAACAGTTTTGGGGGGAAAGAGCTCCAGATTTCCACAACCCTTTGTCTGAAGAAGTGCTTCCTGACATCACCCTGATCAGCCTAGCTCTAATTTTAAGATTATGCCCCTTGTTCTAGACTCTCCCACCAGAGGAAATAGTTTCTCTTTATCTACCCTATCAAATCCGTTGATCATCTTAAACACCTCAGTTAGCTCACCCCTTAATCTTCTATACTCATGGGAACACAAGCTTGGTCTATGAAACCTTTCATCATAATTTAACCTTTTTAACTTGGGCATCCTTCCGGTGAATGCCCCTCCTCCAAGGCCAATACATCCTTCCTGAAGAGTGGTGCCCAGAACTGAATGCTGGAACTCCATATGGGGTCTAAACAGAGCCTCGTACCAGCAGCATAACTTCCACCCTTGGTAGTCCAGCCCTCTTAAGAAAAGGTCCAACATTCCCTTTTAAATTATGGTTGCACCTGTCCACTAGTCTTCAGTGATTTCTGTATACAGACCCTTCCATCTCTCTGCTTTAACACAGTTCCTAGTTTCTCACCATTTAAAAAATACTCAATCTGCCACAGTTATCAATGTCACTTTGCAACTTTCTACTCCCATCTACACTATTTACTGTGTCACGTTTTCTTTTACTCATTCTCAGGATGTGAGCATCGCTGGCAAGCCCAGCATTTATTGCCCATCCCTAGTTGCCCTTGAGCAGGTGGTGTTAGGCTGCATATATAGTTTAATGGCTCGCTAGACCACTTCATTTCAGCACAGACCAATTATCCCAACTCTCTATCTGCTACCTCTTAACTAATTCCCTACCCAAGTCAAAAGGTTGCCTTCAATTCCATGGGGGAGAAATTCACACCTCTGTTGCAGTGTTAACCTGGGCGGAGAGGTAAATTGTGCGCGGTAAATGGTTTGCATCTGCCGATGCAAAATTCATTAGCTGGGCCCTGAGTTTGGAGTGGAGTGCTCATGGAGACATTGCACACCTCTTTTAGGGTGCTAGGCTGGCTGAGCAAGTGAAAATCCCGAGCTAAACAGCCAGTCTTGGAGCGACCCAAGAGAGGCCTCGGGGCTCTCGAAAAAAACCTACCAAAAACATTTCCAATAAATAACTCACGCCACCACAACATAAATCGCAAAAAAGAAATTAAAACCAATCACACTTACCTCAGGTCGACATTACTTAGCTCACTGCAGCTGCTACAGCTTGGAATGCCAGCTTCCACAGGCGTTCCCTAAGGGTCGGGCGCGATCTAAATATCAAGTCGGCGTCGCAACCAGGGGTGCCCATGAAGCTATCATATTGTTGTAAAAACCTATCTGGTTCACTAATGTCCTTTAGGGAAGGAAATCTGCCATCCTTACCTGGTCTGGCCTATATGTGACTCCAGACCCACAGCAATGTGGTTGACTATCAGATGCCCTCTGAAATGGCCTAACAAGCCACTCAGTTGTAACAAAGCACTACGAGAAACAATTTTAAGAATAAAACCGCACCACAGGTGGCGGCAAAGTGGTATACATTTGGGAAGGAGTGGCCCTGGGAGTCCTCAACATTGAAACTGGACCTCATGAAGTCTCACCACTTCAGGTCAAGCATGGGCAAGGAAACCTCCTGCCGATTACCACCCTCCCTCAGCTGATGCATCAGCACTCCTCCATGTTTAACACCACTTAGAAGAAGCACTGAGGGTAGCAAGGACACAGAATGTCCTCTGGGTGGGGATTTCAATGTCCATCACCAAGAGTGGCTCAGTAGCACCACTATTGACTGAGCTGGCCAAGTCCTGAAGGACAGAGCTGCCAAACTGAACCTGCAGCAGGCGATGAGAGAATCAACACGAGGGGAAAAACCTACTTTACCTTGTTCTCACCAATCTACCTGTCGTAGATACATCTGTCCATGACAGCATTGGTAGCAGTGACCACCACACAGTCCATGACAGTATTGGAAGGACTGACTACCGCAGTCCTTGTGGAGACAAATTCCCTTCTCCATACTAAGGACATCTTCCATCGTGTCGTGTGGCACTACCACCGTGCTAAATGGGAAAGATTCAGAAGAGATTTCGTAGCTCAAAACTCATCTATGAGGCACTGTGGGGCATGAGCAGCAGCAGTACTGTATTCCACCACAAGTTGTAATCTCATTGCCCGGCATATCCCTCACTCTACCATTACCATCAAGCCAAGCGACCAATCCTGGTTCAATGAGAAGTGCAGAAGAGCATACCAGGAGCAGCACCAGGCGTACCTAAAAATTAAGTGCAAATCTGGGGAAGCTGCAACACAGGACTAGATGCATGCGAAACAACGGAAGCAGCAATTTATAGGTAGAACTAAGTAATCCCACAATCAACAGATCAGATCAAAGCTCTGTAGTCCTGCCACATCCAGTTGTGAATGGTAATGGACAATTAAATAACTAATGGGAAGAGCAGGCTCCATGAATATCCCCATTCTCAATGAGGGCAGAGACCAGCACGCAAGTGCAAAAGACAAGGCTGAAGCTTTTGCAACCGCCTTCAGCCAGAAGTGTCGAGTGGATGATCCATATCGGCCTCCTCCTGAGGTCCCCACCATCACAGAGGTCAGTCGTCAACCAATTCGATTCACTCCAAGTGATATAAAGAAACGGCTGAGCGCACTGGATGCAACGAAGTCTATGGGCCCCGACAGTCTCATTTATAGGCAGTCCCTCGAAATCGAGGAACACTTCCTTCCACTCTAAAAAATGAGTCCTTATGTGGCTGAACAGTCCAATATGAGAACCACAGTCCCTGTCACAGGTGGGACAGATAGTCGTTGAGGGAAAGGATGGGTGGGACGGTTTGCCACATGCTCTTTCCGTTGCCTGCGCTTGGTTTCTGCATGCTCTCGGCGATGAGACTCGAGGTGCTCGGCGCCCTCAAGGATACACTTCCTCTACTTAGGGCGATCTTTGGCCAGGGACTCCCAGGTGTCAGTGGGGATGTTGCACTTTATCAGGGGGGCTTTGAGGTTGTCCTTGTAACGTTTCCTCTGCCCATCTTTGGCACAACATAACATAAGAACATAAGAATTAGGAACAGGAGTAGGCCATCTAGCCCCTCGAGTCTGCTCCGCCACTCAACAAGATCATGGCTGATCTGGCCGTGGACTCAGCTCCACTTACCCGCCCGCTCCCCATAACCCTTAATTCCCTTATTGGTTAAAATCTATCTATCTGTGATTTGAATACATTCAATGAGCCAGCCTCAACTGCTTCCCTGGGCAGAGAATTCCACAGATTCACAACCCTCTGGGAGAAGAAATTCCTCTCAACTCGGTTTTAAATTGGCTCCCCCGTATTTTGAGGCTGTGCCCTCTAGTTCTCGTCTCCCCGACCAGTGGAAACAACCTCTCTGCCTCTATCTTGTCTATCCCTTTCATTATTTTAAATGTTTCTATAAGATCACCCCTCATCCTTCTGAACTCCAACGAGTAAAGACCCAGTCTACTCAATCTACCATCATAAGGTAACCCCCTCATTTCTCGAATCAGCCTAGTGAATCGTCTCTGTACCCCTTCCAAAGCTAGTATATCCTTCCTTAAGTAAGGTGACCAAAACTGCACGCAGTACTCCAAGTGCGGCCTTACCAATACCTTATACAGTTGCAGCAACACCTCCCTGCTTTTGTACTCCATCCCTTTCGCAATGAAGGCCAACATTCCATTTGCCTTCCTAATTACCTGCTGCACCTGCAAACTAACCTTTTGGGATTCATGCACAAGGACCCCCAGGTCCCTCTGCATCACAGCATGTTGTAATTTCTCCCCATTCAAATAATATTCCCTTTTACTGTTTTTTTTCCCAAGGTGGATGACCTCACACTTTCCGACATTGTATTCCATCTGCCAAACCTTAGCCCATTAGCCCATAAGGGTAAAGTTGATTTGGCAGGGGACCTCCCTAGGGAGCTGCCACCCCGGCGGCCATCTTGAAACTAACGAGAATCAGCCATGATGCTCACCAGTCAGAAGAGGCCAGGTAACCAAGGGGAAGGAGAGGCCCAGTCGTCGCTGAAGGCGGAGGAAAGGCCTCGGGCCCCGACAACACCTCAGCTGTCATGCTGAACACTTGCACTCCAGAACTAGCTGTGCCTCCAGCCAAGCTGTTCCAGTACAGCTGCAACACTGGCATCTACCCAACAATGTGAAAAACTGCACAGGTATGTCCTGTCCAAAAAAAGCAGGACAAATTCAATCCAGCCAATTACCGCTCCTCAGTCTACTCTCAATCATCAGCAAACTGATGGATGGTGTCGTCAACCACCCCTCATCCTTCTGAACTCCAACGAGTAAAGACCCAGTCTTTCTATCATCATAAGGTAACCCCCTCATTTCTCGAATCAGCCTAGTGAATCGTCTCTGTACCCCCTCCAAAGCTAGTATATCCTTCCTTAAGTAAGGTGACCAAAACTGCACGCAATACTCCAGGTGTGGCCTCACCAATACCCTGTACAGTTGCACTAGGACCTCCCTGCTTTTTTACTCCATCCCTCTCGCAATGAAGGCCAACATTCCATTCGCCTTCCTGATTACCTGCTGCACCTGCAAACTAACTGATGACTATGGCACGTTGATTCCGGGATCGGGTGAGTCGGAAAATCATGACACGTTCGATAACCCCGCGGGGAAGTCTTTGAGGCGGTTGACCAGCTCGTTTTTGATGGCGAAACCTGTTACGTTTTTAACGCCTTGTAACCTGCATCACACCTGACCACCAGAGGAGCTACCTGTTGGAGTCCCAAGGGATCCCAGCATTCCTTGGGAGCACAGTATATAAGCAGGCCACCCACGAGGTACTTGTACTCTGGAGCTAAGGTCACACTTGCTCATTACACACAGTACTCAGTCTGACCATTTATTGTGAGTGTAACAATTGGCGACGAGGTAACGAACAACCGTGCGAAAATGCAAAGAACAGTTGGCATCCTGGAGAAGTTCTCAGAGGGGGATGATTGGGAGGTCTTCGTGGAGAGACTCGACCAATGCTTCATGGCCAACGAGCTGGAAGGGAACGAGAATGCGACGAAATGAAGGGTGATCCTCCTAACTCTCTGTGGGGCAACAACCTCATGGCCTCATGAAGAATCTCATGGCCCTGGCAAAACCAACAGAGAAATCCTACGAAGAGCTGTGTACACTGGTCCGGGAGCAGCTAAATCCTAAGGAAAGCGTTTTGATGGTGAGATATGGTTCTACACATGTCAACGATCGGAGGACCAGGAAGTGGCGAGCTATGTCGCCGAACTAAGGCACCTTGCAGGACATTGTGAGTTTGAGGGATTCCTAGAACAAACGCTCAGAGACTTTTTTGTACTGGGCATCGGACATGCGACAATCCTTCGCAAACTGTTGACTGTAGAAACTCCGAATCTGAGTAAAGCCATAACGATAGCCCAGGCATTTATGTCCACCAGCGACAACACCAAACAGACTTCGCAGAACAAAGAAGTTTCGGCCAGTTCTGTGCATAAAGTATCATCGGTCTCGAGCAGAAATGTACAGGCCAGAACGTACACGCGGGCTGCTGTGACCCCACCTCAATTGACCCAGAGTCCGCCATCATCTGTTAACGTGAGGCAGTTAACACCCTGTTGGTGCTGCGGAGGCAATCATCGGCCCCATCAATGCCGCTTTAAGCACTATGCGTGCAATGGTTGCAGAACAATGGGACACCTCCAATGAATGTGCAGGCGAGCTGCAAACCCTGCAAACCAACACGTTGCAGAGGAAGATCGATCCACAGTGGATCAGATGGAATTGGAAACTTGTACGGAGGAGGCAGAGGTACACACGTTCACGACGAAATGCCCACCAATAATGTTGAAAGTTGAACTGAGCGGTATTCCAGTGACTATGGAGCTGGACACAGGGGCAAGTCAGACCATAATGAGTAAAACCGCCTTCGACAGGCTGTGGGGAAAAAAGGCACACAGGCCCAAGCTCAGCCCCATTCACACAAAACTAAGGACTTATACAAAGGAACTAATCCCCATAATTGGCAGTGCTGAAGTCAAAGTATCCTATGATGGCGCAGTACACAAACTCCTGCTGTCGATTGTGCCAGGGGATGGCCCCACGTTGTTTGGCAGAAAGCTGGCTGGGGAAAATCCGCTGGAACTGAGACGACATCCGAGCGCTTTCGTCCGTCAACGATACCACATATACCCAGGTTCTAAGCAAGTTCTCTTCATTATTTGAGCCAAGCATTGGAAGCTTTTCAGGGGTGAAAGTGCAGATCCATTTGGTTCCCGGTACGGGACCCATCCACCACAAGGCTCAGGCAGTTCCATACATGAAAAAGTGGAAATTGAGCTGGACAGGCTGCAACGTGAAGGCATCATCCCGCTGGTGGAATTCAATGACTGGGTAAGTCCGATTGTTCCGGTACTCAAGGAGGACAGTACGGTTAGAATTTGCGGGGACTATAAAGTAACGATTAACTGTTTTTCGCTGCAGGACCAGTACCCGCTACCCAAGGCAGATGACCTATTCACGACCCTGGCTGGAGAGAAGACGTTCACCATGCTGGACCTGACCTCGGCCTACATGACGCAGGAGCTAGAGGAATCTTCGAAAGGTCTCACCTGCACCAACACGCACAAAGGTCTGTTTATCTACAACTGGTGCCCGTTCGGGATTCGGTCGGCCGCAGCGATCTTCCAGCGGAACATGAAGAGCCTGCTAAAGTCGGTTCCTTGCACAGTGGTCTTCCAGGACGACATAATGGTTACAGGTCGGGACACCATGGAGCACTTGAAGAATCTGGAGGAGGTTCTTAGTCGGTTGGATTGCGTGGGGCTCAGGTTGAAATGCACGAAGTGTGTTTTCCTGGCACAGGACATCGAATTCTTAGGAAGGAGAATCGCAGCAGACGGCATCAGACCCACCGACACCAAGACAGAGGCCATCAAGAACGCGCCGTGACCACAGAACGTGACGGAGCTGCGATCGTTCCTGGGACTCCTGAACTATGTCGTTAATTTCCTACCTGGGTTAAGCACCCTGCTAGAACCCCTACATGCACTACTGTGCAAGGGAGTTGACTGGGTATGGGGGAATTCACAAGAGGCTGCCTTTAAGAAAGTCAGAAACTTATTGTGTTCTAACAAACTGCTTGTCCTGTATAACCCATGTAAACAACTGGTGTTAGCTTGCAATGCATTGTGTCGATGTCGGGGGTGTGTTACAACAGGCTAATGAATCGGAAATTTTGCAACCAATTGTGTATGCATCCAGGAGTTTGTCCAAGGCCGAAAGGGCCTACAGCATGGTTGAAAAAGAGGCTCTGGGTAAAAAAAATGCACCAGTACTTATTTGGCCTCAAGTTTGAGCTTGAAATTGACCATAAGCCGCTCATATCACTCGTCTCGGAGAGCAAAGGGATTAATACCAATGCCTCAGCCTGCATCCAAAAATGGGCACTCACGCTGTCGGCATACAACTATGTAATCTGCCACAGACCGGCACAGAGAACTGTGCAGATTCTCTCAGTCGACTACCATTGCCCACCACCGGGGTGGAAATGGCACAGCCAGCGGAATTGCTCATGGTCATGGAGGCATTTGAGAACGAGAACTCCCCCGTTACTGATGATACTGTTATGTATTTAACCCTTTGTAACTTTCATTACACCTGACCACCAGAGGGACCACTTTTTGGAATCTCAAGGGATCCCAGCATCCCTTGGGTTCACAGTATATAAGCAGGTCACCCACGAGATACATGCACTCTGGAATCTTAATAAAGGAGCTAAGGTTACACTTGCTCATTACACACAGTACTCAGTCTGACTATTTATTGTGAGTGTAACAAAACCGACTCCGTGGAGGCGGCGTTCTTCCTCTGGTTTCCTTTTCCAGAAGAAGGTGTAACCTCCACCTTGTTCCTTGAGCTGGCCTTCGCCTGCCTGCCAGGTCTCGCTCAGGGCAGCAATGTCGATATCAAAATGTCTAAGTTCCCAGACAACTATGGCGATGCGGCATTCCAGCCTGTCGCTGTTGGAGTTGTCCATGAGGGTTCTGATGCTCCAGGTCCCGAACTTCATGTTAACGGAGTGGAAGATGCCTGTGCATGAATTATTTTAACATGGGGTGGCCGTTACACACCGGCTACCACACGGGCTTAGCTGAGCAAGGTCTTGGTCCAGTGGAAAGGGGGTCCAGGACGACTGGAGACCAGGCACTACTGTATGAGCCTAGTTGCCGACGGCGAGATGTTGGCCGCAAGCTCGGCGTTGAATAGCGCCCTTGATGGTAGGTAGTCCGAGGCTTGGTTGGGGGCAGGTATGGGGACAGTCAGTGACTCACTGGAGTTCAGAGTAGAAGGTCACAGCCATGATGCTCACCAGTCAGAAGAGGCCATGTCACCAGAGGGGAAGGAGAGATCCAATCATCGTTGAAGGACGAGGAAAGGCCAACCACCGTCGTAGAAGAGGAGGAGGCCCAAAAATACTCTCGTGGAGGAGAGGCACAGCTGCTGCCATTGGAGAGGGCCTGGTCACCGCTGGAGAAGGCCTGGTCGCTGCTGGAGAGGGTCTGGTCGCCGCTGGAGACCCGATTGTCTGGTCGCCGTTGGAGAGGGCCTGGTCGCCACTGGAGAGGGCCTGGTTGCTGCTGGAGACGGCCTGGTCGCCGCTGGAGAGGGTCTGGTCGCCGCTGGAGACCCGATTGTCTGGTCGCCGTTGGAGAGGGCCTGGTCGCCACTGGAGAGGGCCTGGTTGCTGCTGGAGAGGGCCTGGTCGCCACTGGAGAAGGCCTGGTCACCGCTGGAGGGGGTCTGGTCGCCGCTGGAGAAGGCCTGGTCACCGCTGGAGACCCGATTGTCTGGTCGCCATTGGAGAGGGCCTGGTCGCCACTGGAGAGGGCCTGGTCACCGCTGGAGAAGGCCTGGTCGCCGCTGGAGAGGGTCTGGTCGCCGCTGGAGATCCGATTGTCTGGTCGCTCTTGGAGAGGGCCTGGTCGCCACTGGAGAGGGCCTGGTTGCTGCTGGAGAGGGTCTGGTCGCCATTGGAGGCCCGATCGCCTGGTCAGAGGCTCACCTGGCTCGCGGGCGTCGTCGGGGATCGGGGATCGGGTGGAGCAGCTGGGTCGACATCGGAGGAGGAGGTCGCCGAAGTGGGGAAGTGGTCCAGGTCGCCGCTGCAGGAGGCTTGGTTGTCGTCGCCGATGGGTGGTTTGGAGGGAAGCCTGAAGTAGGCCCGAATTTTGGCGATTTGCAGGATTAGGGTTTAAAGTAAGGATTTATGAAAGATGCACCCCCTATTAGGGTTGTTATGTCTTTAGATCCCCTGATAATGACTCCATGAGGCAATGTGTTGTACTTGAACTATAGTGAGCTGAGTCCTTTATTGATAACTCCAGAATGAGCATCACACATGGTGGACTGCCTTTTATATTCGGCCAGACAGACTTGTACAGGTAACCTGCAAGTCTCCCACTGCGGAGCCCTCTGGTGGCACACCTTGTAATAGTACAAGCAGTAACCATGTAAGATACATGACATCACTCTCTCCCAAGCATTTAGTACAAATCGCCTCTGCATAGACTGGGCTCGGGGCTTAACTCTATCCGGTTGACCCTTAGCAGGTCGTTTCTATCTTGGGTGAGTCGTTGGTGTTTACTTGGCAGTAGAGTGCTGGTGGTTTCTGTTTGTGTGTCCATGACCACTCCATTCTCTCCATCCCACATATAGATTATGCCGGAGGCTCATTACATTCATATATATTCAAGTCCAGAAAAAAAAATTGCATTATCATCTTTACATTTGTGGTTCAGTTGTGAGGCAAGTACATTCGACTGGTGAGATTCGACTGGTGATACGTATTGGGAATCAGTACGGGTGTCAACACAGGTGCGTAAGGACAAGCTAGTTCCAGAACTGCTGGATGGTGTCACGTGCTAGTCAGAGTAGGAATCGCAGGATAGCTCGGAGAAGTTGTGCAGAAGGGAGGGATTCAAATTCCTGGGACATTGGAACTAGTTCTGGAGGAGGTGGGACCAGTACAAACCGGACGGTCTGCACCTAGGCAGGACTGGAACCAATGTCTGAGGGGGAGTGTTTGCTAATGCTGTTGGGGAGGAGTTAACCTAATATAGCAGGTGGATGGGAACCTATGCAGGGAGACAAAGGGAAGTAGAATGGGGGCAGAAGAAAAAGATAGAAAGAAGAAAAGTAAACGTGGAGGGCAGAGAAACCTAAGGCAAAAAGCAAAAAAGGCCACATTACATTAAAATTCTAAAGGGGCAAAGTGTGTTAGAAAGACAAGCCTGAAGGCTCTGTGCCTCATTGCGAGGAGTATTCAGAATAAGGTGGATGAATTAACTGCGCAGATAGCAGTTAACGGGTATGATGTAAATGGCATCGTGGAGACATGGCTCCAGGGTGATCAAGGCTGGGAACTCAACATCCAGGGGTATTCAACATTTATGAAGGATAGACAGAAAGGAAAAGGAGGTGGGGTGGCATTGCTGGTTAAAGAGGAAATTAATGCAATAGTAAGAAAGGACATTAGCTTGGATGATGTGGAATCAGTATGGGTGGAGCTACAGAATACCAAGGGGCAGAAAACGCTGGTGGGAGTTGTGTACAGACCACAAAACAGTAGTAGTAAGATTGGGAACAGCATCAAACAAGAAATTAGGGATGCATGCAATAAGGGTACAGCAGTTATCATGGGTGATTTTAATCTACATAATGATTGGGCTAACCAAACTGATAGCAATGCGGTGGAGGAGGATTTCCTGGAGTGTATTAGGGATGGTTTTCTAGACCAGTATATCGAGGAACCAATTAGGGAACTGGCCATCCTAGATTGGGTGATGTGTAATGAGAAAGGACTAATTCGCAATCTTGTTGTGCAAGGCCCCTTGGGGAAGAGTGACCAAAACATGGTAGAATTCTTTATTAAGATGGAGAGTGACACAGTTAATTCAGAAACTCGGGTCCAGAACTTAAGGAAAGGTAACTTCGATGGTTTGAAGAGTGAATTGGCTAGAATAGACTGGCAAATGATACTTAAAGGGTTGACGGTGGATAGGCAATGGCAAACATTTAAAGATCACATGGATGCACATCCCGGTCTGGAGTAAAAATAATATGAGGAAGGTGGCTCAACCGTGGCTAACAAGGGAAATTAAGGATAGTGTTAAATCCCAAGGAAGAGGCATATAAATTGGCCAGAAAAAGCAACAAACCTGAAGACTGGGAGAAATTTAGAATTCAGCAGAGGAGAACAAAAGGTTTAATTAAGAGGGGGGAAATAGAGTACTAGAAGAAGCTTGCCAGGAACATAAAAGCTGACTGCAAAAGCTTCTATAGTTAAGTGAAGAGAAAAAGATTAGTGAAGACAAACATAGGTCTCTTGCAGCTGGATTCAGGTGAATTTATAATGGGGATCAAAGAAATGGCAGACCAATTGAACAAATACTTTGGTTCTGTCTTCATGAAGGAAGACACAAATAACCTTCCGGAAGTACTGGGGGACCAAGGGTCTAGTGAGAAGGAGGAACTGAAGGATATCCTTATTAGGCGGGAAATTGTGTTAGGGAAATTAATGTGATTGTAGGCCGATAAATCCCCAGTGCCTGATAGTCTGCATCCCAGAGTACTTAAGGAAATGGCCCTAGATATAGTGGATGCATTGGTGATCATTTGCCTAAAGTCTATCGACTCTGGATCAGTTCCTATGGACTGGAGGGTAGCTAATGTAACACCGCTTTTTAAAAAGGGAGGGAGAGAGAAAGCGGGCAGTTAACCTGACATCAGTAGCGGGGAAAATGTTGGAATCAATTACTAAGGCTGAAATAGCAGCGTATTTGAAAAGCAGTGACAGGATCAGTCCAAATTAGCATAGATTTATGAAGGGAAAATCACACTTGACAAATCTTCTGGAATTTTTTGAGGATGTAACTAGTAGAGTGGACAAGGGACTACCAGTGGATGTGGTGTATTTGGACTTTCAAAAGGCTTTTGACAAGGTCCCACACAAGAGATTGGTGTGTAAAATCAAAGCACATGATATTGGGGGTAATATACTGACGTGGATAGAGAATTGGTTGGCAGACAGGAAGCAGAGAGTCAGGATAAACGGGTCCTTTTCAGAATGGCAGGCAGTGACTAGTGGAGTGCCGCAGGGCTCAGTACTGGGACCCCAGCTCTTTACAAAATACATCAATGATTTGGATGAAGGAAATGAGTGTAATATCTCATAGTTTGCAGATGACACTAAACTGGGTGGCAGTGTGAGCTGTGAGGGGGACGCTAAGAGGCTGCAGGATGACTTGGACAGGTTAGGTGAGTGGACAAATGCATGGCAGATGCAGTTTAATGTGGATAAATGTGAGGTTATCCACTTTGGGGGCAAAAACTCAAAGACAGAATATTATCTGAATGGCGGCAGATTAGGAAAAGGGGAGATGCAACGAGACCTGGGTGTCATGGTTCATCAGTCATTGAAAGTTGGCATATAGGTACAGCAGGAGGTGAAGAAGGCAAATGGTATGCTGGTCTTCATAGCTAGGGGATTTGAGTATAGGAGCAGTGAGGTCTTACTGCAGTTGTACAGGGCCTTGGTGAGGCCTCACCTGGAATATTGTGTGCAGTTTTGGTTCCTAATCTGAGGAAGGACGTACTTGCTATTGAGGGAGTGCAGCGAAGGTTCACCAGACTGATTCCCGGGATGGCAGAACTGACAAATGAGGAGAGACTGGATCAACTGGGCCTTTATATATTAGAGTTTAGAAGGATGAGAGGGGATCTCATAGAAACATGTAAGATTTTGACGGGATGGGACAGGTTAGATGCGGGTAGAATGTTCCCGATGTTGGGGAAGTCCAGAACCAGGGGACATAGTCTAAGGATAAAGGGTAGGCCATTTAGGACAGAGATGAGGAGAAACTTCTTCACTCAGAGAGTTGTTAACCTGTGGCATTCCCTGCTGCAGAGAGTTGTTGATGCCAGTTCATTGGATATATTCAAGAGGGAGTTAGATATGGCCCTTACGGCTAAGGGGATCAAGGGGTATTGAGGGAAAGCAGGAAAGTGGTACTGAGGGAATGATCAGCCATGATCTTATTGAATGGTGGTGCAGGCTTGAAGGGCCGAATGGCCTACTCCTGCACTTATTTTCGATGTTTCAATGTTTCTATCTGCAGACTCTTCATCAACACAGTGAGTCATATTTCTTTTACACATTTGCTGGAGGTGGCCCTTTGTGCTGCAGCCTTTACACACATAGTCTTTAAAGTGGCACTGGTGAACCCTGTGATTCCCTCGGCAACGCCATCATGGAGCTACTCGATTAGCCCCCCTCGGCGGACTCTCGGTTAAGCGACTTGGGGGCCTGTTCTCTGTTCCCTGAAAAGGTTCACATTCTACAATCCAGCCTCTAAAAGGCGCCACTCTGTGCACAGTACCTGCCGGGTTTGAGTCCTGACGGTGAGTCATCTGCCTAGAGCAGGTCGAGGTCATGAATGCCTGTCTGATGGGGATGGCCGTCTGCAGTGTGACTGTGGTATCCGCAGACAGTAGCTTATGAAGAAGGCCCTCATGGCCAATTCCAATGACAAAGATGTCCCGCAGCGCTTCGGTGAGGTGGCTCCTGAGGGTTCGGGAGGCCAGAGAGTTCGGGAGGCCAGAGAGTTTGGGAGGCTCCGAGAGTTCAGGAGGCCAGAGAATTCATGAGAGTCCAAGTTCGGAGGAGAGATGAGAGTGGAAGTCCGTGAGTTCGGGAGGCCAGGAGGCCGAGGAGCAGGAGGGCCGGAAGTAGGCAAAGAATTCACTTCTGACGAGGATCGGAGAGTCAGAGGAGCGGGCAATTTAAAAAGAGCAGGAGTCGGAGGAGCGAAGGAGGTCGGGAGCAGCGAGGCCCATAAAAGGGGGCCCAGCAGTCGGAGGTAGTTGCAGGGGCAGAAGGTAAAAAGAAATCGAAGTGTGACGTCACAGCTAAGAGGGTAAGTGATTGGCTGGTGGATTGGTGAATATTTAATCTTTTTCATTTTCTTTTCTGATCAGTAAGAAACCTTTGGCATTGTTGCCAAATTAAGTTAATTTAAAGGTTAACTCATGTCAGGAGAGCCCAGACCCATGTCATGCTCCTCCTATGCTATGTGGGAAATCAGGGACGCTTCGAGTGTCCCTGACTACTAATTGTGCAGGAAGTGTATCCAGCTGCAGCTCCTGACAGACCGCATTGCAGCACTGCAGCTGTGCATGGATTCACTCTGGAGCATCCACGATGCTGAGGATGTCGTGAATAGCACATTTAATGAGTTGGTCACATCACAGGTAAAGGTTACATAGCCAGATAGGGAATGGATGACCATCAGGCAGAGTAGTGGAAGGAAGATAGTGCAGGGGTCCCCTACAGTCATTTCCCTCCAAAACAGATACACCACCTTGGGTACTGTTGAGGGAGATGACTCATCAGGGGAAGGCAGCAGCAGCTAAGTCCATTGCACCAAGGGAGGCTCTGCTGCACAGGAGGGCAGGAAAAAGAGTGCGAGAGCTATAGTGATAGGGGATTCTATTGTAAGGGGAATAGATAGGCGTTTCTGCGGCCGCAAACGAGACTCCAGGATCGTATGTTGCCGCCCTGGAGCAAGGGTCAAGGATGTCTCGGAGCGGCTGGAGCACATTCTGGAGGGGGAGGGTGAACAGCCAGATGTCGTGGTGCATATAGGTACCAACAATATAGGAAAAATCGGGATGAGGTCCTACAAGCTGAATTTAGGGAGCTAGGAGTTAAATTAAAAAGTAGGACCTCAAAAGTAGTAATTTCAGGATTGCTACTCGTGCCATGTGCTAGTCTGAGTAGCAATTGCAGGATAGCTCAGATGAATATGTGGCTTGAGGAATGGTGCACAGGGGAGGAATTCAAATTGGAACCGGTTCTGGGGGAAGTGGGACCAGTATAAACCGGACGGTCTGCACCTGGGCAGGACCGGAACTGATGTCCTAGGCGGAGTGTTTGCTAGTGCTGTTGGGGAGGCTTTGAACTAAAAAGGCAGGGAGATGGGAATCTATGCAGGGAGGCAGAGGGAAGTAAAAAGGGGGCAGAAGCAAAAGGTAGGAAGGAGAAAAGCAAGAGTGGAGGGCAGAGAAATCAAAGGTAAAAATTAAAAAGGGCCACGTTACAACATAATTCTAAAAGGACAAAGAGTGTTAAAAAAAACAAGCCTGATGGTTCTAAGTCTCAATGCAAAGAGCATTCATAATAAGGTGGATGAATTGACTGCGCAGATAGCTGTTAACGGATATGATGTATTTGGGATTAGGGAGACATGGCTCCAAGGTAACCAAGGCTGGGAACTCAACATCCAGGGGTATTCAATATTCAGGAAGGACAGACAGAAAGGAAAAGGAGATGGGGTAGCGTTACTGGTTAAAGAGCAGATTAATGCAATAGTAAGGAAGGACATTAACGTGGATGATGTGGAATTTATACGGGTAGACTGCGAAACACCAAAGGGAGTTGTGTACAGACCACCAACCAGTAGTAGGGAGGTTGGGAATGGCATCAAACAGGGAATTAGGGATGCGTGCAATAAGGGTACAGCAGTTATCATGGGTGACTTTAATCTGCATATTGATTGAGCTAACCAAACTGGTAGCGCTACTATGGAGGAGGATTTCCTGGAGTGTATAAAGGATGGTTTTCTAGACCAATATGTCAAGGAACCAACTAGAGAGCAGGCCATCCTAGACTGGGTCTTGTGTAATGAGAGAGGATTCATTAGCAATCTGGTCATGCGGGGTCCCTTGGGGAAGAGTGACCATAATATGGTAGAATTCTTCATTAAGATGGAGAGTGACACAGTTAATTCAGGGACTAGGGTCCTGAACTTAAAGAAGGGAAACTTCGATAGCATGAGATGTGAATTGTCTAGGATAGACTTTAGAATGATACTTAAAGGGTTGACGGTGGATAGACAATGGCAGACATTTAAAGATCACATCGATGAACTACAACAATTGTACATCCCTGTGTGGCGTAAGAATAAAAAAAGGAAGGCGGCTCAACCGTGGCTAACAAGGGAAATTATGGATAGTGTTAAATCCAAGGAAGAGGCATATAAATTGGCCAGAAAAAGCAGCAAACCTGAAGACTGGGAGAAATTTAGAATTCAGCAGAGGAGGACTAAGGGTTGAATTAGGAGGGGGAAAATAGAGTATGAGAGTAAGCTTGCAGGGAACACAAAAACTGACTGCAAAAGCTTCTATAGATATGTGAAGAGAAAAAGATTAGTGAAGACTAATGTAGGTCCCTTGCAGTCAGAATCAGGGGAATTCATAATGGGGAACAAGGAAATGGCAGAGCAGTTGAACAAATACTTTGGTTCTGTCTTCACGAAGGAAGACACGAATAACCTCTCAAATACTCGGGGACCGAGGGTCTAGCGAGAAGGGGAAACTGAAGGAAATCCTTATTAGTCAGGAAATGGTATTAGAGAAATTGGAGGGACTGAAGGCCGATAAATCCTGAGGGCCTGATAGTCTGCATCCCAGAGTATTTAAGGAAGTGGCCCTAGAAATTGTAGATGCATTGGGCATCATTTTCCAACATTCCATGGACTCTGGCTCTGTTCCTATGGATTGGAGGGTAGCTAATGTAACCCCACTTTTTAAAGAAGGAGTTAGAGAGAAAACAGGGAATTATAGACCGGTTAGCCTGACATCGGTGGTGAGGAAAATGCTGGAAACAATTATTAAAGATGTAATAGCAGCGCATTTGGAAAGCAGTGACAGGATCGGTCCAAGTTAGCATGGATTCATGAATGGGAAATCATGCTTGACAAATCTTCTAGAATTTTTTCAGCATGTAACTAGTAGAGTGGTTAAGGGAGAACCAGTCGATGTGGTGTATTTGGACTTTCAAAAGGCTTTTGACAAGGTCTCACACAAAAGATTAGTGTGCAAAATTAAGGCACATGGTATTGTGGGTAATGTATTGACATGGATAGAGAACTGGTTGGCAGACAGGAAGCAAAGAGTGGGAATAAACGGGTCCTTTTCAGAATGGCAGGCAGTGACTAGTGGGGTGCCGCTGGGTTCAGTGCTGTGACCCCAGCTATTTACAATATACATTAATGATTTAGACAAAGGAATTGAATGTAATATCTCCAAGTTTGCAGATGGCACTAAGCTGGGTGGCAGTGCAAGCTGCGAGGAGGATGCTCGGAGGCTGCAGGGGGACTTGGACAGGTTAGGTGAATGGGCAAATGCATGGCAGATGCAGTATAATGTGGTTAAGTGTGAGGTTATCCACTTTGGTGGCAAAAACAGGAAGGCAGAATATTATCTGAATGGCGGCAGATTAGGAAAAGGGGAGGTGCAACGAGACCTGGATGTCATGGTACATCAGTCATTGAAGGTAGGCATGCAGCAGGCAGGCAGTAAAGAAAGCAAATGGCATGCTGGCCTTCATAGTGATGGGATTTGAGTATAGGAACAGGGAGGTCTTACTGCAGTTGTACAGGGCCTTGGTGAGACCGCACCTTGGGTATTGTGCACAGTTTTGGTCTCCTAATCTGAGGAAGGACATTCTTGCTATTGAGGGAGTGCAGCGAAGGTTCACCAGACTGATTCCCGGGATGGCAGGACTGACATATGAAGAAAGACTGTATCGACTAGGCTTATATTCACTGTAATTTAGAAGAATGAGTGGGGATCTGATAGAAACATATAAAATTCTGACGGGATTGGACAAGTTAGATGCAGGAAGAATGTTCCCGATGTTGGAGAAGTCCAGAACCAGGGGTCACAGTCTAAGGATAAGGGGTGAGCCATTTAGGACTGAGCTGAGGAGAAACATCTTCACTCAGAGAATTGTGAACCTGAGGCCAGTTCGTTAGATATATTCAAAAGAGAGTTAGATGTAGCCTTTACGGCTAAAGGGATCAAGGTGTTTGGAGAGAAAGCAGGAATGGGGTACTGAAGTTGCATGATCAGCCATGATCATATTGAATGGTGGTGCAGGCTCGAAGGGCTGAATGGCCTACTCCTGCACCTATTTTCTATGTTTCTATGTTTCCATTACATGGTGCCGCCAGCATCCTGAGATCTGCAGCATATTTCACGATTTCCTGGCCTTTGAGCCGTCGGTATGTATAGAACCGGTGTCTGGCTGTGAGGATGCTCTCTTTGGACTTGAGTTGCTCTTGGATCAGCATTACAAGCTCCTCATATGTCTTGGTCGATGTCTTCGCTAGTGCCAGCGAGTCCCTGACGAAGCCATAGACAATGGGCCTACAACTGCTTACCAGTCAGTGTGGCCGGATTGTAGCCTGCCAGTTCGTTTGCTGTGAAGAAGTTGTCGAGCCTCTCCACAAGGGCATCCCAATCATCATCATCGGCAACTGCTGCAACATACCAAGGGTAGCCATTTTCGCATGAAGGTCCATAATCTCGTCACCAACTGTTATATCTTTAGATGCTTTGATAATGACTCCACGAGGCAATGTGTTGTACTTGAACTGTGGTGACATTGGTCCTTTATTAATAACTCCAGAGTGAGGATCACACATGCTGGCCTTTCTTTTACACTAATCGAGGCACACCTGTACAGGTAACCTACAAGACTCCCACTGTGGTGCCCTCTGGTGGCACACCTTGTAATAGTACAAGCAGTAACCATGTAGGATACATGACAAGGGTCTATTAGGGCTCGGGGGAGTTTAGACAGAGGGAGAGGGGAGGTTGAGGGTGAATAGCTGTCGAATGGCGGAAGATGATAAGAACATAAGAACATAATAAGAACATAAGAATTAGGAACAGGAGTAGGCCATCTAGCCCCTCGAGCCTGCTCCGCCATTCAATAAGATCATGGCTGATCTGGTCGTGGACTCAGCTCCACTTACCCGCCCTCTCCCCGTAACCCTTAATTCCCTTATTGCTTAAAAATCTATCTATTTTTGACTTCAAAACATTCAATGAGCTAGCCTCAACTGCTTCCTTGGGCAGAGAATTCCACAGATTCACAACCCTCTGGGAGAAGAAATTCTTTCTCAACTCGGTTTTAAATTGGCTCCTCCGTATTTTGAGGCTGTGCCCCCTAGTTCTAGTCTCCACCACCAATGGAAACAACCTCTCTGCCTCTATCTTGTCTATCCCTTTCATGATTTTAAATGTTTCTATAAGATCACCCCTCATCCTTCTGAACTCCAACGAGTAAAGACCCAGTCTACTCAATCTATCATCATAAGGTAACCCCCTCATTTCTCGAATCAGCCTAGTGAATCGTCTCTGTACCCCTTCCAAAGCTAGTATATCCTTTCTTAAGTAAGGTGACCAAAACTGCACGCAGTACTCCAAGTGCGGCCTTACCAATACGTTATACAGTTGCAGCAACACCTCCCTGCTTTTGTACTCCATCCCTTTCGCAATGAAGGCCAACATTCCATTTGCCTTCCTGATTACCTGCTGCACCTGCAAACTAATCTTTTGGGATTCATGCACAAGGACCCCCAGGTCCCTCTGCACCACAGCATGTTGTAATTTCTCCCCATTCAAATAATATTCCCTTTTACTGTTTTTTTTCCCAAGGTGGATGACCTCACACTTTCCGACATTGTATTCCATCTGCCAAACCTTAGCCCATTAGCCCATAAGGGTAAAGTTGATTTGGCAGGGGAACTCCCTAGGGAGCTGCCACCCCGGTGGCCATCTTGAAACTAACGAGAATCAGCCATGATGCTCACCAGTCAGAAGAGGCCAGGTAACCAAGGGGAAGGAGAGGCCCAGTCGTCGCTGAAGGCGGAGGAAAGGCCTCGGGCCCTGACAACACCTCAGCTGTCATGCTGAACACTTGCACTCCAGAACTAGCTGTGCCTCCAGCCAAGCTGTTCCAGTACAGCTGCAACACTGGCATCTACCCGACAATGTGAAAAACTGCACAGGAAGGACATTCTTGCTATTGAGGGAGTGCAGCGAAGGTTCACCAGACTGATTCCCGGGATGGCGGGACTGACCTATCAAGAAAGACTGGATCAACTGGGCTTGTATTCACTGGAGTTCAGAAGAATGAGAGGGGACCTCATAGAAACATATAAAATTCTGACGGGGTTAGACAGGTTAGATGCAGGAAGAATGTTCCCAATGTTGGGGAAGTCCAGAACCAGGGGTCACAGTCTAAGGATAAGGGGTAAGCCATTTAGGACCGAGATGCGGAGGAACTTCTTCACCCAGAGAGTGGTGAACCTGTGGAATTCTCTACCACAGAAAGTTGTTGAGGCCAATTCACTAAATATATTCAAAAAGGAGTTAGATGAGGTCCTTACTGCTAGGGGGATCAAGGGGTATGGCGAGAAAGCAGGAATGGGGTACTGAAGTTGAATGTTCAGCCATGAACTCATTGAATGGCGGTGCAGGCTAGAAGGGCCGAATGGCCTACTCCTGCACCTATTTTCTATGTTTCTATGTTTCTATGTTTCTGTCCAAAAAAAGCAGGACAAATTCAATCCAGCCAATTACCGCTCCTCAGTCTACTCTCAATCATCAGCAAACTGATGGATGGTGTCATCGACAGTGCTATCAAGCGGCACTTACTCACCAATAACCTACTCATCGATGCTCAGTTTGGGTTCCACCAGGACCACTCGGCTCCAGACCTGATTACAGTCTTGTCCAAACTTGGACAAAAGAGCTGAATTCCAAAGGTGAAGTGAGAGCCTTGAAATCAGGCAGTATTTGACTGAATGTGGCATCAAGGAGCCCGAGTAAAACTGGTCAATGTGAATCAGGGGAAAAACTCTGCACTGGCTGTTATCATACCGAGCACAAAGGATGATGGGTTTGTTTGCGATAAGAGTTTCTCAGAGCAGTGTTCTGGGCCCAACCATCTTCAGCTGCTTCATCAATAACGGTCCAACCATCATAAGGTCAGAAGTGGGGATGTTCACTGATAATTGCACAATATTCAGTTCCATTCACAACTCCTCATAAAATGAAGCTGTCCATGCCCACATTCAGCAAGACCTGGACGACATTCATGCTTGGGCTGATAAGTCGCAAGTAACATTCGTGCCACACAAGTGCCAGGCAATGACTATCTCCAATAAGCGAGAGTCTAACCACCTCCCCTTGACATTCAACAGCATTACTATCACCGAATGCCCCATCATTAACATCCTGGGTGTCACCATTGACCAGAAACCTAACTGAACCGGCCACATCAATACTGTGCCAACAAGACCGGGTCAGAGGCTGGGTATTCTACAGGGACTGTCTCATCTCCTGACTCCCCAAAACCTTTCCACCATCTACAAGGCACAAGTCAGAAGTGTGAAGTTATACTCTCCACTTGCCTGGTGCAACGCCAAGAACACTCAAGAAGCTTGAAACCATCCAAGACAAAGCAGCCCATTTGATTGGCATCCCAACCACCACTGTGGTTGCAGTGTGTACCATCTACAAGATGCACTGCAGCAATTCACCAAGGCTTCTTCATCAGCATCTCCCAAACCCACAACCTCTAGTACCTAGTAGGACAAGGGCAGCAAGCATATGGGAAGACTATCATCTGCATGTTCCCCTTCAAGTTACACATCATCCTGACTTGGAAATATATTGTCGTTCCTTCATCTTTGATGGGTGACAATTCTGGAACTCCCTCTCTAACAGCACTGTTGGAGTACCTTCATCATAAGGGCTGCAGTGGTTCAAGAAGGTGGATCACCACCACCTCCCCAAGGGTAATTAGGGATGAACAGTAAATGCTGGCCTTGCCAGCGATGCCCATATCCCGGAACGATTAAAAAAAGTCTGTAATTTCCTGCTTGATCTCTCCCACCTTGCTTAAATAAAAGAACCTCCACATTTGTGGTTGTCGCCCAAATTTCCGGCGTGGGCGGTAAAAAAAGGTTTTCAGATCGCCGGCTTCTCACCCATTCTCAAAGCACCTCGTCTCCACTTCTGAAAATGGGCATTACGGCGAGCAATATAAAATGGGCGGTAGCGTAAAATTTTTTGACGTTCTGACGTAAAGTGTGGCAGTCCTTAGCAACGGCATGGCAACACTCAATTCCCGCGATTCAGGAGGTCAAGGGTCACCATGACATGCACAGAAGAGGAGAAAAAAAGAGAGGGAGCTCAGAGGGACTGAAAGCGTGGCTGGGTGTGGTGTGGCTGCTTTGGGAGTAAGGAGGGAGACTTTAGAGCTTCACAGCAAGCAGGCAAATAAAAAAAGTAGGTGTTACCAGCCACATATTTGACCGAATTTGGCCTATAATGGAGAGCGAGGAGGAGGCATCACAGCACACTGTGAGAGAGCAGTGAGGTGAGAGAGGAGCACATTGGAGGGCACAAAAGAGCCAGGAGGTTCTCGGACGAAGCAAATGCCTCCCTCCTGCAGGAGGTTGAGTTATGCTGGGGTGATTTGACAAAGGGAGGGTGTGGGAAGCCCACCCCAAAGGCATACCAGAAGATATGGACCGAGATAGCAGAGGTAATCTCGTCGGCGACCAATGAGGTGCTTGAGGGCAACCAATGCCGCAAACGATGGAACGACCTTGTGGGATCCACAAGAGTAAGTATTACATTGATTTACATGTATTTATGTATTTATATAAGTTGATTTGTAACAGTCATGAGGGACTATCAGCAGATGTGAAGTCTTGCACTTTTACCGGGAATGCTTTGCTCAAAGCCTGCGGTCACGGTGTACGTTTTTAGGTGAAGAATGATAATGATCATAATAATCATCATTACATCTGTCGGTTATGTGTTGTATCAGTTTCTGTGACAGTACCTAGCAATGATATCATGCAATGATCTCATGCCATGTTGCCCTGTCACCTTTTAGAGAAGAAACTATCGACGATGAGGTCCGTGCAGAGGTGAACGGGGGGCCACCAGTCCCCAGCGACTTCACTGACATGAGGAGCGTGTGCTCGCACTCGTGGGGAAGCACCCCTGGACAGCCATGGATGCATCTGCAGACCCTGAAGTGATGCCACATGAATAAAGCTTACACCATTGCGTGATGTAAAGTTTATAGCTGACACACCCACTCATATCCGAACAATCATATATAATAGTTGATTTCTAAAATTGTCATAGAAATAATGCTGGCCTAATGAAAATCATTGCAATGCACAACGTGTTGATGGTCATGAAATGTGATGTCTGTGCTGATTTTGATAGTGGTGGTAACGTTGGACTCACCTTGTCACCGTAGCACTCCCTTCTTCTCTAATAACCTTATTTGTGTTTTGCAGCTCAGCCAGCAGCACGGCCCCAAGCAAGACCACAGAGGCCAAAAGGTGGGGCGCAGGGCAGGAGTCGGCAGACGATCATATTACATCTGGTGCTGAGGAGCTCTGATTCTCGCCCGTCAATCCGCTGGGTCTGTTTTCCATGGATGAGAGCGCGGACTTCGAAGAACCTGCCTCGCCACACTCCAGAAGCCATTCCACCCCAAGGCCATCTAGTGGTCCTCCGGTTATTCCCGCCTCTGCTCTGGAGGTACCAGCCCCAAGCACCTCGCCACAGGGCACCCCATTTGTCCCCAGGATGGCGCCGACCATGCAGAGGCCTCGTGGACGTGGCAGGTCTGTTCCACGAGTGCGACATGACAGCAGAGAGATGGTACAGTTGTCCAGGAGGACTGTAGACATTGGTGACCAGCTCATCGAAGCTTTGGGGAGCATATCCCGACAGCTGGCCACCATGACCGAGTACATTTTGCGCATGGTGGAGGCCCTGGATGCAATAGCCAGGAACACTGCTGCCACAGGCCTCCCAGTAGTTCCCAAGCACAGTACTCTCCCCCTAGGTTCTGCACCACCACTGCGAACGACAGATGAGAGCAAGGACCAAGATCCTGCTTCTGCATCAGAGAATGTTGCCCCCTCAGCACCCGCCGCTCCCGTACCCATGCAACGACCGCATCTGCCTTCATCCCCCCCAATGAGGCACCACTTAAGGAGCTCCTCGGTCAGGTGCCTTGGAGCGAGAAGGGGAAGGGGTAGAGTTGGGGAGAATAAGGGGAGGGGGAAGGAAAGTGAGGTGCATGTGCGCAGGTGATGGCTGTGTTATATCTCCATCTGAGTGTATGCAATTTTTTGCAATGTATGGGGACTGGGTCCACGCTCCTGCTTTGCCTCTGTATTCTGTGTTGCTGGAAATATTGAACATGTGATTTATGTCAATAGTGGGGTGTGGGCAGGGATTGGGTGTTATTGGCTGTGATACTTATGATTTCAGACCAATGTTGGTATTAAATTTTTGACATTGAACATAACCTTGTTGCACATTGTCTCAGATAGCTGGACCATTATACACTGGTGATTCCTTACCATGAAAGGGTTAAATACAATTTACCATCAATCAACATAAACTTTAACTGGCACCAAGATGAAGGGCACCATTGATCTCTGAGCTGCACACATACAGCAGTGTGTCAGCATTGTCACTCATATCAGTGCACTTTCAGGCAAATCTTTCAGATATCAGTTTCACACGTAAGAGTGGGATTTAACAAATGCCAGCCACACGCTGGTGTCGTTCCGGTTATTTCCACATTTTGTGGGTGTTTTTTTGGGCGAGCGATATTGTGGGCGATATCTGTGCGAGGTGCTGAAATTGACGATGGGCGATCTCTATTGCCACTAGTTTGGGTAAATCTGCTCTTTACGACAAAAAACAGTGGGTGGGCGTTAATATTGATTCTCGGCGTTAATTCCATGTGGAACGTAACGCTGGGCGATATTATGGGCGTTGATTTCACCCAATCTGCTGATTCCGCCCCCAAAAAAGTGGCCGGGCGGTAATATTTTTTCCCGCCGTTCAGCACATGGGGAAAGTAACGCTCAGCGATAAGTTTCCAAAAAATGCCCATCAGTTGCCATTTTGTGCCAAAATGGGTGATATCTGGGCGTTATACATCATTTCAGCGGTAAAATGGGCATTAAGTGGGCGTTAAGCATGCAAAAACAGTGGAGGTTCTAGCCCAATGACATTGTCAAATTTCCAATCCAAGGGGACAATTCCTGAATCTGAGAGTTTTGGAAGATCATGACTAAAGTATCTCCAATTTCCTCATCTACCTATTTTAATATCCTGGGGTGGCAACCATCAAGACCTGAAGAACTGTCAATCTACAGTCTCGTTATTTTCTCCATTAACATTTTATTTTTAAATTATATTAAATCTAGTCATTTCTGCCCCTTGATTTATTTTGGGTATATCTCTGTTTCTTTATCCTATTCCTCTACTGTACAAAGTAATTGTTTTATTACTAAGGAGGTGGTCATCAGTAAGATAATGGAATGAAAGGCGGATAAATCCCATGGATGCGATGGTTTGCATCCTAGGTTATTAAGAGAAGTAATGGATGCATTGGTTGTAATTTACCAAAATTCCCTGGATTCTGGGGAGATCCCAGCAGATTGGAAAACAGCAAATGTGACGCCCCTATTTAAAAAAGGAGGCAGACAAAAAGCAGGAAACTATAGACCAGTTAGTCTAACATCTGTGGTTGGGAAAATGTTGGAGTCCATTATTAAAGAAGCAGCGGCAGGACATTTGGAAAAGTATAATTTGGTCAGGCAGAGTCAGCATGGCTTTCTGAAGAAGAAGTCATGTTTGACAAATTTGCTGGAATTCTTTGAGGATGTAACGAACAGGGTAGATAAAGGGGAACCAGTGGATGTGGAATATTTGAACTTCCAGAAGGCATTTTACAAGGTGCCACATAAAAGGTTAATGCACAAGATAAAAGTTCACGGGTTGGGGGTAATATATTAGCATGGATAGAGGATTGGCTAACTTACAGAAAACAGAGAGTCGGGATAAATGAGTCATTCTTGGTTTGGCAATCTGTAACCAGTGGGGTGCCGCAGGGATCAGTGCTGGGACCCCAACTATTTACAATCTATATTAATGACTTAGAAGAAGGGACCGCGTGTAACGTAGCCAAGTTTTCTGACGATACAAAGATGGGAGGAAAAGCAATATGTGAGGAGGACACAAAAAATCTGCAAAAGGACACAGACAGGTTAAGTAAGTGGGCAAAAATTTGGTAGATGGAGAATAATGTTGGAAAGTGTGAGGTCATGCACTTTGGCAGAAAATATTCAAGGAGCAAATTATTATTTAAATGGAGAAAAATTGCAAAGTGCTGCAGTACAGTGGGACCTGGGGGTACTTGTGCATGAAACACAAAAGGATAGTATGCAGGTACAGCAAGTGATCAGGAAGGCCAATGGAATCTTGGCCTTTATTGCAAAAGGGATGGAGTATAAAAGCAGGAAAATCTTGTTACAGTTATACAGGGTATTGGTGAGGCCACACCTGGAATACTGCGTGCAGTTTTGGTTTCCATATTTACGAAAGGACATACTTGCTTTGGAGGCAGTTCAGAGAAGGTTCACTAGGTTGAGTCCAGAGATGAGGGGGTTGACTTATGAGGAAAGCTTGAGGAGGTTGAGCCTTTGCTCATGGGAATTCAGAAGAATGAGAGGTGATCTTATCGAAACATATAAGATTATGAGGGGGCTTGATGCAGAGAGATGCAGAGAGGATGGTTCCACTAATAGGGGAGACTAGAACAAGGGGGCATAATCTTAGAATAAGGGGCCATTCATTTAAAACTGAGATGAGGAGGAATTTCTTCTCTCAGACTGTTGTAAATCTGTGGAGTTCGCTGCCTCAGAGAGCTGTGGAAGCCGGGACATTGAATAAATTTAAGACAGAGATAGACAGTGTTGTGTATGCAAGCACTCTAATAATGACTCCACGAGGTAAGGGTATAGTACTTGAACAGTAGTGACCTTAGTCCTTTATTGCAGCTCCTTGAGTGAGGACACCAAGAATTGAGCTCCCTTTTATACTTGGTTACCTGCAGTGTACAGGTGAACACTTAGGTCTCCAGCAGTAGCACCCTCTGGTGATACAGGTATAGTGTATACAGGGTGAAGGTACTTTCAGTAGTCTAGTGTTACAGTACATACATTAACATACATACATAACAACACTCCCCCTAAATCTTTCCCAAGCCCTTATTGCCATGACATGGGGAGGTGATCAGTAGTGGACAGTGGGAGGTTGTGGTGAGGGTTGTGTGGGTGCTGGGTGTGATCCATGTGTTCATGGATGCACACATCCATTTCCACCACCTGCCCCCCTCCCCCGCCCACCTCCCTCCCCCCCCCCACCATACATAGATCATGTTGGTATGTCACTGTTGGAGGATTCTGCAGTGGTGGAGGAGCAAGTACATGTTGTTATGGGTAAGGTACATACATTGTTGATTAGCTAGGTGAGGGCATTTAGCGATGGGCAGAGCCACAGGGTGGTGTGGCCTCCTTGTCCTCCATTGGGGGCTGTAGGGTCGCCCTACTGCCCTTCATGGTGGTGGAAGTCTGGTTATCCCAGGTCCCGCTGGGAAAGCTGGAAGGTACTGGCCTCTTGCTCCCGGTGCTGGCCCTGGGGGCCAGGGGGGGTAGGGCCAATCTGGGGCAGGTTGCCAGTGGTGGTGACTGTGCTGTCCATTGATCGCTGGCGCTGCAGTTGGTATGCTCCCACTGGATGTGTGTAAACACTCCCTGGGGCATCACATTGGTCCCGGAAGTGCAGGCTACATGATCAGGTAGCCCACTGGACCTGGGTGTTTCCCACGGGTGGGTTTCCTTTGGCATTGTCAGTATACATGTAGAACTCGGTATCATTTCTCATTCTATCATTAGCATACATGATACATTGGCTCCGACCTCGACATTGTTATTTCTCTTTACACTTTCACATTTGTCAGTTACAATGCTTTCTTGTCTACTATCAGTATCTCTGTGCATGGTTACATTTGGACACCTGCCTTCGTTACATTTGTTTCATTAGCATTACTTGCTTCACTGTTCAACGGTACAATTTTGTCACTTACATCACTTTTTGGAGTATTAGTTACATTTTTCTCATTAGCATTACTGGCATCACCATTCAACAGTACATTTATATACCTGCATTCATCAATTACACTTTTATCATTAGTGTCACCGGCATCGCTGTGCCAAGAGTGGAACTGTCCCTTTAATTGTTTTGGGTTGCCGGTCTCCTTTAAGAGGGCCTTGCGATCTTTACCCCAATCCGATTCGCCGCTCAGTAACACGTGTTGCTCCCTCAACGCTGCCCTTTGTGGTCTGGTCACGGCCATCTTGATTTCAGGTGCTTCGCCTCGTGGTGCGGGCGCCATCTTCTTTCTCTCCACGAGGTAGGCTGCGGTGATCCTTTCCTCCCCAGGTTCTGCCACGGACACCGGGAATCTACCTTCTGCGCCAATTTTCTTCCCTTGGAGTCCTGCCACTGGAACCCGGAAGGTGAGGTCTGGTCGTTCAGGTTGAATCATCTCACCGTTGAGTAGTGCAGTCTGTGTCGTCGCCGCGCAGTCGAGTCGGACGGTAAGAATTTCAGGTGCTGCGATGGATCCAAGTTTGGAGCTGCATAGGATGTTGATCGCCGGGGCCTGGAGGCCTACGTCGCTCCAACAGATTTGGATTTGTTTCATCCATCTTCTTCCCAGCAGCGTTGGATCATCACCGGCAATGATTCACAATGGAAGCTTGTGCATCGCGCTGCTATGGGACACCTGGACCGCCACACTGCCAACGACTGGGATGGTGCCTTTTGTGTAGGTGAGCAGCTTTGCCTGGATTGCGGACATTGTTTGGCGAGGTTGTCCCAGAGTTTCTCAAAGGCCGTCTGATTCATCAGCGACTGGCTCGCCCCTGTGTCGATCTCCATCGAGACTGGAACACCATTGATTTCAACTTCCATTTTCCATGGGGAACTCTCGGTGGAGCAGGTATACACTCCATACACCTCTTCCAGGGGCTGAGCCACTTCGTCTTCATCAGCACTGGAGCCCGGGTGATCGGCCAACTCTTCAGCGACTCGGTGAGTAAAACGTCTTCTACACATTCGCTGAAGATGACCTTTAGTGTTGCAGCCTTTACAGGTATAGTCTTTGTATCGGCACTGGTGGGCCCTGTGGTTTCCTCCACAGCACCAGCACGGGACTAGTCAGTTGGCCCCATGTGGCGGACTCAGGGTTGCGGGACTCAGGGCAGAAGTCTTGCCTCTGAAATGCGCCATTCGGTTCACTGTACTCGTCGGGTTAGAGTCCTGGGGGTGAGTCATCATCCTCGTGGAGTCACAGACCAAAATCATAAATGCCTGGCTCACTTTGATTGCCTTCTGCAGGGTGACCGTCGTGTCCGCTGAGAGCAGTTTATGGAGGAGGCCCTCATGGCCGATTCCAATAACGAAGATGTCCCTTAGTGCTTCAGTGAGGTGGTCGCAAAATCACACGGTGCAGCCAATCTTCTCAGATCTGCAGCATATTTAGCAATTTCTTAGCCTTCGGGCCACCGGTGGGTGTAGAACCGGTGTCTGGCTGTGAAGATGCTCTCTTTAGGTTTGAGTTGTTCTTGTATTATTGTTACGAGCTCCGCATAAGTCTTGGTTGTCGTCTTTGCTGGGGCTTGCAGGTCCCTGATGAGGCCCTGGACATTGGGTCCACAACTGCTGAGCAGGATGGCTCTGCGCTTGTCCGCCAGCGAGGTCGGTGACTCCCCAGCTAGGTCGTTCGTGATGAAAAAGTGTTCTAGCCTTTCCACAAAGGCATCCCAATATTTCCCATGAGTGAATTGTTGGAAGTTGCTTAGGTTAGACATATTGTGCGTGGAAATTCATAACCTCGTCGCCAGTTGAGGTGTATGCAAGCACTCTAATAACAACTCCATGAGGTAAGCATATAGTATTTGAACTGTAGTGACCTTAGTCCTTTATTGCAGTTCCTCTAGTGAGGACACGAAGAGGTGAGCTCCCTTTTATACTTGGTTACCTGCAGTGTACAGGTGACCCTTAGATCTCCAGCAGTAGCACCCTCTGGTCGGATCAGCCATGATCGTATTAAATGGCAAAGCAGGCTCCAGGGCCGTATGGTGTGGTGCGCCAACTTTTTAGAACAGAAACGGCGCCTATTATTTACTTTCCTATTCTCCCCGCAGTCCAGTCGATCCAGGCCCTTGGTGCAGTGCAGCAGAACACGTGGAGGGCGGAGCCAGGTCCCGGCACTGAAAACAATGCCGGGACCTCTGCACATGCGCGCTAGAGTGTGCGCGCATGTGCAGTAGCTCCTCGCAGCTCGAATCTCTGCAGGCTGTGTGGGAGAGACCCGAAGCACGCCACCTCTAGCCCTGGCCGAATGGGCACCCCCGATGCTGCATTCATGTGAGCTGGCCCCCAATGGCCCTAGCAGCATTATTTCAGTGGCGGTGTCAATGTGTGGGCACAGGCTTTGATTTAAAGTATCTTGAATATTTTATGACAAGATTGGGATCTTTACAGCATAACTTGCCAAAGGCATTATTGTCAACCAGCAAGTCAAAGGCAGGAGATGCTAAAAAAAAACAGGGTTAATGTGCGTGTGGGGCACATGAAGCATTCAGAGAGTGGGGCCGGCTTCATGCTGGGTGTGAAAGTGAAGGAACAGGCCAGGAGGGGGCGAGGCAGATGGGGACCTGGCTCGAGCTGAATTGCCAAGCTGGCTGAGGCCAGAAAAGCAAACTTTGAACAAACCAAGGCGAACAACCAACAGCTGCTGGCATCAATCCAATATTAGTTCGTGGCGTTATTTTGTTGAGCAAATCGATTACATTTCATGCGTGTGTGTGTCTCTCGCTATCTCAAAAAATCCCCCCTCCCCCTCCCCTCCCCCATTAAGATGCCGCATTCACCACCCACCACCCCCAGCCTGCTGCGATGAGCCTCCTCCCTCCCTTCCGCAACCCCCTGTTCAGATGCCGCGTTCTCCCCCCCATCCCAGGCTGAAGGGACTCCCGCACGGCCAGCTGCTGCCGAGTTTAGTTGAAGGTAGGATTTACTTCAGTTCTTTATTTTTTATTGAATGCTTATTACTTTTTGTGCTTTGTTTGGTGCTTGGTGGTGCTTTAAATGTAGTTACTTGCGCCGATTCCTTAACTCTAGGTAAGGTTTTTCTGTGCGGACAGAAGTGGCAACATACGCTGGCCTAAGTTGGTTTGGAGCAACTATTTGCTGGCCAAACTCGCTTAAATGGCCAAAACAGGCGTAAGTGGCTGGGAACTTTGAAAAGCAAACTAAACTAAAAAAAAACCTAACTCACTTACACTGGCACAAATTAAATGACCAGAATTGCAACTAAAAAGATACACCAGAAAAATCAAGTTGCTCCAAAAAAAAGGATCAACTCCTGGGGAAATTTGGGCCCAATAGGCTCAAATTTCACCAACCCCTTTTTCTGGCGTCCTTACCCGAGGTGCGCTGCTTTTGTCTGTCTCCAAGCGCGGCAAAAATTTTCCTCTCAATTCTGGCCGCTCCCCAGCCTCTCCTAGGTGGTGGCGTAGCATGGCCCAGTGGATTGGGGGCGGAGCTAGAGTCTGTGCGCATGTGCAGTAGCTCCTGGCAGGCCGAATCTGTGAGTGCGCGCTGCAGGCTGTGTGGGAGGGGCCTGAAGCACGTCGTTCCTAGCCCTGGTCGAATGGGCTCCCTCATCGGCGGCCCGCTGCGTTCCCTAAGGTAGGACTTCTACTTTTTATTTGTTATTTACTGATTGATTGCTTATTACTTTGGTCTTGGTGCTTTAGGTGCAGGGTTCCTTCTATTTTTTTTATTTGTTAATTAATTGTTTATTACTTTTTGTGCTTCGTGCAAATGTACTGCTTTGTTTAGTGCTTGGTGCTTTAAATGTATTTATGCTTCTTTAATGTTGTTGTGAAGGTGTTTACTGCTTTGCAAGGTTCCCCCCACCCCGGCTATCTCTGGCTGCCTGCACTGATTTCTTAAATCACCGCAAAGTGTTTCTGATCATACAAGAGTGCCCACTTACGCTGGCCTAAGTTAGTTTGGAGCAACTTTTAGCTGGCTAAACTTGCTTAAATGGCCAAAACAGACATAGGTGGCTGGTAACGCCCCCTTTTGGAAATAAAACTAAACTTAAAAAGTAGCCTAACCTACGCACTTATACTGGCACAAATTAAATGGCCATAATTGCAACTAAAAAGATACTCCAGAAAAATCAAGTTGCTTCAAAAAAAACGGAGCAACTCCTGGGGAAATTTGGACCCATATATGCTCTTATTATTTTGCAAGTTTGCCATTTCCCTATTTTCAATTACAATTTCACCAGTCTTTAAGGGGCCCACATTACCCTTAGCTATTCGCTTTCTCTTACCATAATCTTAAAAACTTTTAGTGTTATCCTTAATAACTTTTTCAAGTTTTTTCTCGTAATCCTTTTGCAGCTCTAATTAGTTTTTTGCATCCCTTTGCTGTTCTTTATATCTCTCCCAGACCTCAAGATCGCCACTATTCTTTGCATTTGTATAAGAAATTTCTTTTAGTTTTATTCTAACACTCACCTCTTTTGATGACCAAGCTTGTTTAATTACACAAGTATTGCTCTTCAAGGGTATGTGCAGGTGTTGCATTGTACCAAGTACTTCTTTGAATACCTCCCATTATTCATCTGTAGTTTGATCCATAAACATTTTCATCCAGTTTACTGTGGTCAATTTCTGCCTCATCCCTTCAAAGTCAGCCTCACCTAATTTTAAAACCTTGGTTTGTGACTCCACCTTCGCCACCTGTAGGACGTGCGGAAGTAACCACTCGCCCCATCCAAGTTTATAGAGTTTGGACCCGTGGAACAAAACGATTCAAAAACCAATAGACTTGTGAAAAGTTTATTTTACTTAAAATCAGCAAGTTCACACAAAACTATTGCATATGCCTCCTTAATTATACTTCATCAAAAACCCAGTAATATTGCCTTACTTTAAAATCAAGTTATGATAAGCAAACACCGCATACGTCATCAGCATAGGCAGTTCCTCAGAATAGAGGAGGTCTTGCTTCCACTCTAAAAATGAGTCCTTAGGTGGCTGAACAGTCCAATATGAGAAACACAGTCGCTGTCACAGGTGGGACAGATAGTCGTTGAGGAAAAGGGTAGGTGGGACTGGTTTGCCGCACACTCTTTCCGCTGCCTGCGTTTGATTTCTGCATGCTCTTGGCGATGAGACTCGAGGTGTTCAGCACCCTCCCAGATGCTCTTGTTCCACTTCGGGTGATCTTTGGCCAGGGACTGGTGGGGATGTTGCACTTTGTCAAGGAGGCTTTGAGGGTGTCCTTGTAACGTTTCCTCTGCCCACTTTTGGCTTGCTTGACGTGAAGGAGTTCCGAGTAGAGCGCTTGCTTTGGGAGCCTCGTGTCTGGCATGCGAACAATGTGGCCTGCCCAGCGGAACTGATCAAATGTGGTCAGTGCTTCAATGCTGGGGATGTTGGCCTGGTCGAAGACGGTAACATTGATGCGTCTATCCTTCCAGGGGATTTGTAGGATCTTGCAGAGACATCGTTGGTGGTATTTCCCCAGCAACTTAAGGTGTCTACCATACAGGGGGGCGGGTGTTACTACAGCCCTGTAGACCATGTCTGTTTTTGTTGATAACATACCAACACCAGCAAGTGGTTGGTTCGTTGACGATTAGACGTATAACTTTAACTGCCAACTGACCAGGTTGCTCTCCCGACTGCAGTCCAGAATATCTTTTCACAGCAATGTTTATACCTCAAAACTTGGTAATTTTCCCATTGCATATCTCTAGCTCACTAGTTCGTTCCTGCTCAAGGTCTCTCATTCCCTTATCTGTGAGAAAGACAGTTTGTAGAGTTCAGCAGTTTTAAAACCTTCCCACAGGAATAAGTCTCTTGGCCTCAAGAAGCATGCTGGGTCAATAAATTTTGTCAAGCTTTTAACTTTAGTCAATTTATAGCAAAGTTACAGCAAAAATAGTATATTCTTATACATCTCAAACCTAATATGGAATTTAATCATGTTATGGCGACTGTTAGCTAGGTGTTCCTGTACGAAAGATTGGCATTAGAGATTCATATATATATATTCAATTTGGAGTCATTGACCAAACTAATCTTACCCATGATTCTATGTGGGCATGGGAATGGTAGAGGCTGCTCAAATGTATGCAAAAAGCAGTTTTGGCTAGGCTCAGATAACCAGGAACCTGTGGGTCAAATTGTTAAATAACGTGCAAAGTAGAAATTAGAGTTAATTTAACAAAACTAATTACAAAGATATTTGAACTATAGTTAGTATAAAGGAACATAAATAAGACAGATTCCGAGGTGTTAAAGGAATTTGTAAACAAGATAACATGGACAAAGTAGGGCTGATGGAAAATTACTGGAGGCAGGAGTGGCCAAGATACTAGCTCAAGTCTGAGTGACAATGGTATTTTGACCACTAGAACCAATTAAACAGAAACATAGAAAATAGGTGCAGGAGTAGGCCATTTGGCCCTTCGAGCCTGCACCACCATTCAATATGATCATGACTGATCATGCAACTTCAGTGCCCCATTCCTGCTTTCTCTCCATACCCCTTGATCCCTTTAGCCATAAGGGCCACATCTAACTCCCTTTTGAATATATCTAACGAACTGGCCTCAAACAACTTTCTGTGGTAGAGAATTCCACAGGTTCACAATTAAAAAAGGTAATTTTGTTAAAGACTATATATGGACACTGGCCAAACAAACCTTTGATAAGAAATTGATTAAAACATCGATACTCAAAGAATACCTTCACACTGAAACTGCTGAGATAGCAAGGAACAGATTGAAGATGATGTTATCTGTGTCCGGAAGTTTCTAAAGACCAAGGGCGGTGAGTTTTCATTCAGTTATCGCCTTTTGTTAAATATACTACTGCTGTAAGCATAAGGGGCCCGAAGTTGGTCAATGCATAAGGTCCGCCCATTTTTCGGCGGTATGCCGGCAGTGCGTCGTTTCAAACCGCCAACATACCGCTGAGACTGAAGAAGACAAAATGAGTCGATTTTTTTTTGCTGTTATAAGAACATAAGAAATAGGAGCAGGAGTAGGCCATACGGCCCCTCGAGCTTGCTCCGCCATTTAATATGGTCATGGCTGAACCGATCATGGACTCACATCCACTTCCCTGCCCGCTCCCCATAACCCCTTATCATTTATGAAACTGTCTATTTCTGTCTTAAATTTATTCAATGTCCCAGCTTCCACAGCTCTCTGAGGCAGTGAATTCCACAGATCCACAACCCTCCGAGAGAAGAAATTTCTCTTCATCTCAGTTTTAAATGGGCGGCCCCTTATTCTAAGATTATGCCCCTAGTTCTAGTCTCCCCTATCAGCTGAAACATCCTCTCTGCATCCACCTTGTCAACCCCCCTCATAATCTTATACGTTTCGATAAGATCACCTCTCATTCTTCTGAATTCCAATGAGTAGAGGCCCAACCTACTCAACCTTTCCTCGTAAGTCAACCCCCTCATCTCTGGAATCAACTTTGTGAACCTTCTCTGAACTGCCTCCAAAGCAAGTATATCCTTTCGCAAATATGGAAACCAAAACTGCATGCAGTATTCCAGGTGTGGCCTCACGAATACCCTGTATAACTGTAGCAAGACTTCTCTGCTTTTATACTCCATCCCCTTTGCAATAAAGGCCAAGATTCCATTGGCCTTCCTGATCACTTGCTGTAACTGCATACTAACCTTTTGTGTTTCATGCACAAGTACCCCCAGGTCCTGCTGTACTGCAGCACTTTGCAATCTTTCTCCATTTATATAATAACTTGCTCTATGATTTTTTTTCTGCCAAAGTGCATGACCTCTCACTTTCCAACATTATACTCCATCTGCCAAATTTTTGCCAACTCACTTAGCCTGTCTATGTCCTTTTGCAGATTTTGTGTGTCCTCCTCACACATTGCTTTTCCTCCTATCTTTGTATCGATGGTGATATGTTAGCAGTCTGCAGCGGGCGGTATATAACCTAGTAGTCAATCCAGATCGACTTTCTCTTCGATGGACGGTGTGGCACTGAACTGCACATGCACGTTTTTTTCCCCCATTTTTTTTACAGAAGTGGCTTACCTGCGATTTTGGGGGTCACAGGTCACCCGCGCATGCGCAGTGAGTTGAAAAGGAGGGAGAGAGAGTGAGAAGGAACAGCAAGCTAGTCGAGGGTCAGTTACTTTAAAAACACATTGCAGAGTTAAAAAATATTCATAACTAATAATTCTACAGTTTGAAGAATAAGAAGGCATATTTACAAAGCAAAAATCATAACAGAAATATTATGGAAATATTTTTTTAAATATCCAAGTGCAGGAACATCGAAAGGGATGGGAGGCTGAGGGCGCCTGCCTTCGACGAGACAGAGTTACCTGCCCTTCTCGAGAATATCACAGAGAGGTACTCCGAGATAACGAAGGGTCATTGTGGAAAGCACCCCCCAAAGGAGTACAACAGGATATGGGACGAGATCTTGGAGGCTGTGTCCTCCACAAGTACCATGGTACGCACCGGGGAAAGGTGCCGTAAGAGGTGGAACGACCTGGTGAGGATCACAAGAGTAAGTAATGATTTTATTTGTGCACCCACCCCCCCATGTGCCATCTACCATGTAAATGTAGGTTCAGTGTCACATGGATGATTTTATTTATCTTAAGGTTACGGCAATGTATTTGTGCTTTCAGGCAATGACAAGAGGATCAACGCAGTGTTTTTTATGTGTGTGTGCAATGTTAAATGGATTGAAGATTTTTATTTTACTTTCCTTTACTTTCTGCAGAAGAAGGCATCTGCAATAGCAGCCAATCAGTAGCGTAAAGAGAGAGGACTCACAACCTCAGAGCCTCTGACTGAAATTGAAATCCGTGCCTTGTCCCTGGTCGGGGATAGCAACCATGCCACCATCGGCATTGGAGCTGACAGGGTGGCAAGTTGAATACAATCCAGTCTGTGTTATGGTGCTCTCATGTCATGTAATGTAACTGTAACTGGAATATTGGCCTGATGTTATGTAATGTAAGTTTATTGCACTGTAATGTTGGCCTCATGTGATGTACTCAATGTTGGAGGCATGTAATGCAATGCATATATGTATTGACTGTCTGCAATATGTAATGCAGTACTGCAGCAGTTGTGGACATTTAAGTAAGACTGCGATAAGTCACTATACTATGTACTCATGTAACACTGACCGCTCCCCAAGCATTTTTAAATGTTGTTTTGTACTTCCAGACTCGGACGATTCAGATCACACCGACACAGAGACATCAAATGATAGACACTGCCTCCACCTCTGGCATCACCCAGCCCGCTCCCAACTTCACCACTGGCAGAGATGAGGAAGACGAAGAGGAAGAGCCGCTGATCCTGGGGCCAATGGAGGTGAAGACGGAGGAAGATACACCAGCTCCATGTGGGCCAGCTGGAACATCCCCCACCACGGAGTCTGTATTCAGGTGATTCCCCCATGGCTTCTCTGATTCTGTGGGACCAAGTGGTGCGCAGCAAGGCACCCCCCGTGTTGCAGTGCCTTTGCCGCAGCAACGGAGGTTGATACAAAAAAGGTCGGTTACTGTAGGCATGTACCAGGACATGGTGCATCTGTCACAGGCCAGCGTCGAAATAGGTCAAGAACTGATCAAGGCCATGGCTATGTAAACTGGAAACATCGCGGCTCTATCAGAGCGGCAGTCAGAGGTTATGTCGCGTATGATCATCGCGATAGAGCGGACCGCCGACACCGGCGAAGCCATGCGGCAATCGACAGGAGGACATGGCGCGGAACCCCCCATGTCATAGTAATCAGGTCGACAGCACCTGAGGGTGGGGAGCTGAAATCATCTTCCAGCCCTGAAGCCGTGCGTTCCACATCACGAGCTTCTCCTGAGGTCCCATTTATTGCGCCTGTAATGTCTGACCCCCAACGACAACAACAGCACTCGGGGTGCAGTGCTGCACACCGGCTTGGTATCACCGTGGAGAGGTCCGGGCTCAGGGGCAGTGGGAAAGGGAAGTGCGGGAGTAAGAAAGGGGGGAATAGTCCCCAGCGTGGTGTAGCACGCGGTCGCAGATGGGGTCATGGTCGAGGTCAATAAAGAGTCTTTTGTTGTACTTGTTCATTGAATAATTGAAGTTTGATTTGTAAAAGTTTATTGAAGTTGTGAAAGTTTTGTTAAAGTTGTTGTTAAAGTTTTGTTAAAGTTGTTTTATAGTTATAAGTTTTACAAAGTTTTAAAATTGTTGTATATTTTTGATATTTTTACATAAACATTTGAATTGAATTTAAGCACTCTTGCACAGTGTCAAACTTTTGGGGTAACAGTCATCAGAGTCCCAAAATGCTGCTCTCCACATTCAAGCAAAGCATTCATTTATAAATCTTCTCATATCTGGTTCCTCCATTAGACAGGTAGTCAGCAATACAGGCTGAGATAGTACAGGCCCCATTCTTTTTAAATTTCCATAATATTTTTCAATGAAAAAAATATAACTAAAATACCTTCTATCTTAATAAGTTACTCAGTACCAATAAAAATTCTACCCTAAATCGCATTGTAAAGTCACTGTTCACCTCTGAAATACAGCGGTGCTGCTTCAGCTGACAGTTCCCGATTTCCAAAATGGCGGCTCAGTGCACTCCACCCATTCCCGCCCACTTAACATCACGTAAAACCACCTTATCCAGGACGGTATGCAGCTCCAGTGGTATGTCGGCGATGTGTGATGAAAATCGGACATTTTAGGCAGTATACGAGCGATCCTACATGGCGGACGGTGTGCACACCTCTCGGCGGTATGTCAATGATGAATATTCCGCCGAGCGATATGTCGGCGGTATGTAGGTGTTTTTTGACCAAAATCGCATTTTTGGGCGGTACGTGGGTGGCATGTCGACCAATTTCGGGCCCAATAAATCTTGATCTCTTGCTCAAAACATACTGACTGCTTATTGGTGTCTTGTCCAAGAACCCTTAAAAAGTTCTACATTCCCTAACCATTAGATTATTGACTAGTTCAGGCTCATTATTAATTACTAAATCTAAGATAGTCTGTCCTCTTGTTTGTTTAAGAACATATTATTCCAGAAAACTATCTCGAATATACGCAAGAAATTTGCTGCTTTTGGGACTGAAGCTGCTCTGTTTCTCCCAGTCTATATGAAAATTAAAGTCTTCCATGAGCCCAATTTTGGCCATGACTTGCATCAATTTTTTTTGGAGTAAGTTGGTTTTTCTGACGTAAGTTTAAAAAAAAACGTTTTCCCCAAAGAACTTGCTCCAGAGTAACTTAGTTAGGTATGATTTTTTTTTAGTTCAGTTTTTTTTTCAAAGGGGGGCCAATTTTGGCCATTTATGCCACTTTGGCCAGCTAACACTTACACCAAATCGACTTAGATCAGCGTATGTGGCCAGCTCTGAAAAACGTTGTGGGCAGTTAAGAAATCGGCGCAGGTAAGTAAGTACCAAGCACCAAGCAGCAAACATTCCAAATATAAGAAAAAATAATTAAATAAAAATAAAGAACTCAGGTAAACAATTGATTAACAATTAACTATTTTAAGTAAATCCTACCTTGGGCCGGGGAAGGCAGCGGACTGGCCTGTACGGGAGGCCATTCAGCGTTGGATAGGGGCGGCTGGCAAAGATGCATTGGGTGACTGTGGGGGGCAGGGGGGGTGGTGGTGAAGGGAGAGGAAAGGCTGGGCTCAATGGCATCGGGAGGTGGGGAGGGAGGGAGAGGAAAGGCTGGGCTCGGCAGCATCGGGAGGGAGGGAGGGAGAGAGAGGAAAGGCTGGGCTGGACGGTATCGGGAGGGGAGGAGGGAGGGAGAGGAAAGGCTGGACTGGACGGTATCGTGAGGGTGGGAGGGAGGGAGGGAGAGGAAAGGCTGAGCTGGATGGCATTGGGAGGGAGGGAGGGAGAGAAAAGGCTGGGCTGGATGGCATTGGGAGGGAGGGAGGGAGGGAGGGAGAGGAAAGGCTGGGCTGGATGACATTGGGAGGGAGGGAGAGGAAAGGCTGGGCTGGACGACATTGGGAGGGAGGGAGAGGAAAGGCTGGGCTCGGGAGGGAGGGAGAGGAAAGGCTGGGCTCGATGGCATCGGGAGGGAGAGGAAAGGCTGGGCTGGACGGTATCGGGAGGGAGGGAGGGAGAGGAAAGGCTGGGCTGGACGGTATCGGGAGGGGGGGAGGGAGGGAGAGGAAAGGCTGGGCTGGACGGTATCGGGAGGGAGGGGAGGGAGGGAGAGGAAAGGCTGGGCTCAATGGCATCGGGAGGGGGGAGGGAGGGAGAGGAAAGGCTGGGCTGGACGGTATCGGGAGGGAGGGAGAGGAAAGGCTGGGCTCAGCGGCATCTCAGATAGGGTTATGACAGCCTGGGCTATACTCAGACCAGGTGACCATTTGGCCACGGCTAGGTGCGGCAAACATCGGGTCCTGCTGACAGCTTGCAGGACATGCTGGGAGGATGAGGAGCATGCGCACAGACTCCACTGCATATGCGACAGCTGCCGGCAGTGTTTTCAGCGCAGGGCTGTAGCTCCAACCCCCACTCCACCATGGATGCCGCGCCAGGACTCGGGACACTCGGCAGAGGGGCCAGGATATTAAGAACGGTTTTTGGCACCCTTTCCAGCGCACAAAGCCGTCGCATAAAGGGTCAGTGTGCCAAAAAAACGGGTTGGCCAAAGTTGCGCCCATAATCACTCTACTTTTGCAACAAGCTTCGCTGATCTCCATATTTATGCATCCCTCTACATCATTACTGCTATCAGGTGTGTAAACAACTCTCACAAAAGTCTTGCATCTTTTTCTATTCCTCAATTTTACCCAGAGAGTTTCTACTGCCTGCTCACTCTTACTAATGCCCCCTCTTTCTAATGATGTAATAGTGTTTCTTATCAATATTGATACTCCTCATTTTCCAATTCCCCTGTCCTTCCAAAGACCTTATTGTTAAGTATGGAAGAACTCCACAAGACTGAGTACTGCGAGTTAAAACTGATGTGACCTTAGTCTCTTTAATACAACTCCAGAGTGCCGAAGCAACACGGCAGACAACCTTTTATATTCCCTTGCACGAGGTGTGCAGGTGACCCTTGGGCCTCCAAAAGTTGCGCTCTCTGGTGGCAAGTCTTACACAGTTACAATGTTTACATACATAACATCACTCCCCCCAAAGTCTTTGATACAAATTATTTACAAGTTGAGACGATCTGGGGCCTTACGCTGCCTGGTTGATCGTCTGAGTTCAAACTCTGGCATGGGTGAGTTGGTCGGACCATTGCTGCACTGCGGCGCGGCTAGTCTGACAGGACTGTTGGGAATGGTGAGTTCATCCTCTTGATTGACAGTGAGGTCGATTGCTGGTTGGGTGTGTGTTGGTGGATCGATGATGGTGATGTCCTTTTCAGATTGTTCCTGGTTGTCGGTGAACCGCAGTTTGGTCTGATCCAAATGCTTTCTGCACGTTTGTCCATTCAATAGTTTGACTATTCCCCTCCTTGGCCAAGACAGTGCCAGCAACCCATTTAGGACCATGACCATAATTCAAGACAAACACAGGGTCGTTAACATCAATGTTACGCGATACAGCTGCGCGATCATGGTACATGTTTTACCGGTGACGTCGGGTTTCCACATAATCATTTAGATCCGAGTGGAATAGAGAGAGCCTGGTTTTGAGTGCTCTCTTCATTAACAATTCTGCAGGGGGAACCCCAGTGAGCGAATGGGGTCTCGTCCGGTAGCTGAGCAGAACCCGAGATAAGCGGATCTGCAAGGAACCTTCCGTCATGCGTTTCAAGCTCTGCTTGATAGTTTGGACTGCCCGTTCTGCTTGACCGCAGGCTTAAACGGGGCAGACCTGACATGCTTGATGCCATTGCGGGTCATAAATTCATTGAATTCCAAGCTGGTGAAGCACGGTCTATTGTCACTGACAAGGACATCGGGCAAGTCATGGGTGGCGAACATAGCCCGGAGGCTTTCAATGGTGGCAGTGGATGTGCTGGATGACATGATTATGCATTCAATCCATTTAGAGTAAGCGTCCACTACAACTAAAAACATCTTTCCGAGAAAGGGGCCAGCAAATTCTATGTGGATCCTGGACCACGCTTTGGAGGGCCATGACCACAGAGTCAATGGAGCCTCCCTTGGTGCATTGCTCAGTTGTGAGCACATGTTGCACTGGTGTATGTATGACTCTAAGTCCGAGTCAATGCCGGGCCACCAAACATGCGACCTGGCTATAGCCTTCATCATGACTATGCCTGGGTGGGTACTGTGTAGGTCGCGTATAAACGTTTCCCTGCCTTTTTTTGGCAAAACCATGCGATTACCCCATAAGAGACAATCTGACTGGATGCACGTTTCATCTTTGCATTGGTGAATGACTTAATTTCATCTTGCATTTCCCCGGGAACGGCCAACCAGCTCCCATTGAGGACGCAACTTTTTACAAATGATAGCACAGGATCCTGGCTGGTCCAGGTCCTGATCTGGTGAGCAGTGACGGGTGACCCCTTGCTCTCAAAAGCATCCATGACCAGAAGCAAGTCTGCAGGCTATGCCATTTCTACCCCAATGGTAGCCGATTGAGGGCATCAGCACAGTTCTCCGTGCCTGGTCTGTGGCGGATAACATAGTCATAGGCGGACAGTGTTAGTGCCCATCTTTGGATGCGGGACGAAGCATTGGTGTTTATACCTTTGCTTTCTCAAAATAGCGAAATGAGCGGTTTGTGGTCAGTTTCAAGCTCAAACCGAAGTCCAAATAGGTATTGGTGCATTTTCTTAACCCCGTATACGCATGCTAACGCTTCCTTCTCAACCATACTGTAGGCTCTTTCAGCCTTAGACAGACTTCTCGATGCGTATGCAACCGGTTGAAGTTTGCCCGATACATTGGTTTGCTGTAACGCACAGCCGACCCCGTACGAAGATGCATCACAAGCTAGCACTAATCGTTTACACAGCTCATACAGTGCAAGTAACTGATTAGAACAATGTAGGTTTCTGGCCTTCTCAAAGGCTGTTTCTTGAGATTTACCCCAAGACCAGTCGTCACCCTTATGTAGCAACATGTGCAAAGGTTCCAGCAAGTGCTTAACCCGGGTAGAAAGTTACCAAAATAGTTGAAGAGTGCCAGGAACGAACGCAGCTCCATCACATTCTGTGGTCTGGGTGCATTCTTGATCGCCTCTGTCTTTGAGTCGGTGGGTCTGATGCCGTCTATCGCAATCTTTCTCCCCCAAAATTCAACCTCTGGTGCCAGGAAAACATACTTGGAGAGTCCCACTCTGTCTAGTCGACTTAGAACCTTTTCCAGGTTGTGCAAGTGTTCGGTGGTATCACGACCAATGATCAGGGGATGTCGTCTTGAAACACAACGGTGCGCCGAACCGATTTCAGCAGACTCTCCATGTTCCTCTGGAAGATGGCAGCAGCCGAGCGAATCCCAAAAGGGCACCTGTGGTATATAAACAGTCCTTTGTGCATGTTGATGCACGTCAATCTTTTCAAAGCTTCAGCCAACTCCTGTGTCATGTAGGCGGAGGTAATCTCCAACTTGGTGAACGACTCGCCCCCGCACTAATGTTGCGAACAGGTCATCTGCCTTGGGCAGCGGGTACTGGTCCTGTAACAAGACTCTGTTGATCATTACCTTATAGTCTCTGCAGATTCTGACCACGTCATCGCTTTTTAACACCGCAACAATCGGACTGGCCCACTCGGTGAACTTAACTAGCGATATGATTTCCTCTCGTTGAAGTCTGTCCAGTTTGATCTTGACTTTCTCCCTCATCATATATGGAACCACTCGAACCTTGTGATGAACGGGCCTTGCATCAGGGATTAGATGGATCTGTATCTTGGTGCCTGTGAAGTTGCCGATGCCTGGTTCAAATAGCGACGGAAACTTGCTCAGCACTTGGGCGCACGAGGCATCATCCACTGAAGATAGTGCTTTGCTGTCGTCCCAGTTCCATTGAATCTTTCCCAGCCAGCTTCTGCCGAATAGCATTGGGCTATCGCCTGGTACAATCCAGTGATAAATCATGCACAGTTCCATCGTACGATACCTTAACTACCACATTGCCTATGACTGTTATGAGCTCTTTGGTGTAGGTGTGCAACTTTGTCTGAATCAGGCTCAGTTTGGGCCTTTGTGCTTTGTTTCTCAAAAGCCTTCTGGCTCATAATTGACTGACTCGCCCCCGTGTCCAACTCCATTGATACCGGCATACCATTCAATTTGACTTTCAGCATGATAGGAGGGCTCTTGGTGAAGGAGGTGTGTACCTCATACACTTCTTCCTCGGGTTGAGTTGCCTCTCCTGTTTGTTCTGCGTGATCCACGCCGGATCGATCATTCTCTGCCGACTCTGCCACGTGGTGAGTCGCAGCACTCTTGCCCATTCGCTGGAGGTGCCCCACTGTTTTGCAGCCTTTGCACACGTAGTGCTTGAATCGACATTGATGGGCTCAATGATTACCCCCACAGCGCCAACATGGTGCTAATGGATTTGCATTCACGCCCGATAGTGGACTCTGAGTCATTGTAGGTCTTGCAGCTGCAGATGTGTAGACCCTGCCATATGCAGTTCTGCCTGCTAGTGACGATATTTTATGCATAGTACTTGCCGGTGAGCTTCGATGCTGGGAAGATATCTGTCTGGTATTATTGCTCGTGGATGTGAATGCCTGGGCTATCATGATAGCCTTGCTCAGGTCTATGGATTCGGCGGACAACAGCTTGCGAAGAATGACCTCGTGGCCAATGGCAAGCACAAAAAAGTCCCGCAACATTTCCCCCAAAAATCCAGCAAATTTGCAAGTTCCCGCAAGGCGTCTCAGGTCGGCGATATAACTTGCCACGTCCTGGCCCTCGGAGCGGTGATGCATGTAGACACGATATCTGGCCATTAAGACGCTCTCCTTTGGCTTGAGGTGGTTCCAAACCAGCGTACACAACTCTGTATATGTCTTCTCTGTTGGTTTCTCCGGTGCTAGCAGATTCTTGAGGCTGTAAATTGTGGACCTACACACAGTGAGGAGAATCGTCCTGCGTTTGATCGCTTTGTCATCCCCATCCAGCTCATTGACCACGAAGTACTGGTCGAGACGCTCAACGACGGCTTCACATCATCACCCTCTACAAATCTCTCTAAAATACCAATGGCAGCCATGACGCATAAAAGTTTGTAAGCTGTTACTCATCGCCAATTGTTAAGTATGGAAGAGCTCCACAAGACCGAGTACTGTGAGCTAAAATTGATGTGACCTTAGTCTCTTTAATACAACTCCAGAGTGCCTAAGCAGCATGGCAATCAACCTTTTCTACTTCCTTGCACGTGGTGTGCAGGTGACCCTTGGGCCTCCAACAGTTGCGTCCTCTGGTGGCAAGTTTTATACAGTTACAATGTTTACATACATAACACTTATAACCTGCAATATTTATCTTCCACTCATGCCCAGTTTGTAGCCAGGTCTCAGTAATGGCCATTGGTGTCCCCCGAGGATCTATCCTTGGTCCCCTCCTTATTTCTCATCTATATGCTGCCCCTTGGCAATATCATCAGAAAACACGGAGTCAGTTTCCAGATGTACGCAGATGATACCCAGCTCTACCTCTCCACCACTTCTGTCGAACTCTGCTTGGTATCTAAATTGTCAGATTGCTTGTCTGACATCCAGTACTGGATGAGCAGAAATTTTCTCCAATTAAATATTGGGAAGACCGAAGCCATTATCTTTGGTCCCCACCATAAACTGCATTCCCTAACCACTGACTCCATCTCTCTCCCTAGCATTAATCTGAGCGTGAACAAGACTGTTCGCAACCTAGATGTCATATTTGACCCTGAAATGAGTTTCCAGCCACATATCCGTGGCATAACTAAAACTGCCTTTTTCCACCTCCGTAACATTGCCCGCCTCCACCCCTGCCTCAGCTCTTCTGCTGCTGAATCCCTCATTCATACCGTTGTTACCTTTAGACTTGACTAATCCAACTTACTCTTGGCCAGCCTTCCACATTCCACGTTACGTAAACGTGAAGTCATCCAAAACTCAGCAGCCCGTGTACTAACCCGCACCAAGTCAAGATCACCCATCACCCCTGTGCTTTCTGACCGATGTTGTCTCCCAGTTAAACACCTCGATTTCAAAATTCTCATCCTTGTTTACAAATCACACCATGGACTTGCCCCTCCCTATCTCTGAAATCTTTTTCAGCTTCACAATCCCACAAGATGTCTGCGCTCCTCAAATTCTGGCCTCTTGAACATCCCTCATTATAACTGTTCAACCATTGGTGGACGTGCCTTCAGCTGCCGGGGCCCTAAGTTCTGGAAATCCCTCCCTAAACCTGTATGCCTCTCTACCTCTCTTTCCTCCTTTAAGACGCTCCTTAAAACCTACCTCTTTAAACAAGCTTTTGATCATCTGCCTTAATTTCTTCTGCGGCTCGGTGTCAAATTTATCTGTTTGTCTGCAACACTGTTGTGAAGTGCCTTGGGACGTTTTACTACATTAAAGGTGCTATATAAATAAAAGTTATTATTAGTTATTGTTATTACATCATAGTCTTTAATAAAACCTTCATCATCATTGGTGGCGTTTTGGCATATGAGCTGTGAATGTTTGCCACATGAACCCGCTGAACTTCAGCGTCCATTGATTTGCCCCAAGAGTCATCCTGCCTCACAGACCCCTCTTCTGGTCCATCCGCCTCGTAAATTAGCCTGGTTACAGGCTTCCTGCACATTCGAGCTAAATGGCCACTGAGGTTGCAAATTCTGCAGACGAATTGTTGAAACCTGCAAGTCCTGGCAGAGTATTTGCCCCCACACCTCCAGCATGAGCTGAGATTCCCATTGTTGTGAACAAAGGAGCTATGACCCGGCATTCCTCGCTGATTGTCCCTTTGACTGCCCTTGAGTACCCTGTTAGTGGGTGTTAATGGTCCCATCCCGGACCGCATTGTTCACTGTGATGGTGTAAATGTCCATTTCAGCCTGCCATTGTCTCTGTTGAAAACCTACTCTGGGGTCTATTGCTGCCTGGGGTGTGTCGAACTGCCCTTGCCTGCTTGCGGGGCTCTGAGTCGTGTTTACGATATTGACTCCCTGATGCCCCGCCGCGTTGGAGGCAGAATTGCGCGCATATATTATTTTGGTTTCCTCCTCCCCCGCCATGAAAGTCTGAGCCATCAACGCCGCCGCTTCCAAAGTCAAGTCCTTGGTCTCAATTAACTTTCACAAAATCCCCGCATGACCGATGCTCTCAATAAAGAAGTCCCTTGCCGACGTCTGTGAACTTACAGAGCCTGGCCAAACACCAGAGGCCCACAACAAAGTCCGATATGCTCTGTCCTTCACGGCGTCGGTGGGTATAGAATCTGTGTCGGGCCATGTGTATGCTGCTCGCCGGTTTGAGGTGCTCACCGATTAGTTTGCTGAGCTCTTCCAAGGTTTTGTCCGCTGGCTTTTCGGGTGCTAGTAGGTCCTTCATGAGCGCATAAGTCTTAGATCCGCAGCTGGTCAGCAGATGGGCCCTTCGCTTGTCGGCCGCTGCATCTCCCAGCCATTCTTTCGTGACAAAGCTTTGCTGGAGCCTCTCAACGAAATCATCCCAGTCCTCACCAACACAGTACCATTCCTCTGTGCTACCAGTGGCCATTCTCATGGGTCATTGATTCCCGTTTCTCGTCACCAATGTAACACCCTTACTCAATGGCACAAAACCCACACGAGGCACATTCTATGGACAAGGTCACTTTATTCACAGGACCAAGAAGTGATGACCCTGCGTGGGACCTCCCTTTATATACCTGGATGACCAGGTAAGGAGTGTCTCTCACAAGTTCACCCCCTATGGTCAAGGTGTGCATTGCTTAAGTATATACAGTATTGTAGTGGTATTACATAGAGGTTACATACATGACAAAGAGAGCCTTGCTTGCTCTACCCCAATCCGCTTCTCCCTTTGGTGCCATGCATTGCTCCATCAGCGCTGCACCTCATGGTCTGGCCGCGGCCATCTTTCTCTTCAGCGGTTCATCTCGTGGTTTGGGCGCCACCTTTCCTTCATCCACAATGTCGACTGCGGTGATGCTCTTCTCCCCGGGTTCTGCCTCCGAAGTTGGGAAGTCGCTTCTGGATCCGATTTTCTTCCTTCAGAGTCCTGCCACTCGAGTCGTCTCTGCTGGATCATCTCCACGCAGTCGTGCTGAGCGGTCTGTCTCTTGGGTGCTGTGCTGGTCTGCTCTCTGGTGCCGGGTCCACTTTCAGGTGAGGGCCTGCTTTGCCACCGAGTGCAGAGGGCTTCGATCGCTGGAAGGGTGAAGTCTTCCCACTTCCAATGGATCTTCTCCATCCACCTTCTCCCGAGCAGCTTTGGTCCATCACCTGCAACAATCCACAGAGGTAACTTGTACACTGCGCCATCATGGAGTACCTTTACATTCGCACTACCAACGACTGGGATAATTTCATCGGTGTAGGTGTGCAGCTTTGCCTGAACCGGGACCAACTCGGGTCGTCCAGCCTGATTGTCCCATAGCCTCTCAAAGGCTCCTTGATTCATCACTGACTGGCTCACTCCCGTGTCCACTTCCATGAAGACTGGAACTCGCTCTATCTCGACTTTCATCTTCAGCGGGGAACAGTTGGTGGTGCAGGTAAACATGCTATGTACCTCCCCGTGGGACTGGGCTGCCTCTCTGTCTATCGATTCATAATCCACGCTGGATTCCTGGCCATCTGTACACTCTTTATTGACATAGTGAGTCATATTTCTCTTACACATTCACTGGAGGTGGCCTTTTGTGCTGCAGCCTTTGCATACATAGTCTTTAAAACAGCACTGGTGAGCCCTGTGATTCTCTCCACAACGCCAGCATGGTGCTACTCGATTAGCCCCCCTCGACGGACTCTGAGTTAAGGAACTCGGGGGCCTGTTCTCTCTCCCCTGAGAAGGCTCACGTTTTACAGTCCAACCTCTAAAAGGCAGCACTCGGTGCACAGTACCTGCCGGGTTTGAGTCCTGAGGGTGAGACATCTGCCTAGAGCCGTAGGTCGAGGTCATGAATGACTGGCTCACAGAGATGGCCTTCTGCAGTGTGACTGTGGTATCTGCCGACAGTAACTTGTGAAGAAGGTCCACATGGCCAATTCCAATGACAAAAATGTCCTGCAGCACTCCGTTGAGGTGCGTACCGAACTCGCACAGTGCCGCCAGCCTCCTGAGGTCTGCGGCGTACTTAGCAATTTCCTGGCCTTCGGGCCATCGGTGGGTGTAGAACCGGTGTCCGGCTGTGTGGATGCTCTCCTTGGGCTTGAGTTGCTCCTGGATCAGGGTTACAAGCTCCTTGTATGACTTGTTCATTGTCTTCGCTGGTGCCAGCAAGTCCCTGATGAGGCCATAGACGTTGGGCCCACAACTGGTTAGCAAGATAGCACGGCACTAATCAGCCAGTGTGGCCAGGTTGTCTCCTGCCAGGTTGTTTGCTATGAAGAAATGTACTAGCCTCTCCACAAAAGCGTCCCAATCATCACCATCGGCAAACCAATGCAATGTACCCAGGATAGCCATTCCCGCGTGAAAGTTCATAATCTCGTCACCAATTGTAGTGTCCTTAGATGCTCTAGTAATGACTTTACGAGGCAATGTGTTGTATTTGAACTGTAATGAACTTAGTCCTTTATTAGTTAACTCCAGTGTGAGGATCACATCTGGTGGCCTGCCTTTTATACTAGGCCAGGCACACCTGTACAGGTAACCTACGAGTCTCCCACTGGTGCCCTCTGTCGGATACATGACATGCACATTCCAATTTAAATTTATGTCATAGCATTGAACAGTGTCATAAACAACAAATATATTTAAATATCACCCTTGTGCAGACAAAGCATGCATGGTATCCAGCTGAGACTGCATGAAAGTGGTGAGACTCGATGCCAGCAGTCATTGACAGGCACTACAGCAGTACCACGCGTGGCATGCAGCTGAGACTGCCTGGAGTTTAGAAGGATGAGAGGAGATCTCAGAAACATATAAAATTCTGACGGGACCGGACAGGTTAGATGCAGGAAGAATGTTCCCGATGTTGGGGGAAGTCCAGAACCAGGGGCCACAGTCTAAGGATAAGGGGTAAGCCATTTAGGACCGAGATGAGGAGAAACTTTTTCACTCAGAATTGTTAACCTGTGGAATTCTCTACCACAGAGAGTTGTTGATGCCAGTTCGTTGGATATATTCAAGAGGGAGTTAGATATGGCCCTTACGGCTAAAGGGATCAAGGGGTATGGAGAGAAAGCAGGAAAGGGGTACCGAGGTGAATGATCAGCCATGATCTTATTGAATGGTGGTGCAGGCTCGAAGAGCCGAATGGCCTACTCCTGCACCTATTTTCTATGTTTCTATCATATACAAAACAAAATGGATGACTTCTCCCAAGTTCATGTCAGCATGGTTTTGAAACTCACCAAACTAGAAAAGCTGTTAATTGGAAAGCCATTAACCTAATCAAGGAATGGCACCAGCCCTCCAAACAGACACATGTATGAGGAGAAGCCTGTCATGTTTGTAACTTCACATAACTGTAAACTTTATGTAACAACACTGTACACTGTATGCACCTGACAAATGCACACCTTGACCACAGGGGATGAACTTGTGGGAGATACTCTTCACCTGGTCATCCAGGTGTATAAAGGGAGCTCTCACACAGGGTCATCACTTCTTGGTCCTGTGAATAAAGGTACAGGTCACAGAGTGACCTTGTCTCCAATATGTGCCTCGTGTTGATTTGCTGTAGTGTGTAAGGATACAACATTTGGTGACGAGAAACGGGAATCAACGACTCAAGAAAATGGCCACCGGTAGCATGGAGGAACGGTACTGTGTTGGTGAGGACTGAGACAATTTCATTGAGAGGCTCCAGCAGAGCTTTGTCACGAAAGACTGGCTGGGAGTGGCAGCGGCTGACAAGCGGAGGGCGCAGCTACTGACCAGCTGTGGACCTAAGACGTACGCGCTGATGAAATATCTGCTCGCACCCGAGAAGCTGGCGGGCAAGACCTTCGAGGAGCTCAGCAAACTGATTGGTGAACACCTCAAACCGGCGAGTAATATACACATGGCCCGACACCTATTCTATACGCACCGACGTCGGGAAGGGCAGAGCATAGCGGACTTCGTTGCGGACCTTCGGTGCTTGGCCAGCCTCTGTAAGTTCACAGATGCCTGCAGGGGGGGGGGAGATGTTACAGGATTTCTTCATTGAGGGCATTAGTCATGCTGGGATTTTTAGGAAGCTAATTGAGACCAAGGACTTGACCTTGGAAGCAGCGGCGTTGATGGCTCAAACCTTCATGGCGGGGGAGGAGGAAACCAAGATGATATACGCGCACAACTCTGCTCCCAACATGGCGATGAAGCAGGGAGTTAACATGGTAAATGCGACTCAGAACCCCGCAGGCAGGCATGGGCAATTCGACACCAACCATGCAGTAACAGACTCTAGGGTGGGTCCTCAACAGAGACAATGGCAGGTTGAACGGATATTTACACCATCACAAGGGACAATACGTCCCGGGATGGGACCATTGACACCCACAAACAGAGTGCTCAAGAGTAATCAAAGAGACAATCAGGGAGGAATGCTTGGTAACAGCTCTTTTGTTCACAACAATCTCAGCTCATGCTGGAGGTGCGGGGACAAACATGCTGCGAAGACCTGCCGGTTTTAACAATTCATCTGCAGAAATTGTAACTTGAGTGGACATTTAGCCAGGCTGTGCAGGAAGCCCGCAGCGAGGCTGGTTTACAAAGTGGATGAACCACAAGAGGGGTCTGCAAGGCAGGGGTATGCCTGGGACACAGCAATGGACACTGAAGTTCAGCGGGTTCAGGTGGCAAACATCCACAGCTCATACACAAGAACGCGGCCCATGATGATGAGAGTACTGTTAAATGGCATCCCGGTACGCATGGAGTTGGACACAGGAGCCAGCCAGTCACTCATGAGTGTCCAACAATTCGAGAAACTGTGGCCAATCAGAGCTAGCAGACCCAAACTTGAACGCATTGACATGCAATTAAGGACGTACACCAAAGAGATCATCCCAGTGCTAGGCAGTGCAATGTTGGTGGTCACACATAATGGATCTCAGAACCGGCTGTCACTCTGGATTGTCCCGGGAAATGGTCCCGCGCTTTTGGGGAGGAGCTGGCTAGCCAAGATGAACTGGAAATGGGGGGATGTGCACGCCATTTCATCGGTGGAGCGAAGTTCGTGCTCACAGGTCCTACAAAAGTGCGAGTCATTATTTCAATCTGGCATCGGGACTTTCAAAGGCACCAAAGTAGTGATACGCATCACCCCGGACGCCACACCAGTGCACCACAAAGCCAGAGCTGTGCTGTATATGATGCAGGAGAAAATTGAGAGTGAGTTGGACAAGTTGCTAAGAGAGGGCATAATTTCGCTCGTTGAATTCAGCGACTGGGCAAGCCCCATCGTCCCTGTTCTAAAAACGGATGGCTCGGTCAGGATCTACGGCGACTACAAGGCCACCATCAACCGAGTGTCCCTTCAGGACCAATACACGCTTCCGAGAGCAGAGGATCTTTTTGCCACGCTGGCAGGCGGCAAGCTGTTCACCAAGTTGGACCTCACTTCGGCCTACATGACCCAGGAACTGGCCGAAGAATCTAAGCTACTGACCACCATCACCATGCACAAGGGGCTGTTTGTCTACAACAGGTGTCCGTTTGGCATTCGTTCAACAGCCGCTATCTTTCAGGGGAACATGGAAAGCTTGCTCAAATCCATCCCCGGTACAATCGTATTTCAGGACGACATCCTTATCATGGGTCGAGACACCGAGGAACACCTCCACAACCTGGAGGAGGTGCTACGTCGACTGAACCAGGTAGACCTGCGACTAAAGAAGTCCAAGTGTCTGTTTTTGGCCCAGAGGTCGAGTTTTTGGGCAGGAGGGTTGCCGCAGACGGGATCTGGCCTACCGAATCCAAAACGGAGGCAATCCGTCGCGCGCCCAGGCCCAGCAACACATCGGAGTTGTGTTCATTTCTGGGACTATTGAACTATTTCGGGAACTTTCTGCCGAACTTAAGTACATTGTTGGAGGCGTTACACGTGCTCCTGCATAAGGGTTGTGATTGGTTTTGGGGGGACTGTCAGAAACGGGCTTTCAATCGGGCACAGGACCTGCTTTGTTCTAATAAGTTATTGACCCTGTATGACCCCTGTAAGAAATTAGTTTTGACATGCGATGCATCATTCTATGGGATTGGGTGCGTATTGCAGCAGAGTAACGATGAGGGCCAACTCCAACCTGTGGCTTATGCCTCCAGGTCACTCTCCCAAGCAGAAAAGGGGTATGGGATGGTTGAAAAGGAGGCACTCGCATGTGTCCATGGGATGAAAAAGATGCACCAGTACCTTTTTGGCAGAAGGTTCGAGTTAGAAACGGACCACAAGCTGTTAACATCCCTGTTGTCCGACAGCAAAGCGGTCAATGTTAATGTGTCAGTTCGCATACAGCGATGGGCTCTCACACTGGCTGCGTATGACTACACCATACGGCACTGGCCAGGCACCGAAAATTGTGTTGACGCGCTCAGCAGGCTTCCACTGGCCACCACTGAGGGGGCAGCGGAGCAAAGCGTAGAGATGGTCATGGCTGTCAATGCATTTGACAGCGCAGGCTCCCCCATCACAGCCCACCAGATCAAAACCTGGACAAACAGAGATCCCCTCCTATCTCTGATTAAGAACAAATACAGAGTCATCATTTTCTATCCATCTCTCCTTTGAGTTACGGTCGTGGCACTCGTTTTGGGACTGGCGCTTGCCCTCAACAATGTCTGACAGGACAGGATGAATGAGGGACAGCCGAGCCTTTAGTGTACATTTCATGAGTAGTTCCGCTGGTGGGACTCCTGTGAGCGAGTGCGGTCGGGACCTGTAGGCCAGCAGGAGGCACGATAGATGGTATCGAAAGGAGGGTCCTTGAATCTGGAGCATGCCTTGCTTTACGATTTGGATCACACGTTCCGCCTGACCATTGGAAGCCGGCTTGAACAACGCTGTCCTGACATGTTTGATGCCATTACCCGACATGAACTCCCGGAATTCATAGCTAGTGAAACACGGGCCGTTGTCGCTAACTAGGATATTCGGCAAGCCATCAGTCGCAAAGACCGGATCGAGTGCATCATATTGAATTCGTGCACAACATCCACCACAGTGGAGAGTCTGCGTGCGATCTTTGCGACCCACGGCTTGCCAGACATCCTAGTTAGCGACCACGGCCCGTGTTTCACTAGCTATGAATTCCGGGAGTTCATGTCGGGTAATGGCATCAAACATGTCAGGACAGCGCCATTCAAGCCGGCTTCCAATGGCCAGGTGGAACGTGCGGTTCAAATCATAAAGCAAGGCATGGTCCGGATTCAAGGACCCTCCCTTCAATACCGTCTATCGCGCCACCTGCTGGCCTACAGGTCCCGACCGCACTTGCTCACGGGAGTCCCACCAGCGGAACTACTCATGAAACATACACTAAAAACTCGGCTGTCCCTCATTCATCCTGTCCTGTCAGACATTGTTGAGGGCAAGCGCCAGTCCCAAACTGAGTGCCACGACCGTAACTCAAAGGAGAGTTGGATAGAAATTGATGACCCTGTATTTGTTCTTAATCACACTGTGGGGCCCAAGTGGCTCGAGGGTACTGTAATTGGTAAAAAGGGGAATAGGGTCATAATGGTCAGACTCAACAATGGGCAGATATGCCGCAAACATCTGGACCAAGAAAAAAAAAGTTTCAGCATGGACACGGAGGAACCTGAGGAACATCATGAGATGCTGCCCACACCACTGCCAGAGAACGAGCAACAAGAACCATCAGCAGCATGCACAGTCCCTGCGGCCAGCCCGGACGAGCCGGAATCACCACAGGTGACAAAGATGCATGCCAAGCCTCAACAACCAGAGCCCCAGCTGTGGCGCTCCACGAGAGCATCGACCGCCTGAAAGACTCAATCTTTGAACCAAAGACGTTGGGGGGAGTTGATGTCATGTTTGTAACCTTCACATAACTGTAACCTTTATGTAACAATACTGTACACTGTATACACCTGTGAAATGCACACCTTGATCACAGGGGGGTGAACTTGTGGGAAACACTCCTCACCTGGTCATCCAGGTATATAAAGGGAGGTCCCACGCAGGGTCATCACTTCTTTGTCCTGTGAATAAAGGTACAGGTCACAGAGTGACCTTGTCTCCAGTATGTGCCTCGTGTTGATTTGCTGCAGTGTGTCAGGACACAACAAAGCCAATCAGGAACGGCCCTGGAACCAAGATCCAATCCTGAGGCTTTCTGAGAAACAAAAGGCTAGAACCTCCACTTTTGTGGTTATCGCTCAAAAATAGGCGATATTTCCGGCGTGGGTGGTAAAAAAGGGTTTTCAGATCGCCGGCTTCTCGCCCATTCTCAAAACACCCAGTTTCCATTTTTTTAAATGGACGGTACGGCGAGCGATATAAAATGGGCGGTAGCGTAAAATATTTTGACCATCTGCCGTAAAGTGTGGCTATTCTTAGCAACAGCATGGCAATGCTCGATTCCCGCGATTCTGAAGGTCAAGGGTCACCATGACATGCGCAGAAGAGGAGACAGAGATAGAGGGAACTCAGAGGGACTGAAGGCGTGGCTGGGTGTGGTGTGGCTGCTTTGGGAGGAAGGAGGGAGACTTAGGAGCTTCACAGCAAGTAGGCAAACAAAAAGTAGGTGTTACCAACCACATATTTGACCGAATTTGGCCTATAATGGAGAGAGGAGGAGGCATCACAGCACACTGTGGAGACTGACACTGGAGAGAGCAGTGAGCTGGGAGAGGAGCACATTGGAGGGCGCAAAAGAGCCAGGAGGTTCTCGGACAAGGCAAATGCCTCCCTCCTGCAGGAGGTCGAGTTACACTGGGGTGATTTGACACAGGGAGGGCGTGGGAAGCCCACCCCAAAGGCATACTAGAAGATATGGACTGAGATAGCAGAGGTGGTCTCGTCGGCAACCAACGAGGTGCTTGAGGGCAACCAGTGCCGCAAACGATGGGATCCACAAGAGTCAGTATTACATTGATTTACATGTACTTATGTATTTATATAATTTGATTTGTAACAGTCATGAGTGACTATCAGCAGATGTGAGGTCTTTGAACTTCTACCTGGAATGTTTTACTCAAAGCCTGCAGTCAAGGTGTACGTGTTTAGGTAAAGAATGATAATGATCATAATAATCATGATTACATCTGTCGGTTATGTGTTGTATCTGTCTCTGTAACAGTACCTAGCAATGATCTCATACCATGTCGTCCCGTCACCTTTTACAGAAAAACTATCGACAATGAGGTCCGTGCAGAGGTGAATGGGTGGGGGGGCCACCATTCCCCAGCGACATCACTGACATGGAGGAGCATGTGCTCGCATTTATGGGGAAGCACCCCCGGTCAGCCGTGGACACATCTGCAGACCCTGAAGTGAAGCCACGTAAGTAAAGCTTACACCATTGCATCATGTAAAGTCTGCAGATGCCACACCCACTCATATCCGAACAATCATATATGCTAGATGATTTCTAAAATTGTCATAGAAATAATGCTGGCGTAATAAAAATCATTGCAATGCACAATGTGTTGATGGTCATGAAATGTGATGTCTGTGATGATTTTGATAGCGGTGGTGCTTCTGTCGTGTATATGCTGTGTGTATACACACCTTGTCACCCTATGTTGTGTAGACAATAACTCAATAGACTGGCTCTGCTTTATTGGGGCCCAAAGTGATTACATTCTAGATGGCTGGCCTTTCATACCTGGGCCGCACACATGTGCGCACAGGCCGATGACCTCCGACAGTGGCGCCACCTGGTGACTCGTAAACCCAAGCATACATACATGACACTATCCTCCTTTAAGATATTAGTAACAGTCTTTTTACAAATTGAGACGGTGCAGGCTTTCCGCTCCCGAGTTGAACGTCTCAGTTCAACTCCAGCCTTGGGCGAGCGCTCTGCATCTGTTATGACTGGGGGCTGGGTAGCTGATCTGATGGGAGTGGCAATGACCACGTCAGGGATTGAAAGTCCAGATTCATTGACCACGTCAGTGATTGAAAGTCCAGATTCATTGATGACAGCGGAGTCCTCTGATGACTGAAGGTAGGTTGGTTGGTCACTGATTGTGTCTTCCTCAAACTGTTCTGGTTCGTTCGTGTGCCGCAGCTTTATCTGATCAACATGTTTCCTGCATGCCTGTCCATTCTTGAGCTTAACGATAAACACTCTGTTACCCTCCTTGGCCGTAACAGTACCGCCGATCCATTTTGGACCTTGACCATAATTCAGTACATACACAGGATCATTGATAGAAATGTCACTGACACAGTAGCGCAATCATGATACCCTTGCTGACTTTGACGTCTGTACTCGACATGATTATTCAAGTCAGGTTGGACAAGAGAGAGCCTGGTCTTGAGATCTCTCTTCATCAATAGTTCAGCAGGGGAGACCCCGGTAAGCATATGGCGTCTTGTCCTGTAACTAAGCAATATGCGTGACAAGCGGGTTTGCAGTGAACCTTGAGCTACACGTTTCATACTCTGCTTGATGGTTTGGACTGTACGCTCTGCTTGTCCATTAGATGCGTGTTTGAATGGTGCTGACCTCACATGTTTGATACCATTGAGTTTCATGAACTCTTGAAACTCCATACTGGTGAAGCAAGATCCATGGTCGCTTACAACGATGTCAGGCAGGCCATGCGTAGCAAACATGACACAAAGGCTCTCAATGGTAGCTGTGGATATGCTGGATGACATGATTGTACACTCTATCCTCTTGGAATAAGCATCCACCACAACTAAGAACATCTTTCCCAGGAAGGAACCTGCAAAGTCGATGTGGATCTTGGACCATAGTTTAGATGGCCAAGACCACAGACTCAGCGGTGATTCCGCTGGTGCTTTACTAAGCCGCATGCAAATGTAGCTTAGTAAATGATGCACACGATTCCAGATCAGAGTCAATTCCAGGCCACCATACATGAGACCTGGCAATGGCTTTTATCATGACAATACCAGGATGTATGCTATGTGGATCATGCACAAATTTCTCTCTGCCTTTCTGCATAACAACATGATTACCCCACAGTATACAATCTGATTGAATGGATAGTTTGTCTTTGCGACGGATGTAAGGTTTGGTCTCATCACACATTTGCTTGGGTATGGCAGACCAATCACCACTAATGATACAAAGTTTCACAACCGACAATATCGGGTTCTGGCTGATCCAGGTCTTAACTTGTTGGCCATGACATGGGTTCCTTAACTTTCAAAAGCATCCATAACTAACAGTAAGTCTGCCGGTTGTGGCATTTTCACCTCCGGTGTGGGCAACGGCAGACGGCTCAATGCATTGGCACAATTCTCAGTGCCCGATCTGTGGTAAATGACATAATCATTGATAATGTCAGCACACACCTCTGGATGCGGGACAATGCATTGGTATTGATACCTTTGTTTTCCAAAAACAATTAAATGAGTGGCTTGTGATCTGTTTCCAGTTCAAACTGAAGACCAAACAGGTACTGATGCATCTTTTTAACCCCATATACACAGGCTAGTGCTTCTTTCTCTACCATGCCGTAGGCTCTTTCCGCCTTTGACAAACATTTTGAAGCATATGCAACAGGTTGTAATTTGCCCGACTAATTAGCTTGTTGGAGCACGCAACCAACTCCATATGACGAAGCATCACAGGCCAATACTAGATGCTGACATGGATCACAATGTACCAACAGCTTGTTAGAGCAAAGCAGATTAGTAGCTTTCTCAAAATCTTGAGAGGCACCCCAAACCCAATTGTCGCCTTTTCTTAGCAGCATGTGCAGTGGCTCTAATAAGGTGCTCAATCTAGGTAAGAAATTACCGAAGTAGTTGAGTAGACCAAGGAACGATCTCAGCTCCGTCACATTCTGAGGCTTGGGTGTATTTTTGATGGCCTTGGTTTTCGAGTCTGTAGACCTGATACTGTCAGCAGCAATTTTCCTCCCCAGGAATTCGAATTCTGGTGCCATGAGGATTCACTTCAAATATTTCGGTCTGAGTCCCACTTTGTCCAGACGATGTAGAACCTCTTCCAGGTTGTTCAGATGTTCGGCGGAGTCACGACCTGTGACCAGTATGTCATCTTGGAACATGACGGTTCTGGGGAGGGACTTCAGTAGACTCTCCATGTTCCTCTGAAATGTGGCTGCAACCGAGCGAATTTCAAAAGGGCACTTGTTGTAGATAAACAGTCGTTTATGAGTGTTGATGCACAAGTTTCTTGGACATGTCGACCAGCTCCTGTGTATTGTAGGCCGACGCCAGATCCAGTTTTGTGAACAACTCCCCCCCGGCTAGCATTGCAAACAGGTCATCAGCCTTCGGTAACGGATATTGATCCTGTTTCGAAACTCGGTTGATCGTAACCTTGTCGTCTCCACAAATCCTGGCAGTGCCATCAGTTTTCAACATGGGAACAATGGGGCTGGCCCATTTGTTAAATTTGACCAGTGATATGATCCCTTCACGCTGCAGCCTGTACAGTTCAATTTTGACCTTCTCCCTCATCATGTACGGAACTGCCCAAGCTTTATGATGGACAGATCTTGCATCCGAGCCCACGTGGATCTGTAACTTGGTTCCCGTGAAATTGCCGATGCCTGGTTCAAACAGCGAGGGGAACTTGCTCAGCACTTGAGCTCATGGAGTATCCTCCTCCGATGACAACGCTTTGATCTTGTTCCAATTCCATTTGATTTTTTCGAATCAGTTCCTGCCGAACAGCATTGGACCATTGCCTGGAACAATCCATAATGGTAAATCGTGAACCGCACCATCATGCGACTCCTTGATTCCTGCACAGCCAATCACCGTTATGAGTTCTTTAGTGTACGTACGCAACTTGGCATTGACTAGACTCAGCTTAAGCCTCACAGCCTTAGTATCCCACAGCCTGTCGAATGTCCTCTGGCTCATTATTGATTGACTCGCACCCAACTGTGTCCAATTCCATCGATACCGGCACACCATTAAGTTTTACATTAATCATTATCGGTTAGCTCTGTTAGGAACGCATACAGTCGATACACTTCCTCCTCTGGTATCTCAGATTGCATATCCGAATCCACGCGAGACTGGTCATCATCCTCCATGTGGTGTGTCGCAACACGCTTGCTCAGTCGCACACACATGCGCTGGAGATGCCCCATTGTCGAACAGCCATTACAAATATACTGTTTAATCCAACACTGATGATGTCACTGATTTCCCCCACAACGCCAAAATGGTGATATCGAATTAATTCCCTTTGGCGGACTTTGAGCAGCCACAGGTTTCACGTACGCAGTCGGGTAGGCCCTGCCATATGCAGCTTTGCTAAACGCCGATACTATCTTGTTTACAATTTTTTACGAGTTCCAATTTTTCAATATTATCTGCTTTAAGCTTTTATCCATCGTCATGCATGATTGGGCAATTGTGATGGCCTTGCTCAAATCCAGCGTCTCCGCCGCCAGTAGCTTACGCAGGATCACCCCGTGGTTGATGCCCATTACAAAGAAGTCCCGCAGCATGTCTGCCAACGCAGTTTCGACCTTACACGGTCCAGCTAGACGTTAGGTCGGCAACAAATTTCGATACATTTTAGCCCTCAGAATGAACGTGCATATAGAATCAATATCTTGAGCTGATGATGTCTTCATCTGGTTTGAGATGGTCACGTACCAGACCACACAATGTTTCATAGTCCTTGTCCGTTGGACATAAGAGCGAGAGGAGATTCTTTATGAGGCCATAGATTTTCAGACCACAAACCATGAGGAGGACCGCCCAGCGCCGAACTGAGTCTGCCTCTTTCTCCATTTTGTTGGCCACGAAGTACTGGTTCAAGCGGGCTACAAAGTCTGCCCAATCTTCTCCCTCCACAAATCGCTCTAGAATTCCAATTGTGCTCATTTTTGCATGTGAAAATTCTTGTTACCTTGTCGCAAAATGTTTGTATGCAATAACTCAATAGACTGAATACTGTAAATTCCGAACAGGTACAAACCTGGCTCTACTTTATTAGGGCCCAAAGTGATTATATTCCAAAATGGCTGGCCTTTTATACCTGGGCCGCACACATGTGCACACAGCCCAATGAACTCCGACAGTGGCGCCACCTGGTGGTTAGTAAACCCAAGCATACATACTAGCACCCCCTTCTCCTCTAATAACCTAATTTGTGTTTTGCCCCTCAGCCGGCAGCGCAGCCCCAGGCAGGACCACAGAGGCCAGAATGTGGGGGCGCAGGTCAGGAGTCGGCGGATGATCCTACTACATCTGGTGCTGAGGAGCTCCTATTCTCGACCGTCAATCCGCTGGGTCTGTTTTCCAGAGATGAGAGCGCGGACTTCGAAGAACCTGCATCGCTATGCTCGAGAAGCCATTACACCCCAAGGCCATCTAGTGCTCCTCTGTTCATTCCGGCCACCACTCTGGATGTATCAGCTCCAAGCACCTCGCAAAAGGCCCCTCATTTGTCCCCTGGACAGCGCCTACCCCGCAGAGGCCTCGTGGACGTGGTAGGTCTGTTCCACGAGTGCGACATGAGAGCGGAGAGATGGTCCAGGAGGACTGTAGAGATTGGTGACCAGCTCAACGAAGCATTGGGGAGGCATATCCCAACAACTTGTCACCATGACTGAGTACATTCCATGCATGGCGGAGGCCGTGGATGCGATAGCCAGGAACACTGCTGCCACTGGCCTCCCATTGGTCCCCAAGCACGGCACTCCACCCCTAGGTTCCGCACCACCATTGCGAACACCAGATGAGAGCAAGAACCAAGATCCTGCTTCTGCATCAGAGGATGTTTCCCCCTTGGCACCCCCCGCTCCTGTACCCGTGCAATCACCACATCTGCCTTCATCCCCCCAATGAGGCACTGCCTGAGGAACTCCTCAGCCAGGTGCCGTGGAGCGAGGAGGGGAAGGGGTAGAGGTGGGGAGAAGGTGAGAGGGGAAGGAAAGTGAAATGCATGTGCGCAGGTGATGGCTGTGTTATATTTCCATCTGGGTGTATGCAATTTGTTGCAATGTATGGGGGCTGGGGACCACGCTCCTGCTTTGCCTTTGTATTCTGTGTTGCTGGACATGTTGAACATGTGATTTATGTCAATGGTGGAAAAAGTGGGGTGTGGGCAGGGGTTGGGTGTTATTGGCTGTGATACTCATGATTTCAGACCAATGTTGGTATTACATTTTTTGTTATTGAACATAACCTTGTTGCGCATTGTCTCAGATAGCTGGACCATTACACACTGATGATTCCTTACCATGAAAGGGTTAAATACAACTTAACATCAATCAACATAAACTTTAACTGGCACCATTGATGTCTGAGCTGCGCACACTCAGCAGTGTGTCAGCGTTGTCACTCACATCAGCGCTCTTTCAGGCAAATCGTTCAGATATCAGCTCCTCACGGAAGAGTGGGATTTAACAAATGCCAGCCACACCGCTGGCGTTCGTTCCAGTTAGTTCCACGTTTTGTGGGCATTTTTTGAGGCGAGCAATATTGTGGGCGATATGTGTGCGAGGTGGTGAAATTGACGCTGGGCGACCTCATGGCCGCTAGTTTGGGTAAATAAGCTCTTTACAACAAAAAAAAGTGAGTGGCCGTTAATATTGAATCTCGGCATTAATTCAGTGCGGAAAATAACGCTGGGCGATATTATGGGCGTTGATTTCACCCATTCTGCTGATTCCGCGCAAAAAAAGTGGGCGGGCGGTCATATTTTTTCCCGGCGTTAAGCACATGAGGAAAGTAATGCTCAGCGATAAGTTTCCTAAAAATGCCTGTCTGTTTCCATTTTGTGCCAAAATTATACGTCATTTCAGTGGTAAAATGGGCATTAAGCTTGCAAAAAAAGTGGAGGTTCTAGCCCAAGGCCTTAAGCGGCATAAAAACTCAAGCCAAAAATTGCTCTGTTTCTTTTCTTAAGCACACGGCAAAAGGCAGAACCTCTCTCTACAAAGGAGCAGGGCGTGTGCTTTGCCAGAGGGAAGTAAAGTATACCTTTTTTATTGTAACATCATTGTATCTGTTGTAATTAAGTAGATCCTGCCAGGAGCACAAATTAAAAAAATATGGGGGCGAAATTTGGTAGCGTCCCATTTGGGCCGTTAACTTTTTGAAAAGTTAGCACCAGGCAAAAAAGATTGCAAACTTCTGCTAAATTGGCTTTTTCATCGCAGGAGAGAAGAAGCGCGAATGACCTCCGTGGTGCGCTGCAAGGGCGCAAATGGCAGAGCACGACCCAATTTCAGGTGGCATCATGGCCCCCCGACCTGTGAGAGAACACCTCCATAGGTCGGGCTATAAAAGAGCTGGAGCAGCGGGCCTGGGTCATCGTGGCCCCCCAACCTGTGAGAGAACATCTCCGTAGGTCGGGCTATAAAAGAGCTGGAGCGGCGTACCACTTCAACCTCCAGCGTGAGCTGCTCTAAGTGTGCAACAATTTTGAGTCGGGCGACTGGGTGACGTCATCAAAACCCTGGCGCATGGGCAGGAACATCGGCGGGGCCCAGGTACAGAGGAGTGGGAAGGTCGGGGCAGATAAGCAGTGAAAGTTTGTGGCGTAGGTGCAGCAAGAGATTGTGGCATAGGAACGGTGATTGTTTTTGTGGTGGAGGAGCGGTGAAAGATTGTAGTGGAGGTGCAGTGATTGTTTGGCGGAGGTACGGCGAGAGATCGTGGCGGAGATGCGGTGAATGTTTGTGGCGGAGGAGCGGCGAGAGATTGTGGTGGAGGTGTGGCGAGAGATTGTGGTGGAGGTGTGGCAAATGAGGGTATGGGGCCCAGAAGAGCTGAGGGACCAGGGGCAGCATGGGCCAGCCCACACTGCGATATGTGTATGCGCTAGGTCCATGCAGCAGAGCAGGTCTCCAGTCATCCTGGTTAACCCTTGCCACTGGATAAAGGCCTAGCTCTGTCAAGCCCATGTAGTGGCTGGTGAGCAACGGTCACTACGTTAAAAATATTCATGCACAGGCACCTTCCACCCTCTCAATTGGAGTTCAGGACTGGAACATCGGGTCCTTCATTGAAACATCTGTGAACCCATGCGGAAGCAAGTCATCCTCGTTCGAGGGACTGCCTATGATGATGACCCAATTTTAGCTGACATGCAGTCAACAATCATCCTTCAATCCTTGACACTGGCTTATTCCAGCTCTTAAGAGCTGCACCTACTCAATTTCAGCAGTGCTGCATTTGAGGGAGAGCTCTGAGCTACTGAAACAACTTTCTGCGATGGCTGCTGGTAATTCTTCTCGAAGGGAGAGGGCAAGACAAATGATGTGGCATGGGAGACATTGGTGGGGGCAGTGGAGAGAAGGAGGGATCGGCTGCTCCCCGCATCTGGAAGGAGGCCATTGCAACATGTCTTCTGGGCTATCTGGAGAGAAGTGGCGGGGGAGGTGTCGGCCAGCAATATAATCATGACCCAGTGGCGGAAGAAGTTCAACGACCTCAGTCAGATAGTCAAGGTGAGTATATTGTAAGTTTTCTAAACATCTGGCATTAAATTGACAAGACCGATTCTTTTAAAACAATTTGGAATCGTTTATTAAACACAGATAGACAGAAAGGAAAAGGAGGTGAGGTAGCGTTGCTGGTTAAAGAGGAGATTAATGCAATATTAAGGAAGGACATTAGCATGGATGAGGTGGAATCTGTATGGGTAGAGCTGCGGAACACCAAAGGGCAGAAAATGCTAGTGGGAGTTGTGTACAGACCACCAAACAGTAGTAGTGAGGTTGGGGATGGCATCAAACAGGAAATTAGGGATGCGTGCAATTAAGGTACAGCAATTATCATGGGTGACTTTAATCTACATATAGATTGGGCTAACCAAACTGGTAGCAATACGGTGGAGGAGGATTTCCTGGAGTGTATAAGGGATGGTTTTCTAGACCAATATGTCGAGGAACCAACTAAAGAGCTGGTCATCCTCGACTGGGTGATGTGTAACGAGAGAGGATTAATTAGCAATCTTGTTGTGCGAGGCCCGTTGAGGAAGAGTGACCATAATATGGTAGAATTCTTGATTAAGATGGAGAGTGACACAGTTAATAGAGACTAGGGTCCTGAACTTAAAGAAAGGTAACTTCGACAGTATGAGACGTGAATAGGCTAGGATAGACTGGCGAATGAGACTTAAGAGTTGACAGTGGATAGGCAATGGCAGACATTTAAAGATCACATGGATGAACTTCAACAATTGTACATCGCTGTCTGGCATAAAAATAAAACGGGGAAGGTGGCTCAACCGTGGCTAACAAGGGAAATTAGGGACAGTGTTAAATCCAAGGAAGAGGCATATAAATTGGCCAAAAAAGCAGCAAATCTGAGGACTGGGTGAAATTTAGAATTCAGCAGAGGAGGGCAAAGGGTTTAATTAGGAGGGGGAAAATAGAATATGAGTGTAAGTTTGCAGGGAACAAAAACACTGACTGCAAAAGCTTCTACAGATACGGGAAGAGAAAAAGATTAGTGAAGACAAATGTAGGTCCCTTACAGTCAGAATCAGGTGAATTTATAATGGGGAACAAAGAAATGGCAGACCAACTGAACAAATACTTTCGTTCTGTCTTCACTAAGGAAAACAAAAATAACCTTCCGGAAATACTAGGGGAACGAGGGTCCAGCAAGAAGGAGGAACTAACGGAAATCTTTATTAGTCAGCAAATTGTGTTAGGGAAATTGATGGGATTGAAGGCCAATAAATCCCCAGGGCCTGATAGTCTGCATCCCAGGGTACTTAAAGAAGTGACCCTAGAAATAGTGGATGCATTGGTGGTCATTTTCCAACATTCTATAGATTCTGGATCAGTTCCTGTGGACTGGAGGGTAGCTAATGTAACCCCACTTTTTAAAAAAGGAGAGAGAAAACAATGAGTTATAGACTGGTCAGCCTGACATCGGTGGTGGGGAAAATGTTGGAATCAATTATTAAAGATGAAATAGCAGCGCATTTGGAAAACAGTGACAAGATCGGTCCAAGTCAGCATGGATTTATGGAAGGGAAATCATGCTTGACAATCTTCTAGAATTTTTTGAGGATATAACTAGTAGAATGGACAAGGGAAGCCAGCGGATGTGATGTATTTAGACTTTCAAAAGGCTTTTGACAAGGTCCCACACAAGAGATTGGTGTGCAAAATTAAAGCACATGGTATTGGAGATAATGTACTGACGTGGATAGAGAACTGGTTGACAGACAGGAAGCAGAGAGTAGAAATAAATGGGTCCTTTTCAGAATGGCAGGCAGTGACTAGTGGGGTACCGCAAGATTCAGTGCTTGGATCCCAGCTATTTACAATATACACTAATGATTTAGACGAAGGAATTCAATGTTATATCTCCAAGTTTGCAGATGACACTAAGTTGGGTGACTTAGTATGAGCTGCGAGGAGGATGCGAAGAGGCTACAGGGTGACTTGGACAGGTTAGGTGAGTGGGCAAATACATGGCAGATGCAGTATAATGTGGATAAATGTGAGGTTATCCACTTTGGTGGTATAAACAGGAGGGCTGATTATTATCTGAATGGTGACAGATTGGTAAAGGGGGAGGTGCAACGAGACCTGGGTGTCATGGTACATCAGTAATTGAAGGATGGCATACAGGTGCAGCAGGCGGTGAAGAAAGCAAATGGCATGTTGGCCTTCATAGCGAGAGAATTTGAGTATAGGAGCAGGGAGATCTTACTACAGTTGTACAGGGCCTTGGTAAGGCCACACCTTGAATACAGTGTACAGTTTTGATCTCCTAGTCTGAGGAAGGACATTCTTGCTATTGAGCGAGTGCAGCAAAGGTTCACCAGACTGATTCCTGGGGTGACAGGACTGACATATGAAGAAAGACTGGGTCGACTCGGCTTGTATTCAATGGAATTTAGAAGAATGAGAGGGGATCTCATAGAAACATATAAAATTCTGACGGGATTGGACATGTTAGATGCAGGAAAAATGTTCCCGATGTTGGGGAAGTCCAGAACCAGGGGTCACAGTCTAAGGATAAGGGGTAAGCCATTTAGGACCGAGATGACGAGAAATTTCTTCACTCAGAGTTGTGGGCATGTGGAATGCTCTTCCGCAGAAAGTTGTTGGGGCCAGTCGTTAGATATATTCAAAAAGGAGTTAGATGTGGCCCTCACAGCTAAAGGGATCAAGGGGTATGGAGGGAAAGCAGGAATGGGGTACTGAAATGCATGATCAGCCATGATCATATTGAATGGTGGTGCAGGCTCGAAGGGCTGAATGGTCTACTCCTGCACCCATTTTCTGTTTCTATGGGCTAGATTTTCCCCAAGCAGTTTTTTCGGCGCACTTACCGTAAATTCGTCGACTTTGTGCGCTGGAAATAGCGCCAAAAAAATGTGCCCCCATTCTGGCCGCTCTGCTGTGTGTCCTGGGTCCTGGCATGGTGTTTCTCGTGGGGTGACGGGCGGAGCTACAGTCCTGCGCAGCAAACGCTGCCGGCACCTCTGCACATGCGCGCTAGAGTGTGCGCGCATATGCAGTAGCTCATCGCAGCCAGATGCTGGGTGGGAGGGGCCGAAGCACGCCGTCCCTATCCCGGGCCGAGAGACCTGCTGCACACTCTGATACCGAAGGATCGCATTGGAGTAATGGAGTCTGGAGGTGATGAAGGGACATGTGAGTTTTAGTGGCAGATGGGCTGTGGCCCTTTTGACAAGGACGGGGGAGCGGGACTAGCAGAAGTGTTCTTGCAGAGAGCCGGCACGGGCTCGACAGAGCATTGACTTGGTGCAGAGCCAGGATGGCAAGGAGAATTAACAGGACACCGGAGAGGAGAGCATTGACTGCCAAAAGTGGCCAGTGTGTGAGATCATCTTCCCGCTCAACCTGGAGGACTTTGATTTCGAGCAGCATGTTGTGAAGCACTTTGTAGCCTTTCCTCTCCCTCCCCTCCCTCCCGACCTGACCCACTGCCTTCCTTGGCTGATTTCAACTAAAGGTAGGATTTAATACAATTTTTTAATTGTTGTTCAATTGTTTACCCTATTTTTATGTCATTATTTGAACTTTTATATTGAATGTTTGTTGCTTGGTGCAGGTCCTACCTGTGCCGATTTGTTAACTGCCCGCAACGTTTTTCAGAGCTGGCCACATACGCTGACCTAAGTGGATTTGGATTAACTTTTAGCTGGCCAAAATGGCATAAATGGACAAAAGTGGAGTAAAAAAAATCTAACCTAAGTGACTTACTCTGGAGCAAATATTGTTGGAGAAAATGGCATTTTTTAAACTTACGCCAGAAAAAACAACTTACTCCAAAAAAAATTGGAGCAAGTCACAGGGAAAATCGGGCCCTATTTTTCTATGGCACAAGCTGGGAGCACGTACTGGAAATTGTACAGCCCAAGCCTGTGATTTTCCATCTATAAATTTTAAGAAGCAGAAATGTAAAGACAGAAACTATCTAACTGGGCACTTGAGGTTCCAATTTCAGCAGTGTGTGGAGGATGTGATCTGTAGAATAAACTTCTTTATTAGAGTGATAAACATTAGGAATAATCTATCAAGTATGGCAGCAAAGACAAACATTGAGATTATTCAAAATGCAGTGAAATACTCAATGGGGAAGTTTTGTGCTAATGCATATAAACTTGCTCAGAAAAAATAGCAAGGATTAACCCCTCTCCCTTCAGTCCTGATCCTATGAAAATTGGGTTGGTACTGGACCCAGGCTCCTCTCTCAACATCATTCTTACTGTTAATGGTAATTGATTTGACCACTGTATATTTATAGAAGGGAAATTCTCATGGGAACATTAGCTGCTAGACTCAAGTAGTCGCAGGATTTAGGGAAAGGGAGAAAGGAGGAATAGATGGCAATGAGAGCACAAAAGGGACATATGCTAGTAGTGCTTTGGATCAGGGAGGAATGACAATGTTAGCATTAATTGATAGGGAACAAGGAGAAGAGCCAGGATTATACCAACTTGAATTGGGGGTGGGATAAAAAGTGCCAGCATGAACTGATAGGACATAGAACTCAGTTGAACAGAATGGGTTGGAGGGGGATCAAGTGGTACCTTAAAACAGTTGGAGAGAAGACTACCAGATTGAACTGGGGGAGGGGAGATTGGAAATTCAGTACCAATTTGAATTATGTTGGAATAAGAGAAAAGTGGCAGGGTGATTGGGGGTGGGGGGTGCGGGGAATGAAAACGAGCACCAGTATGAACTGGCAGTATTGGAGGTATGTTTCTGTGAAAGGGTGGGGACTTGGATGTCTCTGTGGACTAGGTTCAAGGCTAGAATACCTTTGTGATCAGGGGTGAGAGGGTTGGATATGGAATAACGATTATTTAGATGAATTTTGGGGAAGTGATGGTCTGGTTGATCTGTTGAAAATCCAAAAATCATCTTTCCAAAGTCAGCAAGCACAGGGGTGATGTGCAAATAGGACTTGGTGCGAGTTAGCATAATCGGGGAGCAGTGCTGCGTGGCAGGGGCAGGTTGGTAGAGGACCTTTGGCTTACGGATGTTTAGTGTAAGGCACTGACCACGCTCAATCAACTCCGTTGGGCAGGCCATGTCGTCCGCATGCCCGATATGAGACTCTCTAAGCAAGCACTTTACTCGGAGCTTCGACACAGCCAGCAACCCCCAGGTGGGCAGAGGAAACGCTTCAAGAACACCCTCAAAACCTTCTTGAAAAAGTGCAACATCCCCACCGACATCTAGGAATCCCTGGCCCAAGACCGTACAAAGTGGAGGAAATGCATCCGGGAAGGCGCCGAACACCTCAAGTCTCTACGCTGAGAGCAAGCTGAAGCCAAGCGTAAACAGCGGAAGAAGCGCACGGCAGCCCAGGCACCCCACCCACCCATTTCTTCAACCACCACCCGTCCCACCTGTGACAGAGATTGCAGATCCCGCATAAGACTGATCAGTCACACGAGAACTCATTTTTAGTGTGGAAGCAAGTTATCCTCAATGCCAAGGGACTGCCTAAGAAAAGGAGATAGCATATGGGCAGCAGAATTTTGGATGACCTTAAGTTTATGGAGGGTGAGAGATGGCAAGCCGGCCAGGAGAGTGTTGGAATAATCAAGTCTAGAGGTAACTCTGCTATCCTCTTTACTATATCTCTAAGTGTTTTGTCATCTGCAAACTTTGAAATATGCCACCTATACCCAAGATCAGTAATTTAACCTAATAACACCATCACTGTGTTTGGCATTCACCCCACATCCTCCAACCCTCACCTTCCTTCTCTGAACTTTTTTGAAGCTTACAAAAATGCCTGTTTATCTTTCGGTCTTCAATTCTGATGAAGGGTCTATGTCCAAAACATGACCTATCATTTCTTTACAGTTGGTAACTGAACTGTTGTGTTTTCCCAGCATGTTCTGGTTTTATAATAATAAATACATATGCCTACAGTTCCAAGTTACAAAGCCCATTTAACCAATTACTTGCTTTCAAACATTGCCATACAACTATTTTAATTAACTATAATGCTGAATATTCCCTTATTCAATGGGCACTAGAACCGACAAATTAACAAATAAAACTTTGTGAACCTTAAACTGTATCATTGCAATACAACTACTGTAATGTAAACTTTAAATCAATTGCCCCCCCTTACTAAAAGGGCAGTAGAACTGACAAATTAACAAGTTCCAGGTGCGTGGAGAGACTCGGGAGGTGCGTCGCTGAGGCCGAGAAAAAGGCCCAATACGTCGGAGAGGCTCGGGAGTTCCAGGTGCGTGGAGAGGCTCGGGAGGTGCATTGCTGAGGCCTATAAAAAGGCCCAACGCATCGGAGAGGCTCGGGAGCTCCAGGTGCGTGGAGAGGCTCGGGAGGTGTGTCGCTGAGGCCGAGAAAAAGGCCCAACGCGTCAGAGAGGCTCGGGAGTTCCAGGTGCGTAGAGAGGCTCGGGAGGTGCGTCGCTGAGGCCTATAAAAGGGCCCAACGTGTCGGAGAGATGTGCTTGTGCAGCTGCAGCAGGGGGAGAAGGCAAAAACGAAGTAGAAAGAAATCAAAAGGTGACGTCACAGCCAAGGGGGTAAGTGATTGGCTGGTCATTGGTAAGTAGTTTTTCTTTATCTGTTTCTTTTTCTTTCTTTATCAGTAAGTAACCGTTTAACATTGTTGTTGCCCAATTAGGTTAATCTAAGGGTTAAGTCATGGCAGGAGAGCTCAGACACGTGTTATGCTCCTCCTGTACTATGTGGGAACTCAGCTACGCTTCCGGTGTCCCCGATGACTACGTGTGCGGGAAGTGCATCCACCTGCAGATCCTGACAGACCGCAATGCGGCACGATGCTGAGAATGACATGAATAGCATGTTTAGTGAGTTGGTCACACCGCAGGTAAAGGGTACACAGAAAGATAGGGAATGGGTAACCAACAGGAAGAGCAGTGCAAGGAAGGTAGTGCAGGGATCCCCTGCGGTCATCCCCCTGCAAAACAGATACATCGCTTTGGCTACTGTTGAGGGGGATGACTCATCAGGGGAAGGCAGCAGCAGCCAAGTTCATGGCACCATGGGTGGCTCTGCTGCACAGGAGGGCAGGAAAAAGAGTGGGAGAGCTATAGTGATAGGAGATTCAATTGTAAGGGGAATAGATAGGCGTTTCTGCGGCCGCAACCGAGATTCCAGGATGGTATGTTGCCTCCCTGGTGCAAGGGTTAAGGATGTCTCGTAGCGGGTGCAGGAAATTCTGAAAAGGGAGGGAGAACAGCCAGTTGTCGTGGTGCACATTGGTACCAACGATATAGGTAAAAAATGGGATGAGGTCCTACGAGACGAATTTAGGGAGCTAGGAGCTAAATTAAAAAGTAGGACCTCAAAAGTAGTAATCTCAGGATTGCTACCAATGTCACGTGCTAGTCAGAGTAGGAATCGCAGGATAGCTCAGATGAATACGTGGCTTGAGGAGTGGTGCAGAAGAGAGGGATTCAAATTCCTGGGACATTGGAACCGGTTCTGGGGGAGGTGGGACCAGTACAAACAGGACGGTCTGCACCTGGGCACTCCTAGGGGAGTGTTTGCTAGTGCTGTTGGGGAAGAGTTAAACTAATATGGCAGGGGGATGGGAACCAATGCAGGGAGGCAGAGGGAAATAAAAGGGAGATGGAGGCAAAAGATAGAAAGGAGAATAGTAAAAGTGGAGGGCAGAGAAACCCAAGGCAAAAAACAAAAAGGGCCACATTACAGCAAAATTCTAAAGGGGCAAAGTGTGTTAAAAAGACAAGCCTGAAGGCTCTATGCCTCAATGCGAGGAGTATTCGGAATAAGGTGGACGAATTAACTGCAGTTAATGGATATGGTGTCGTTGGCATCACTGAAACATGTCTCCAGGGTGATCAAGGCTGGGAACTCAACATCCAGGGGTATTCAACATTTAGGAAGGATAGACAGAAAGGAAAAGGAGGTTGTGTGGCGTTGCTGGTTAAAGAGGAAATTAATGCAATAATAAGGAAGGACATTGGTTTGGATGATGTGGAATCGTTATGGGTGGAGCTACGGAATACCAAAGGGCAGAAAACGCTGATGGGAGTTGTGTACAGGCCACCAAACAGTAGTAGTGAGGTTGGGGACAGCATCAAACAAGAAATAAGGAACGTGTGCAATAAAGGTACAGCAGTTATCATGGGCGACTTTAATTTACATATAGATTAGGCGAACCAAACTGGTAGCAATGCGCTGCAGGAAGATTTTCTGAAGTGTATTAGGAATGGTTTTCTTGACCAATATGTCGAGGAACCAACCAAAGAGCTGGCCATCCTAGATTGGGTGATGTGTAATGAGAAGGGACTAATTAGCAATCTTGTTGTGCGAGGCCCCTTGGGGGAAGTGTGACCATAATATGGTATAATTCTTTATTAAAATGGAGAGTGACACAGTTAAATCAGAAACTAGGGTCCTGAACTTAAGGAAAGCTAACTTCGACAGCATGAGGCGTGAATTGGCTGGAATAGACTGGCGAGTGATACTTAAAAGGGTTGCTGGTGGATAGGCAATGGCAAATATTTATAGATCACATGGATGAACTTCAACAATTGTACATCCCTGTCTGGAGTAAAAATAAAACAGGGAAGGCGGCTCAACCGTGGCTAACAAGGGAAATTAAGGATTGTGTTAGATCCAAGGAAGAGGCATATAAATTGGCCAGAAAAAGCAGCAAACCAGAGGATTGGGAGAAATTTAGAATTCAGTAGAGGAGGACAAAGGGTTTAATTAGGAGGGGGGAAAATAGAGTACGAAAGGAAGCTTGCCAAGAACATAAAAACTGACTGCAAAAGCTTCTATAGATATGTGAAGAGAAAAAGAGTAGTGAAGACAAACGTAGGTCCCTTGCCGTCGGACTCGGGTGAATTTATAATGGGGAACAAAGAAATGGCAGACCAACTGAACAAATACTTTGGTTCTGTCTTCACGAAGGAAGACACAAATAACCTTCCGGATGTACTAGGGGACCGAGGGTCTAGTGAGAAGGAGGAATTGAAGGATATCCTAATTAGGTGGAAAATTGTGTTGTGGAAATTGATGGGATTGAAGGCCGATAAATCCCCGGGGCCTGATTGTCTGCATCCTAGAGTACTTAAGGAAGTGGCCCTAGAAATAGTGGATGCATTGGTGATCATTTTCCAGCAGTCTATCGACTTTGGATCAGTTCCTATGGACTGGAGGGTAGCTAATGTAACACCACTTTTTAAAAAAAGGAGGGAGAGAGAAAACGGATAATTATAGACCGGTTAGCCTGACATCAGTAGTGGGGAAAATGTTGGAATCAATTATTAAGGATGAAATAGCAGCACATTTGGAAAGCAGTGACAGGATCGGTCCAAGTCAGCATGGATTTATGAAAGGGAAATCATGCTTGACAAATCTTCTGGAATTTTTTGAGGATGTAACTAGTAGAGTGGACAAGAGAGAACCAGTGGATGTGGTGTATTTGGACTTTCAAAAGGCCTTTGACAAGGTCCTACATAAGAGATTGGTGTGCAAAATCGAAGCACATGGTATTGGGGGTAATGTACTGGCGTGGATAGAGAACTGGTTGGCAGACAGGAAGCAGAGAGTCGGGATAAACGGGTCCTTTTCGGAATGGGAGGCAGTGACTAGTGGAGTGCCGCAGGGCTCAGTGCTGGGACCGCAGCTCTTTACAATATACATCAATGATTTGGATGAAGAAATTGAGTGTAATATCTCCAAGTTTGCAGATGACACTAAACTGGGTGGCGGTGTGAGCTGTGAGGAGGATGCTAAGAGGCTGCAGGGTGACTTGGACAGGTTAGGCGAGTGGGCAAATGCATGGCAGATGGAGTATAATGTTGATAAATGTGAGGTTATCCATTTTGGGGGCAAAAACACGAAGGCAGAATATTATCTGAATGGCGGCAGATTTGGAAAAGGGGAGGTGCAACGAGACCTGGGTGTCATGGTTCATCAGTCATTGAAGTTGGCATGCAGGTACAGCAGGCGGTGAAGGCGGCAAATGGCATGTTGGCCTTCATAGCTAGGGGATGAGTATAGGAGCAGGGAGGTCTTACTGCAATTGTACAGGGCCTTGGTGAGGCCTGACCTGGAATATTGTGTTCAGTTTTGGTCTCCTAATCTGAGGAAGGACGTTCTTGCTATTGAGGGAGTGCAGTGAAGGTTCACCAGACTGATTCCATGGATGGCTGGACTGACATATGAGGAGAGACTGGATCAACTGGGCCTTTATACATTGGAGTTTAGAAGGATGAGAGGGGTCTCATAGAAACGTATAAGATTCTGACGGGACGGGACAGGTTAGATGCAGGAAGAATGTTCCCGATGTTGGGGAAGTCCAGAACCAGGGGACACAGTCTTAGGATAAGGGGTAGGCCATTTAGGACTGAGATGAGGAGAAACTTCTTCACTCAGAGTTGTTAACCTGTGGAATTCCCTGCCGCAGAGAGTTGTTGATGCCAGTTCATTGGATGTATTCAAGAGGGAATTAGATATGGCCCTTACGGCTAAAGGGATCAAGGGTTATGGAAGAAAGCGGGAAAGGGGTACTGAGGTGAAGGATCAGCCATGATCTTATTGAATGGTGGTACAGGCTCGTAGGGCCGAATGGCCTACTCCTGTGCCTACGTTTCTAAATCAAACTTTGTGAGCCTTAAATGCAATCATTGCCATACAACTATTTGACATAAAACTATAAATTAAGTGCCCCCTTAAAAGGGGCACTAGAACCAACAAATTAACAATTAAACTTTGGACATTACATTAATCAAATTAAAATTTGGTTGCCAGGGGTGATGATGCACTCCAGTCCTTCCAGTGCCCACCTCTCGCGGAAGGCCGCGAGCGTACCTGTGGACACCGCGTGCTCCAGCTCTAGGGACACCCTGGCACAAATATATTCATGGAAGAGAGGCAGGCAGTCGTGCTGAACGATCCCCTCGACCGCCTGCTGCCCGGACCGGTTAATGGCCACCTTGGCCACGTCCAGGAGCAGTTCTACAAAGAGGCCTTCCAACCTGCCCGCTCTCCTCCGCACAGGATGATCATTGCCATACAACTATTTTGGTGAAAACATAAATCAAGTACTCCCTTATTAAAGGGGCACTAAAACCAACAAATTAAACTTATGATGTCAATGGTTCAAATTAAAATTTGGTTGCCTGGGATGATGATGCACTCCAGTTCCTCCGGCGCCCACCTCTCGCAGAAATCCGCGAATGTACCATTGGACACCGTGTGCTCCATCTCCAGGGACATCCTGGCTCGAACGTAACTGCGGAAGAGAGGCAGGCAGTCAGGCTGAACGACCCCCTTGACTGGTTAATGGCCATCTTGGTCATGCCCAGGAAGAGTACTATGAGGAGGCCTTCCGACCTGCCCGCTCCCCTCCACACAAGATGCCCAAAGATCAGGAGCATGGGACTAAAGTGCAACCAGAATTTGAGGAGCAGCCCCTTCAAATATTGGAACAGGGGCTGCAACTATTTTAAGTTGAGACCATAAATCAAGTGCCCCCTTATTATAGGGGGCACTAAAACCAACAAATAAACAAATTAACTTTTTACCGTAAACTTAAATCAAATTAAAATTTGGTTGCCAGGGTTGATGATGCACTCCGGACCCTCCTGTGCCCATCTCTCGCGGAAGGCCGCGAGTGTACCGGTGGACACCGTGTGCTCCATCTCCAGGGACACCCTGACTCGAACGTAACCGCGGAAGAGAGGCAGGCAGTTGGGCTGAACGACCCCCTCGACCGCCCGCTGCCTGGACTGGTTGATGGCCACCTTGACCATGGCCAGGAGCAGTCCTACGAGGAGGCCTTCCAACCTGCCTGCTCCCCCAGGGTGCCCAAAGATCAGGAGCGTGGAACTGAAGTGAAACCAGAATTTGAGGACCAGCCCCTTCAAATAATGGAATAGGAGCTGCAACCTCATGCATTCGACATAGACATGGAACACAAGACTCCTCCAGGCTCCGCAGATATTGCAAGAGGCTTGGGAATCCGTGAACCGACTTAAAACTGATTGCACGGGACTACCCCATGCAACACCCTCCAGGCCAACTCCCCAATAAATAAAGGGAGGACTCCCGTGTAGAGAGCATTCCATTGGGAACCCCCGCCTCCTCCGGACGGCACGATGGTGCGCCATGGCATGTCCAGACGGCAGACGAGGATGGCAAAGTGGAGATTTTGCAAGAGCAGCCTGTACAGGAATCGGCTCCGCACAGAACTGAAAGGCACGGAGGGGATTTCCCGGAGGAGGCTCAAGTTGTGAGGCGGCGGCTCCCGAGGGAGGTTTCGAGGCTTGGCGCTGATGAGGAACTCCGTCCGGACGGGGGTCAGTTTGGACAGGATTGCCCCATGTGCTTAAGCCTCCTCAACGCACCTAATGGAGTCAGGACCCAGTGCCATTTTTAGCGACTCGATGACATTGGCCGCGCGCCGGACGTCAGCCCAGGATAGGCACCATGCCAGCTCCTCTGCTCCATCCGTCCCTGACCCTGGTCACCTTGCCAAACGCAGCCCTTTCGTGTAAAACCGCGCATATGGAAGTACGGATTCCTGAGCAGCGGCTCCTGAAGGACAGTTGCTCCAACTGTACAGGACATTTGTAAGACCACACCTAGAGTACTGCGTACAGTTTTGGTCTCCTTATTTAAGGAAGGTATACTTGCATTGGAGGCAGTTCAGAGAAGGTTCACGAGGTTGATTCCTGAGATGAAGGGTTGTCATGTGAAGAAAGGTTGAGCAGGTTGGGCTACACTCCTTGGAGTTTGGAAGCTTGGGCTCAAATTTCCCCAGGAGTTGCCCCGCTTTTTTTTGAGCAAATAGCTTTTTTTTGGAGTAACTTACAAATCGCAAATTTCCCCATTTAACTTGCTCCAGTGTAAGTCAGTTAGTTAGGTTTTTTTTTAAGTTTCTTTTTTTTCTCCAAAAGGGGGCATGACCAGCCACTTACAACTGTTTTGGCCATAGAAGCAAATTTGGCCAGCTGAAAGTTACTTCAAACAAACTTAGGCCAGTGTATGTGGCCACTTTTGTAGGCACAGAAAGACCTTACCTACATTTAAGAAATCAGCGCAGGTAGCCAGAGATGCCCGGGGGGGGAGGGGGTTGGGTGGGCGGCGGGAAGGTGAGTTAGAGGATTCCAAAGCTCTACAGACCTCCACAACATCAGCACAAGATTAAAACATCTTCAGCACAACAGCTGCACAACATCACCACAAATAAATGAAAGATAAATCAGCTACAGAAAATACAGCGGTCCTACCTTTCCGACTGCAGAACACACCGGATAGTCCTCCCGCAGGCACGCATGACTGTAGGGGTGAGGGATTTTTACTTTTTACAGTTGACCCTAAATGTTGCATGGTCCTAATGGAGGATGATTCAGTTTTGATGCAAAATATCTTTTATTGTGAATTTTACAGTGCACTTGAACGATACAAACAACAGCCACAGCAGGAAAGAAAGTCTGTACGGTGTTGGGTGGGTCTGGAGCCGGGGGGGGCTGGCATGCTCTTGGGATGGGGGGTGGGCTGTTTGGGGCTGGAATTGGGAGAGACTTCTTCACTCGGGGAGTTGTTGGCCTGTGGGGTTCCCTGCCGCGGAGAGTTGTTGATGCCAGCTCATTGGATGTGTTCGGGACGGAGTTGGATGTGGTCCTTGCGGCTGGGGGGGTCGGGGGGTGGAGGTGCTGGGGTGGGTGATCAGCCATGATCTTGTTGAATGGCGGTGCAGGCTCGAAGGGCCGAATGGCCTACTCCTGCACCTATTTTCTATGTTTCTATGTACCCATCCCTCACCCACATCTCGGGGAAAGTGCACTTCCTTATAGGGTCGGTGATGGTAGTGGGGTGGGGGCGGGGGAGTTGGGGGCCTGGCTTGGGTCTGACTGGTGGCTGGTGTGTGGAGTGAAGTGGGAATGGCATTTGAGTCTCCGGCCTTTGTGCCCTTATTGCAGAAGCCAGCTCCCTCATGGCATCTGCCATCATCTGCACAACCTCTGAAATGCCCATCCTGACTTCCCGTCTTAGTGCAGAGATTTCACCCGATAGTGTGGCGACCTCATCACGCACTCCACTGACGGCCGCCACGAGTGATCTTATGAAGGCATTGGTCTCCTCACCCAATGAAAAAACCTGATTAACTTCTGCTGAGAGCTGCCTCTCAGGAGAGACTGGTTTGCTTCTCCTTCCCGTCGCCGTGGGTCTACCTAGTGGCATCCCTCCAGTGCGAGGTGCAGGTTGGGACGGTGGGGCACTGGGTGTCCCAATATGCATTTCCCGACCGCCACTCGGACCCGCGACCTCGGAAGATTGCCGAGGAGCTACTGGAGGGTTCTGGCTGCGTGATGTCCTGTGATATGTCCTGATCGATATCGCGGTCAGCATTCTCCTGAGCACACATTTCCATGGACCCCTCCTCCCCCCACCCGCCTTGGTCTGGAGCGCACGCATCTGCACCCTCAGGATATTGGTGAGTGTCGTCTTCTTCTGAAAAAGACAACACAAGTCAAATAGTCAGCAGCACAGGAGTGGGCAGGATGGGAGGCATGAGTAGTCTCACACATAGCAGGCCAGTCAGCAGGTTGATTTGAAGGGCCACTATGCATTTTAATGACTCATCCTCACCCTCACGTGTGGGTCCAACATGCAGAGCTTATTCCTTTTCTACCAGTGCGAGTCAGTAAGGCAGCAACCCTCTGTTCCAGGGGTGTCAGTTGGTGCAGATTTGGCGGACCTCCTCCTGTTCTCTTCTCCCTCTTGTTGTGGGCCAATTTCTTCGGTAAAGATGAAAATATAAATTGTCAGACATGGTGCGCTTCTGATGGGTGGGACATATACAGATGCTCACATTTTCCACTGCAATTCAATTTAAAGGTGAAGATATCACTTACACTCACTACTTGACCAATGTCTTGCCATTTCTTCTTGCACTGGCTTCCAGATCTTGCGGTGTTGACCCCATCGGAGAATTCTTCGACAACGAGGTTCCATTTTTTCCTCATTTCCTTGGGGATACCTTTGACAGATCACTCTTGTTGATAGCCAGCTCCAGCCATTTCTCCTCAATAACCATTACTAAGTTCTCCAATTGCTCATGGAGGAAATTCTTGGTTCTTCTTGCACGCCCTTGCGCCATTCGTCTATTGGACTCAAACACAGGTAATGTTCAAAGATCACACTTGCACCTCTCTTACACCTATCCAGCTCTTCTTTCCACTCCCTCAGCCACACAAACATCAATATTCAGACCTCACCTTTATATATGCTCCATAGCCACTAATTCTGAGGACGCTCTCCCTTTAATTGGCCGATTACCAAGCTTTCTGTTACACTGCGCATGCGCGCACACTCAAACAGTCATGCGTGCCTCTGCCGGCACTGCATGACGTGCTGGGCCCAAGTCCTGCCCCACTGCCGGCCGTGCTGAGCAAGCATGGCCAAAGCTCCGCCCCCCCTCCCCCCAGACTCTGCTGTGCAACACCGATGGATCCGGATGACGAGGGAGTGGCCAAATTGCAAGGTAGATTTTTGGCGCTTTTTCTCCTCCAGGAAGTCGGCGCACCACATCGAGATATGCCACTCTAAGCAGCTGGTGAAATTTGGGGCCAATGAGAGGTGATCTTATTGAAACATACAAGATTCTGAGGTGGTTTGACAGGGTAGATGCAGAGAGATGTTTCCCCTCATGGGGGAATCTAGAAGTAGGAGGCATAGTTTCAGAATAAAGGGTAGCCCATTTAAAACAGAAATGAGGAGGAATTTCTTCTTTCAGAGGTCTGTGAATCTTTTGAATTCACTACCCGAGAGCTGTGGGGGGCTGGGTCTTTGAATATATTTAAGGTGGAGATAGACAGATTTTTGAATGATAAGGGAGTCAAGGGTTCTGGGGAGCAGGCAGGGAAGTGGAGTTGAGGCCAGGATCAGATCAACCCATATCATCATAGGCGGTCCCTCGAACGAGGATGGCTTGCTTCCACGAGTTCACAGGTGTTTCGATGAAGGACCCGATGTTCCAGTCCTGAACTCCAATTGAGGGGGTGGAAGATGCCTGTGAGTGGATTTTTTTAGCGTGTGGTGACCGTTGCACACCAGCCACCACACGGGCTTGACAGAGCTAGGTCTTGGTCCAGTGGCAAGGGTTAACCAGGACGACTGGAGACTTGCTCTGCTGCACGGACCTAGTGCACACACATATATCGCAGTGTGGGCTGGCCCATGCTGCCCCTGGGCCCTCGGCTCTTCTGGGCCCCGTACCTTCATCTGTCGCACCACCGCCACAAACACTCGCCACTCCTCCATCCCGACCTTCCCACTCCTCTGTACCTGGGCGCTGCCGATGTTCCTGCCCACGCTCCAAAATGGCGACCAGGGTTTTGATGACATCACCCAGTCGCCCATCTCAAAATCCTTGGAGCAGCTCGCACTGGAGGTTGAAGTGGTATGCCACTCCAGCTCTTTTATAGCTCGACCTGCGGAGCTGTTCTCCGGAGTGAATGGTGGAGCAGCCTCGAGGGTCAAATGGCCTACTCCTGCTCCTATTTCTTGTTGTTATGACAGCTGCCACTCCAGACAGGGGAGGATCATTACCATACAATAATTTTAGCAGAAACGTAAATCAAATGCCCCCTTTTGGCAAGGGCACTAGAACCGACAAATTAAAATTTTTAAACTTTAACTCAAACATAAATCAAATTAAAATTTGGTTGCCGGGGTGATGATGCACGCCAGTATCATAGCCAAAGAAACCGGGGCCATTCTTACCAGCTGTTACTATTTTTCTCGGTTGGCACTTATGCAGTGGGATTAGCTTCTCTAGACAGAAAGGTATTTTCTTATGCCTAATTTAGTTCCTCCAAAGCGGTCAGCCCTGTAACTAAAAACCAACTAAACACCATTCGTTAAGAAATTTAGTTTAGGAAACACTACATCAGTCCCTCTAACAAATCCTTCCAACTACGGACACGCCCCAGGTTCCAGGACAAGCTTCTCGGCGATTCGTCCCTCGCGCATGCGCGGTGACGCAACTCGCAACGCAACCGCTGCGTCGAGGGACGGCCCGAATGTTCGCGAACAAGTGCGGAAGAAGCCGAGTGTTTCTGGAAACAGCCGAAGAGTTGGGGTCGTGCGATTGGTAGTTAGTCGATCGTTAAGTGTGAGAGGGGTGGTTGGGTCTGGTTTGAGGTTCATTCTTAAGGGAAATGTCGCTCCTGTGTTATAACAAAGGCTGCGGACAGCGTTTTGATCTCGACAAAAACAGCGCGGGTAAGACTATGTTATTAGGCCTACTCTTGCTTCTTGTGCACTTGTGATGAGAGCACGAATTCCACTGATTTTTCATGATGTGATGCGGGAACCGGGCTGTCCCGGGTTTGGTGCTCAGCGGGAGCTGGTGAGGGCCCGGCCCGGCCCTCAATGAAACCCGTCTCCGAGCCGGAAGCACCTCGCTTTATCTTCGCATTTCTTATGTTGCTCATCAAAGTAAATCAGAGCAGCATTTAGTCAGTTTTGGTTTAAAATTATGTTTTAATTTTCTCCCTAACAGCATGTGTAGTACTTTCACCACACGGGCTGTAGAGGGTCAAGAAGGTGGCTTTCACCACCTTCTCAAGGGCAATTAAGGATGGGCAGTAAATGTGACGCCCACATCCCATGAATGATTTTTTTTTAAACTCTGGTCATTGTATATACTTTCTTAATTTTTAGGTCTCTGCACTTTCTGTCAATCATTATGAATTCTATAAAAAAATTACTTGCATTTATATAGCGCCTTTCACGTCTTTAGGACGTCCCAAAGCGCTTTACAGCCAATTCAATACTTTTAAGTGTAGAATCACAATGGTTACAGTACAGAAAATGGCCATTTGGCCCCTGCCGGCTCTCATCAGCTAGTCCGACTCCCCACCCTTTCACTGTCCTTCACATTTTTTTCCTTCGGGTACTTATCCAATTCCCTTTTGAAAGCTACGATTGAATCTATATCCACCACCCGTTCAGGCTGTGCATTCCAGATCATAACTACTTGCTGTGTTTAAAAAAAAGTTTTCTCTCACGTCGCCTTTGGTTCTTCTACCTTAAATAGTTACTATTATAAATGTAGGAAATGTATATCTATATTTGTAATGAAAATTACTTATGTAAACTTGTCATTTCATAATTGCACCCCACTACTACCACCACCACCACTAGAATACAGAAATAAGGACAAAATGTTTGATTTGTGAAATGGATACTGATTTATTTTTACATGCCCTAGTTCAGTTATCCCCTCGCCTTGAACCCTACTTCACTTGAACACTGTACTTTGTCTTAATTCCCTGTGCACAGTGCCACTGGAGATTTATGCAATGACTTCAAATGCCACTCTTAACAGTTCCTTGATGTGTGCAGCCCTGATTAATAATATATAAAAGATAATTAGTAGATAAAGAAAGTAACTCAAACAGATGAAGTCCAAAATGAGTGCCTGGTTGATCCCCCAACGCTGTGAGTTGGATGCTGAAAATAAGATCATTTGATTATTATTTCTCCAAATTAACTTTTTATCATCAGTCAATAAATTAAGCTGATTGTGTCAGAAGAGATGTCATCACATGTCAGAGACACGTTGCAGCTGTCAACAGTGGAGAAAGTGAAAACCCTTCTAACCTCATGATGGTTGGAAGGTTATTGATGAACCAGCTGAAGATGGATGCTGCTATGAGGAATTCACAGTATTACCTGGGCTGCGATGATTGGCCACTGGCAGCCACAACTATCTTTCTTTGTGTCAGGTATGACTCCAATCATGAGTTTTTTTTTCCACTCGGCTTCAAATTTGCCATGGCTTCTTGTTGGTATCCTGGGTTGAATGCGGTCTTGATGTCGAGGGCAGTTACTCTCCCTCTTTGACATTCAGCTCCTGTGTCCGCCTCTGGATTAAGGCTGTGATGAGGTCAGGAGTTAATTGGTTCTTACTGAACATCAATTAAGCATTGTCAAGCAGGTTATTCACAAGTCGGTGTCACTTGATGGCATCATTGGTGACTCTTTCATCACTTTGAGGAAGAAGCTGAAAGGGTGATAATTAGTTCGGTTAAATTTAGCCTTGCCATCGCTTCGGTTGCTAGACCAGCATCATAGCTAGATACCCATTAATCTGTCTTATTTACGATCAGCAAGGTTGACACAGATTGCAAACTCATAAATATGTGGAGTGCCTATTTTTAAGCGACATGCATCATAATAGGCCACATTGTTAAACAAAAGTGTCTGCTTCCTCACTTGGCAGATGTGTGCATTTGGCTGTTCTGATGGTCTGTGTCACCGCCAAAATAAAATGATGCCCTGCATTTCACATATAGTATATATTAAAAGGCCTAATATAATATGATTTTAGAATTTAGATGATTAGTTTATAATAGCATTTGGATCTCTTGATGATAATACCTTGTAATTACACTTACCTATCTATAAACTTTAGTACCATAAACTGCTGCTCACCGAGTGATGTAACATCGAGGAAGTATAATTTTGATTTGCTTTCGCTCTTTGTGCTGCTGTAATATGAAAATTGAACCAATATACTGTGGGAGCTGTAGGAGCTTACAACACAAATAGACAATTTGGCCCATCATGTCTTCGCGGTATCTTTGCTGGACAATCCAAAATTAATAGGTTGCGTCGATTTGTACTAACTGAAATGCATCCGTTTCTCTGATTGGCTCTCCATTTTCACATGACCTAGTGCTGATGGGTCCCCTTGGAGGATATAAGCCACACCCAGAAGTTCCTTTGGAAAGTGTAACCGGAACCGTCCAACCCAAGTTCTGACTGACCTTCCAATTTGTAATTCAATCCATTTTGACTTCAGAAGCCACAGAGGATAGATCTCTGCAAAAGCCACCAAGTTCGAGCCGAAGTCCATTACCCCAGCATGTGCATACCTCCGCCAGCTAAAGACCCTTACCCCAGCACATGTGCTGCCTCCCACAGCCAAGTTCCAGCCAAAGTCCCCAACCCGAGCACAAGTGCAACCCAAACCCAACCCGAGCACAAGTGCAACCCAAACCCAACCCGAGCACAAGTGCAACCCAAACCCAACCCGAGCACAAGTGCAACCCAAACCCAACCCGAGCACAAGTGCAACCCAAACCCAACCCGAGCACAAGTGCAACCCAACCCGAGCACAAGTGCAACCCAACCCGAGCACAAGTGCAACCCAACCCGAGCACAAGTGCAACCCAACCCGAGCACAAGTGCAACCCAACCCGAGCACAAGTGCAACCCAACCCGAGCACAAGTGCAACCCAACCCCAGCTAAAGTCCCTTAACACAGCATATGTGCTGCCGCCCAAAGCCGGAATCCCTTACTGAAGCACAAGAGCTTACCACCCCCAAAAATGAGGCATTGTGTATGGATTGTTAACTGGTTTATTGGGTACGAAGTGAAGAGAGACAGTGTCGTGACCCCGCGCTCCCCCCCCCCCTGCCCCCCCTACCCCCGCTCCCTTCCCCCCTCCCCCTTCCCCGCGCTCCCCCCTCCCCCTTCCCCGCGCTCCCCCTACCTCCCCCCCTCGCTCCCCCTACCTCCCCCCCTCGCTCCCCCTACCTCCCCCCCCTCGCTCCCCCTACCTCCCCCCCCTCGCTCCCCCTACCTCCCCCCCTCGCTCCCCCTACCTCCCCCCCTCGCTCCCCCTACCTCCCCCCCTCGCTCCCCCTACCTCCCCCCCTCGCTCCCCCTACCTCCCCCCCTCGCTCCCCCTACCTCCCCCCCTCGCTCCCCCTACCTCCCCCCCTCGCTCCCCCTCGCTCCCCCTACCTCCCCCCCTCGCTCCCCCTACCTCCCCCCCTCGCTCCCCCTACCTCCCCCCCTCGCTCCCCCTACCTCCCCCCCTCGCTCCCCCTACCTCCCCCCCTCGCTCCCCCTACCTCCCCCCCTCGCTCCCCCTACCTCCCCCCCTCGCTCCCCCTACCTCCCCCCCTCGCTCCCCCTACCTCCCCCCTCGCTCCCCCTACCTCCCCCCCTCGCTCCCCCTACCTCCCCCCCTCGCTCCCCCTACCTCCCCCCCTCGCTCCCCCTACCTCCCCCCCTCGCTCCCCCTACCTCCCCCCCTCGCTCCCCCTACCTCCCCCCCTCGCTCCCCCTACCTCCCCCCCTCGCTCCCCCTACCTCCCCCCCTCGCTCCCCCTACCTCCCCCCCTCGCTCCCCCTACCTCCCCCCTCGCTCCCCCTACCTCCCCCCCTCGCTCCCCCTACCTCCCCCCCTCGCTCCCCCTACCTCCCCCCCTCGCTCCCCCTACCTCCCCCCTCGCTCCCCTACCTCCCCCCCTCGCTCCCCCTACCTCCCCCCCTCGCTCCCCCTACCTCCCCCCCTCGCTCCCCCTACCTCCCCCCCTCGCTCCCCCTACCTCCCCCCCTCGCTCCCCCTACCTCCCCCCCTCGCTCCCCCTACCTCCCCCCTCGCTCCCCCTACCTCCCCCCCTCGCTCCCCCTACCTCCCCCCCTCGCTCCCCCTACCTCCCCCCCTCGCTCCCCCTACCTCCCCCCCTCGCTCCCCCTACCTCCCCCCCTCGCTCCCCCTACCTCCCCCCCTCGCTCCCCCTACCTCCCCCCCTCGCTCCCCCTACCTCCCCCCCTCGCTCCCCCTACCTCCCCCCCTCGCTCCCCCTACCTCCCCCCCTCGCTCCCCCTACCTCCCCCCCTCGCTCCCCCTACCTCCCCCCCTCGCTCCCCCTACCTCCCCCCCTCGCTCCCCCTACCTCCCCCCCTCGCTCCCCCTACCTCCCCCCCTCGCTCCCCCTACCTCCCCCCCTCGCTCCCCCTACCTCCCCCCCTCGCTCCCCCTACCTCCCCCCCTCGCTCCCCCTACCTCCCCCCCTCGCTCCCCCTACCTCCCCCCCTCGCTCCCCCTACCTCCCCCCCTCGCTCCCCCTACCTCCCCCCCTCGCTCCCCCTACCTCCCCCCTCGCTCCCCCTACCTCCCCCCCTCGCTCCCCCTACCTCCCCCCCTCGCTCCCCCTACCTCCCCCCCTCGCTCCCCCTACCTCCCCCCCTCGCTCCCCCTACCTCCCCCCCTCGCTCCCCCTACCTCCCCCCCTCGCTCCCCCTACCTCCCCCCCTCGCTCCCCCTACCTCCCCCCCTCGCTCCCCCTACCTCCCCCCCTCGCTCCCCCTACCTCCCCCCCTCGCTCCCCCTACCTCCCCCCCTCGCTCCCCCTACCTCCCCCCCTCGCTCCCCCTACCTCCCCCCCTCGCTCCCCCTACCTCCCCCCCTCGCTCCCCCTACCTCCCCCCCTCGCTCCCCCTACCTCCCCCCCTCGCTCCCCCTACCTCCCCCCCTCGCTCCCCCTACCTCCCCCCCTCGCTCCCCCTACCTCCCCCCCTCGCTCCCCCTACCTCCCCCCTCGCTCCCCCTACCTCCCCCCCTCGCTCCCCCTACCTCCCCCCCTCGCTCCCCCTACCTCCCCCCCTCGCTCCCCCTACCTCCCCCCCTCGCTCCCCCTACCTCCCCCCCTCGCTCCCCCTACCTCCCCCCCTCGCTCCCCCTACCTCCCCCCTCGCTCCCCCTACCTCCCCCCCCTCGCTCCCCCTACCTCCCCCCCTCGCTCCCCCTACCTCCCCCCCTCGCTCCCCCTACCTCCCCCCCTCGCTCCCCCTACCTCCCCCCCTCGCTCCCCCTACCTCCCCCCCTCGCTCCCCCTACCTCCCCCCCTCGCTCCCCCTACCTCCCCCCTCGCTCCCCCTACCTCCCCCCCTCGCTCCCCCTACCTCCCCCCCTCGCTCCCCCTACCTCCCCCCCTCGCTCCCCCTACCTCCCCCCCTCGCTCCCCCTACCTCCCCCCCTCGCTCCCCCTACCTCCCCCCCTCGCTCCCCCTACCTCCCCCCCTCGCTCCCCCTACCTCCCCCCCTCGCTCCCCCTACCTCCCCCCCTCGCTCCCCTACCTCCCCCCCTCGCTCCCCCTACCTCCCCCCCTCGCTCCCCCTACCTCCCCCCCTCGCTCCCCCTACCTCCCCCCCTCGCTCCCCCTACCTCCCCCCCTCGCTCCCCCTACCTCCCCCCCTCGCTCCCCCTACCTCCCCCCCTCGCTCCCCCTACCTCCCCCCCTCGCTCCCCCTACCTCCCCCCCTCGCTCCCCCTACCTCCCCCCCTCGCTCCCCCTACCTCCCCCCCTCGCTCCCCCTACCTCCCCCCCTCGCTCCCCCTACCTCCCCCCCTCGCTCCCCCTACCTCCCCCCCTCGCTCCCCCTACCTCCCCCCCTCGCTCCCCCTACCTCCCCCCCTCGCTCCCCCTACCTCCCCCCCTCGCTCCCCCTACCTCCCCCCCTCGCTCCCCCTACCTCCCCCCCTCGCTCCCCCTACCTCCCCCCCTCGCTCCCCCTACCTCCCCCCCTCGCTCCCCCTACCTCCCCCCCTCGCTCCCCCTACCTCCCCCCCTCGCTCCCCCTACCTCCCCCCCTCGCTCCCCCTACCTCCCCCCCTCGCTCCCCCTACCTCCCCCCCTCGCTCCCCCTACCTCCCCCCCTCGCTCCCCCTACCTCCCCCCCTCGCTCCCCCTACCTCCCCCCCTCGCTCCCCCTACCTCCCCCCTCGCTCCCCCTACCTCCCCCCTCGCTCCCCCTACCTCCCCCCCTCGCTCCCCCTACCTCCCCCCTCGCTCCCCCTACCTCCCCCCCTCGCTCCCCCTACCTCCCCCCCTCGCTCCCCCTACCTCCCCCCCTCGCTCCCCCTACCTCCCCCCCTCGCTCCCCCTACCTCCCCCCCTCGCTCCCCCTACCTCCCCCCCTCGCTCCCCCTACCTCCCCCCCTCGCTCCCCCTACCTCCCCCCTCGCTCCCCCTACCTCCCCCCCTCGCTCCCCCTACCTCCCCCCCTCGCTCCCCCTACCTCCCCCCCTCGCTCCCCCTACCTCCCCCCCTCGCTCCCCCTACCTCCCCCCCTCGCTCCCCCTACCTCCCCCCCTCGCTCCCCCTACCTCCCCCCCTCGCTCCCCCTACCTCCCCCCCTCGCTCCCCCTACCTCCCCCCCTCGCTCCCCCTACCTCCCCCCCTCGCTCCCCCTACCTCCCCCCCTCGCTCCCCCTACCTCCCCCCCTCGCTCCCCCTACCTCCCCCCCTCGCTCCCCCTACCTCCCCCCCTCGCTCCCCCTACCTCCCCCCCTCGCTCCCCCTACCTCCCCCCCTCGCTCCCCCTACCTCCCCCCCTCGCTCCCCCTACCTCCCCCCCTCGCTCCCCCTACCTCCCCCCCTCGCTCCCCCTACCTCCCCCCCTCGCTCCCCCCACCTCCCCCCCTCGCTCCCCCCACCTCCCCCCCTCGCTCCCCCCACCTCCCCCCCTCGCTCCCCCCACCTCCCCCCCTCGCTCCCCCCACCTCCCCCCTCGCTCCCCCCACCTCCCCCCCTCGCTCCCCCCACCTCCCCCCCTCGCTCCCCCCACCTCCCCCCCTCGCTCCCCCCACCTCCCCCCCTCGCTCCCCCCACCTCCCCCCCTCGCTCCCCCCACCTCCCCCCCTCGCTCCCCCCACCTCCCCCCCTCGCTCCCCCCACCTCCCCCCCTCGCTCCCCCACCTCCCCCCCTCGCTCCCCCCACCTCCCCCCCTCGCTCCCCCCACCTCCCCCCTCGCTCCCCCCACCTCCCCCCCTCGCTCCCCCCACCTCCCCCCCTCGCTCCCCCCACCTCCCCCCCTCGCTCCCCCCACCTCCCCCCCTCGCTCCCCCCCGCACCTCCCCCCCTCGCTCCCCCACCTCCCCCCCTCGCTCCCCCCACCTCCCCCCCTCGCTCCCCCCACCTCCCCCCCTCGCTCCCCCCACCTCCCCCCCTCGCTCCCCCCACCTCCCCCCCTCGCTCCCCCCACCTCCCCCCCTCGCTCCCCCCACCTCCCCCCCTCGCTCCCCCCACCTCCCCCCCTCGCTCCCCCACCTCCCCCCCTCGCTCCCCCCACCTCCCCCCCTCGCTCCCCCCACCTCCCCCCCTCGCTCCCCCCACCTCCCCCCCTCGCTCCCCCCACCTCCCCCCCTCGCTCCCCCCACCTCCCCCCCTCGCTCCCCCCACCTCCCCCCCTCGCTCCCCCCACCTCCCCCCCTCGCTCCCCCCACCTCCCCCCCTCGCTCCCCCCACCTCCCCCCCTCGCTCCCCCCACCTCCCCCCCTCGCTCCCCCCACCTCCCCCCCTCGCTCCCCCCACCTCCCCCCCTCGCTCCCCCCACCTCCCCCCCTCGCTCCCCCCACCTCCCCCCCTCGCTCCCCCCACCTCCCCCCCTCGCTCCCCCCACCTCCCCCCCTCGCTCCCCCCACCTCCCCCCTCGCTCCCCCCACCTCCCCCCCTCGCTCCCCCCACCTCCCCCCCTCGCTCCCCCCACCTCCCCCCCTCGCTCCCCCCACCTCCCCCCCTCGCTCCCCCCACCTCCCCCCCTCGCTCCCCCCACCTCCCCCCCCCTCGCTCCCCCCACCTCCCCCCCTCGCTCCCCCCACCTCCCCCCCTCGCTCCCCCCACCTCCCCCCCTCGCTCCCCCCACCTCCCCCCCTCGCTCCCCCCACCTCCCCCCCTCGCTCCCCCCACCTCCCCCCCTCGCTCCCCCCACCTCCCCCCCTCGCTCCCCCCACCTCCCCCCCTCGCTCCCCCACCTCCCCCCCTCGCTCCCCCCACCTCCCCCCCTCGCTCCCCCCACCTCCCCCCCTCGCTCCCCCCACCTCCCCCCCTCGCTCCCCCCACCTCCCCCCCTCGCTCCCCCCACCTCCCCCCCTCGCTCCCCCCACCTCCCCCCCTCGCTCCCCCCACCTCCCCCCCTCGCTCCCCCCACCTCCCCCCCTCGCTCCCCCCACCTCCCCCCTCGCTCCCCCCACCTCCCCCCTCGCTCCCCCCACCTCCCCCCCTCGCTCCCCCCACCTCCCCCCCTCGCTCCCCCCACCTCCCCCCCTCGCTCCCCCCACCTCCCCCCCTCGCTCCCCCCACCTCCCCCCCTCGCTCCCCCCACCTCCCCCCCTCGCTCCCCCCACCTCCCCCCCTCGCTCCCCCCACCTCCCCCCCTCGCTCCCCCCCACCTCCCCCCCTCGCTCCCCCCACCTCCCCCCCTCGCTCCCCCCACCTCCCCCCCTCGCTCCCCCCACCTCCCCCCCTCGCTCCCCCCACCTCCCCCCCTCGCTCCCCCCACCTCCCCCCCTCGCTCCCCCCACCTCCCCCCCTCGCTCCCCCCACCTCCCCCCCTCGCTCCCCCCACCTCCCCCCCTCGCTCCCCCCACCTCCCCCCTCGCTCCCCCCACCTCCCCCCCTCGCTCCCCCCACCTCCCCCCCTCGCTCCCCCCACCTCCCCCCCTCGCTCCCCCCACCTCCCCCCCTCGCTCCCCCCACCTCCCCCCCTCGCTCCCCCCACCTCCCCCCCTCGCTCCCCCCACCTCCCCCCCTCGCTCCCCCCACCTCCCCCCCTCGCTCCCCCACCTCCCCCCCTCGCTCCCCCCACCTCCCCCCCTCGCTCCCCCCACCTCCCCCCCTCGCTCCCCCCACCTCCCCCCCTCGCTCCCCCACCTCCCCCCCTCGCTCCCCCCACCTCCCCCCCTCGCTCCCCCCCACCTCCCCCCCTCGCTCCCCCCACCTCCCCCCCTCGCTCCCCCCACCTCCCCCCCTCGCTCCCCCCACCTCCCCCCCTCGCTCCCCCCACCTCCCCCCCTCGCTCCCCCACCTCCCCCCCTCGCTCCCCCCACCTCCCCCCCTCGCTCCCCCCACCTCCCCCCCTCGCTCCCCCCACCTCCCCCCCTCGCTCCCCCCACCTCCCCCCCTCGCTCCCCCCACCTCCCCCCCTCGCTCCCCCCACCTCCCCCCCTCGCTCCCCCCACCTCCCCCCCTCGCTCCCCCCACCTCCCCCCCTCGCTCCCCCCACCTCCCCCCCTCGCTCCCCCCACCTCCCCCCTCGCTCCCCCCACCTCCCCCCCTCGCTCCCCCCACCTCCCCCCCTCGCTCCCCCCACCTCCCCCCCTCGCTCCCCCCACCTCCCCCCCTCGCTCCCCCCACCTCCCCCCCTCGCTCCCCCCACCTCCCCCCCTCGCTCCCCCCACCTCCCCCCTCGCTCCCCCCACCTCCCCCCCTCGCTCCCCCCACCTCCCCCCCTCGCTCCCCCCACCTCCCCCCCTCGCTCCCCCCACCTCCCCCCCTCGCTCCCCCCACCTCCCCCCCTCGCTCCCCCCACCTCCCCCCCTCGCTCCCCCCACCTCCCCCCTCGCTCCCCCCACCTCCCCCCCTCGCTCCCCCCACCTCCCCCCCTCGCTCCCCCCACCTCCCCCCCTCGCTCCCCCCACCTCCCCCCCTCGCTCCCCCCACCTCCCCCCCTCGCTCCCCCACCCTCCCCCCCTCGCTCCCCCCACCTCCCCCCTCGCTCCCCCCACCTCCCCCCCTCGCTCCCCCCACCTCCCCCCCTCGCTCCCCCCACCTCCCCCCCTCGCTCCCCCCACCTCCCCCCCTCGCTCCCCCCACCTCCCCCCTCGCTCCCCCCACCTCCCCCCCTCGCTCCCCCCACCTCCCCCCCTCGCTCCCCCCACCTCCCCCCTCGCTCCCCCCACCTCCCCCCCTCGCTCCCCCCACCTCCCCCCCTCGCTCCCCCCACCTCCCCCCCTCGCTCCCCCCACCTCCCCCCCTCGCTCCCCCCCTCCCCCCCTCGCTCCCCCCACCTCCCCCCTCGCTCCCCCACCTCCCCCCTCGCTCCCCCCACCTCCCCCCCTCGCTCCCCCCACCTCCCCCCCTCGCTCCCCCCACCTCCCCCCCTCGCTCCCCCCACCTCCCCCCCTCGCTCCCCCCACCTCCCCCCCTCGCTCCCCCCACCTCCCCCCCTCGCTCCCCCCACCTCCCCCCCTCGCTCCCCCCACCTCCCCCCCTCGCTCCCCCCACCTCCCCCCTCGCTCCCCCCACCTCCCCCCCTCGCTCCCCCCACCTCCCCCCCTCGCTCCCCCACCTCCCCCCCTCGCTCCCCCCACCTCCCCCCCTCGCTCCCCCCACCTCCCCCCCTCGCTCCCCCCACCTCCCCCCCTCGCTCCCCCCACCTCCCCCCCTCGCTCCCCCCACCTCCCCCCTCGCTCCCCCCACCTCCCCCCCTCGCTCCCCCCACCTCCCCCCCTCGCTCCCCCCACCTCCCCCCCTCGCTCCCCCCACCTCCCCCCCTCGCTCCCCCCACCTCCCCCCCTCGCTCCCCCCACCTCCCCCCCTCGCTCCCCCCACCTCCCCCCCTCGCTCCCCCCACCTCCCCCCCTCGCTCCCCCCACCTCCCCCCCTCGCTCCCCCCACCTCCCCCCCTCGCTCCCCCCACCTCCCCCCTCGCTCCCCCCACCTCCCCCCCTCGCTCCCCCCACCTCCCCCCCTCGCTCCCCCCACCTCCCCCCTCGCTCCCCCCACCTCCCCCCCTCGCTCCCCCCACCTCCCCCCCTCGCTCCCCCCACCTCCCCCCCTCGCTCCCCCCACCTCCCCCCCTCGCTCCCCCCACCTCCCCCCCTCGCTCCCCCCACCTCCCCCCCTCGCTCCCCCCACCTCCCCCCCTCGCTCCCCCCACCTCCCCCCCTCGCTCCCCCACCTCCCCCCCTCGCTCCCCCCACCTCCCCCCCTCGCTCCCCCCACCTCCCCCCCTCGCTCCCCCCACCTCCCCCCCTCGCTCCCCCCACCTCCCCCCTCGCTCCCCCCACCTCCCCCCCTCGCTCCCCCACCTCCCCCCCTCGCTCCCCCCACCTCCCCCCTCGCTCCCCCCACCTCCCCCCCTCGCTCCCCCCACCTCCCCCCCTCGCTCCCCCCACCTCCCCCCCTCGCTCCCCCCACCTCCCCCCCTCGCTCCCCCCACCTCCCCCCCTCGCTCCCCCCACCTCCCCCCCTCGCTCCCCCCACCTCCCCCCCTCGCTCCCCCCACCTCCCCCCCTCGCTCCCCCCACCTCCCCCCCTCGCTCCCCCCACCTCCCCCCCTCGCTCCCCCCACCTCCCCCCTCGCTCCCCCCACCTCCCCCCCTCGCTCCCCCCACCTCCCCCCTCGCTCCCCCCCACCTCCCCCCCTCGCTCCCCCCACCTCCCCCCTCGCTCCCCCCACCTCCCCCCCTCGCTCCCCCCACCTCCCCCCTCGCTCCCCCCACCTCCCCCCCTCGCTCCCCCCCACCTCCCCCCCTCGCTCCCCCCACCTCCCCCCCTCGCTCCCCCCACCTCCCCCCTCGCTCCCCCCACCTCCCCCCCTCGCTCCCCCCACCTCCCCCCTCGCTCCCCCCACCTCCCCCCTCGCTCCCCCCACCTCCCCCCCTCGCTCCCCCCACCTCCCCCCTCGCTCCCCCCACCTCCCCCCTCGCTCCCCCCACCTCCCCACCTCGCTCCCCCCACCTCCCCCCCTCGCTCCCCCCACCTCCCCCCCTCGCTCCCCCCCACCCCCCCCCTCGCTCCCCCCACCTCA